>NC_066583.1:99576813-100234313 GCF_024323335.1 Lathyrus oleraceus | reverse complement strand
TTCATTGAATTCTTTGTTAAGAATCTTCAAAGCCTTCTTTATGGATGATTTTCTTGTCAGAAAACTCCCGAGTTTTGTCATGGGTGATTTCTATGTAAATAATGTCCAAGTTTCTTTTTGCATGGATAACTTTCTTGTTAGATAGCTCCAAGGTTTATTTTGGATGAATTCCTTGTTAGGGATCTCCATTTTGTCTGATTGGATGATTTTCTTGTTAGAGAACTCCAAAACCTTGTGTTGGATGAATTAAATGTTATGAATCTCTAAAATCTTTGATTTGCTGAATTTCTTGTCATAAATCTCCAAAATTCTCAGATATACTCTAAAGTGTCTGCTTGTCATCTCTAACCAGTTGATAACCTTCACCTTTGAATACGCCCTAGTGTCTTCTCCAGCAAATTGTCATCCCCGATAAGTTTTTTTTTCTTTTTCATTTCCCGTGGGACACCATTACCATATGTCTCCATTATTCCCCACAGATTTGTCTGTCATTCTTCATCGATCATAAAATCTTATGCTAGAGTTCATCTCATACAACACCATATCCCTAGAAAACAAAAATTAAAAATAATCCTTCAGGCATGATTAACATATCATATCATGTCATCTTCATTCAGGGACAAACTTTGGGTCTTTTAGTATTTAACTATCTCCCACAACAATCATATAAAGAGTGTTCTTCTTCATATTCTCTGGTCAAATCTATTTAAGTAGAGGAAACTGTCACACCTCAATTTTGACCCTGAATCATTAAATTGATACATTCATCATAGCATTTGCATCACCTACATAGCATAACATGCATTTCATCTTGCATAGTGCTTAAAATGTTAACCATAATAAATTTTTGGATCCATAGACAGATCGGTTGAATCAATTTTCAAATGTACGTAAAAGTAATGGGTGAAAAAATTTCGAAATCGATCTTGCAGACGACAACTTTATTAATCTACGGTTCGCGTATTTTAACTTGGCGTGCTCGTTTTATTTTTCAACTCCTTTTGCAGTCGCATTTTGCTCAGCCTAAGCCTTTTTAACCGAGCATTTTTTACTTCAAAATTTGATCGAAACCTGTCTATTTTCCAGAATTTTATTTTGCGGGCACTTCCGTGCTCAATTTTTACTCATTTTGTATCCTTTTACTTTTAGTTTTTAACCAAAATAATCAGCAAAATTAAATAGAATTAAGTAAGTAATTAGTTTGATGTTATTTTGTTTTAATTAAAAGTATTTGATTTTATTTTCAATTTAATTACTAAGCACATTTCTAACATTCAAAATATAATGAGAGAGAAAGAAAAAGTCGATGAACATTGAATCCTCCAACTTCTCTCTTTTTCTCTCTCCCACTAAACAATTGACCGTTGATCATCCCCCTATCACATAGGGACACTTGTCCCTCTCTCAATTAAATAAGGAAGAAATTTTGAAACCAAAAGGGGACAACATGATAACCTTTTATCCTTATTTTGAGGGACTTACTCAAAAACGTGACAACAACTGGCATGGAAGGAAAAGAAAAACAGTTTTGATAAGGAGGAAAGTGCTCCCACTTGGCCAACTCGCTCTTTTTGGGTGTACTAAAAAAATCAAAGAGGGAGAGACTATTAAGAGGCATCCACACATCCTAATCTCTCATTGGATTCTTTGGGAAGCCGGTGATCACATGAAAAGGGAGGACCACAAGGCATGTCACACATGGCGCTTGATACCTAGACTCATAAAAAATCCATTTGAAAAAGTGAGAGAGATATAAAAGAAGGAAGTTTTGATTGGTTGTGAGGACTCAGAAATTGTTTTCACATTTCTTACCTTCTTTACTTTGTCTTCTTACTAAAACTATAACCTCACTCCCTTCACCTCCTGTAACCTTCTCCGCTGTCGGCATCCTCCATTCAACATATATTTTTCATTATGCCTTCACTAGCTACGACACCACCAACAAAACCTCTCAGACTCCACCTCCATTTTTATAGAAACAACGCAGTGAATGGACACCATACGCATCATCACCTTAACTCATATGTGTTCACTTACCTTCGGAAACTACAATTTTTTGCAACCTCTACCTTAACCCACTAAAACCGCACCTTACTCAACCCACAACCGTCGCAGGAGTTGCTATGCTGACCACCACTGCAGTGCCTACGATTGCCCACAATCATTACAACAAACTTTTCATTGCAATAAGAATTACCACGAAATAGTTTACAACATAATTTGCAACAACGATTACATAACTCACAACAATAATTGACTATCATTTCAGCAACAACACTTAGTAACTTGATTTTGTTCCATTTGGGATTGTTCTTCTATATATCCTTTTATTTCTTTTGATGCGGTTTGGTTGATATTGCTTATGCTTCACATTTTCGTTAGCATATGCGTTTCGTTTCATGTATTGATTAGTTGTTGTTTTTTCGATTTCTGTTGCACAATGCCGAAATAAATATTGTAACCCTGTTGAAATAATGGAAAGATATATATTGTATGGTTGTTGTTGTTTTACTCTTTTTTGCATTGATTAATCGGATTTTTTAATCTGTGGATTCGACATTTACATGTCGTTATGCTGCTGATTTTAGTTCGATATATTGATGTAAAATTTCACGTTGTTATGACCCATTTCGTTACATTCGCATGCAACATTCACTTGTTGTCGTTTCGTATAAACTGACTTTGAGTATATTTTTTAGAGTTGCATGCACTTTAGTTGATTTTGTTGTGTTTCAGTATTATATGCACGTCCAATGGTTTAGAATACCGATAATCTGCATTTTTGCTTAGACCAATTTGTGTTTCGATTTGCAACTTATGCTTTCATTTGATAATTTTGTTGCCTCTTGATTCGACTTGTGATGACCGCTTATGCGATAGCAGTTTTCTATTTCAGTTTATATTAAGAACAATGATCCAACGTCATTATGTTTAGATCGAACTTGATTTCTTGTGGTAGCTTTTGCACGTCTATGCATACGCGACTTCGATTCACATATTTCCATCATGATCTTGATCAGTGCATGTTCAACTTTTTCTTTACTTCTTTCGATTCGATTACATTGAACGTTTGATGTAAATATGTCGTATGTGCTTCTATTGCTTGCACCTTTGGTTTGCTTTGCATTGAATTTATTGATCACCCTTATTACAATCCCCATTCGAAAAATGTATCCCCTTCCCCCGGGTTGTATTGTGTGCCTAAATTTATCGCTTTTCTTTTCGATTGCTTTGTTATCTCGGTTATTTGATAACTCAAAAATAAAATTAACCAATTTCAAAAAGAACAAAGAAAATAGTGCTCAATCCAACATCGGGTAATTTTCTCAAATCAACCCATTTTCAAAACCAATCCAAACCATTTTCATAAATCATTTTTCACTAACGGGACAAACCCCCGATCAACATCAAGCTTTTCTCTCTCGCTTGTCCGAAGCAGGTTCTCGTACCTCGAAAAATACGATCCTTCACAAAGCGCATCGCACGCTCGCAGAAAAAATACGTTCGAAGAGAGTCACCACTGGACTTTATTTATTTCAATGAAGGAATAGGAAATATCAATAAAACCTTTGAAAAGAACATAGTTTTCACAACCATATTTGGGTTCGGGAGTCGATTAAGCAAGGGGAATATATTAGCACCCTCCACATCCATTGTACTTAATAAGAACCTTTTAGTTAAATTTCTGATTTGAATGTTATCTTATGTCATTTGTTTTCTTCGAGTTACTAAAATATCAAAGAGAAAAAGAAAGGGGTTGCAAAAAAAGTTTTTTTTATTAATGTGTCTGACAAGATTCCGAGTCTTGCTCCTACGTATCTCCAGTTGCGATGGAAAACTCAAGGCATACGTAGTTTTGAGTAGAAAATGTTTATTTGCTAGTTGATTTTAGTGAAAGCTATTTTGTTTCAATCGACGAGAAACATTACTTACCCAAAACAGGTGAGGAGAGGATGTTTGCATCATATTAAATGGATTTACAAATCAACATTCACGGGAAAATGTCACTTATCTCAACTCACACGATTATGGATGAAGCATTGCCTAACATCGTCTCGAGACAAAATACCTTTCATTTGTGAAAAGGGTTTGAATATCACACGACGGCAAGAAAAATAAGTTTTATTGGTTGAGTGTTTTATAAGTGAATGACGAATGCTCAATGAGAACGAGACATAAGCCTCATGATCAAGCATTTGGGGTTCCACCAGAGTTTTAATTCCAACAGTCCTTTTTCATTCTAGGTATTTAAGAAAATTGTTTAATGGACAACAAAGGCTTAATAAGAACAAGACGTAAGCCTTGGAATCGATTATTCAAGGGTTCCATCGGAATGCTAGATTCCAAAGAATGAATGGCTGACCCAAAACGTGTGCCTCGGGGCCGATCATTCGAGGGTTCCTTCAGAATGCTAGACTCCAACGGTCCTCCTCTTTCACGTTTGTCAAGAAAAATAATTTAATATTATGATTGATATTAAGAAAAATCACTCGAGGTTTGATTCGTGTATGTGAAATGATTGAAGCGAATTGAGAAAAGTTTTGAATCAATAGTGCAAAGTGGTGATATCTTGAAACCTAACTTGATATTGATCAAGTGCTTGTTCTTATTTAAAAAGGTTGATTTTATTATGCATCCATTGTTTGTCTTGTTTAACAAATCAAGATCTTCATACAAGATTAAATAAATCATGCAATGACATACAATCATGCATAAGTAGTAGACAAGACATACAAACAAATCAACACTTCAAATAAAAATAAAACAAAGAGGGATCCAATGATTCACACAAAGAAACAAAGATCAATTAAATTGGTAATAATCAAGATCAAATCTAAGACTAATATGCACTCTTTTTGAACTTTAAGAAAATCAAGAGAACAACCTAAAACCATACATCTAAACAAATCTAAAAATTTCTTTTTAAGGAAAATGGAACTATATAAAAAGAAAATCAAATGAATATGAAAACAAACTAATTTCTCTTTTGTGACATCTTATTATTTAAAACAAATGTTATAAAAAATAATAATCTTGTTTAAAAGGATATTATAAAAGAAATGATTTCTTACTAAATATATATAATCATGAAAAATTATTTAAAAACAATAACTAAAATCTACAAAAAACAAAGAACTAAAATAAACACACACACACACACACACACAAAATAGGCCAGGGGATGTTGTTGCTGACCGCAGGGTAGGGCCCAAGAAAAAGGAATAAGGTGAGCCTATAATCTGGATGTTTGGTTCAAACACACTGGGTCCTGGATTGGGCCTAGCCCGACCCAATCCCTATCATAACAAGCACATTGTTCAACACTTGAACCCTAATTCAATCCCTTCCATCCGTTGTTCCTCCCTCCTCTCATCTAATTTATACAGAAAAAACCTCAACACAACAATGCTGATGAAATCTCCAGCAACATACATGAGACCTCAATGAAAATCACATAACAAAAAGCAAGCACTCAAACATGTTAATATTCAAACCTTTACCTGCAATAATTTTTTAGCAGCAAACATGTGAACGAGTCAAACAAGTTAACGACAAAGCAACCTAAATGGTGAACATCACACATGAAACAAAAACGGATGAAAAGCAAATCATAAGCGGAAACACACCAATAACATGACATGAATTGAGCAACGAAAATAGACACCCTTGTTCCACATAGTCCCATACCCCAATTCATTTCAGTACATCTCAACTTTACATTGATTACTTGTTATTAAAACGCAAAACAAAATGGAACACGTATAAAGTGGTTCTAAGTTCACAAGAGGACTACCTACAATCGAAAAGGCAGCAGCTTCGTCTTGCTTTCAGGTAAGCTAATCCGTTTCTCAAGGCTCTTCTTCTTCTGTGATATTTTCTCTTAGCCTGTTGTATGAGTTGTGTGTGGTTCCACTATTACAAAAAATGCTTTTAACGTCGGACATGAAATGCATTTACCTCGGCTGCAATAGCGACGTAAAAAAGGGCGTCATAAAAAGTTGTCACTTATCACCTCAGTGGTTTAAAAACCAAGGGGGTAACGTTATATGTACATGGGTTCGAACCCCAACAGCAATACTTTTATTATTTTCAAAACTAGCATATCTTGTATCTCAATTTATCTTCAAAACCAAGGGGTGAGAATTTTTTTTTTAATAAAAATATTGTTACATTGTTTACCCAAAATATTACATTGTTTAAACAGAATATTAAAATAAAAATCAAATTCTCTAGAGATATAAATAAAAATCAAATTCCCTAGGGATCTTGATAAAAATCAAATTCACTGAATATCTAGATTTTAGATCTTCGAATTATTGAATCTTGGGGAAGATCAAATGTTGGTTGTAAGATTATTCTCGATGGATCTTGCATGCATTTGATTCTGAA
This sequence comes from Lathyrus oleraceus, assembly GCF_024323335.1. Lineage (NCBI taxonomy): Eukaryota > Viridiplantae > Streptophyta > Magnoliopsida > Fabales > Fabaceae > Lathyrus > Lathyrus oleraceus. The sequence goes on along the minus strand of NC_066583.1, from coordinate 100,227,923 downwards.
GCAAAATAAAATAAGGGTTAGATAAATAAAATAAATATTCAAATATATGATTTTGTGCTAAAATAAATATTTAAGAAAACAAACCTTAAACCCAAGTGATTTTCTGCTCTTGCAATCCATCTTAGAGAACTTTTCCAAACGTTTTTATGTTTCAAGCATTTCATGTTCCATATAGGTTAGATTTTCAATATTCAGCATGCTTTTATAATGGGTGTCCCTTAGGTTTCACGCCGATCACTAATGACAGATTCTTAAGCCTTGATAAACATTAAATAGACGACAAAGATCAAATGGGCCATGGTGAGTATATCTTCCAATCGATATTCAACAAAACTCTTCCAAAAAATCTCTAGGGTAAAATGACGTTTGATGAATATATCTCTGGGGCGGCTACATATAAGTTAGTCTTAGGGTAAAATTTGTTTAACGAGTGTTTTATAGTAAAATATGACTATTAAACACCTCGATTTTATTATAAAATCGAGGTGAATATTTTTTTTTAATTTACATTGTTTACAGAGAATATTAAAATACATTGTTTACTATTAATCTTCGGTGATATCCAAATTTTGTTGCATACTCTTTAAAACAATTTTTTTGAAACAAGAATGATTTTTTGCACTTGCAATTTATCAACTGAGTACTCTTTAAAGGTTGAGCTCTCTTCTTTAGCTGAGAGTTATTCCAAAAATACAAAAACCACAACATCAATACCATTATGTGAGATAGATTGCAAGGATAGAAAAAATGTTATGTTCAAGATAGAAGAACATTGAATATTTTTTATGTCTTGCAATCCATCTCAAAGAATGATGCTTGCGAGTTTGGGGCGGCTTCATATTAGTAAGGATTAGGGTAAAATATATTTAACGAGTGCTTTTATAGTAAAATCTTATTATTTTATGCCTCGGTTAAATAGAAATCTAAGGGTTAGAATATTTTGTTTATACTTATAAACAAATAAAATCATAAATTGTGATAGTTGGGAATCAAAGCTTGTACTGAGTTGTTTTTTCATCCTAGTGTTATGAAAAACCAAGAGAATATATGGTTTTTTACTTTTTAAATGATAAAAAGCAGCGTGCATTGACTTTATATCTCAATTTTCTATTGTTCTAGGTGAAAGTCTCGTCATGAAAAACGTTATTTATTATAATGTTCACTGATTAGATTTTTTTTGGGGAAAGATAGAGTTTTGATTCGCGCAGTGTGTGAGAGTTAATGGTTTAGGGTTTTTCTTAGTATGTATCAGGGTCATGGTATTGTTGTAAAAATATAATTTCAGTATGTGTAATGGTGTGAATCCTTTCTCTTGGTGGCTAGGGTTTGCTCTGTCTCTTGATGGCTGCTAGGGTTTTTCATCTCCTTCTTTGCAGTGTGCCTTTTGAATCTATATATAGAAAAGACATAGGGAGGAATTGAGGATAAGATTCGAGGACAAAGTATTATGATGCTGCAAAATTGGGTGGAGTGGTAGTAGGATTGAGTGAGTGGTAATGTGCATAAATTGTTTGTACTTTGTTGTAACATAAATTGGCCATTTTGGTGAAAATTAAAATTACTTGTAATATTTTGTTACTGTAGTAAACTTCATGAAACTTGATTTTTTTCTTTTGTCATGTTAGCATTGTTTTTACTGTAAACTTTGAATTGATTTTTCCTCTCGTGCCTTGTAAAAATCTACTGCCATATAGGTTATCCTTTAACACATGTTTCATTTATAATGCTTTCGCCTTATTATTGTGCCACAATTTTGGTTTGATGTCAAATTGCATTGCCAAAAATATTGACACAACTTGCTTTGAAGTTTTGATATTCACTTAGACATTATGAATCAAGGTCTTGTATTTGACAAATTGGCTCTTGGTGCTAGGTTTCAATGATGGCTTTCAAAGGATGGATTCAAGTGTATAAATGGTTAGAGTATGGCTTAATGGGAAATTACTTTCAGATGAAGCAAATATGGCAAAATGCAAGAAGAGAAAGGTCTTGGAAATTTAGGCTTTTCATAGATGTAGGTTTAAGGTTGGTCTAGGTATTGTTCATGTAAAAGGTTTATGTTCATGATGTAACTCAACATTTATGTAAAAACTTTCTCTTTAGAACTTGATTCTTTTAATGCAAATGTGATTTGAAAAACTGCACAAATATAATTTGTAAACTCTTTGCAAACAAAAGTTGAAAAACAAAAATGAAAAACAAAAAAAGACAATTGTTTCCATCCTTGCATAAAATTTAAATTCCAAATCAGACTTTGAAATTCTTTGGCTTTTACTTTTTTCGTAAAACTTGAAATTGGCATATGATGATGATGAAACATGTGTTAATAATGTCATTCACGGAAACGTTATCAAATTGATTTATCTTATTTTAGGTAATACTTTTTCATCCAAAATGATCCTAATCTCAATACATCCTAAAATGAAATTGACAAAAGTTCAAGATAATAGATTGTGATTGTGAGAGTGAATGGTATGGAATTAGAAACCAATATTGAAATGAATGACATGGTTTAAGAATGCTTGAACACGATGGATGTATGCATGGGTGAATTACACAAATCTCAAACTTGCTAATAGATGTACTAATTAATTAAAGTTTATTTTAAGAGGATTACAAACACTAGTATTAGCTTGTAAAGAAAATAGATACAATGGCCTTTATGATGCATGATGAATGTATATTGGTCACAATAATCAACACAAACCAATTTACTTTTAGTCCTTGGTTATTGAATTTTGACTTATGCATGTAAATGGGATCATATGATCAAATGACGTGGTCATAAGAAACAATGCAAAGAAAAATATGCAGATGAATGATTTTAGGGAGCAAAATTTAGGGTATAACACATGTAAAACCTTTTTCTTAATAAAAATCGGTTGAAAAGGGAATGGGTGGTTTACACTTGCATGCTCCTCGAATGATCAAATGATTGGCCCACTTCAAAATTCTCGATCTTTCATCATTCCAATAAAAAATTAAACCTTAATTAGAATCTTTCTCAAATAACTTGGGCGAAAAGGGAATGGGTGGTTTACACTTACAAGCATCTCAAATGATTAAATGATTGGCCTAGGTCATATTGCTTGATTATTCATCGTCCATCCAAAAATATCCAATATATCAAACACTTTTCTCGCCGCCGCGCGATCTTTTAAAAAAAAATTAACAATAGAAAGGTATTTCGTCTTGAGACAATGAAAAACAAAACTTCATCCACTTGAATGTGTGACTGAGCTAGCCATATTATCAGTGAATGTTGATTTGTAAATCCATTATGTCATGATGTAAACGTTACCTTCTCCACTTGTTTTGGGTAGCAAGCAATGCTGTTTCATTGATTGAGAGAAAATAGCTTTCTCTAAAATCGACCAACAAATAAACATTTTCTACCCAGAACTAGGTAGCCTTGAGTTCTCCATCGCACTTGAAAATACATAGGAGCGAGATTCAAAGTCTCGTCAGGAACCTTATAAAAAATAAACCTTTTGGTCTTATTACTATTTCCCTTTTAATAACACAAGAAGCAAACATTTCAGAAACTAACACTAATGTGCATAACTAACTAAATGGTTCCCGTTGAGTAAAATGGACGTGAGGGGTGTTAATACCTTCCCCTTGTATAATCGACTCCTGAACCCCGATTTGGTTACGATGACCATATTTTAGTCGTTTTTTAGGAGTTTTATCGATATTTTTCCTTTCCCTTTTTGGGAATAAATAAATTTTGGTGGTGACTCTGTTAGTCCATTCTGCGAGCATGTGATTACGCTTCGTGGGGTCGTATCCTTTTTTCTAGGTACGACAGTATCACCCATATGATTTCATCATGGCAATTAGATCAAGCTAACCTCCACTATTATATCATCATACGCTTTCGATTAGAGTCAACCTTTTGTGTGTTGACCTATTTTGAGCCTTTGTCCTTAGGCCTAGTGCCCCATTTGGGATTGCCACGCTTTTATTTTTGCATGCACCCCATCTGCTTTTGTTTGTTTTCTTATTTTCTTTCATATTGTGCCTTAATCCCATTTAGGTTCTTACTCTCATTCCACCATTGTATCGAAAGTGCACCCCTTTTATTTTATCTTATGCTTTTATTTGTATTGGTTATTAGTTTAAAATTAAATAAAATTAATCTTTTTTCAAAACAAAATCAAGAACTTGATCAACATCAAGTTAATTTTCAAAACAAAAAAATTTCATCACTCCTTCATAGAATTTAAAACCATTTCACGATCAAATCATTCCAAACAAAAAAACACTTGATTAACATCAAGTTAATTTTCACGCTTAATCAAAATGGCTTTTAAAATATATTTCCCAATAAAACCGATTGAAAAGGGAATGGGGGATGCACATCCTTCTGCTCCTCAAATAAACGAGTGGTTGGCACATAATTCATTGCTCAAATATTTATCTTCTGAATAAAACACTTTAATCAAACATGGATGAAAAGGGAATGGGGGATGCATACCCTTTTGCTCCTCAAATAAAAGAGTGGTTGGTGTATGCTTCATTGCTCGAATATTCGTCTTCCGCTAATAATTTTATAAATTACAAACTTGGCCGAAACGGGAAAGGGGAATGCACATCCTCCTGCTCCTCGAATAAACGAGTCGTTGGCTTATGCTTCATTTCTCGAGTATTCATCGACCACCTAAAAACAATCTCAACTCATCAAACCTACATTTTTTCACCCAAGCGTGATTGCATAACTTTTTCACAAACTAATGATGTTTTATCCATTCTTCCGTGATATAAACAAATTCTTAAGCCTCTCATGCATGAGCATACAAGCAAAGCTTAAATACTAGAATGTGACCTAAACATCGTTCACTAAAATCAATCAACAAAGACTCATTTTCTACCTAGAACTACGTAGATTTGAATTCCTTATCGCACCTGAGGATATGTAAGAGCGAGATTTAGTGCCTCGTCAAACATTAATATAACACCCTATTTCCCCAACGTATAATTATAATTAAATCAGAGATTTTTTACAACATTCAAAGATAGGATATTACAACATCTCGAAACACACCTGCTGATTATGTAACACTTAATTTAAATAGACATGCAAGACCTGTCATCACATGCTCACATTTACTTAGGGTATCATCGCAACAAAAATATTTAATTAAAGCATATCAATTTAAATCTCATATCATAATTAAACAACATTGACTCATACGTCTTCTCCAAATGCTTATCACACCCAAACATAAAGTACGAGAGCATACATTGTCTCTCAAAAACCTCAATATAAAACAAAGAAATCACTCCCCGGTGTTACATATTAGAGCATAACCAAAGCTAAAATAAATAAAATAAAAGAAATAGCTCCAGGAACAAGCTTTTACTCACATCAGCAACTCTACTCTTGAGTATCTGCATGATTTTTATGTAAAGAAAACAATCAAACATAATGGGTAAGAAATCACATTCAATAATAACAGGTATATACTACAAGGTAGGATATCAACATATAACATGATCTACACCATCTCAAATCACAGTATATCAATTAAATTCTCACACCAACTTATTAATCACAACTCATTCACATACCAATCACACACAAATTACACACAACATCAATATCATATGCATTTGTCTCATTATGCATATCATACTCAAAATGCAACTCCATGACACTTGTTGTAACACTATGCATGTGGTACTAACTCAACAATGGTTCACTCGGGAACCGGTTCCCTTTAGAAAGTAAATTATTTAATCTTTTGATATGTTTTGAAACATAATGTTCTAAAATTCAAAACTCAAAATTAAATCACAAAAAAATACCGAATATGGAAGAACCATTCGAAAATAAGGCAGAGGCAGTAGATGCTCTGATACCAAATGTTAGAATAATATATATATATATATATATATATATATATATATATATATATATATATATATATATATATATATATATATATATATATATATATATATATATATATATATATATTGATCCTATATTCCTGATAACAAAAGAACAACAAGATCAATAAAACAAAATGCGGAAATAGAATTAGAGGTTTTACCTCCAGCCATTGTTGCAGTGTTGTGAGTGCACTGCCTTTTATTCTTCCAAGCTCTTGCTCTCTCAATATAGATGGTGTATTTCTTTTCTGATGAGAGAAAGCTTTGGGGACCAAAGACTATTTATAGGCTTGATTCTACCATCAAGAATTTAAAGCCATTAAAACTCATTACCACCCAATTAAATGGTCATATCAATTTACATTAAAACCAAAATAAATCATACCCTTTTCAGAACCAAAATCCCAAAACTATGGACCATATTAAAATTGGTTTTTTATTATTAATAATTATTATAATAAAAATAAGAAACCGTTACATTCTCCCACTTGGTCCATAGAACTGATTATTGGCATAAATGAGTCATGGAAAACTTACTCAAGAAATAAATATGTGAATCATAGAGATAGTCCCTCTTAAAGCAAGTAGTCTCATCTATGTATTACAACATGTCTACTTTCAAATATATATCTATAATGTGGTAACTAACTTGATGAATAAACCAATGTTTACTCTTGGTCCAGATGTAACATATTTTCTCAAACTGTATAAGAGTTTTATTAATAAGAAAACATCATAATATAAGAGTTTTATTAATAAACTGTATGTATACAATCATAAGGAGGACCCAAGTCCCATGTTCTCTACATGATCCTTAAATTTTATTGGTGGCATGCCCTTAGTCAAAGGATCAGCGATCATTAAATCAATACTAATGAGATTAATAACTACTATTTTATCTTTAACTCTTTCTCTAATGGCTAAATACTTTATGTCGATATGCTTGCTTCGACTTCCACTTTTATTGTTCTTAGCCATAAAGACAGCTGCTGAATTATCGCAAAAAAATCTTCAGAGGTTTAGAAATAGAATCCATGATTATAAGCCCAGAAATAAAACTCTTAAGCCATACACCATGAGAAGTAGCCTCAAAACAGGAGACAGATTCGGCTTCCATAGTAGAAGTAGCAACCAAGGTTTGCTTAGTACTTCTCCATGAAATAGCTCCATCAGCCATCATACAAATATATCCCGATGTTGATTTGCGAGAATCAACCCAACCAACAAAGTCGGAGTCTGAGTAGCTGATCACATCAAGATTGTCCATCTGCCTATACATTAGCATGTAATCTTTTGTTCCTTTAAGATATCTCAACACCTTCTTTGCAGCTTTCCAATGATCCATACCTAGATTACTCTGATATCTTCCTAAGATTCCAACAGCAAATGCAATGTCGGGCCTTGTGCATACTTGAGCATACATAAGACTTCCAACAACAGAAGCATATGGAATATTCTTCATTTGTTCCCGCTCAAAATCATTCTTAGGGCATTAATTCAAATTAAATTTATCGCCCTTGACAATGGGTGCAACACTTGGTGAACAATCTTTCATTCTAAATCTCTCTAAAACTTTATTGGTGTAGGTTTCTTGTGATAGACCCAAAATTCCTTGAAGTTTATCTTTGTGGCTCTTAATTCCAATGACATAAGATGCCTCACCCATATCCTTCATATCAAAGTTTTTAGAGAGGAATTATTTCACCTCATGTAGAAAACCTTTATCATTGGTTGCAAGTAGTATGTCATCCACATACAAAATGAGAAAACAAATTTTGCTCCCACTGACCTTCTGGTATATACATTGATCCATGGGGTTTTCAATAAACCCAAATGAGGATATCCTTTCATGGAATTTAAGATACCATTGACGAGAGGCTTGTTTTAACCCATATATGGATCTCTTAAGCTTGCAAACCAAATGCTCACCACTATTAGAAGAGAAACCTTCAGGTTGTTTCATATAAACCTCCTCCTCTAAATCACCATTAAGAAAGACCGTTTTCATATCCATTTGATGCAACTCAAGGTCAAAATGTGCAACTAATGCCAAGATGACACGAAGAGAATCTTTCTTAGATACAGGAGAAAAAGTATCAGTGTAATCGATTCCCTCCTTTTGAGTAAATCCCTTAGCAACGAGCCAGGCCTTGTATCTCTCAATGTTGCCTAATGAATCTTTCTTGGTTTTAAAGACCCATTTACAACCAATGGCCTTTTACCCATTAGGTAACTCTACAAGATCCCATACGTCATTGTTTCTCATGGAATTCATTTCATCATTCATGGCATCATACCATAAATTTGACTCTTTGCAACTCATGGCTTGTCTAAAGCTCTCAAGATCATTCTCAGCTCCAACATTATAGTCAGATTCTTGTAGATACACAATGTAATCATTAGGAATATATGATTTTCTTGTCCTAGTAGATCTTCTTAATGTTTGATCAACATTTTCTTGTGGATCTTGTTATTCAACTAATTGTTCATCATCTTGATGACCAACTTGATTTACTGGATCATCACTAGCTTGTGGAGTCTCAATGATTGGTTGATCAACATCCATTTGAACTTGAGGGATGTTGTAAATAGTAACCAATCTATTACTTGAAGTGGAAGGTTCATACTCTATATGATCATGCACAAAAATTGAATTTTTGATTTGATCGCTCCCACTAGTCAAATGATTTTCAAGAAACTTTGCCTTTATTGACTCCATAATCCTACTTGTATGAGATGGACAATAAAATCTATAACCTTTAGACCTTTAGACATATCCAATGAAATACCCACTAATGGTCCTCAGATCTAGTTTCTTTTCTCGTGGGTTATAAATCCTCACCTCAGACAGACATCCCGAAACGCGCATATGTCGTAAACTCGGCTTCCATCCTTTAAATAACTCAAATGGTGTCTTTGAGACAACCTTGGATGGAACCCGGTTTAGAATATACACAATCGTCTTTAGTGCTTCATTCCATAATGATTTAGGAAGATTAGAGTTGCTAAGCATACTCCGCACCATGTTCAATAATGTTCAGTTTCTTCTTTCTGCAACACCATTTTGGTTCGGAGAACCGGGCATGGTGTATTGGGTAACAATCCCATGTTCTTGAAAAAACTTAGCAAATGGACCAGGTGCTTGTCCACTCTCAGTGTATCTACCATAGTATTCACCACCCCGATCTGATCTCACTATCTTTATTTGTTTTCCACACTGGTTCTCAACTTCAGTCTTAAAGACTTTGAAGGCATCCAATGCTTCATATTTATTGTTAAGCAAATAAATATTCATATATCGTGAGTAATCATCTATGAAAGTGATGAAATATTTCTGACCATGTGCATCCATATCAGGACAACATATGTCTGTATGAATTATTTCTAATATACTTGAACTTCTATTGGCACGTTTCATAGACATGTTGGTTTGCTTTCCCTTAATGCAGTCAACACAAGTTTCAAAGTCAGCAAAATCTAGAGTATTAAGTACCCCATCTTTTACTAACCTTTTAATTCTATCTATGGAGATATGTCCTAATCTCCGATGCCATAACATAGAAGAATTCTCATTAATATTACACCACTCCGTGCCAGTTTGAACATGCATTGAACTATAAATGGATTCGATTTGTAAATTAATACGTAAAGACCATCAGACAATATACCATTCCTAACACATTCTGAATTATAAAATAATTCAAATAAGGTGTCTTTAAAATTAAAGGAATATCCAAAAGGTACAAGTCTAGAAACTTAAATCAAGTTTCATGAGAACTTGGTACATAAAAGGTCCTTTCTAATTTCAAAACAAAACCGTTATTCAAAATTAAATTGCAAGTTTCAACAGCTTCCACATGTGAGCCCATCCTGCTTCCTGGTAGGACAGTCCGCTCACTTCCCACTGGCTTCCTTAGGTTTTGCATACCTTGTAAGGAATTTGTTATATGGATTGTTGATCCAGAATCAATCCACCAGGTGTTAATATTAACATCGGTCATATTAGATTCATAACAAACAAATGAGAATAAATTACCTTTCTTCTCAAGCCATTCTTTGAATCCAGGGCATTCCTTCTTCATGTGTCCTCCCTTTTTACAGAAGTAACACTTTGCTTCTTTCTTGATATCACCTTGCAGTGGTATTTTGAATTTCCCTTTCTGATTGACTTGTGACTTATCAGTTTTGAAAGCTTTGTTCTTCTCGCGAGTGCTTGTCAGCAATGCACTCTCACTCTGTTCCATTACAAGCCTTTCTTCTTCCTGAACACACATGGTCATTAATTCATTGATTGACCATTTCTCTTTATGTGTATTGTAGGAGATCTTGAAAGGCCCATACTCAGACGGAAGAGAGTTCAGAATATAGTGCACCAGGAAGGAGTCATGCATATCAACCTCAAGTTTCTTAAGTTGAGCTGAAATGTCATGCATTTTCATTATGTGCTCACGCACACCTTTCACACTGGTGAGTCGGTAGGAGGAAAATTTCATAATTAATGTGCTTGCCAAAGCCTTTTCAGAAGTGACGAACTGATCGCCAATGGCTTTCAGCAAATCATAGACATTCTCATGTTGATCGACAAAACCATGTATTCCACCTGTGACCTTAGTCTTAATGAACATCACACTAAGTCGGTTGGATCTCTCCCACCGCTCATATAGTGTGATTGCAGCTGGAGTACTTTCATCTGTAATTGCAGGTGGTTCGTCTTTCCTAATAGCATAATCTATGTCCATCCATTCTAGATGGAGGAGAATTCTTTCCTTCCACACCTTATAGTTATCTCCTTTGAGCTCGGGAATATCACATCGGATATCAGAAAAATTAGCAGGTTGAGAAGCTAAAAAGATAAACAAAATTGATGTCAAAATTTGAGGCATAAATATTATCCAAATTGTATGTATTATCAATATAAACATACCATAAAATAAATCTTGCAACATAAAAATTACCTGTGGGCTAAACTTTAATATAATAAGATTTTAAAAAAAATTGCGATAGATTTTTCAAACCTCACACTTTACGTGCATGATATAATCTTGTTTTTCTATCCAAAATTAATACTTTATGATAAAATTATCAAATTATGTATCAATTCATAATTCTTGTGGGCAAGTTATGAAAATATTGACATTTTATCCTAATTTATCATACAAATACAATAAAAATTCATGTAGGATAAAATTCATTATATCACGTATAATTAATTACAATTTTATATCTAATAATTTATGTGATCTCGAAACTTTAAAAAAAATAATCTCAATTTATTTAAGGATGATGTGACTAATCCAAATTAATCAAAATTATAACGATCACTAGACATAGTAACTCGATTATATGAGAGAACAAAATTAAATAAATAAGATCTCTTATACAATTGCTTAACAAAATAATAACATTATAAATCAATTTTAATTTATGCATAAATTTTATTCAAAGATTAAATAATAAGGCATAATGATCAGAAAAAATGAAATCATATGGATATGAACAGAATCAAAATACATGTTTAACAAAGCATCCCAGCGGTAACATTCATAAATGCCATGGATGAGGACCTGAATGATGGTTATTCTACCATCAAGAATTTAAAGCCATTAAAACTCATTACCACCCAATTAAATGGTCATGTCAATTTACATTAAAACCAAAATCCCATAACTATGGTTTTTTATTATTAATAATTATTATAATACAACTCAACATATATACAACTCACCTTTAACTCAACAACACACCTCTCAACATGTACAATTTATCAATTCGTACTCATAACTCATAAGCAAGTTCATCATAGCATTCATCGTTAAAATAACGTCAATAGTACATATACGCCTCGCCAATTAATCATATTAATACAACATATCCAGTCTCTAATTACATAGTCACTTGATAGGAAGTCGCGTTATCCTTCTAAATCTCCAAACGACATCTCAATTGGACCTACAGAATGAAAGATACGACCAAAATCATCGGACAATGCAACAAAAACAAAAGTATAATTTTCACCATTTGGCCTATGACAATCGGTTGTCATTTGGTGCAATCGATTGTTACCAAAACACATTTTGCTACTGACTTCGTAAAAAACAACTTTTCTGGGATAGGTAATTGATTGTCATCTGGTGCAATCAGTTGCAATGTTATTTCTTTTCAAAAATTTCAACTAATGAAATCGATTGTCATCTAGGGCAATCAATTGTCACGGTAGTTTTTTTCCAAAAATTCAAGTTTTCCCTGTTACATGATTTTCTTCCAATTTCCAACTTCAACCACCAAACTAGTTCCAATTTTGTTCACTCAAAAACATCCCCATATATTTTCTAATAGGATCAACACATATATCACAATAATTATCATCAATCTAGTAATTTTTCTCATGAATTAAAAACTTAGATGTTGGGGGAGTTTTTCACTAGGGAGCATTGAAAATTGTAGGACTTCTTTTTCTAGAGCAACACCTTTGTGAGAGACACACCATATATTGACCCAAAACCTTAAGGTGATAGGTGTGTGGGTTCTCTCACTTATAAATGCTAAAGTCTCCACATTACCGACCAATGTGGGACTATTTATCCACACTACTCACACTTGATACATTCTCAACACTCCCCCTCAAGTATGAGTACACAATGCTACCCCTCAAGTGAAATCTCTTCTTACTTCCATAGTCTCTTGTATCGCACGTAACGTTTGTTATTCACCACACTGGCGCCATTGACACTCTTCAACAGAACGTTTCTTATTCACCATCATGGCGCTGTTGACTTTCAATACAAGTAACCTGGTCCCTTTCTGAAATCAAAGGCTTGTGATACCATTGTTGGGGGAGTTTTTTCACTAGGGACCATTGAATATTGTGGTACATCCTTTTCTAGAGCAATATTTTTGTGAGAGACACACCACATATTCACCCAAAACCTTAAGGTGATAAGTGTGTGGATTCTCTCACTTATAAATGCTCAAGTCTCCACATTACCAACCAATGTGGGACTATTTGTCCATACTACTCACACTTGATACATTCTCAACATTAGATTCATGACCAAGATCATTCAATCTCATTTTAACTTTCATGGATTCAATTTATTCCAAGAACATAACAACAACATGTCAACACACACAATTGCAATTCACATCATGACATGTAAGAACAGAATTATCATCAAATTTTCATCAACATTCATCATAACTCAAAGGAAGAACAAACCATATATGAGGTTAAGGGTCCCTCCACTCTACCCTTCATACATATACCTATTATTGAAAATAATTCCTTCCCCCTTACCGTAGATTTTTCCAGCAAAATTCTTCCAAACTCTATCAATGGAGGCTCTCCATATGCCTTCTCTTGCTCTTTCTCTTTCCATAGCCTCATTTTCCTCTTTTCTCCTAAAAATTTTATGTATTACTTAACTCCCTCCTTCTAATTCTCTTTTTATACTAAAAACCTAGCCTCCTCATTAGACTATTCCTACTTTACCCTTACTTTTCTCTCTAATCCCCGCCTTTCCCTCAATATTTCTACATCTTCTATTTTTTGTTTATATTTTTATTTTATTTAAATAATAAAATAATTCTAAATTATTCTATCTTTCTCTAATTACTCTCCACACCCTACTATAAGGGTACTCACTCTCTCTCACCCACATTCATTTATCCACCCACATACAATAATCAAATAAATATACAAATAAATACACAAAAAGTATAATTAAACTAAAATAAAATAATTTACTAAAATTGGGGTGTTACAGAAGCGAGATATAGTGTCTCGTCAAACACTATAATAAAAAATCTGAAAAATATATTTTTCTTGCTAAGAACTGCGTACTGAATTCCTCATCGCACTTTAGGATACGTAGGAGCAAGACATGCAATCTTGTCAAGCACCCTAATAAAAACCTTATTTTTAGTCATTTTCTTTTTCCTTTTAAACTTTTAATAACTAGAAGAACAGATAACATCATGCTAACACTTATTCTCAAAACTAACTAAATGGTACCGTTGATTACAACGGATGTGAGGGGTGTTAATACCTTCCCCTTGCATAATCGACTCTCAAACCTAAATTGGGATGGAACGACCTGTAGCGGGGTTTTCGTTACCTTTAGGTTTATTGGCTAAACCAAAAGTAAACATATAATTCGAGTCGCCACCGCACTTTTATTTGTCCAAAGGAAAGGCTAAAAAGCGAACAAAAGCCAAGTAAGAAGTTTTATCAAATCAAGAACTAATAAAATTGTCAGAGATCTGGGTAAGGGGGTTGGTTATGAAATGGGAAGGTTTTACGCACCCAAAACATCCTTAGTACTCTAAGGGAACCCTTTTTGCAAATATGTGTTGTAGGTTGGTATTTGTGAAAATATGTGCAAAAGATTGGAGGGATGAGAAGAGAATAGATTATATTTACAAATTTGTTGTTTGAATGGATGAACCCATTGCCTACGTACCATCACAAAGGTAAGATCAAAACCTCGTAGTTCGGGGTAAAAATCTCAAAGATTGGTGAGTTGATTTGATCAAAAGCCTTAATGTCCTTTGTTATCAAATGGAGAAAACTCAACCTAAACCAACAATCCACCATGTGAGGAAGGCTTCAACATGCTAGTGAGGGGTTAACCCTATAATAAGCATGGAAGTCTTATAATCCAATCACTAAGGATGAGGTGAGATTTATATCAACCACTATGATAACTCAAACCTATGACTAATGTTTATGAAAAGTTTTAACAAGTGGCCATTGGAACCACAAAACAACTTGAAATGAGTTATATTTACAAGTTAAAGTTATTTACAAAATGAAGTCAAAGTTGAATTAAAGTTTATTCACAATGAATATTTATGAGAAGAGTTTAAAAAGTCAAAGGCTTAAGGCCTAGGTTTCTAATTTAAAACAATGTCAAAGTTTGAAGAAAAGATTTTAACTTGGGTTAGAGTGGAGAGAAGAAGAGAAGGGCTGGTCCTAAGGCATACAAAGATAAGAGAGAAGATAAAACCCTTGGAGTTCCTTTTCTTGAAATCATAGAGATGATTCAAGATGCTCCTTTCCTTTGGACTTAGCACTCAATCAATCAATCAAACAATTTATATTCAAGCTCATAGGATCTCCATTTGGCTTGTCTCTCTTAACTTGGCTACTCATGACAATAGTCCTCTTACACAATCTCAAGATGGAATCCCTATCACATAAGAGCAAACATCAAAAAGTTCACAAAACAATAAGGGGAATGGACAAAGAATAAGTTTGGAAGAGAAGTCCTTTAAAGTCAACTTTTAATTTTAGCATTCTATAGGCATGAGGCCTAGTTGCTCTTCAACAAGTTTTGCATTCTAAAGGCACGAGGCCTAGTTGCTCTTGAACTCCTTTAAGCATAGGTAAGTCCTAATTTTAAGTCCTTTCTTCTTTTGCATTTGGTTCATACAAAACAAAATACAAAACAAACACAAGACAATAATATATTTATATACAGTAATGAGCAAAAGAAAAATGGCATAAACATAAAATATGTGCTCAAGATAGAAAAGTAAAAAAGCAATATGAATAAATGAGCAAGAAATAAATGACATTAAAGTAAATTGCAAGAGATTTAATACTCAAATTAAAGTTAGTAATTAGTATGGTTATGTTAGTTTGTCATAAGACAATGTAGCGCTATGTTAAGCAATCGTAAGTGGACTAATGTAGTAGTCACACCTATCTGAGGCCGGTCAATAAAACTATAGGCAAATAAACACAAGTTAGAGATCATGACTAGTAAGCCAAGCTCCTAAAACTTGCCATGCCAAAACAAAAGGGGAAGGGCCTTGTATGGACTTTAGGTTTTTTGCTTGACCAAGAAGCAACCTATCTTGGACACAAAACAACTCACTTGATCTTGGATCAAGTTGAGTTTGGTTTGGATCAAAGAAAGTTAAACCTCTCATTTGTCAAGACCAACCATAAGACATTAACTCATTGGCCAAATTATGAAAAGAAAGGGATGAAGATGAAATGGATGGAAAGAGAATTCAAGTATCAAATTTAAATGATCAAATGTGAATCAAATCATCATCAATCAAAGCCAAACAGAAGAGAAATGAAGATCACAAGTCAACAAGTCAACTATAGTTTTTTTGGTATTTTTTGAATTAAAATAAATGCAAAAATAAAATAAACAAAATATGGTCAAACCTCAAATTTAATTCAAATCAACTTCAACAAGTCTAATTAAATTCTCATAGGTCTAACATGGTCAAACAAACTTTGACAAATTTTCTCAACAATTTTTAAAATCAGAAACTATTTAAAAACAATTAAAAACAATGAAAAATAACACAATATGAATTAAAATGTCAAATAAATCTCAAATCAAATAAGAAATTGATGAGACTATTTTTCATTGACTTATCATGATCCATAGGTGTTAGGAAAATATTGTTGGATTTTTCAAATATCAAAAAGTATTTAAAAATGAATTAAAATTATTAAAAATCAAATAATTCACAAATAATATTAAATGAAGTCACAAAAATAATTAAAAATCGAAATATGAAACTAGATTTTTCAAGAAATTTTTTGGCACTGGTCTCATATTTCTGTGACTTCAAATAAAATATTTATGAATTTTTGAAAATAAAAGGATTTAACTGAAATTAAAAGAAAATAAGAAAAATAGAAAAATCCAGCGCCATCGGATCAATTCATTAATTGACTTGGCAAGGCATCAAGGGCTCAGAGGCGCGGATACATGATACACTTTAGTCAAGCGCGCTACACCTTGCATTAAAACAAGTCAACATAAAGAAAGGTCCAGATTAGAACGTGGAAGCACAATCCAAGGGCTGGGAAGGCTACCACGTGGTACAGGCAGTGGAAAACACCTTCTTCTCTGGTGAAGTACCAGAATCCTGCCACCACGCGCAGGAAATTTTTTTGTCATGAAAATGAAATGTAAGGACATCAAAATGAAGCCTAGGTGATGTACATCACCATTGTAACTATGGATCATCCTCACATTTCCTATTTAGAGAGAAACGTGAGCTTGAAAATAATGGTGTGTCAAATGAAATGGCACGATTTGCACAATTAAGACCACCATTGGCCTGCCTCAAGTGAGAGGACTTCAGAAAACCACACAAACCAAAGAAATTCACATTGTATTGCAAGATCTAAATCAAAAAAGTTTTAGGTTCTACCTCTGAAATGAAGCTTCAAACAACACGAATCCTTCGAGATCTTGATCTGCTTTTGCTTTGGAAGTGTGATGGTGATGCTAGGTTAAGGAATTGAGCTTTGAAAATCAACTAATGATGTTGAATTTCAAGCTTGAAAGAGAAAGAGAAAACTGAAAATTCCTTTAGTGAGGGTTGGGATTTCAATTCAGCAGCAATTCAGATCTCCCATTGGTTGCCATTTGAATGAGAATGCACACTTATTTATAGCTGAAATGTGATGAGAAGCATGGTTCCCTCGTGTGCATGAGATTTGAATCCTCCTTACATGGGTCTGTACAGGCGCATGTAAGGCCCAAGAATGGGTGATACACAATGCTGATACCTCATGGAAGTGAATTGGACGTGCAATTATGATGGAAATAGCTTGCACATGAAGTTACAAAGTGAAATGCAAAAATGAACATACATGGAAAGCTCTTCGAAACTCCCACATGGAACGTCAAACAAATTAATGTGAGTAATGGTTGGAAAGTCCTTGAAATAAGGAACAAAAGTCATGTTGGGAAAAAATTCATTTGGAATTTGGAAATTAATGAAAATTGGCTGTGAAAGTTTGAGCACAAAACATGTTTAAGTCACCTTTGAAAATTTTCACCAAAAGCAAGCCTCTTCAAGCCCCTCTGTTTCAATGATGCAAGCTTCAAATGGAAAAACCTCTAACATAAAAGTTGTATATATTTTCAAGATGATCAACTTAGACTTAAAGTTTGCATCATTTGGATTTTTCATGAGAAAGTTATGGGCACTTGAAGTTGGAGATTTTTCAAATTCAATGACTTAGGTCCAAAGTGACCTATAATGTTTTGTAATATCACATGTATTTCTTTTAGGATTATGAAATTTTGTCAAACATAACATTTGAATTATACATCTTAAGATTTCCAATGCATTTGGTTTCACCTACAAATCATAAAAATTAAAGAAGTTAGGTCCTTGGGAAGTTGACCCAAAATTAGGGTTTCAGTCAAAATGACCTATAATCTTTTGAAATGAATGATGAACTTCCAAGTTTCAAATGGATTTTTGATGAACATGAAAGTTGTTAATATGGTTATTAAGAACATAGTTTCTCTTGGGGTCATATTCATTTGACAAACACATCACAAGTTGTATCTCAGTGATCTCTAGTTTAGTCAGATGACTTGACTAGTCAACTTCTCAAGGCCAAACTTCCAATCTTGATGAATGAATTATTGAGGGACCTAAAATAGGCTCATATATGCATAAAATAATGAATTAAAGAACTTACCTTGATTAAATTTGATCATAGGTTGAGGTTGCTTCATGAGCAAGGCACAGTCAAAGCACAGTTGAATTAGGGTTTCCTTGGGAAACAAACCTCAAGCCCTTTGGGTTATTTTGATCAAATTGGCAAATTGAGATACTTGGGAGACATATATGATAATTAGGAGCTTTGTGGACCATTGTCATGCTTTTTGTCATCTTCATCTAGCCATATCGTTGAGCTTAGGAGCCTCCTAGGGGCAAGGGAGCACATGACCACTTGAGCTTCAAAACAAAAAGAGTTAGTGACATATTTTTGTGCTTTTGGTTAGTAATAAAAAATAAGAAATGCAATAATATACAATACAAGCATGCTTGGTGGTCTCAAACCACTCACCCAAGTCCCAACCCTAGGGTTAAGGAGCCAAACATGCTATGATCCTTGAGGCAATGCACTGAGCAATGATATGATGCCATGAGGGATCTTAGGGTCAAAATTAGGGTCTTACACGACCATATTTTTGTTCTTTTTTGGGTTTTATCAATATTTTCCATTCCTTTGGAATAAATAAACTTTGGTGGCGACCTTGTTGTATTTTGAGAGTTAGGTGCGCTCTGGTATTTTTTCCGTGCTGCAACAACTTACGACTCTGCTAGGGACATGCCTACTAGAGAGTCAAGCCTAGTTTAGTTAGTTTTGCAATGAATGCTAGCTTTACTTATATATTTCTTGTGCTCTCGTGTTTTATTGTGTTCTCTTGTGTTTTCATTTTTTCTGTATATATTCATTTGTGAGATTGGGAAAGCTTATTTGAGATAAGCTTAGAACCCGAGCTTTGAGGGAAAAAAACCTTAAGCTTATGATTGGAGATTGTGTAGTATTGGACTAGAGGTGCACACCTCACTGGGATAATACAAAGACTCAACCTAGATTAGATCTATTTGTAATTTTCATCACGGTGTGGGTAGCCTATTATTGTGTTGAAATTTTGAATAAGGTCCATAATTGTAGGAACCTTGTCTAGGAAAAAAGACATGTTATTAGAGTTGAAGATTACGTATTATTGGCCTAAGGGTGCACACCTCACTAACTAAATACAAAGACTCCACCTAAAGTGTATCTATTTGGAATTTTCATCATGGTGTGGCTAGCTCATTATTCTAGTGAAATTCCAAATAAGGTCCATGACTCTATGAACTTTGTGTAGAACCAAAAATCCATATTTTAGGATTGTAGATTGCATAGTATTGGCCTGGGGGTGCATATTTCACTAACACAATCTGAAGACTCCACCTATAGTAGATATATTTGGAATTTTCATCATGGTGCGGAAACCCCATTATCGCAGTGGAATTTTGAATAAGATATGTAACTTTAGGCTTTTCCCTAAAAAACGCAACCCTAGAGTTATCCCTTGTGAGGGTTTGGGTAAAAAAACTTAGAACTATCAGGTTGTAAGGAGCCTTCCTGAATAGGTTGTTCTATTGTTCTATTACCCATATCGTCATGAGCCCACACATTACATAACATTGCATTTCATGGCATATCAACAAAAGAACAAAAAAAGTTCAGGCATCTACATTCATCAGCAGGTTATTTTGTGTGAAATTTGGTATACAAAACAAGTTTAATTTCATTCATAGGATTAAACTCGAAAATGTCCTAGGATATATTATGTGAAAATAAATGGTTTGAAGCATGTTTTATGCGTTGAAATAAAAATCAAAAAATAAACAAAGATAATTGCAATTACTGAAAATGAAGATAAAAGAAAACAAAAGATAATTGAAATAAAGTTCAATGCAGTAAATGATTGATGAAAAAAGCTTTTATTTGTAAAAAATGGAATGCATATACGTACATTTTTTACTCTTTTCTCACAAACACACATATACTTTGAGTTTTATAGAATTTTTGTACAATTGTGGACCCCTAAAACTCAGTGAATACTACTTATATATTAATCCTAAGTTAATCGTCTACAACGGTTGACTAAGCAAAATATGCCATGTCTTCTTCTCCATGCAGCCTTCGCCTTCGTCATACTTCCACGTGTCCTTGGATAACTATCTAATATTATCCAATTACACCTCATTTGACTATGTAGAGTAAACATCTTGGGAACTCTGAATTTCACTAAGTCAAAAAAAAAACTTCCTGGTCTCTGTGTAATTTCAATTTCCACCAAAGTTAATACTACTTTTCGACAAATCAAATTCGTCGAAATCTTCATGGTCATCTCTGACCATTTCAACTTTTCAACAAAACCATTATTTCATGATCGTTATCATATTTTTGTAATTTAATGCTAGTTTCAAAAATCTGAGATAACAAATTTCTCCCCAAAATGCCATGTTTCGATTTTGAATCAAAAGGTAGAAAGGTGGCATTTTTAACGTATTTTCGACACTGTTCAAATTCTTTTGCTGAATTCACCATCATCATTACCATTTTAATGCACATTGTAATTTTCCAAAATATTTTCTCATAATTTCATCATTACTCCTAGTTTCTAGGAGATCATGCATTTGCACGTTTCATTAAGTGCTTCATTCCCATCAACTTTCCCACTTCTTGAAACATGAATCATTTTGTGTCAACACGCGTACGCCAAGTGTCCATCATTAAGAAGGAAAATGAATCTATAAATAGTAGCTCTATGTTTTCTTTCACCTTCTTCGTTTTCGTTCTCAAAACTTCACACCAAAAAACCTTTTTCTTTTGCGAAAAGCTTCAAACTTTAACAATGGCAGCAACTACTTCATCTTCCAAACTTGATACTGGGAAGAACCTTATGGAATTCATGATTCTTCCATCAAAAGGTGATGAAGGAATAAATTTCATACATTAACCGCCAATAGCTAAATAAAAAAATTCCATTAGGCAAAATAAAGTACTCATACCTTTTACACTTTCTGGTAAACTTTTAGTGTTATTAGGACTGTACCCGAAAGCTAAGTCACAACCTATGAAGGTGAGGAACTTCTACCCATGTTACCATATAACCATGCCTTCTACGTTTGAAGAATACTCCCTCAGTTTATCATTCATGGAAACACCCACATGTGTCTTTTGATATGCTCCTCCTTCTCAAAGCAAAGAGTATATTGCCTGGCTCAAAAAATTCTAAGGCAAAAGACAAAAACAATGGGAAGAAATAGGTATTTTTGATGTGATTCAAATCTCTAGAATCAGCCATATGTATAACCCAGCTATGCTACTTGCGTTGATCTTCTTTTGGGAGGGTTCAACCAATAAATTCCAATCTCCTTGTGGAATGCTCACACCAACAATTGTTCTATGTAATAGCCATCACGATACTTAACCCTATTGGCGAAACTTTCACCCCCGTCATAGAAACCCACCATGAATACGTCTTTGAATGATCTAGCTTCAAAGATTACATTACTGACCACCATGATAAGAAAACTTAAGAGTTCTCTGACCAATAGTATATCGCCTTCTTGACCCTTTGTCTCTCCTATTACTTTTTCTGTTTAAGCTCCCTACAAATAGCTAAGAAATATGTCCCTCTCGCAATCAAACTTCATGAGGGTCGAAAGACTTCTCTAGCCAAGCTACTTTTAGCCAATCTATATCTATCACTTAAAAATCCTTCTTATAGGTTAAAACACCTTCCTTAAACCAACAAGCCATATATTTTCTCCGACCCTTTGTGGCTTTTACATCTCAGGTTAAGTGCTACATTTATTTCGTGGCATAACTCAGAAAAGCAAGAGTCACCACTAAAATTTATTGTTTCCAAAGGGAATGGGAAAAAGGTCAAATAAAACCCACAAAAGGTAAAACAAAATAGAAATCTAGATACATGGGTTGGTTATGCAAGGGGGAGATATTATCATCCCTCATAATTATGGTACTACATAGGAACCACTTTCAAATTTGTGTTTATAAAAAAGATGGGTTGTTTGTTGATTGATTTTAATTTGAAAAGATATTTTGTCATATTCCAGTGGAAAACTCAACTTACTACGCACAAGTATGAGGAAATGAGCATTTGCATCATCTTGATATAGAGAACTTTTACTTGGAATTTCTCACAAGCATGTCTTAACATTTAGGTGGAAAATGTTAATCATTTCTCGATATATTGTAGAAGTATAGTGGTTTGCATCACTACAAGAATAGACTAATATCCCAGAAAAAGCTCTTAAAGGAAAGTGCACAAAGGCACAAAAAGAAGTTTGATGAGGTTTGTCTTTTTTAGAAGTTTGAAAAAAAGAGTTTAAGTATGCTTAATTGTTTTAGCATTTATTAAGAAAAAAGACTTTCTGGATCACCTGACAAAGTCAAGGTTTATTAAGAAAAGGTGTAAAGTTTGAAAACGAGAGGTTTTTGAAATAAGGAGAATTTTTGAAAATTGAAGAAGTGGGAAGGAGATGAAGAAACTATCCTAAAGCATAAACTAAATGACAAGAAATAAGAGGTCCCATTGTAAGGTAGTCCGAGAGAAAGTATTTTTGTGTGAAAGTGTACTAACCATAAGATGGGACAAGCATTTAACATTAGTCAAAACAAGCATTCATTTCCCTTTGGATTGAGCCACAAGATGAAAAAACACATAAGTAGATGAATATCAAAAGATCCATATAGACAACAAAGCCACAAAGAAACATCCAAGGCTTGAATTGAAGATCAAAGGGTCTAGAGGGATCACAAGGTCTCAGATGAATCACAAAGTATCAAATATACTCCAAACAAGGGGAAAGCACTAAGTCCTAAGGTCCAAGGTCCAAAATACTCCTCAGGCAAGGGATAGTAACACAAATTCCATAAGATCAGATTAAAGCTTTTTAGGTTTTTAGCCATATTATAATGTTTTTGTTCTTTTGAAATAAGAAAACAAAAAAAGCAAAAGGCAAGAATGTAAATGACATGAATGTAAATGACATAAACGTAATTAGCATAAATGTAATTGACATAAATGTAAAGACATAAAAGTAAATACATAAAAATAAATATTAGTTATTAGCACAATCAATATGTCAATGTTAGTATTAATGAGGATTCAACCGAGTCGGGGCAATTTAGCGTTATGTTAAGCAATCGTAAGTGGACTTATGTAGAAGTCATACCTATCTGAGGTCGGTCAATAACAGTTTATTTGTCAAACATGTTAGAGAAGTGATACAAAATCGTTCTCTTAAAACAATGGAACACAATAGCTAAAAACAAAAAGGAAGAGAGATGGAGATAAGGAGAGACTGGAAAACAAGCTCAAGTTATCACAAGGGATTGTCTATCATCAAGTCCAAAAACTCAAACATATGTTACACCAAGGGATAAACCTATCATTAGTCCAAAGCTTCAAAAATGATCAAATGGTCATTTAATCAAAATGTTTGAAATGATGAAGGTTCATGCAACCCAGGAACCATCTATACAATAATTGAAAGTGATGAAGAATTGACCAACCAAGTAACTTCTCAAGTCAAACAGAAGTCGAACCAAATTTGAATAAAAAACTAAATTAAAATGATTTTAAAGGATTTTAAAAGGAAAATAAAGAGGAAATACAAAAGAAGCATTACAACATAAAAGAAATAGTTGAGAAAATTAGAGAAGATCAGAAAAACTACAAGTAAATGGCCTCAAAAGTTGAATCTAGAAAATGTTTTAAAATGCTTGCAAATTAAATTGGAAATAAAAATAATAAAGAAAATAAGAGAAAATAGCAAATAAATGCTAAAAATGATTTTTAAAATGTTTTCAAAATACAATCAGATAGAAAATATTTTTTGAGATTTTCTGTAAAAAAATTGGAATCAAAAATTTTTAATAATTTTTTGAAAGAAAAATGATATAAAAACAATTTAAAACAAAACTAAAATAAGTGAAAAAGCATGAGCCATTAGATCTGATTAGTAAAGTCCATTCAGAAGATCACATGGTTAGGATTTAAAGTCAAAACATGTTCACCAATGGATCACAACGGACAAAAGAAATTTGAAAAAAAAAACATGTTGCCTTGTGAGTGGTCAATTATTTGAATTTTGGAGCGAAAATTAGAAATTACAAGGGAGGAGTTGTCGTCTTCAACCTCAAACCAGATTTTTGCAAAATTATGAACTCATATATTTTAGCATGAATCAAGCATGGATTCAGTTGCCTAACACATCATCGTTCATGTCTCTTTGCTTCAGAGCCATTGATTGGCTCTAAGCAAAGAGAATTTGCTCAAGAACACGAAGAACCCTAGTTCTTCAAAGTAAAATCAAATGATGAATCCGAAGAATAAATTCCAGGTAAGTTAGGGCTTTTGATTAGTGAATCAAGACGAAGAGACTGGTAACTTGCTTACTTAGAAATTTAACTCGAATCTACCTTTTCTGTTGAAGCTTCATAGGTCAACAATGATGGAAATGGTAAGCTTGATCCAGGAAGGTTCAGAGTATGGCAATTGTTCAGCCAACTTCAGATGATGCCGATGAGTGATTTTGGGCGAAGAAATGAAGCTAAAAGAGCTTGAATCAAAGAAATGGTTAACTGGTTTTTTGAGGTATCCGATTCAAATGGTTTCCGAGTTTCTTTCGCATTCCAAGCTTTTAAATGAAATAAAATCAACCTTCTATTTATAGTAAATGAGGTGAGGTCATGGTACGTGTGAAATGGAGGCAAATTCGTGTGAATTAGGGTTGGGTTTTGGTGTTTTGTAATCCGTGTGAAATGAAACATGAAATGCGTGAGTTTATGACGAAGCCAGGTCGTTTTTCACTTGGTCAAATGCGTTTCGACATGACAAACAAGTTTGCACATGTGCTTGTGTTCCCAGGTGAAGATTTTAGTGATGTTTCACTTTTGTGCTTTCGTGAAATGCAGAGTTTGAGGTACCATGTTGGAGCTTAGGCCAAATGAAATTCACTCGTGCATTTTAAGATGTTCCTTGTGCTAAATAATATCCTCATGGTGAAGAATCATATGCAAAAAGAGTCACATCAAAAGGATGCTTGAGTTAAAAATGGAATGGATGAAAATTTCAGGTCATGACCTAAAATTTCGGACCAAG
The DNA here is from genome assembly GCF_024323335.1 of Lathyrus oleraceus. Lineage (NCBI taxonomy): Eukaryota > Viridiplantae > Streptophyta > Magnoliopsida > Fabales > Fabaceae > Lathyrus > Lathyrus oleraceus. Next base: position 100,202,550 of record NC_066583.1, on the reverse strand, counting down.
CATTAGGTCGACCAGGTCTTGGGCCTACTTTTATGCATACATAGGCATCTTAGCAAATTCAAAAATTGATGGACTTAGAGGCAAAATTGATGTTTGACACTTGAAGCGAAGTTGTAAAGGAGTTAAAATGTGACATTTGACTCAAACTAGATTCTAAAAATGTTGTGAAATAAGATAATTATGGTGTTTAGACCAAGTGACATGCCATACTTTAGTTTAGGTCAACCAAACATGTACCAACTTGTGATTTCTTGCATCCAAAGGCCCAATGATGAACACTTGAATACCAAATGAAGTAAACATGATTTTTCCTTGAATAATCTTGATAATTGCTTGAAAATTGGATGAAGATGGCATGGAAATAAACACATGAACCATACTTGAATCAACTTTGAAATTAGGAACCAAACTTGAACTTTTATTGATCAAATGATGTTGAATGAAGCTTAACATGAACGTGACCTAAGATTATAGGTCATGCCGTGAAGTAAAAGATCTTTTGGACCACTTGTTGACCTAACTTTGACCTTGTGAATCCAAACCCTAATTTATAAACCAAGCTTGATCCTTTGATTGCAAGCCATTACCTTTTACAATAAGAAAAAGGAAATAACACATACTTTTGTATTTTGAATAAGGTTAGCAAAGTTAGAATTCAAGCAAGCAAAAAGATAAAAAGAAAACATAAAGGGTACTTGATAATCTCCAACAAAGGCAAACCGAAAGAGGTGAAGGTTAGGAGGATACCATGCTTGTGATCTTGGTTGAAACAAATTATATGATAGGTGGAATCTTAGGGGCGAAATTAGGGTATGACAATTTGAACCCAAGTTGCATGTAACTCGGTCAAAAGACTTGCTGGAAGAAATCGACTACAGGAGCATCAAAGGCACAATAGTTACCTTAGTTACCCCCTATGGCAACTCTTTATGAAATACATCAACCTATTCCTTGAATCCAAAAAATTCATTTTTGACCATGGCTCCCTTCGTGCATAGATGTGTAGGCCCATCTTGGTTTTAAAATAGGTTTCCTAGCGTAACTCTCCTCGTTGTTGCAATGTCGAACTTCATTTGGGAAGCCTTCTTAACTCCAATTCTCCTATCCACTCGTATCGAAACTAGAACTATTGGCTTTGGCTTTATTGGCTATCAACCCAATCTAGTGTCTAGGCAATTTAGTTTAGCCAAATGCTGCCAAGTTTACTCTATTCTTTGGAGAATGACATTTGGTGGTCGAAAAGGAAACTCCCCACTCAAGAATACAGGGATTGCATGGCGTTCACTCGTCAACAAGTCCTCAAATTTCCTACTTTCCACTTCCAAGCATCCTTCTTTTTAACAGTGGAATTCAACAACTTATGGATGAACTACTTCCAAGGCCACTTCTCTAAACAAAACTTATGCAAGAGGTTCTCGACCGCCTTTTCCAACTTACAAGATAATCCAAATAAGAAAACAGTCATATAGTTATCTACTCAAATTCTTTTCATTAATACCTTCGACTTCTTACACATTTTCATTATAGATGAAACTGAAGCAAAGGGAGATTTAAATGTCGAAGACCCTTTAGATGCTGGTGAAGCTAAGAAAGAAGAAGAACCATAAAAGAAAAAGGCAAGTCTTTTCTTCTTTAAATTTAGATAATCTTCAAAATGATTATAACATTTCCTTTTGTTCAGAATCAAAAACGTGATCCAGACTCTCCGACAACCATAAAAACCAAGAAAAAGAAGAAATCCAAAAAGATTACCTCGACACAGGTATGTATTTGATTTCTCCTTTGATGGCTTCGATGACTCAGCAAAACTAAACAATCTCTTTCATGAGGCTACTACAAAACCAACTGAGACTTTGGCTAAAGTCGAAAGCTCAGAGGACAGCGAACAAACTCTGATATTCTCGAGACCTAAGCCAAAGACTCCTTCCAAACCAACCATTAGCAGAAAATGCGCTACTCAAACAATCATTCCTCCAAAATAATCAACGGCCTCGACTGCTGGTCCCTCTAATAAAGGAAAAGGAAAAAAAAGACTTGTATATTCATGATAAATGAATGCATGATGAACCCAAACATCCTCCAATTGAAGAACAAGAAACTCTCAAGGTATTGCTCTATTATGCACAAATTTTATCTTGATTCTGACTTCAACTAACCATTCCTTTATTTTAGGAACTGCCAAAGTTGGACGTGAATGTGGTCGACGAACCAATAGGTATCCCCCGTTCAAATCCTTCTAAGACTTTTTCTCATATCCATTGGTCAAATTTCATTGATTTCAGCCTCTAATTTGTCCATCTAGAGAACAAACCAACTTGAAAAGGTGCGGGTATTTCTACTGAACCAAACCGTAAAGTAGAGGCTATTGTCGGCCAACTTTCTCCTCAATGGAATGAATAATTGGACGATACCATGGCTTTTGTTCATGACAAACTAACTCAATATGACCCAAAAACTAAAAGACCTAAGAAAATGGAACAGGAGAAAACTATTCCAAATGTTGAAAATGTTCCAATAGAGGAAAACAGTCAACCTGCCACCGTCAAAGAAAATCAAGCCCGGACTATTGTTCATGACTCGTCGTCCAACACTTGGCTGAGCCAAGATTAAATTTTGGCCATTAAAAGAAAAAAATCCTACAAAATATTTGAGAAGACTCCAAAAACTATCGACTGGCTCAAGATCTTCCCACTCTTCTGATGCTTCATTGGTTGGCGTAGGTGAATGCTCGGTGAATCTCTTAATGCAACAACTGAAAGCCAACATTTTCAAAGTCGACCTTCTTACTGCTATCGATGGGGATGCTCAATTTGGCATTGACACCGTAAGTTGTTGATTGAGCTTAACAAATAACAAATCCCATACTCCATGGTATAATTCTTGTTCGAATTCGAAGCCTACTTCGACCAGGTCTACCAAGACATCGACCTAAAGAAGACCTACAACACTCATCTCAAGCAAACGAAAGAGGCCATGACTGTAGCATGAGACCTAAGAAGTGCGTATGAAAAAGAGGTTGATAAGCTCTAAACCCGACTTCAAGAGTATTTCGACAAGAAGGATTCACTTAATGAACATGTATCAGAACTTCGTGCCTGAATCGCTGAACTGACTAAAGAAATCGACAATCTGGAAAAGCATAAAGTTGAACTTGCTAGGGAAATATTCATATCGATGGGATTGAAGAGACTTAAATACAGAAGACCCGATTTTTAGACCTAAGATGTTGCATGCTATTTATGATATGAATGAAAATGCTCGGACTCCGGGAGGAAGACGCCGTGGGAGACACACTTTGCGCAAATGAACTATAAATCTGATATTGCGGGAGACACACTTTATGCAAACGAACTACAAATCTGATACTGCTGGAGAAAAACTTGAAGGGAGATTGACATGGAGACCAAACTCACTGGGGAACAACACAACATCATCAAGGCATATGATAAGAAGCAAACTAAAGCACAACTATAATGAAAGAGATAGCAAAAGATGGTGGAAGACTCCACTGAGGAATATGCAGCATGTAAAAACCATTGAACTTACTGGGGGATAAACCCTGAGTAAATAATCGAAAAATGAATTACTACCAACTCATAGTTGAAGTAAATAAATAGGATCTGGACATACTTCCAACTCATAGACAAAGACAGTGACAAGATTATAATTGATAATAAGCTTCCCATAACTTCCGGTCTTCAACCTGGAACGGGTCTCAGCTTCTTCTTTAACCAAGTATTCCACTTGGAAAGGGTAACAAACCTCTCATGACTTCCATTCTTCAACCTAGAACGAGTCTCAGTTTCTTCTTTAACCAAGTCTTGCACTCATAAAGGGTAAAAAACTTCCCATGACTTCTGATCTTCAACCTAGAACAGGTCTGAATTTCTTCTTTGACCAAGTTTTCCACCTTGAAAGGGTAACAAACTTCCCATGACTTTCGGTCTTCAACCTGGACGGGTCTCAATTTCTTCTTTAACCAACTCTTCCACCTGAAAAGGGTAACAAACCTCCCATGACTTCCGGTATTCAACCTGAAGTGGTCTTCACTTGCTGGAGATTTATGTTTTAACTATGACCGGGGATTGTAACAGGCTTTTCAAATAAAGAGACAGCCACCTGTTAGAAAACGAGCTTGTGTTAACTTTGACCTGTTGAGTGACAACATGCTTCTATGTCGGGGATTGATTGAAGAGATTGCCACTTGTTGCAAAGATAAGGATTGATATTTCAGGAACAAACAAGCTTCTCAAATAAGGAGACTACCATTTACCGTTGAACAAAATCTCAAGGAGATTGCTGAAGCGAAACTTGTTGGGGAATTAGATTCTTCATTCATTTAACAAGTCTTCTCTACTGAGGAAAATAGGATCCAAAAGGTGTAAAACAAGATTTCTTCGTTATCTATGTTTATAACCTGGAGAAGTCAAAAAATGTTGTAGGGGACCAAAGTTCAATCCAGGAAAGAACTGGAGAGATGCGGTCAAACAAGACTCTACCTGACGAGGAATGAACTCGACTGTGGATTTGTTCCATCCAGAAAAATGAAAAAGCACATAAGCAGATGAATATCAAAAGATCCAGATGGACAACAAAGCCATAAAGCAATAAAGAAACATCCAAGTCTTGAATTGAAGATCAAAGGGTCCAGAGAGATCACATGGTCTCAGATGAATCACAAAGTATCATATATACTCAAAGCAAAGGGAAAGCACTAACTCCTAAGGTCCAAAGTCCAAAATACTCCTCAGGCGAGGGATAGTAACACAAAGTCTATAAGATAGTATTAAAGCTTTTTAGGGTTTTAGCCATTTTATAATGTTTTTGTTCTTTTGAAATAAGAAAGCAAAAAGAGAAAAAAGTGAATAGGCAAGAATGTAAATGACATGAATGTAAATGACATAAATGTAAAGACATAAAAGTAAATACATAAAAGCAAATGTTAGTTGTTAGGACAATTAATATGTCAATGTTAGTATTAATGAGGATTCAACCGAGTCGAGGCAATTTTGCGCTATATTAAGCAATCGTAAGTGGACTTATGTAGAAGTCACACCTATCTGAGGCTGGTCAGTAACAATTTATGTGGCAAACATGTTAGAGAAATGATACAAAATCATTCTCCTAAAACAATGTAACACAATAGCTAAAAACAAAATAAAAAGAGAGATGGAGATGAGGAGAGACTGGAAAACAAGCTCAAGTCATCACAAGAAATTATCTTTCATCAAGTCCAAAAACCCAAACATATGTTACACCAAGGGATAACCTATCATTAGTCCAAAGCGTCAAAAATGATCAAATGGTCATTTAATCAACATGTTTGAAATGATGAAGGTTCAGGCAACCCAAGGACCATCTATATAATAATTGGAAGTGATGAAGAATTGATCAACCTAGTAACTTCTCAAGTCAAACAGAAGTCAAACCAAATTTGAATAAAAAAGAAATTAAAAGGATTTTAAAGGATTTTAAAAGGAAAATAAAGAGAAAATACAAAAGAAGCATTAAAACATAAAAGAAATAGTTGAGAAAATTAGAGAAGATCAGAAAAACTACAAGCAAATGGCCTCAAAAGTTGAATCTAAAAAATGTTTTAAAATGCTTTCAAATTAAATTGAAAATGAAAATAATAAAGAAATAAGAGAAAATAGAAAATAAATGATAAAAATGATTTTAAAAATGTTTTGAAAATAAAATTAGATAGAAATTATTTTTAGAGATTTTCTGTAAAAAAAAATGGAATCAAAAAGAGTTAGGAAGCTATTTTTAATCATTTTTTGGAAGAAAAACGAATTAAAAAAAATTAAAAATAAAATAAAATAAGCGAAAAAAACTTGAGCCATCAGACCTGATTATTAAAGTCCAGTCAGAAGATCACATGGTCAGGATTTAAAGTCAAAACACACTCAACAATGGATCACAACAGCGGATCACAGCGGACAAAATAAATTTGAAAAAAAAAACATGTTGCCTTGTTAGTGGTCAATCATTTGAATTTTGGAGCAAAAATTAGAAAACACGATGGAAGCGTTGTTGTCTTAAACCTCAAGCCAATTTTTTGCAAAATCATGAACTCATATTTTTAGCATGAATCAAGCATGAATTCAGGTTCCTAACACATCATCGTTCATGTCTCTTTGCTTCAGAAAAATTGATTGGCTCTGAGCAAAGAGAATTTTCTCAAGAACATGAAGAACCCTCGTTCTTTAAAGTAAAATCAAATGATGAATACGAAGAATAAATTCCAGGTAAGTGAAGGTTTTGATCAGTGAATCAAGACGAAGAGACTGATAACTTGCCTTCTTAAAAATTTAACGCGTACCTACCTTTCAAGTTGAAGCTTTGGAGGTCAACAATGGTGAAAATAGTGAGCTTGATTCAGGAAGCTTCGGAGTATGGAATTGTTCAGTCAACTTCAGATGATGCCGATGAGTGATTCTTGGTGAAGAAACGAAGCTAAAAGAGCTTGAATCAAAGAAATGGTTAACTGGTTTTTTGGGGTATACGGTTCAAATGGTTTCTGAGTTTCTTTGGATTTCCAAGCTTTTAAATGAAGGCAAATCAACCCTCAATTTATAGGAAATTAAGTGAGGTCATGGTACATGTGAAATGGAGGAAAATTTGTGTGAATTAGGGTTGAGTTTCAGTGTTTTGCAATTCGTGTGAAATGAAACATGAAACGCGTGAGTTTGTGACAAAACCAAGTCATTTTGCACTTGTTTAGATACGTTTCAACATGACAAAATATTTTTCACATGTGCTTGTGGTCCTAGCTGAAGATTTGAGTGATTTTTCACTTTTGGTGCTTTTGTGAAATGCAGAGATTGAGGTACCATGTTGGAGCTTAGGCCAAATGAAATTCACTAGTGCGTTTTAAGATGTTCCTTGTGCCAAATGATCTCCTCATGGTGAATAATCATATGCAAAAAGAATCACATCAAAAGGATGCTTGAGATGAAAATGGCATGGATGAAAAGTTTAAGTCATGACCTAAACTTTTGGGCCAGGCATTAGGTCGACCAGGTCTTGGGCCTACTTTTGTGCACACATAGGAATCTTAGCAAATTAAAAAATTGATGGATTTAGAGGCAAAATTGATGTTTGACTCTTGAAGAAAAGTTGTATAGGAGTTCAAATTTGATATTTTGCTCAAAGTAGATTCCAAAAATGTTGAGAAATGAGATAGTTATGGTGTTTGCACCAAGTGGCATGCCATACTTGATTTTAGGTCAACCAAACATGTACCAACTTGTATTTATTGCATCCAAAGGCCTAATGATGAACACTTGAATACCAAATGAAGGAAACTTGATTGTCCCTTGAATAATATTGATAATTGATTAATAATTGGATAGAGATGGCATGAAAATAAACATACAAACCATACTTGAATCAACTTTGAAATTATGAATCAAAAACTTCTCTTGATCAAATGATGTTTAATGAAGCTTGACATGAATGTGACCTAAGATTATAGCTCATGCCTTGAAGTAAAAGATGTTATGGACCACTTGTTGACGAAACTTTGACCTTCGAAATCCAAACCCTAATTTAGAAATCAAGCTTGATCCTTTTAATTGCAAGTCCCTACCTTGTACAATAAGATAAAGGAAACAACACTTATTTTTGTATTTTGAATAAGGTTAGCAAAGTTAGAATGCAAGCAAGCAAAAAGGTAAAAAGAAAACACAAAGGATATTTGATGATCTCCCACAAAGGCAAACCCAAAGAGGTGAAGGTTATGAGGATACCATGCTTGTGATCTTGGTTGAAATACAAATGATATGATAGGTGGAATCTTAGGGGTAAAATTAAGGTATGACAATTTGAATCTAGGTCATTGACATGCTCAGGGCCTTTTATAAGACATTTGGTCAATCCCAATGGCTTAAAAAGTCAAAGGGGGGCCATTTTGACTTTTTAGTCCCTCTTAGGAATTTGTTTTAATTCAGGGATGTTGATTGGAACGTAATAATTTGGGGATTTATGCTAGAGGGATATTACCATTGGTAACTAGGACATTTTTCCTTATTAAAACACATTAGTAAAAAATAATAGTTATGGGGATAATTTTTTTTAATAGCAGGGATAAAATGTATCATAATAACGTATTAGTTAAATCAGAATAAATTAATATTAGTATTATTTATTCTTTTACATATTATTAAGTTATATTATTTTTATTTAAGAATAAATTAATATTGAGATTAATTAGAGTTAAATTAATTTTTTTTACAAATCAAATTATCATTAATTGATATATTATCAAATTAGGGTCATAATGGGGTTATTAGTATTATTATAAAGATTATTATTATATACTTGCTAATGTTTTTTTTAATAAATAAAATGGTCTAGCTGATTTCAAAAGGAGTACAAGGACTTATTAAGGAGAAGGTCATTAGTTCAAATCTCACTTTTAGTGTCGTTCTAAACAAATCCAAACTAAAATCATATAACAACTTTTTAATATCATAAAGAAATTTATTAAAAATTAACTTTATTTTTTCTTTCAATTTTTTTAACAACTTTTTAATGTCATGAAACAAATCATTTAAAAATCAGATTTTCTTTTAAATCAATTTTTTTAACATGAATCAAAGTTTTTTAACAAAATCATAATATATTCGAATCTAAAAAACTAATACCTTGTTTGAGTTTCAAAACCAAACCTCATAATTTCTTTCAAGTTAAACCCAAACCATATTTCAAATGATTTAAAACACAATCTCAAACCTTTAAACAAATATCACAAACATTCTTAACAAATATCATAAATCTTTTTTTAACTAACAACATCATGTTTCAAAACCATGAAATTTCTCAATGAAATACATACGCCAGATTATACTAAATTAAATAAAACTAAAAAAATCAAGTTTTAATTGTTTATAATTTATGTTAAGAAAAAGAAAGGGAGTTGTTTAGTTTCTAACTAATAATAAGATAAAATAAATATCTTATTCTCAAATAGTAATTATAACTATCATGGAATGAAAATACAAAAAATATGTAATAAGGGTTGGAATTAGAATTAATTCTATAATTAAGTATATTGAAATTAGGAATTAATTTCTAAATGGATTAATATAAAAATATAAAAAAAAATAGGATTAATTATGGGATATTAGATAATTGGTATAATTTTAGGGATAATATGGGATTAAACTCTAGTATTTTAAGGGATAAAAATTTATGGGATAACTATGGGATGATTTTGGGATAATTTTTGGGAAAATAAATAGGGATAAATTTTTAGGATTTTAGGGGAAAAAAATTAGGGATAAGGGATATAACATTTGAGTTTATATAATTACCCTTTTAATTTAATTTCTTAAATAAATTAATAATCATATTTTTGTAAATAATTAAATGGCATAAAATTTTATAAAAAAATTTAGGGATAAAATAAAACAAGGGATAAAAACAAGAGATAAATCAATGTATAAATCAAGGGACAAACATCAGGATAAGGGATATAAATAATATCACTGTGGGTTTAATTTCTTAAATCAAAATAGTTAGATATTGTTTCAATCAATCAAAAGGGATATATCATATAAATATATAATTTTTATTTTCATAAATAAATTAAGTATTTTTTTTGTAATCAATAATTGGGGATAATCATGTCATAAATCTCTAAGGAAATTTTAGGGTTTAAGGGATAAATAATTAGGGATAAGGGATATAATACTTGGGTTTATATAATTACCTTTTAATTTATTTTCTTAAATAAATTAATAATTATATATTTGCAAATAATCAATTGTGATAAAAATTTATGGAATAACTATGGGATGATTTTGGGATAATTTTTTGGAAAATAAATAGGGATAAATTTTTAGGATTTTAGGGATAAGAGATATAACACTTGAGTTTATATAATTACCCTTTTAATTTAATTTTTTAAATAAATTAATAATCATATTTTTGCAAATAATTAAATGGCATAAAATTCTATAATAATTTTAAGGGATAAAAACAAGAGACAAATCAATGTACAAACCAAGGGACAAACATCAGGATAAGCGATATAAATAATTTCACTATGGATTTACTTTCTTAAATCAAAATAGTTAGATATTGTTTAAATCAATCAAAAGGGATATGTCATATAAATATATAATATTTATTTTCATAAATAAATTAAGTATTTTTTTTGTAATCAATAATGGGGATAATCATGTGATAAATCTCTAAGAAGATTTTAGGGTTTAAGGGATAAATAATTAGGGATAAAGGATATAATACTTGGGTTTATATAATTACCTTTTAATTTATTTTCTTAAATAAATTAATAATTATATTTTTGCAAATAATCAATCGGGATAAAATCAATCTAAACTCACCTCAAACTATAAGTCATCTTCCCTAGTTAATTGAGGCATTTTTCAAAATCAATTACTTCTCCGTCCCCGATGCGTGTGAACTTTCAAGGGATAAAAACAACCAACCAACCAATATTTTTTAAGATGAACTACGAGGCTCTGATATTTCAATAAATTTGAGGGTATGTAGGCATAGAGTTGTAAGACTCTAGCGAGTACAATAATCAAAAACTTTTTGTTCTCAATTAATCAATTTTATTTTAAATAATAAAATAATTTTTAATAAATAAATAAATAATTGAACAATGATAATTAATAAAGCAAACATCTTAAGGACACACTGGCCCTAAAATTGAAGGAGGATCACATTGAGCACAATGGAGGTAAGGGGTGTCTAACACTTTCTTCTTATTTAACCGACTCCCGAACCTAGTCTCTCACTTTTAATTAATAGGTTTTATCATTATTTCTTTATTCCTTAGGAACGAATAAAGGATAGTGTCGACTCTGCATTTTTCCATCCGTGACAGCTGGAGAGTTATTATACTTTCCCTAAAGAGAGTCAATCCTCACCTATGGTTTTAGGGTTTTTGTGTGTTTTCTTGGTTTGCTTGCTTTTATTTATGTATCTGTTTTTACTACTTATCATTTATTCATTTTATTTTATATTTTATTCTCCATATTACTCTCTTATATTAAATTGTAATTGGTTGGGATTGATACTATGTGACAAGCTAAAACCCAAGATTGAAAAAAATATATAAGCTTAAGTAAGGGGTCGTCCTGTCTTAGCCACCGGGATTCTCATCCTGTGAGGTCTTTGATGATGATTCTGTTCAGAGTAGATCAATTCAAAAGGTTTGTCATGAGAAGGTCATCACTTCTTCATGATAGAACATTGAGTTTGGTCCATGACTCTGAGGACCTCTTCTAGAACCCACTCCACTCATGGCGACCTTATGTTATCAACCTGCAAGGGTCGTTACTAAGGTCCCGCCTAGATGAGACTTATCCCTAAGGATTACCATAGGAATGCTTGCTTCTTAACATCGTAAAACAAGGGTATAATCCATGACTCTATGGCTATCATCTTACTAGAAAATGTTATATCCTACAAGTAAGGGGATTGGATAGTCTAAACTTATATCTGATATATCATAAGGGACCTACCCTTAACTAGGTCATGCTTGCATATTACCTTAGATATTCCAAAAATTATTTGGGTTTCCCATGCCAATCATTATCCCTATCTGTAGGAAACCTTCTTAGATAAGGTTTCCCTATCTACGTCATTATCCTAAACTCGTAAGGATTTCCTTTTATTTGTTACTATCATAATGTGACACTTCCATTGCATCTAAAAAAATACTTTTAGCATATCATCAAAAAAAAACTTTTTTGCATACCCTATGCATTTCATGCATTTGCATACATACACATACAATTCCATATCCTTTCCGCTTTCGCCCTTATCCAACTATCATCCAGCTAGTAGACTTCATGATACTCACGAACAAACTTGAAGGATGTCTTAAGAAGCTATAAAGGGACCCAAGAAGGGCAAGTACCCTTGAAGAGAGAAGGTAACCCTTTGCCATGTCAGCCACGACCTACCCAATGCTTTAAATACAACGACCTTGGATGATGACCTCCAAACAAGGTCTGCAACAGTATCTACTTCAGCAACAACTTCATGCGCTTCATCAATCACAACAAATGAAGCTTGGAAGTAAATTGTATCCTACACCAATTTCTCATGACTTACTCAGAAGTGTCATGGTAAAGCTACAATCCTTTGGTCCTTCTCCTAGTCCATATCCTCCCAGTTATGAAGAGAATTCCCGATACGAATACAGAGTCCAAGACCTGATCGACGACAAGTCGTTGACTATTGAAAAAGGAGTCCCATTGGGAAACAGTCACCCCTTATATTTATAAATGGAAGTACATCAAAAAGCATCCCCTAAAGATAGTGGATCAACAATGAAGCTCGTCTCTGGGATCAATAGACTTTATCAGTTCCAGTTGTAATTTATTTTTTGCTAAGTGTTTTTTGTATTAAAAGTTATACTCTTTGGGAAATAGCTTTAATAAAATGAGCATGCATGTTTTTGAAATCAGTCCATTCGTTTACACTCCCTTTCTTATGCCATCATGAAAATAAAAATAAAAATCAATCAAACCTTTTATTTTCACTTCTCACCTATTAACAAACTTATGAGAAGAATGATGTGATAAACAACTGAATTTGTTGATCTATGCTTTAATAGTAAAGACCAGACTGACGATGTAAGACATTGTTTCATTTCCCTAAATATTGGAGAAATAAGGAGATAATTCGTAGTCAACCCCCTCGAGCCTAAAGTCGGTGTTCTTTCTATTAAACAAAAACCTTAATCTTAACCAGGGGCATGGTAGTTGTTCAATTAAGTCAATGATGCATCCTGATCTCAAGGGAATTATTCCATCTAATCACATGAATAAAAGGATCAAGCACATCCTCTTCCTCACATACGTCATCCAACTTCGAGGAAGTAGTGAAAATACAAAAGCTCACAATAGCCAACACGGTAGTCACAACTTTCGAAATATCAAAAGCAAAATCACACATGAATTGTTCCAAAAAGATCCCGCTAAGTCAAAAAAAGGGAAAAAACCAGAATTTTTTTTGACTTAGGCAAAAGTTAGGGCATTATTTTTCACACAAAAAAAAACCCGCTAAGTCAAAAAACTAAAAAGGAGTTGACTTAGGCAAAAAGTTAAGGCATCCCAATGGACCATAAATTCAAAATAATCGGTCAATACAAAAAATAGGGATTAAAAAGCAAAATAAAAAAACAACAAAAACAAGCTTGTAACTAAAAGTAGGTGACTTCCACCTCAAGAATCTCATCAGTGCTTGAATCATTACATCTACCTCCATCATTATCTATCAAAATTCTCTTGCAGACTAAATGCATTTGTAGATTTAATTGAATTTAGGAGTGGAGAACATCAAGGAGAATGGGTGGGATAAAATTAAAATTTAAGCCTTATATCTTTTGTTTCATAAACTATGAACCAGACCATGTTATAACATTTAAAAGTCCTAATTGAAGTTAGGTTCACTATGAAAGCATACTCAATACTTAGCACTAAGGAAATAGCAACATTGGTATGATCAGGGGTACACCACTTCGAGACATTGCTGACTAGGGGAAGGTCACCTAAGGATCCTTCCAGTTATGGGCAAATCCTTATAATTATGGAAACGTCATCTGAAGAGCATACCAACTCAAGGGCATAATGAGGCCAATTACTCCGAAAGTCATCTAATCAAGGGCATACTTTTCAAGATTCATACACTAGGGCAGTCCATATTGTCGCATCCGCGAAAAACAACCGGCGGGAAAAACAAAACAAACAGAGCCGCCACCGTGCGTTATTTATCCCAAAGAGGGAAAGGAAACACTCAAAGTAAACCTGGAAAAGACATGGTCTCGCGACCAAAGAAAGATGGGATCGGGAGTCGGTTACGCAAGGGGAAGGTATTAGCACCCCTCACGTCCGTCGTACTCGACGGGATCCACGCTCAAAAGAAAAGAATAAGGTTGCTAAAACTGCTCAAAAGAAAGCACACACACACTGGAATAAGACACAGATGGAAGAAAAAGGGAACGGGATCGCTAGGATATCGCATCCTATGCCTACGTATCTCATCTGGAATGAGAATCAGAGCTACCGTAGTTCGGCTCACGCACGCCGAAACAAAATACACGCACAGACGCTGAGACGTCAAAGCAAACAAACAAACGAAAACAGACTGCCAATGGCTGGTCTTACGTCCGACTCCAAACAACAAACACAAACGAGGAAACCGAATGCCAATCGCTGGACTTACATCAGACTCCAAGCACACCAACACAACAGGAAACCGACTGCCAATCGCTGGACTTACGTCATACTCCACACAAACAAACACCAACACCAATAGGATACGGAATGCCAATCGCTCGTCTTACATCCATCTCCAAACACACACAAGAAGGTTAACAAACAAACAAGTTAATAGGGAGTCTGGCACTCGAGCCTAATAACTGTCAAGCAAACACACACAAAAAGAAAAAGGGTGCCCGGAGAGATCTCGTACGATCTCCTGCCTACGTACCTCATCTGGAATGAGGATCAGGGCGACGTAGTTCCCCTTAACAGGGGAAAAGGATTAGCCTAACCAGAGACTGGGAAATGACAAACTAGAAGGGAGACTGACTCGAGCCTAATAGTTATCATGTAATCCACAATAGTCCTAGGTTAAGGTTTCTATCTAACTTGCACAGGGAGCAAGCTATCTTAAACATCACAAGCAAACACATACAAGCACATAAGCAATCACACACACTATATACAAACAAATGGGCTCATACAAGGTTAGGCTGTGAAACACAAGCCAACTGGAATCGGGTGTAGTTAGCTCTTAACCCTAACATTGAGAGTTAGGGTGAAGCGGATGAAATAGGAAGTGAGGGTAAGACCTCACAGCTCTTATCCCTGGCCTGGGAGAGCTTCAGACAACTGAAAGTGTGGGAGTCCAGAATGTGGGACTCTACTCCACATGACTGACACAACTGGATCTTGGGTTAGTATTCACAATGCATCAACACATTGTGTGAGCAAGGTGAAGGACACACTGACTAGCAGGAGATGGATTACACATCTCTTTTATCTGCCAATTGCCTCATAAGAGGACTTTTCCTGCTTGGCACAAAAAGTAAACAATCACAAGCATTGCCTCTTAAGGAGGACTTCAGACAGGTGCCTACCAATAACAGTAGGTCTTCCATAATACATGGAGAAGAGATGTTATACCTAAGTGGTTAAGCAACCAAGCAAAAGCAAGTTCAAATTGAACTTAAGCAACTTATGTACCTGTTGAAACATCAAACAAATCAGTACACAATTCAAGTAAACAGACATACAACAATCATCAGACAATAGTACACAGTCAGACAGACAAGTAATGCAACAATGTGCAAGCCACAAGCCAATGGGCACAACACAAATAACTTGGCATCAACCTACAAAACAACACAAGGTTAGCCAATCATCAACCAATTAATCAATCCAAATGAGTGAACCACTTTAATCATGGCAAGGTGCTTCTTAACCTGAAATCCACAATCCAAACAGTGAGTCCAAACCACTAGGTCAAAGCCTAGGGTCAAAAGAAGGTCAAACATTCAAAACAGAACGTGAAATTTAACATGGATCAACTTCAATCAATCAAGAACATAATCCAAAAGGTCCCATATCAATATCATTAACCAAAAGCATTTTATGAATCAAACATGGCAAGGTATGCAAGTTGTGACCACATTGTGACATCAGAATGAACAAATGCACATTAAATCAAAAATGATTCAAATAATCTTGGCAAAATTCATGAGTAAACAAAACATACAACACGATCATCACACAAAAAATTAGAGGCATTGGACATCATTAGGCATGGCAATCACATAGCATAAGTCAAGACAAGCACAACAAGCACATGTGTGACACAAATTGTCACACCAAGTTAGCATAGGCATAAAACAGAGATGGATTATGGTAAAAACCTCAAACCAAAGCCAAAACAACATTCAACATGTCTAGAAATAGTGTGCAAAATTTCACATTCATTGGATAAGGAACAAGCATTTCACAATCAAATGAAGTTCAAGGAAATTTGGAAGCTCAAATGTGACCATCCAGAATGAAAAAACTCAATTAAATCAGAAATGATCCAAAAAATTCCAAGAAAACTCATGAGCAATCACACATCTATAGCATGCATCATACAAAAAATAAAAGCAATTGAAGTTCATTTGGCATGGCAAACTCATCCATCAAGTTGAACATCCCAAGGTGTGACACACATTGTCACACCTACCTTAGCATGATCATAAAACAGGAATGACAATTGATAAAAATACCAAATCAACACCAAAATGTCACGCAAAGAGTCTAGTTATAGCATGCAAAATTTCATGAGCATTGGACAAGAATCAAGCATTTCACAAATGATATGGCAAAGCAAGGTCAAGAATGCACATGTATTCAATCACTCTAGTCAAAATAATTTCCAGGCTAGGCACAATTTATGGAAAAATGATCAAAAAATACTAGACAAAATGAGGAACATGATGAAAAAAATCTCATAATTTTTGGATGAGTTTTCAATTAGATATGAATTTTGTAAGATGGAGGAAAAATAAAAAATGATGTGTGAAGCATGGTATGGAATCGGAGGGAAATGGAGAAAATAAGTGAGCATTTGAAATAATGGTGCAGCGGAGGATCGAAGTGTGTCTCAATTTAAATGAGTTGGCGCGCTGATCATGAAACTCAGCGTTTCATTAATCCAACGTGGCCGGTCAATGCTGAGCGGGCTCAGTCAAATGAACGTGAGCGAACCACATTGCCAACCAAGCGCCTACGTGTACCAATGCCAAACAAACCCTAACCTAAACTCATGCACATGCAGAAAAGTGTTTCTGATGGATCAAACCGTGGCCTATGCAAACAGTATCGTCTTCTCCAACGCGCGCATACATGAACAGTGAAGCAATCAAGAACACCAAGAACTTTCGTTCCAGAAATTGAAAACAAGCATATCAATGTGAAGATCCTTCATCCTAGGTCACGAATATACTAACAACTAAGCCTAATTCCTCATGTTAAGATCAAATCGAGCAAATGAAAAATCAACCATGAAACTTTAATCTAGCATATCTAACTCAATTTTGCATGAAAATTTATGATCCAAAGCTCAGTTTAATCAGCACATTAAGATCTACAACAATGACATAACAAATGAGAGAAAAGAGAAATTCGATTTAGTGACCTCTTGAAGTGCAGATTTGGAATTCGTGTGATTCAGGCCTTACAATGCTCCAAACTTCTTCTATGCAGCTTGTAGAGTTGATTGGATGAAGGCTTGAGGTTCAATTGCTTGTGATTCAACCAGAATTTGGATTCACCATTGTTGCTTCCAAGCTTCAAACATGAACAAACAGGCACGGATTCTCTTGGTTCTTCCTTCAAACTTGCTCAATGATGCTTCAGAATCATGAATTGATCAAGAGAAGTGGATTGTTTTTGAAGAATTTGAAAGAAAATTTGAGAGAAAAAGTTTGAAGAATTGGATCTAGATCTGAAATTATGAATGTTGTTAATGCTGAAACAGTTAGGGTTTTCCTTTTATACCTCCTCCTAATCACTCTTTTAATCATGCTTAGGCCAATGGTAAGTGTAATTAACAAAAAAGGAGTGTAAGTGCAAATTGAGTTTTTCACCCTATGCATGAAAATGCATGGTGAACAGTACACGAATTTTGATTCATTTTCACTCAAAAATCTGTTTTGGAGCTAAAGGCAATGGCACAATGTTCAAATAATGCACAAATTTTAAATTCCATATTTTCCCTCCAAAAATCAAGTGAATTTCCAAATATTCATGTGATGATAATGCATGTCATGTAATGCAAGATTTGGAAACTAGAGATCAAAATAAGAACAATGCCAAAAGAGCCATCCAATTTGGAGTTTTGGTTGAGAAGTTATGCTCATTTGAAGTTCAATGCATACTTGGTCAAGTTTGAACCATATCTCCTTAACCACACATGAGAAATTGATGATCTTGGACTTTTGGGAAATGGGAGAGAAAGATCTTCAACTTTCATGTTGGACAAAATTTCATTTGAAGCTTTCTTGATGATGTAATCTTGAGTTGAAAACCTTTCCATTTTTGGCAATTTTGAATTATAGATCACTTTCTATTTTTGGCAAGTTTTGACTGGACCTCAAATTCTTCAATGTTGATGTTTGAAATGTCAAATGAGACTTGTTTGAACATGAATGAAGTATTTCTAATCACTTCCCACCTCCAAATCCAACAGTTGACCTTGTAGTTGACTTTTATGGTTGACAGAGGACTTGGCCATGCACAGATGATTTTGAGCCTCAACCTCTTGATGAAATAACTCCAAAATGAAACCCTAGCTTATACAAGCTCAATAAAATCACATGATGATCTCCATCTCAATAAAGACCTCATCTCCTTGAGAAACCCTGACTGGTAAAAATGCAACTGATTAGGGTTGACCAGAGGTCAAAACCCTAATCCCAAGGAATATGATCAGGAATAATAAACCATGATGATGATGATGTACCTTTCCAACCAAGATAATTCTCAACCTCCTTGAGGAACCAAGAAACCCTAATTGAAGCACAAACCTCAGATGGTTAGTGATCAATTCATGAGACCCTTAGGCTTGCATCTCTTAACCTCTCTATCTTCTGAGAAAGACTTAGGAGGATGACTTGCTCATTGTTTCCACATGATATGCAAAGATGTAATGCCTAATGTCCTACAAAATGAAATGCAATGCTAAACTAGTCCCAAGAGAGGAGGACAAATTTTGAGGTGTTACAGCTGCCCCTATTCAATCCACTTTGAACCTGTCGATATGAACAGCCTCGGCTTTCAGATGATCAGGGTGAAGAGTGATTGAATACTAAGAACAGACGAACAATTTGTACTCTGATGGGAAATAATTAAAAATGCCTGTCAGAATTGGCAAAGAAGCAATCTTGAAAAGAAGAATCTGTCTGGTACGGAGAAAGTCGGCCTGAATACCGAACAGAAATTGACCTGGATACCAAAATAACTGGTAACACAGGAATAACCATGGCCTGAACGCCGCTCATCAGTTTGAATACTGAGCATCGGAATATGAGAGTATTAATGTCGGTCTGAACACCGAGAGATTGGCCTGAATACCAAAAACTGGCCTGAATGCCACTTCGGTCTGAATACCGGAAAGCTGGCCTGAGTGCCGCAAGCTGCATCGATCTGAACTTCGGAAGCTTCTTCGATCTGAAAATCGGAAACTGGGTTGAATACCCACCTCGGTCTGAACACCGGAAACCTGGCCTGACTGCCACAAGTGCTTTGACCTGATCGTCGAAAACTTCTTCGATCTGAAAATCGGAAACTGGCCTGAGTGTCATAAGTTCTTCGACCTGAACGTCGGAAACTTCTTCGATCTGAAAATCGGAAACTCTGGTCTGAACACCCACCTCGGTCTGAACACCGGAAACCTGGCCTGACTGCCACAAGTGCTTTGACCTGATCGTTGAAAACTTCTTCGATCTGAAAATTAGAAACTGGCCTGAACGCCGAATCGGTCTGAATACCCGAAAAACTCGTCATGCCTGTCAGCATCGGCAAAAAGGAATAGCGATAAATGAGGCGGCAAGCATGCCATCGACCCATGTTGGGAGTAACAAGCCATGAGCATGTTATCCTTTATTCAACCCTAGCAAACGAACAATCTACGCTTAGCTGGGGATTATTCTCCTTTTTTGCTTTTCTTTTTGGACCCCGAAACTTCCTTGATTATCATTTCCATCTCCGCCTGACAGAAATCCTTTCTCCAATATCGCACTACTGGGGAATACTGCTGATTCAAAATCACGATGTCAAACTCCTCGGAATAACATCTTCACCTTCTGGCGAAACCACCTCTCAAACAATAACCACGGCTTGAGACTAGCTTATGCTTGCGATGCCGATGCATGATGATTTTTTAGCGTAATGCTCCATAATTATGGAAATGCTACGCCATTAGCTACGTAATATGCTATGCTTATCTACATGATGAATGCATAAAAAGTATCCCCCTCAAGGGACTCTTCTAGGGAACTCGACGCACTCTGCTGAGGAACTCGCCAACACTCCGATCTCCACCCTGCTGGGGAATAGTACTGCCACTGGGGAAAGGACAACCCTCACCAGGGATGAACTCCAATGAACCCGATCCACATGGGGACATCACTGGGGAAGGAACCACCCACGCACTCCGCGGGGAAAATAGCAATCTTTGACTTGCTGGGGATATAACAATCCCGACTCTACTTGGAGAAACCACTACCAATAGATACCTCCACTGGGAAATAGCAACCTTCGGGCCTGGCTGCTGAGGAAATACCGATCTCTAACCTGTTGGGGATATAACTATCCCGACCCTGCTAGGGGAGACACAGACCTTGAATCTGCTGAGGAGGTAACAATCCCAACTCTGCTTGGGGAAACCAGGAAAGTCTGGTACTGAACACCCGTCGACTCGTCGAACCATGGCATTCACCATCTAAATCCAAATGTCAGCTTTCCAATTTTGAGAACTCCCAGACTCGTCTGTACTTTTCTGATTCATCACCTTGTATTCTCGACCGCTCCGTACTCTACGGAGAACGAACTCCTTAGATTGGTACAAACTTTCTAATCTCCAGACTTTGAAGAGTCTTCTTGATTAATATCCAGGATCGTCGTACGTCTCTCGCCGTCTTTTCACCATTCCTCCATTCATTCGTCCCTGATCGGACTCCACGGGGATCCTTCGTCAAAAGGCTTCGCATCATATCCTGCAAGTGAGTGAAAATATCTAACAGCACCTGCAAAAGAGATCGTTAGATAAAAACGTGCCCCAGGCGTGTCAAGATTTCAACACTTGGGTCACTCAACCTTCCGAATAAGATTTCAAGTTTTCGATCTTATAAACATGCATTGGAAGGGACCGGTATGTCTTAAAATGCAAAGATTCTTTATCAAAAATAACTGGATGTTTTTGCAATCAAAGCGATAATGAAAAACAAAAACAAAATTATTTGACTGAATATGCATTTTATTGGTTGAAAAAGTGTGGCTCAAACTGAGCAATACAAAGGAAGCAATTCCTGAAAAGAGGTAATTGCGCACAAAAGGAAAACCTATCCTAATGGCAATGTGAAACCGCGATCTCATCGAGTTCCAACTCAGTTACACCCCATATGTCCTCAGACTCTCCGTACCTTCTGCCTTCTGAACAAGACGCTTCCGCCTGATCCCTATCGGGGATTATCCATGATGTCATAACCAAAGCAAACGATCATGTTGGACGCAGTTGTTCGTTTCAATCCCTCTTTTGCCTGGACCGCCCTTTCGGGTTTTCAGTCCACCGGGATACCCTTTTTTGCCCAAGCCGCCTTTTCAGGTTTTCGACTTGCCGGGTGTACAATTTTTTTCATTTTTATCCCTAATTTTTGCCCGAACCTTGTTTTTTTTTATGGTTCGCCGGGATGCCCATTTTTGCCTGGACTATTTTATTCTTTTCGTCCAGCGGGTCTCTTTATACGAAGTATTTTTTAACTGCGTCCGCATTCACAGGGGATGGAAAATCCTCGCCATCCATGGTCGTCAACAACAAGGCTCCGCCAGAGAAAACCTTCTTGACCACAAATGGACCTTCATAATTGGGTGTCCATTTGCCCCTACGATCGTTCTGAGGAGGAAGGATCCTTTTCAGCACCAGATCTCCCACATGATACACACGAGGTCGTACCTTTCGGTCAAAAGCATGCTTCATCCGCTGCTGGTACAACTGCCCATGACAGATGGCCGCCAGCCTCTTCTCCTCAATCAGGCTCAACTCCTCATACCGGGTCCTTACCCATTCCGCCTCTTGCAATTTCACGTCCATCAGGACTCTCAAAGAAGGAATCTGGACCTCAACCGGTAGCACCGCTTCCATCCCATATACCAAAGAGAAAGGTGTTGCCCCAGTAGAAGTACGTACCGAAGTTCGATACCCATGCAATGCAAACGGCAACATCTCGTGTCAATCTTTATAGGTCACGACCATTTTCTGCACAATCTTCTTTATATTCTTATTGGCTGCCTCAACCGCCCCATTCATCTTCGGACGATAAGGAGAAGAATTGTGATGCTCGATCTTGAATTCCCGACACAGCTCTGCCATCATCTTGTTGTTCAAATTAGAACCATTATCAGTAATGATTCTCTCGGGAACCCCATATCGGCAAATGATGTCCCTCTTCAGGAATCTGGCAACGACCTGTTTCGTCACGTTCGTATAAGAGGCTGCTTCCACCCACTTGGTGAAGTAATCAATAGCCACTAATATGAACCGGTGCCCATTCGAAGTCGTAGGCTCAACCTTCCCAATCATATCGATGCCCCACATAGCAAACGGCCACGGAGACGACATCAAACTCAACGGATTTGGAGGCACGTGCACCTTGTCAGCATAAATCTGGCATTTATGACACTTCCGCACGAAATTGAAACATTGGGCCTCCATTGTCATCCAATAATAACCTGCCCTCAGCAGCTTCTTCACCATCGTATTCCCACTGGCATGGGTACCGAACGACCCCTCGTGAACCTCTTTCATCAATTAGCTTGCTTCTCTGTCATCAACGCATCTGAGCAAGACCCAATCGAAATTCCGCTTGTACAAAACCCCATCCTTATTTAGATAGAACATCATGGCCAACCTCCGTAGAGTCTTTCGGTCCTTCTTGGATGCTCCCTCAGGATATTCCTGGGTTTCCAGATATCGCTTGATATCGTAATACCACGGCTTCTCATCATCAGGCGCTGTGTCAACAGCAAACACATAAGCCGGTCTATCCAAACGTCCCACCTCAACACCGGGGAACTGATTCCACCATTGCACCTTAATCAAGGCGGCCAGAGTAGCCAAAGCATCTGCCAACGGATTCTCCTCTCTAGGCACATGATGCAATACCACCTTGGTGAAAAACGTCAACAATCTCCTCGTATAGTCCCGGTATGGAATTAAATGAGATTGATGCGTATACCATTTTCTGTTAACCTGGTTCACAACCAAAGCTGAATCTCCATATATAACAAGGTTTTTGATCCGCAAATCAATCGCCTCTTCAATCCCCAATATGCAAGCTTCGTATTCAGCCACATTGTTGGTGCACTCAAATGTTAGCCGGGCAGCAAAAGGAATGTGGGATCCTTTCGGCGTAACCAAAACAGCACCAACTCCGCTACCATTCACGTTAACGGCCCCATCAAACATCAGAATCCATTCGGATTCAGGGTCAGGCCCCTCCTTCGGGATCGGTTCCTCACAATCTTTCGATTTGAGAAACATGATGTCCTCATCAGGGAATTCAAACTTCATCGGTTGATAATCCTCAATGGGTTGCTGGGCGAGGTAATCAGACAATACACTCCCCTTTATTGCCTTCTGAGAGGTATACTGGATATCATATTCGGTCAAAATCATTCGCCACCTCGCAACCCGTCCGGTCAATGCTGGCTTCTCAAAAATATACTTGATTGGATCCATCTTGGAAATCAACAAAGTGGTATGAACCAGTATATACTGTCTCAGTCGGCGAGCAGCCCAGGCCAAAGCACAGCAAGTTTTCTCGAGCAGTGAATATCTTGTTTCACAGTCGGTAAACTTTTTGCTAAGGTAGTATATGGCATGCTCTTTTCGACCAGACTCGTCATGCTGCCCCAATACACACCCCATGGACCCCTCGAGGACCGTCAAGTACAGAATTAATGGTCGTCCCTCCACAGGAGGCATCAGAATCGGAGGCTCCTGCAAATACTCTTTTATCTTTTCAAATGTCGCTTGGAAATCATCATTCCACCTGACCGTTTGATCTTTTCTTAACAACTTGAATATAGGTTCACACGTGGCTGTTAGATGAGATATGAACCGCGAAATGTAGTTCAATCTACCTAAGAAACCACGAACCTCTTTCTCTGTTCTCGGTTCAGGCATTTCTTGTATTGCTTTTACTTTAGCAGGATCAACCTCGATTCCTCTTTCACTTACAATGAACCCCAGCAATTTACCGGACCGCACTCCGAAAGTGCACTTATTCGGATTCAACCTCAGTCTGAATTGTCTCAGCCGGTCGAACAACTTGGCCAGATCCACCAGATGTCCCTCCTCTGTTTGGGACTTTGCTATCATGTCATCAACATAGCATTCGATTTCATGATGAATCATATCTTGAAACAAAGTCACCATGGCTATTTGATAAGTAGCACCGGCATTCTTGAGACCAAATGGCATCACCTTATAGCAGAAAGTGCCCCACGGTGTGATGAACGTTGTTTTCTCCATATCATCTGGCGACATTTTGATTTGATTATAGCCAGAAAAGCCATCCATGAAGGAAAACACCGAGAACTGAGCTGTATTATCTACCAACACATCAATGTGAGGTAATGGGAAATCATCCTTCGGGCTAGCTCTGTTCAAATCCCAGTAGTCCACACACATTCTCACCTTCCCATCCTTTTTCGGGACTGGCACAATATTCGCGACCCAAGGCGGATAATTAGTAACAGCGAGGAAACCAACATCAAACTGCTTCTGAACCTCCTCCTTAATTTTCATTGCCATCTCAGGTCGAGTTCTGCGCAACTTCTGCTTCACTGGAGGACAATCTGCTCTCAACGGTAGCTTGTGCACAACAATATCGGTATCCAACCCTGGCATATCTTGATAAGACCAGGCGAAGATATCAACATATTCTTTCAACAAGGCTACCATTCGGCTCTTGACACTCGCCTCCAAAGCAGCCCCAACTTTCACTTCCTTTCTGACCTCGTCGGTACCCAGATTCACAACCTCAACTTGCTCCTCGTGCGGCTGAATCACCTTCTCCTCTTGTTTCAACAACCTGGCTAATTCCTCCGGCAGTTCACAATCTTCTTCGCCTTCTTCTTCGGCATGATAGATCGGATTGTCGAAGTCATATGAGGGTGTAACAGGATTGTTATCAATGAGATCCGGAGAGAAATCGCATCTGCATGAATGTTGATTCATGCATTGCTTTAGAACCGGAGCGAAGCAAGAAAAATGAAAATGAAAACAAACATTGCTATTTTTATTTTTGTTTTTAAACTGCAAAAATAAATGAAAAACAGGGAACACCGCTTTTTATTGAAAAACATCCTTTTATTTACTGATGCAAATTTTGCAAAATGAAACATGAGGTGGCCCTTACAATGAACCATTACGTGTCGGGCAACACGTATGGCTTCCGTGCAAATAAAATTGAAAACAGAAAATATTACTCTTCAAGTAGAGTGACAGTGATCATCTTTTCAGCCTTCCAGTTCTGGACTTCCATCCCTGGTGCGCACGGCTTTATCCATTGATCAATCTCACAATCACTGTCAACTTCTTCACCCACCATACAGATGTGATCTGGATCCAGCATTCCAGCACTGGTGAATGTGAACGACGGACGACGTCCCTTGCCTTGTCCCAACGAGCCTCGACCCGGCTGATAACCCACTCCGAATCGGTCTTTCTTGGCGGTGATGTCCATCATCTTCCCCCAACCTGGAGCTTCCCCACTCTTCACCACCTCAGCAGCCTGCTTATACGAAGAAATGGACGATTTCTCCTCTTCTTTGGCAAAAAGAGCATTCTCCACCTTGACGGTTTCGAATGCTTGAGTCGGCGTCTCAACAATTTCACCGTCCATTTCCACGTATTTGAACGATGATAAGTGGCTGACGAAGATATCTTCTTCTCCACAGACGGTGACGACCTGCCCGTCCCAGATATACTTTAGCTTCTGGTGCAAAGTCGAAGTCACTGCCCCAGCAGCATGAATCCACGGCCTACCCAACAGGCAACTGTATGCCGGCTGAATATCCATGACATAGAATACCGACTTGAACACCTCGGGCCCAATCTTCACCGGGAGCTCCACTTCCCCGAACACAACCCGCTTCGAACCGTCAAAAGCCCTCACTATCAGGTCAGTGGGCGTCAAAATCAAACCTTCACAGTCCAGCTTCGCCAGGGCTTTCTTTGGCAACACATTTAAAGATGAGCCGGTATCAACCAACACGTGTGACAGCACGGCTCCTTTACATTCCATAGCAATGTGTAAAGCCCGGTTATGATTCCTCCCATCCACAGTTAGATCAAGGTCGGTGAAACCCAGCCCATGGCTGGCATTGACATTAGATACCACCGTCTCTAACTGATTGATTATTATCTCCTGGGGAACATAGGCTCTTTTCAGTATTTTCAGCAAAGCCTCTCTATGCCCCTCAGAGCTTAACAACAATGACAAGATTGAGATCTTGGATGGCGTCTGCTGCAAATGGTCAACAAGCTTGTACTCTGACTTCTTGATGATCCTCAGAAATTCTTCATCTTCATCATCAAGTTCTCTCTCCGACCCACCAGGCGCCGGTGTCACCACAGGAGTACCTTCATTTACCACTTGTTTTCCTCTTGCCCTGGCTAAAGCCTCGGCCTTTTCTTTCTTTTCTTTTTCTCCTTCCCCACCTCTCAAAGCATCAGGGGCAAACAACCTTCCACTACGAGTGAAACCACTGGGTCCGGCATTATCCACCTTTGAAACGGTGGTTTCACTTGCAGCTTGATCCTCCAGCTTCTCCCCATTACAGTAGACTTCCCCACCATAATGCCATGGCACGACATCATCTTTGTCATAAGGAATTGGCCCAGGTACCGTGATAGTAATTGGAGCCGCATCTGCCAGCGTTGACAAATCAACCGGGTCGAAGTAAATGGTTATGGTGGAGACATCTTCCTTCACCAGATCCACCCTCTCAAACTTGAGGCTTCCCTCATCCATCAGCCTCTGGACAGCCTCCCTCAAGAAAACACACCCATTGATAGCAACAGTGCACGCAGCACAGCAATCATCACAACCTGAAAAGACCCCATTCTTCAACAACTGTCTTTTGACCTCAGCCAACGGAGTCTTCAACTAATTCACACTCAACAGCTCAATTCTTCTACCATCTTCAGAAATTGCATTCACCCCCATTTGACCATGCGCAGGCATGGGATTAGCATTCACATTTGGAGACGGTGCAAAGTTGATGGCTTTAGAATCCACCAAGTCCTGGACCACATGCTTAAAAGCTTTGCAATTTTCTATATTGTGTCCAGGTGCACCTGAGTGAAATTCACATTTGGCGTTCTCATCAAAACTGGGAGGCCTTTGATCAGGTCTCAACGGAGCCAACGTCCTCAACTGGACCAACCCCAAATCCTTCAACTTCTTCAGCAAGAATGAATAGGTCACAGGTGGTCTATCAAATTGACGATCATTCATTCTCCCTCGCACCTGATACCCGGCCCTCTGCGGTCTCTGTTGAAACGGCTGACGTTGTTGTTGCAATTGCTGTTGTGGCTGTGGTGCAGGCTGATTATCAGCAGGAATGGTTACCGCAGTAGTGTGCTGGTAGTAACGATCCCTACTCTGTCCTCTTTGAGCATACACTGCACTGGTGTTACCCTCCTTTTTCCTCTGACCGTTTCCAAAGGGCTTCTTCGATCCAGATGACGAAGCACTACCCTGTATCTTCCCCAGCTTCAACCAACTTTCAATTCTCTCTCCGGCCACCACAATATCAGCAAAGTTGGTAACCGGGCATCCAACCATCCTTTCAGAAAATGTCCCCTGAAGGGTACCCATAAACAAGTCCGACATTTCTCTATCCACCAACGGAGGTTGGACCCTGGCAGCCAGCTCCCTCCATCTCTGTGCATATTCTTTAAACCCCTCATTAGGCTTCTGAGACATACCCTGCAGCTGGGTACGACTAAGAGCCATATCAGCGTTGAACTGGTACTGTTTAAAGAATGCATCTCCAAGATCCTGCCAGCTCTTGATGTCAGAAGATTTCAACTTAGTGTACCATTCCAGGGATCCTCCGGACAAACTGTCCTAGAAGAAGTACATCCACAACTTCTGATCCATTGTATAAGCAGAAATCTTACGGACAAAAGCCTAGAGGTGAGTTTCCGGGCAAGAACTCCCATTATACTTGTCAAACGCATGCACTTTGAACTTTTGTGGGATCACAATCCCCTCGACCAGCCCCATATTTGACATATTAACAAACCCCGGAGTAGCATGGCTTTCCAAGGCCCTTATCTTCTCTGCCAGCAATTGAATCTCTTTGTTTGGCGGTTGAACACCGTATTGCCCAAACGGTTCATTCAACATGCAGAATTGATCTGCTTCTCTATCCTCCTTTCTATCCTCCTCAGCCCCAAAGAAAAGAGGAAACAGACTGTCCTTCAGATTATTGCCCATCGGACCTGGTCTACCGCTTGTGGCAGCACCAAAACCACCCCCATTATTAGTCACTACACCCGCAGTTGTCTTCTTCCCGAGATCTCCTCCATCCCTGGAACCACCAAGGCCATGGTTAGAGACACCCTCCAAATTGACACCACTGTTGGCAGCCGAAGCCCGCTCGAGCTTCTCCACTTTATCAGCAAGTGCTTTCTGACCCACAGCAAACCCTTGCATGACATTGATCAGTTCATTCATCTTCTCCTTCAGCTCGAGAATATCTGTATTGGGTAGATCCATCAGCCTAGGTGTGTTGCGTCTGGTGAAGTATCTGTGTGGACGTGTTGTGTGCAAGGGTACAACTCTACGCGCACGAGCAATGATTCCTAAAACAATCAAGCACGTTAGAAACCGACACCTGCAAAATAGAAGACAAGTTATTATGATTCATGCATGAATGCAACATTTATCCATATGAGGAACACTCTGTCTTTCGATCCTGGTTTCATCAAGACGGATAATAATCCGGCAGCAATATTCTGACATCCATCATTTGATTTTGCCATACAGATCAGAGATATATGATTTTGCAAAGATATCACCCGACCATGTGTGTGCTATGTGAGTGCATACAGGAAAGCAAATAAAGCTTGAAGATCGATCACTGAATGAAAATAACCACTGTATATCAAAAGTGCACCACAAGTGCAAGAGTCATACATCAAGCTGATACAAATCAAATACAATTCTCCAGAATCGGAAAGAAAATACAGGCAAGTGAATTCCGTCAACAGGCATGACGGTAATCCACACAAATAAGAAAGGTCTACACCGAAGAAGGTCCCACAGAGGGCTCTGCGTCATCAACCATCCTGGTAAACTTCACCGCGAACCTAAGCTCAGTGTTCTCCTGCTGCAATCTCCCTATCTCTTTCTGGTGAATCTTCATCTGTCTGAAGTAATGATCCCTCTCAGTAAGATAGTGATCTCTCTCAACAATAATCTTCGCTTTCTCAGCTTCCCATTCTGTGGCAAGGACTTTGGCTCTGTCTTCCCTCTGATCCCTCACAAGGATTTGTCTCCTCTTCTCATCTTCAATGACCTTCGAAGCTCTAGCCAACCTCTCCTTGGTGATGTCGTGCTCCTTTGTAGATGACTCCAAAGCTTGGCTGACCTTCCGATAATAAGTGGTGTCTATCTCAAAGCGCTTCACCTCCATGGCATGTCTCTTATCCTGATCTTCCATCCTCCCTCTGATCTCCTGATTAGCCATCTGAATCCTAGCAACACTCATCTCCAATTCAGTCTTCTCTGCTTGCAGCTGATCTCTGGCTTTCTTCATCTCAAGGAACTCTTCCATGCTGACAGAAGAACATGGCCCCTCAATCAAAGGACACCAAGGATCACCTCCAGGAAATGGTAGATGTGTGATCTCAATTCTCTTCCTAAGCCAATCATCAAATGGAGTAAAAGATCTGTTATTGACCTTACCAAAAGGAACCCTGCCCTTCCTCTGAATGTTACGCCACGCCCCGGACACTTGCCTCAACTGTAACAGATTACCTTCAGTCGGGAAGTAGAAAGACTCCTGAACCTCACACTCGAGAGGAGGAACCTCCACAGCAAACCCCATCTGTCTCCTAAGAAGCGTCGGGTTGTAATTAATGCAACCCTGAACTCCTACGAGAGGCACATTGGGAAAGCTCCCACAACTGTAAATGAAGTTTCGCCCCGCCACACCATTATGAGTCCAAGCTATGTCCTTGGCCCGCAAACCCATCAACTTGGTCGCCCAATTAACCGTAGGATCAAGAGAAACAAAAGCACCTCTGGAAGGTAGATACCACATGAACCACTTGTGCAACAGTTGAGCACAACATCTGATCAGTCCCCCTCGCCGCTTCTCGTTCCGATTATGGACCGAGTAATAGACATCCCCAACCAGGGTAGGAATGGGATTCCTCTGCATAAACAATTGGATGGCATTAATGTCCACAAAGTTCTTCTGGTTAGGAAACATGATGATTCCATAGATGCTCACAGCAATCAAAGCACAAACGGTCTTCCAATTACCCACAACAGCACATTCCTTGGCTTTAGCCTCCAAGAAACTTAAATGAAAACCAGGCAACCTTCCCTTCTCCTTCAAACCCCCCTTAATCATATCTGGACTCAAATAAAGAGCACGGGAGATCCCACCAATATCAGGTTCTTCCTTAGTGGCATAGAAAGGAATCTGATCTCTGATCTGAATACCCAGGATGCTGGCATAGTCTTCCATCAAGGGTCCCAACAAGTAATTCGGGAAGACGAAACATCTCAAACCCGGGTCATAAAACTGGAAAAGAGTATGGATGGCGCTCCTATCACTGTCTGTGAGCGTGAAAACCAACTTCAGGATACCACCGTATGCCTCACGGAACATCCCCACATGGTCAGGTGTAATCAATGCTATCATATCCTTCAACACATCAATCTCTGGATTAAAGAAACTGTAGACAACATCGTCTTTCAAGCCGGGCCTCATGTCTGAAGTAAAAAAGTCTCTCAACCAGGATCTCGATCAAGAATGTCTCCTGCATATGAATGAACATGAGTTAGATGCAGATAAATGCAAAATGTGAATGATGCTGATGTATGAATGCAATGCACTGTGCCATCCTCCAAGTCATCTGAACATCCACTGTAGCCCTGGTCCCTGAACTGATCACACCCATCTGAGGTACTGAGCAATCACAAATCCGACTCAGGGTTCCGAAATAAACGGAACTGAAGAATACATCACCATTATCACCATCATCACAGAGAAAACACTGAATTGATAGCCACAACAATCTCTGAACCAACCCATGGAATCCTGAAATAAACAGATCCCCACTGATAAATACCACGGACAGGACTCCGGCGTCTCAGAAGTAAATATCCATAAATCCGACTTATAAACAGGATTTTGACCAATAACTGAACCATTAGTCACCATCCCAGTCACCATCAGAACATGTATTTGTAAGAATCAACCCTCCCCTCACAGGTGAATTCTAATCAGGTCATCCTAAGGCGGATAATGGTCTCGACAATCGGGCAAAGATACTCAACGGGTTTGCCCTTTCGGGTGTGCCGTTGCAGCTCTCATAAGATCGTCTAAACCAAAGATCCGGGAAAGAACGGTCACTGAAGTCAACAGCTCTAAAGAGATAACTCAACCAAAGTGGAATACTCCACCCAGAAGAGCTCACTCAGAAGAACCTCGTCCGACTTGTGGTATGTCACGTCGCAACAACATGCTGATCCAACATGTGATGAAACGTGAGACCACCCTAATCCTAGGTGTATACTCGGGCCTGGGTTTTAGCCCCACTCAGAACACCCACCCCAAATCAGAGGAACCACCTGTACAGAAGACAGCAAAATAATAGTATGATGCATGCAAACATTTATGCAAATATATACAATCACAACATAATAATCATAAATGCAATAAATAGAGCAACACAAGCAACCTAAACTATCCTAGAGAACGCTAGGGGTGACTCGCTTAGGGAAGATGGACCAGCAAGAGGTCGACTTCTTATGTCCCCAGCAGAGTCGCCAGCTGTCGCATCCGCGAAAAACAACCGGCGAGAAAAACAAAACAAACAGAGCCGCCACCGTGCGTTATTTATCCCAAAGAGGGAAAGGAAACGCTCGAAGTAAACCTGGAAAAGACATGGTCTCGCGACCAAAGAAAGATGGGATCGGGAGTCGGTTACGCAAGAGGAAGGTATTAGCACCCCTCACGTCCGTCGTACTCGACGGGATCCACGCTCAAAAGAAAAGAATAAGGTTGCTAAAACTGCTCAAAAGAAAGCACACACACACACTGGAATAAGACACAGATGGAAGAAAAAGGGAACGGGATCGCTAGGATATCGCATCCTATGCCTACGTATCTCATCTGGAATGAGAATCAGAGCTACCGTAGTTCGGCTCACGCACGCCGAAACAAAACACACGCACAGACGCTGAGACGTCAAAGCAAACAAACAAACGAAAACAGACTGCCAATGGCTGGTCTTACGTCCGACTCCAAACAACAAACACAAACGAGGAAACCGAATGCCAATCGCTGGACTTACATCAGACTCCAAGCACACCAACACAACAGGAAACCGACTGCCAATCGCTGGACTTACGTCATACTCCACGCAAACAAACACCAACACCAATAGGATACGGAATGCCAATCGCTGGTCTTACATCCATCTCCTAACACACACAAGAAGGTTAACAAACAAACAAGTTAATAGGGAGTCTGGCACTCGAGCCTAATAACTGTCAAGCAAACACACACAAAAAGAAAAAGGGTGCCCGGAGAGATCTCGTACGATCTCCTGCCTACGTACCTCATCTGGAATGAGGATCAGGGCGACGTAGTTCCCCTTAACAGGGGAAAAGGACTAGCTTAACCAGAGACTGGGAAATGACAAACTAGAAGGGAGACTGACTCGAGCCTAATAGTTATCATGTAATCCACAATAGTCCTAGGTTAAGGTTTCTATCTAACTTGCACAGGGAGCAAGCTATCTTAAACATCACAAGCAAACACATACAAGCACATAAGCAATCACACACACTATATACAAACAAATGGGCTCATACAAGGTTAGGCTGTGAAACACAAGCCAACTGGAATCGGGTGTAGTTAGCTCTTAACCCTAACATTGAGAGTTAGGGTGAAGCAGATGAAATAGGAAGTGAGGGTAAGACCTCACAGCTCTTATCCCTGGCCTGGGAGAGCTTCAGACAACTGAAAGTGTGGGAGTCCAGAATGTGGGACTCTACTCCACATGACTAACACAACTGGATCTTGGGTTAGTATTCATAATGCATCAACATATTGTGTGAGCAAGGTGAAGGACACACTGACTAGCAGAAGATGGATTACACATCTCTTTTATCTGCCAATTGCCTCATAAGAGGACTTTTCCTGCTTGGCACAAAAAGTAAAAAATCACAAGCATTGCCTCTTAAGGAGGACTTCAGACAGGTGCCTACCAATAACAGTAGGTCTTCCATACTACATGGAGAAGAGATGTTATACCTAAGTGGTTAAGCAACCAAGCAAAAGCAAGTTCAAATTGAACTTAAGCAACTTATGTACCTGTTGAAACATCAAACAAATCAGTACACAATTCAAGTAAACAGACATACAACAATCATCAGACAATAGTACACAGTCAGACAGACAAGTAATGCAACAATGTGCAAGCCACAAGCCAATGGGCACAACACAAATAACTTGGCATCAACCTACAAAACAACACAAGGTTAGCCAATCATCAACCAATTAATCAATCCAAATGAGTGAACCACTTTAATCATGGCAAGGTGCTTCTTAACCTGAAATCCACAATCCAAACAGTGAGTCCAAACCACTAGGTCAAAGCCTAGGGTCAAAAGAAGGTCAAACATTCAAAACAGAACATGAAATTTAACATGGATCAACTTCGATCAATCAAGAACATAATCCAAAAGGTCCCATATCAATATCATTAACCAAAAGCATTTTATGAATCAAACATGGCAAGGTATGCAAGTTGTGACCACATTGTGACATCAGAATGAACAAATGCACATTAAATCAAAAATGATTCAAATAATCTTGGAAAAATTCATGAGTAAACAGAACATACAACATGATCATCACACAAAAAGTTAGAGGCATTGGACATCATTAGGCATGGCAATCACATAGCATCAGTCAAGACAAGCACAACAAGCACATGTGTGACACAAATTGTCACACCAAGTTAGCATAGGCATAAAACAGAGATGGATTATGGTAAAAACCTCAAACCAAAGCCAAAACAACATTCAACATGTCTAGAAATAGTGTGCAAAATTTCACATTCATTGGATAAGGAACAAGCATTTCACAATCAAATGAAGTTCAAGGAAATTTGGAAGCTCAAATGTGACCATCCAGAATGAAAAAACTCAATTAAATCAGAAATGATCCAAAAAATTCCAAGAAAACTCATGAGCAATCACACATCTATAGCATGCATCATACAAAAAATAAAAGCAATTGAAGTTCATTTGGCATGGCAAACTCATCCATCAAGTTGAACATCCCAAGGTGTGACACACATTGTCACACCTACCTTAGCATGATCATAAAACAGGAATGGCAATTGATAAAAATACCAAATCAACACCAAAATGTCACGCAAAGAGTCTAGTTATAGCATGCAAAATTTCATGAGCATTGGACAAGAATCAAGCATTTCACAAATGATATGGCAAAGCAAGGTCAAGAATGCACATGTATTCAATCACTCTAGTCAAAATAATTTCCAGGCTAGGCACAATTTATGGAAAAATGATCAAAAAATACTAGACAAAATGAGGAACATGATGAAAAAAATCTCATAATTTTTGGATGAGTTTTCAATTAGATATGAATTTTGTAAGATGGAGGAAAAATAAAAAATGATGTGTGAAGCATGGTATGGAATAGGAGGGAAATGGAGAAAATAAGTGAGCATTTGAAATAATGGTGCAGCGGAAGATCGAAGTGTGTCTCAATTTAAATGAGTTGGCGCGCTGATGATGAAACTCAGCGTTTCATTAATCCAACGTGGCTGGTCAATGCTGAGCGGGCTCAGTCAAATGAACATGAGCGAACCACATTGCCAACCAAGTGCCTACGTGTACC
The DNA here is from genome assembly GCF_024323335.1 of Lathyrus oleraceus. NCBI lineage: Eukaryota > Viridiplantae > Streptophyta > Magnoliopsida > Fabales > Fabaceae > Lathyrus > Lathyrus oleraceus. Next base: position 100,167,580 of record NC_066583.1, on the reverse strand, counting down.
AATGCCAAACAAACCCTAACCTAAACTCATGCACATGCAGAAAAGTGTTTCTGATGGATCAAACTGTGGCCTATGCAAACAATATCGTCTTCTCCAACGTGCGCATACATGAACAGTGAAGCAATCAAGAACACCAAGAACTTTCGTTCCAGAAATTGAAAACAAGCATATCAATGTGAAGATCCTTCATCCTAGGTCACGAATATACTAACAACTAAGCCTAATTCCTCATGTTAAGATCAAATCGAGCAAATGAAAAATCAACCATGAAACTTTAATCTAGCATATCTAACTCAATTTTGCATGAAAATTTATGACCCAAAGCTCAGTTTAATCAACACATTAAGATCTACAACAATGACATAACAAATTTGAGAAAAGAGAAGTTCGATTTGGTGACCTCTTGAAGTGCAGATTTGGAATTCGTGTGATTCAGGCCTTGCAATGCTCCAAACTTCTTCTATGCAGCTTGTAGAGTTGATTGGATGAAGGCTTGAGGTTCAATTGCTCGTGATTCAACCATAATTTGGATTCACCATTGTTGCTTCCAAGCTTCAAACATGAACAAACAGGCACGGATTCTCTTGGTTCTTCCTTCAAACTTGCTCAATGATGCTTCAGAATCATGAATTGATCAAGAGAAGTGGATTGTTTTTGAAGAATTTGAAAGAAAATTTGAGAGAAAAAGTTTGAAGAATTGGATCTAGATCTGAAATTATGAATGTTGTTAATGCTGAAACAGTTAGGGTTTTCCTTTTATACCTCCTCCTAATCACTCTTTTAATCATGCTTAGGCCAATGGTAAGTGTAATTAACAAAAAAGGAGTGTAAGTGCAAATTGAGTTTTTCACCCTATGCATGAAAATGCATGGTGAACAGTACACGAATTGTGATTCATTTTCACTCAAAAATCTGTTTTGGAGCTAAAGGCAATGGCACAATGTTCAAATAATGCACAAATTTTAAATTCCATATTTTCCCTCCAAAAATCAAGTGAATTTCCAAATATTCATGTGATGATAATGCATGTCATGTAATGCAAGATTTGGAAACTAGAGATCAAAATAAGAACAATGCCAAAAGAGCCATCCAATTTGGAGTTTTGGTTGAGAAGTTATGCTCATTTGAAGTTCAATGCATACTTGGTCAAGTTTGAATCATATTTCCTTAACCACACATGAGAAATTGATGATCTTGGACTTTTTGGAAATGGGAGAGAAAGATATTCAACTTTCATGTTGGATAAAATTTCATTTGAAGCTTTCTTGATGATGTAATCTTGAGTTGAAAACCTTTCCATTTTTGGCAATTTTGAATTATGGGTCACTTTCTATTTTTGGCAAGTTTTGGCTGGACCTCAAATTCTTCAATGTTGATGTTTGAAGTGTCAAATGAGACTTGTTTGAATATGAATGAAGTATTTCTAATCACTTCCCACCTCTAAATCCAAGAGTTGACCTTGCAGTTGACTTTTATGGTTGACAGAGGACTTGGCCATGCACAGATGATTTTGAGGTCAAAAATGCACAGATGACTGGTAAAAATGCAACTGATTAGGGTTGACCAGAGGTCAAAACCCTAATCCCAAGGAATCTGATCAGGAATAATAAACCATGATGATGATGATGTACCATTCCAACCACGATAATGCTCAACCTCCTTGAGGAACCAAGAAACCCTAATTGAAGCACAAACCTCAGATGATTAGTGATCAATTCATGAGACCCTTAGGCTTGCATCTCTTAACCTCTCTATCTTCTGAGAAAGACTTAGGAGGATGACTTGCTCATTGTTTCCACATGATATGCAAAGATGTAATGCCTAATGTCCTACAAAATGAAATGCAATGCTAAACTAGTCCCAAGAGAGGAGGGCAAATTTTGAGGTGTTAGACATATCAAAGCCATACCATATCATGGTGGGATCCAAGTTTCTTTTCAGACAACTCTTCCAAGAAGACCTACAAATAAGGGTAATACCCTCCAAGGATCTTTAAATCTGGGGCAGATCGCCGCAAGGCTTGATAAAAAAAGGACCGCTTTAAAAGAACAATTCATCCGGGCATATCATTCCTAGGGTCAATTAGTCAAGGTCGGATCTCTCCAAGGCTAATACTATGGTAAGACGTCTCAAGTGCATGGTATGGCTAAATCGCTTCAAATTCATATTAAGGCGAATTTCTTCAAAGACCTAATAGGCTGGCGCAACTATGGGATACTGCAGGGGCAACCCCTTTCAATACTTTCAAGATGCATAGACAAGCTCTATCATACATCAAAAATCGTCAAGTTTGATAAGAGTATTGGGAATCCATGCTAGCATAACACCCTACCACATTTTGAAAAAATATCCTGGTTACACGAACAACCTCTCTAAGCCCTAACAGTCCACGACCCACCATGGGGGCACTTGTGGAAACATTCAAACCATTTTCATGCATTAATCATGTCGCTACGCTCTAGCGTCAAACCATTCATATCATCCCATTCATCTAGCACGTTCCCATAACATGAATCTAACATCTACAAAAGCCCAATCCTACTTGGCACCTACATCCAAAAATCTTGACCACTCTTGGAATTCAATACATCACAAAGGTTCAATCCTACATGGAACCCTACAAAATAACCATCCTCATTAACAATTATAGAACCCATCCTTCAAAAGCCATTTTCCGAAGGCCCCGCTTAACTCTTCATTGAAAGAAAATAAGCCATATTCTCCAAATGATTATATCATCCATGGACTAATCATCTAGAACATCACATTCATATATCACATAATGCGTAGCATATCTATGAATATGGAGTATTACGTCATACAAACTCTAAACATGCATACATAACATGGCATAACATGCATACATAACATAGATACATAACACAGGCTGAGACTCAGGACTTATCATGAGAGTCTGGATCAATCCTCGGCTAAGTCTGCAACAAATCTCAATCTAATCCTCCCCCCAACTCTTTTCTCTTTGTATACCCTAGTGAGTCGATCTTAAGGACAATTCCCTAGCAAGTATCCTTGGAACTCATTCTCCAAGCAGAAGATACTTAGCAACATTGTCCCCGGTATGTCCCAATGGTATACAATTCCTTCACTAGATCCTTGCAAGGATTTCTTAGGACTTTCCTCAACACTCACACTCCTTTGGTAACCTCGCATGGAAGCCTATTCCCCAGTAGATAATCATCTTACGTGACATCAATCTTCCATAGTAGAGACATCGATTTCTTCCATCAATCCCCTTTTTACTACGTTGTTCTTAGAGAACTCCCTAGCATAAGTTCTTGCTCTAGTATTATCCATGATAATATCCTATTTATGGTTCTTACACCACTGTTCACTTTGGTTCTTACACCGTTGTCATTCAGTCACTTCGGTTCTTACACCGTTGTCTTTTAGTCACTTCGGTTCTTACATCGTTGTCATCCAGTCACTTTGATTCTTACACCATCGTCAAACCTTCACTTTGGTTCGTACACCATTTTTTTTCCACTTCGGTTCTGTAACACGGTGGGAGAACTGACTTTAGTTAAATGTTGCGGATAGCAAGAGTCGCCACCGACTTTTATTTTATCCAAAAGGAAAGGACATAAAAGAACAGGAAAGACCTTAAAAAGATTTTGAGTTCGGGGGGTAGGTTATACAAAGGGAAGGTATTAGCACCCTTTATATCCATGGTTATCCATGGGCTCTTAGTTACTTAGCTCACTTTGTTTGTTTGCAAGAGTGTAGTGTGTGATTAGAAAAATTTCTTTAAGTACTTTGTAATGGCCCTCGTATGGGTGTATACAAAGCCTAGTTTAGAAATTGTGAGGTGTAAAAGTAATTTTGAAAAGTGTGAGCAAGTAACTATGAGATACCTACCCTAGATTAAGTCTTTCGTGTTCTCGTATATTCTTTCAATGGTAAGACTGTCCCTATTATTAAGGAATAGGTAGTCATTACCTTGGATGTGTTTAAGGGACAGGCGTAGGGTCATCGTATGGTCAATGAAGGCAACATAAGGGGTGTCTTTAGCAACTCGTAGGGACTATCATCATATTTACCGAAGGGACAAGATCATTATATCGTAGGCAACCTCGTAGGGACTTGATCTATTAAGTTTATAGGGACTTGATGATTTTTCTGTTTGAAGGGACTTTGCTTAAGACACCCCTATTTTCGAGGGACTTGACCATTTAAAGAAGGCAACCAAGAGGAATACCCTAGGAAGTACAGATGGCGATCAAAGATCGACCTACGTGTGTGAGTGTTATTTTTCAGATATTTGTCTTGAATTTAATTTTCTAAGTTCAATTATTTACAGTTAGTTTTTTCCACTCCCTAAATTACTAACCACACAATAAATATTTACAAAAATAAAAGCAAGAAAAATAAATTCCTAAACTATTACATGGCTATGGGACAGATACATAATAATCAGGCGAGAAAGAATAAATTTACAACCTATACATTTGTTCCTAATATTATAAATAAAACAAAATTAAAATAAGGAAAATAATGAAGCAAAAATAGAATAGATAAAAGCAAATAATAACAAAATAATAAATAAACAATGGTAATAAAGCAATAATAAAATAACAATAATAATAAAGTGATAATAAAAAGGTTAGAATTTTAAAAGAAATTATTTTAGGTTAAACAAGTTAGATTTTTTAGAAGTTATTAGAAAAATATGAGTTTAAAATAAATTAGTAATAATAAAAGAATTTAAAATACATTAATGTACAAATTATAAAATAAAAGAGTTATATGAAAAATATTAAGTTAGTTATTTACAAAATAAATAAAGATTATAGAAAATATCAAATTATTAGATTAATAGGTTTATTATTATTATTCAATTAGAAAAATGGTCAATTAGATTTTATTTACAAAATATATAAGGATTTATTATTATAAGTAAGTAATAAAAAAAAGTTATTAAAATAGTTAGTATTTATTATTTATTTACAAAAAATATAAAGGTTATAGAAAAATATTGAATAATTAATTTAGTAGGTTTTCACGCCCTACATTACTAAACCACGCAGTTAATATAGGATCAATGGCAGAAAAATAAATGGCAGAAAAATCAATGGCAGAAAATAAAACCCTAATTATTACAACGCTTTGGTGCAGTTACATAATAAAGATGGCGAAAAGTAAAACTGAAAATATTACAAGTTAAAACTTAAAATATTACAAGGGCGAAGCAGTTACAGTGTATGAATAACATAAATATGAGCGAAAATAGGAAATAATAATAAGGTTTGTTAAGGTTTAAGAAAATGTTTATGGTTTAAAGGAAATAACACGGTTAAAGTTTTAGGTTTGAAATTTAGAGTTTGTGGCGAAATTGTCAGGGTTTAGGAAAAATCAGGGTAGTTAGTTATGAAAAAAAATGTGCAGATCTAAATATATGTATATAAAAAAAATATGAATTAAAAAAACAACGGCGTTGCTAGCGCAAAATTGCGATCATCGCAACTGGATCGGATAACACAAATGCCACGCCTCATACACGTATATGTGAAAACGGCGTATTGACACGATCCGATCCGAAAACATAATCAAATTATAACATAAAATAGAAATATATATATGTATATTTAACACACTAGTTACATATATGAACATGTATTTGAAACACAGTAACAAATATATCAACAAAATAGATAAAGTATATATCATATATAAACTATTACCAAACTGTGTGTACGATAGTATAGATCAGCCACTCTCAGTTTCTCTTTTTTGTTCTGTCTCTTGGCCCCCCTCTATCAGTCATGCTAGTAAATATATATAGAAATAAATTAGGTTAATGATAATGGGCCTAAGTTTATTTTGAAACCCAATATTAAATTAAAAACTGAATAAAATTAAATAATTAAAATAGTTAAAATTAAAATAAAAACTAATTAACCTATTTATTTATTCTAGACCCAATATAAAAATAAATAGACTCAAAAAAAATAAAAGTCGGGCACCAAAATGCTCGAAAAAATAAAATGAACACGTCAAAATAATCAGCGCGAAATAAATGACTCGGAAAAATACAGCGTTTGGTCGGATTTTGAAATAAAAATTATGACCGTTTAAACCGCTCAGACTGATCAACATATGACCAAAAATAGTCGTAAAAATATTTTTAGCATGTCAAATTAAACCACGTGAACCGCAGATTAATGTTACCGACATTTGCAAACTTAAACTTGACATTTTTTCGTTGACTAATTTTTAGGCACAGTTAAAAAGTTAATTTGACCAGTCTGTTTGTAAATTCCGAGAAATTATTCCGGCTAATATTAAGATAGAAAAAAATGTTATGCTATGAAGATGATGCAAATGAATGTGAAACAAAAAATTGGTTAGAGTTAAAAATAGAGGGCAAATTTTGGGGTGCAACAGGTTCTTACACCGTTTGTGATCGAGGTATCAGTAGAACACTACCCAATTCCTATGAAATGATTGGATGATCATGGGAGTCGTATGCAAGTTTCACCAAGAAGGGTTAAAATTTATCAAAAAGGGTTTCATCAAGAGGTTTTATCAAAGGTTTCATTAAGGGTTTCATCATATTTTTATCATAGGGGTTTCTTCAGGGTTTTTTATCAAAGGGTTCAACCAGGGTTTCACTGTGGGTTTCACCAAGGATTTTATCGGGGGTTTCATCAAAGGATTCTATCAAGGGGTTCTATCAGGAGTTTCATCAAGGGATTTCATCAAAAGGTTTTTATCAAGGGGTTCATCTAGGGATTCTATTCGAAATTTCATCAAAGGGGTTCCATCAAGAGGGTATACCAGAACTTTATCAAGGGGTTTCACCAGAGGGGTCTCAGTCAGAGTGATTGTGGTATCACTAAAGTCTTATCCGACTCCAATGACATAATCGAATGATCATAGGAATCATAGAAAAATTTCACCCAAAGAGGTTAAAACTGATCATAAGTTATTACTGAATGGGTTCCATCAGGAATTTGTCAAATGGGTTTCATCACAGTTTTATCATCAGGGGTTCCATCAGAAGTTGTATCAGGGGTTTCATCAAGAGTTTTTCTAAGGATTTTATTAAGAGTTTCATCAGGGGTACATCAAAGTGGGATGCCAAAAGAGCACAAAGGATTGATCAATCCTTGCTCGACTCCGGAGTCTATTAACCCCGCGATCAAAATTAGGGTTCCTCTTTATATTTAATCATCTCCTCCCTAAGAAGATGAAAACTCATCATCATCATCATCATCTCAGTTTTAAACTGATTAAATAGGGGCAGCTGTCGTACCCCAAATTTTGACCACTATTTCTTTCTTCTTATTGACTTAGAATCTAGGTCATTGACTTGCTCATGGCCCTTTATAAGACATCTGGTCAATCCCAATGGACTAAAAAGTCAAAGGGGGACCATTTTGGCTTTTTAGTCCCTCTTGGGGATTTGTTTTAATTTAGGGATGTTGATTGAAACATAATAATTTGGGGATTTATGCTAAAGGGATATTACCATTGGTAACTAGGACACTTTGTATTATTAAAATACATTAATAAAAAATAATAATTATGGGGATTATTTGTTTTAATACCAGAGTGAAATATATCATAATAATGTTATTAGTTAAATGGGAATAAATTAATATTAGTATTATTTTTATTCTTTTACATATTATTAAGTTATATTATTTTTATTTAGGAATAAATTAATATTGGGATTAATTAGGGTTAAGTTAATTTTTTTTATTAATCAAATTATCATTAATTGATATATTATCAAATTAGGATCATAATGGAGATATATTCGAATCCCGCCTTTCTCACTTTTGGTGCATTTTCCCTTTTATTTTATTTTTTTCTTTACTTCTAAATTTTCTATTTTATTTTTAAATCATAAAAAATCACAAAAACAATATTTTTTTATCATTTAATTATTAATTTTTTTATTTTTTATTAAAGCATTTCTTTAAAAAAAATCATTAAAGTTATTATTTTATGCATAAAATCTCAAAAATAAATAAAAATAAATAAAATAAAAAATATTGTATCATTATTAGATTATTAGATTGTTTTCATTTATTTAAATAACTTTTTATTTTTTATTTATCTAAATTCACAAAGCAATGAATTCATTCAGATTCATTAGCTTCGGCTCTAAAAAATATGTAGAATCAGGTTCAATGAAATCTTTCCTAAACAAATAATTTCATTTAATTTTTTAATCTAATTTTATAGGTAAATAGCATCTATATTCTATATTTTTTCTCATTCACAGTTTACAAAAATCATATATCCTAAAGTTGTTGTTCTTCACATCAAAGAACAACAACACTAAAACTTCAGTGCAATCCAATTTCCAACAATCAATCTCTACAATTAAAGAAAAAAGAAGAGGAGTTAGCTGGAATTCGAGGCAAAAAAAGAAAGAGAAATAAAGAGGAACTACACCTTTGCCCAAAACAGAGGAAATATATCTTTGCAATAAAATTTGGTTGTTGTTGGACCTTGTTATCTTAGTCTATTCATATAATGCTTGTGATAATAACTTATTTAAAAATATAATCACATTCTAAATAAATCCAAACTAAGATCATATAACAACTATTTAATATCATGAAGCACTTTGTAAAAATTAATTTTATTTTTCCTTTCAATTTTTTAACAACTTTTTAATGTCATGAAGCAAATCATTTAAAAATCAAATTTTCTTTTAAATCATTTTTTAAACAATTTTTTTTTAACTAATATCATGAAACAAAAAATCAAATTAACTTTTTTTAGCTAATATCACAAATAACATTTCTTTAACAAATACCATGAATTAAAATGATTTTTAAACATGAACCAAAGTTTTTTAACAAAATTATAATATATTCAAATCTAAAAAACTAATACCTTATTTAAGTTTTAAAACCAAACCTCGTAATTTCTTTCAAGTTAAACCCAAACCATATTTCAAATGATTTAAAACACACAATTTCAAACCTTTAAACAAATATCATAAACATTCTAAACAAATATCATAAAATCCATATTATAAATCTTTTTTTAACTAACAACATCATGTTTCAAAACCACAAAATTTCTCAATGAAATACATACGCCAGATTATACTAAATTAAATAAAACTAAAAAAATCAAATTTTAATTGTTTATAATTTATATTAAGAAAAAGAAAAGAAGCGGTTTAGTTTCTAACTAATAATAAGATAAAATAAATATCTTATTCTCAAATAATAATTATAATTAACATGGATGAAAATATAAAAAATATGTAATAAGGGTTGGAATTAGGATTAATTCTATAATTAAGTATATTAAAATTAAGGATTAATTTTTAAATTGGTTAATATAAATAATATTTAAAAAATAGGGTTAATTATGGGATATTAGATAATTTGGATAATTTTAGGGATAATATGGGATAAGGTTATGGGATAAAACCCTATGATTTTGAGATAAAAATTTATGGAATAACTATGGTATGATTTAGGGATAACTTTGAGATAATTTTTGGGACAATAGATAGGGATAAATTTTTAGGGTTTTAGGAATAAAAAGTTATGGATAAGGGATATAACACTTGCATTTATATAATTACCCTATTAATTTATTTTCTTAAATAAATTAATAATTATATTTTTGCAAATAATTAAGTGGGATATAATTCTATAACACTTTTTAGAAATAAAAAAAAATAAGGGATAAAAATAAGGGAAAAATCAAGGTACAAACCAATGACAAACATCAGGATAAGGGATATGGTCTTTAAGATTATATAATTAAATTTTTAATATATTTCTTAAAATAACTATATATATATATATATATATATATATATATATATATATATATATATATATATATATATATATATATATATATATATATATATAATATCACTATGCCTTTACTTTCTTAAATCAAAATAGTTAGATTTTTTTCAATCAATCAAAAGGGATATGTCATATAAATTTATAATATTTATTTTCATAAATAAATTAAGTATTATATTTTTTTTTGTAATCAATAATGGGGATAAGGGATAAATCTCTAAGGAAATGTTAAGGTTTAAGGGATAAATAATTAGAGATAAGGGATATATTACTTGGATTTATATAATTATCTTTTAATTTATTTTCCTAAATAAATTAATAATTATATTTTTGCAAATAATCAATTGGGATAAAATTAATTTAAACTCACCTCAAACTATAAGTCCTCTGCCCTAGTGCATTGAAGCATTTTCAAAATCAATTACTTCTCCGTCCCCGATACATGAGAACTTTCAAGGGATAAAAACAATCAACCAACCAATATTTTTTAAGAGGAACTACGAGGCTTTGATCCTTCGATAAATTTGAGGGTACGTAGGCATAGAGTTATAAAACTCTAGCGAGTACAATAATCAAAAATATTTTTTCTCAATTAATTAATTTTATTTTAAATAATAAAATAATTTACAATAAATAGATAAATAATTAACCAATAATAATTAATAAAGCAAACATCTCAAGGACACACTAGCACTAAAATTGAAGGAGGATCCCATAGAGTATAATTGAGGTAAGGGTTGCCTAAAACCTTCCTCTTACTTAAACGGCTCCCGAACCCAATATCTCACCTTTAGTTAATAGGTTTTATCATTATTTCCCTGTTCCTTAGGAACAAATAAAGATTGGTGGTGACTCTGCGTTTTTCCAGCCGCGACAGTTGGCGACTCTGTTGGAGAGTTCTTATACTTTCCCTAAAGAGAGTCAATCCTCACCTACGGTTTTATGGTTTTTGTGTGTTTTCTTGGTTTGCTTGCTTTTACTTATTTATCTATTTTTACTACTTCTCATTTATTCATTTTATTTTATATTTTATTCTTTATATTACTCTCTTATATTAAACTGTTATTGGTTGGGATTGGTACTATATGAGAAGCTAAAACCCAAACTCGAGAAAAAAATATAAGTTTAAGTAAGGGGTCGTCCTGTCTTGCCCACCGGGGTTCTCATCTTGTGGGGTCTTTGATGATGATTTTGCCCAGAGTAGATCAATTCAAAAGGTTTGTCATGAGAAGGTCATCATTTCTTCATGATAGAACTTTAAGTTCGGTCCATGACTCTGGGGACCTCTTCTAGAACCCACTCCACTCATGGCGACCTTATGTTATCAACCTGTAAGGGTTGTTACTTAGGTCCCGCATAGATGAGACTTATCCCAAAGGATTACCATAGGAAGGCTTGCTTTTTCTCATGGTAAAACAAGGGTACAGTCCGTGATTCTAGGGCTATCATCTTACCAGAAAATGTTATATCCTACAAGTAAGGGGATTGGATAGTCTAAACCTATATCTGATATATCATAAGGAACCTACCCTTAACTAGGTCATGCTTGCATTTACCTTAGATATTCCAAAAATTATTTGGGTTTCCCATGCCAATCATTATCCCTATCTATAGGAAACCTTCTTAGATAAGGTTTTCCTATGTACGTCATTATCCTAAACTCGTAAGGGTTTCCTTTTATTTGTTACTATCATAACGTGACACTTCCATTGCATCTAAAAAAATATTTTTAGCATATCTTCAAAAAAAAAACTTTTTTGCATACCATATGCATTTCATGCATTTGCATACATACACATATATTTGCATATCATTTTTGCTATCGTCCTTATCCAAGTATCGTCCAGCTAAAAACAACTAACCAACCAACATTTTTTAAGACAAACTACGAGGCTCTGATCCTTCAAGAAATTTGATGGTACGTAGGCATAGAGTTGTAAGACTCTAGCGAGTACAATAATCAAAAACATTTTTTCTCAATTAATCAATTTTATTTTAAATTATAAAATAATTTTCAATAAATAGATAAATAATTAACCAATAATAATTAATAAAGCAAACATCTCAAGGACACACTAGCCCTAAAATTGAAGGAGGATCTCATTGAGTACAAAGGAGGTAAGGGGTGCCTAACACCTTGCCCTTACTTAACCGACTCCTGAACTCAGTATCTCACCTTTAGTTAATAGATTTTATCATTATTTCAATGTCCCTTAGGAACGAATAAAAGATGGTGGAGACTCTTTCATTTTTCCATCCGCGACACATCAACCTATTCCTTAAAACCAAAAAATTTGTTTCGAATATTGCTTCGTTCATGGATCGATGTGTAGGTCCGTCCTAGTTTCGAAATAGGTTTCCTAGCATAACTCCCTCCATTGTTGTAATGTCGAACTTTGATTGGTCAGCCTTCTTAACTCTGATGCTCTTATCCACTCGTTTCGAAGCTAGAATTGTTGGCTTTGGCTTTATTGGCTATCATCCCAATCTAGTGGCTAGGCAATTTTTTATAGCCAATTGCTGCCAAGTTCAGTCTATTCTTGGGAGAATGACATTTTTTTGTCAAAAAGGAAACTCACCAATCACGGATACAGGGACTGCATGGCGCTCACTCGTTAACAAGTCCTCGAATTTCCTACTTTCCACTTCCAAGCATCCTTCTTTTTGATAGTGGAATTCAACAACTGGTAGACGAACTACTTCCAAGGCCACTTCTCTGAACAAAATTTTTGCAAGAGGTTCTCGACCACCTTTTCCAACTTACAAGATAATCTAAATAATAAAATAGGCATATATTTATCTACTCAATTTCTTTTCATTAATACCTTCGACTTCTTACACATTTTCGTTATATATGAAACTGACGCAAAGGGTGACATAAATGTTGAAGGCCCTTTTGATGCTGGTGAAGCTAAGAAAGAAGAAGAACCACAAAAGAAAAAGGCAAGTATTTTATTCTTTATATTTATCTAATCTTCGAAATGATTCTAACATTTCCTTTTTGTTCAGAATCTAAAACGTGACCCAGACTCTCAGACAACGATAAAAACCAGGAAAAAGAAGAAATCTAAAGAGATTACCTCGACACACGTATGTATCTGATTTCTCCTTTGATGGCTTCGATAACTCAGCAAAACTAAACAATCTCTTTCATTAGGTTACTCCAAAACCAACAGAGACTTTGGTTGAAGTCGAAAGCTCAGAGGACTATGAACAAACTCTAATATTCTCGAGACCTAATCCTAAGACTCCTTCCAAACCAACCGTTAGAAGAAAATACGCTTCTCAAAAAATCATTCCTCCAAAATAAACAAAAGCCTCTACTTTCGGTCCCTCTAACAAAAGAAAAGGAAAAAAAGACTTGTCTATTCCTAATGACCAAGTGCAAGATGAACCCGAAGATCCTCCAATCGAAGAACAAGAAACTCTCAAGGTATTTCTCTATTCTACACAAATTTTATCTTGATTCTGACTTCAACTAACCATTCCTCTATTTTAGGAACCGCTAAAGTTGGACTTGAATGTGGTAGACGAACCAACAGGTATTCCCCATTCGACTCCTTTTGAGACTTTTTCTCAGATTCATTGGTCAGATTTCATTGATTCCAACCTCTCGTCTATCAATCTAGAGAACAAACCAACTCGAAAAGGTGCATGTATTTCTACTGAATTAAACCCTGAAGCAGAGGCTGATGTCGACCAACTTTCTCCTCAACGGAATGAATAATTGGACGACACCATGGCTTATGTTCATGAGAACCTAACTCAAGATGCCAAAAAAACAAAAAGCCCTAAGAAAATGGAACAGGAGCAAACTATTCCAAATGTCGAGACCGTTCCAATAGAGGAAAACGGTCAACCTACTAACGAGTCACATACTCCATCATACAATTCTTGTTCAAATTCTAAGCCTACTTTGACCAGGTCTACCGAGACATCGACCTAAAGAAGACCTACAACACTTGGCTCAAGCACACAAAAGAGGCCATGACTATAACATGGGACCTAAGCAGTGCATCTAAAAAAGAGGTTGATAAGCTCGAAACTCGACTCCAAGAGTATTTAGACAAGAAGGCTTCACTTGATGAACATGTCTCATAATGTCGTTTCTGGATCACTTAACTGACCAAAGAAATCGACAATCTGGAAAAGCAAAAAGCTGAACTTGCATGGGAAAAATCGTTTCTCCCTAGAGAGATTATTGATCAAGAGGCCACTAAGGGTGTCAAACATGTTGAACCTGCTCTTGGCTATGGACTTGAAATTGAATTTTTAGAAGAAGCCTATGACCGTCTAACTACAAGGCTTAACTTTTCGAAGACCAAGCATGAAGATTTCAAATCAAAATTCCCTGCTTAACTTGTACTTTGATTTTCTTGTTTTTAAAATTTTTGTAATGACTTTTCCATTTTTACATTTTATGAATACCATTTTTGCTTTTTCTCTCTTCAAACTACTCTGTTAAAATTCAAATTTCCTGTAACACTCTTCAAACTACTCTGTTAAAATTTGAATTTCCTGTAACATAAACTTATACCTTATTAAGTATTTACCATTTACTCTCAAGATTCTATGATTAGATGCTAACTCTTCGATCTCATAAGCATTATTCAAAAACACTTGAATAATATGAAATGGGCCTTCCCAATTAGGATACTATTTACCCATAGTTCTATTACTGCGATCCATAAGTAAAATAACCTTTCACATAGTCTCTGACTGAAATTTTCTTTACCTTAACCTTTTTATTATACACCTTAGCTACTCGCTCTTTTTGCCTTATCAAAACATCCAGTGTTACTAACCTTTCCTCATCAAAATCAACCATTTTATCCAACATCATGTTCTAGTAACTGTGGGATGGAATCTCGCCCTTCCTTTGAATTTGAGTCCGCTGCAAATATATTTCGACAGGTAAAACAACCTCATGTCTATAATTCAATCGAAAGGGAGTAGTATGCGCCGCCTCTTTAGGAGACGTTCGACATGCCCATAAGACTTGATCTAGGGTTTTATGCCAATTCTTTGGCTTCTTCCCCACATGCTTCTTAATCAAACTAATAATGGCTTTATTGGCTGCCTCGACCTGGCCATTGGCTTGGTTATAATAAGGCATAAACATTAATAACTTATCCCCATTTCAGAAGAAAATTCTTGCATCATTCGACCTGTGAATACCGATCCTTGATCAGTTGTAATGGTCTCAAGAATTCTGAATTTATAAACAATGTGTTTTTTAATGAACTCTATTATTGCTTCTTGGTCAGCCTTGACTAAAGGAATCACTTCTATCCACTTAATAAAATAGTTAATACCAACCAAAATATACTTTTGACTTTTAGATGATGCTGGTCAAATTTCACCAATCAAATCAAATTCCCAACCTTTAAATGGCCATGGCTTCACAATTGGATGTAATTCACTTGCAGGGACATGTTGATTACTTGAATGCACTTGACGCTCTTGACAACCCTTAGCGAACTCAATACAATCCTTTAGCATGGTAGGCCAATAAACACCTTGTCAACACAATAACCACCTTTTTTTGTGTCCGACTTGATGGGAACCACATGCTCCACTATGGACTTAGATACTGCTAGATACGCCTCACTTTCACCAAGGCATTTGAGCAAAATACCTTTAAGCGCCTTTTTGAACAATTCATTTCCTATGATATTGTAGCTTAGAGATATGTACTTAACCTTTCGATCAGTTGATCCTATTGGATTCTCTAATTATCCGACTATTGGTCTTTGCTAATCATCCTCATTCAAATCTTCAATGGCAAAGACCTCGCAGTTTTCAGGATCTGCTGCCCCAACTTCATCATCAATAGATCCGAAGGTGACAACCTTGTCGATTTTACTCTTCCTTGCACTTAAATCAAATCTAATAATTTTTCATTTGAAACTTTGTACCCTGAGGTGATTTGTGCTAACTCATTTGCCTTTTGATTCTTAAGTCGAGGAACATGTTGAATGTCCACAAAATCGATACACTTTATTAATCGGTTGACTATAACAAAGTACATGGTTAAGTTTTTATTAATACATTTGTACTCATTCATTATTTGCTTAACAACTAATTCAGAGTCTCCTCTTACTTCGACTCTTTTCACCCCCAAGTATAACAATATTTTGAGATCAGCTATTAAAGCTTCATACTCTGGCTCATTATTTGGGCAAGAGCTGTCAATTCTATATTTGAACTTTGTCGGAATCTTTTTATGGAAGTTATTAAAATTCCAATGCCATATCCATTTTATGGTTGGAGCCATCGAAGTATAGCTTCCAAGGTTCTAGCTCCAAATAATTTTGAGGTGCCTCGACTATCGCATGATCCACGATTAAGTTGGAGACTGCTTGCCCTTTCATTTCCTTTAAAGGCACATATGTTAAAGAATATTTTTTCAGGGCAAGGGCCCATTTTCCAATTCGACTATGAAAAGTCAGTTTGCATAACATGTGCATAATAATGTTGAAATATGAAGACACATACACATCAACTGGTTTTATATAGTGCTTTAATTTCATACATGAGAAATACAAACAAAGGCACATCTTTTCTATAAGACTATGTATAGTTTATGCATCGTTTAAGACTCGACTGATGTAATAAATTGCCCTTTCGACACCATTATCATCCTCTTGTGATAACATGCTTCCTATAGTCGAGTCTGAAGCAGAAATATACAAGCTCATGCACTTATTTCTAACAGGAAGGGACAAAATCAAGGACTCACCAAGTACTACTTTATTTTGTCGAAAAGCCATTAATGCTTTGGCTGCCATTTGAACTCTTCCATTTTTAGGCGAAGTAGCGGCGAGAATGCTCGAATCTTGCCACTCGGGTTTAGGATACACCTCTCCAAAAAAATTATCTTCCCCAATAAAGATTGGAGTTCTTTCTTTGTCGAAGGAGGTCGAGTTTCCATGATGTCCTTAGTCTTGTTCTGGTTAATCTTAATGCCCTTCTTATGGACCACAAAATCAAGGAAATCTCCAGCCTACACACGGAAAACACACTTAAGAGGATTCATTTTTAGTTCGTACTTCCTCATTCTTTCGAATGATTTTTGAAGGTGATCGAGATGATCATTTCCCAACGTAAACTTAATGACTATATCATTAATATATTCGCATAAAAGTTTTGATATAATCATGAAAAGTCAGATTCATCACCCTCTGGTAAGTTGCCCTAGCATTCTTTAAACCAAATGGCATCACCACCCATTCATAAGTGCCTAAGGCTCCTGGACATCGAAATGTCGTCTTTGGCACATCTTCATACGCAATAAAAAAATTCTTATAACCAAAATAACCATCAAGCATATTAAGATATTCAAAACAAGCTGCTGAGTCGACCAATATTTTGGCGACATGCATTCGGTATTCATCCTTTGAGTTTGCCGCATTCAGAACCTGAAGTTGATGCAAACCCTTAATGTTCCTTTTTCTTAATCACTAGAATAGTATTTACAAGCCATTCGACATGCCTTTTTATCCTTATGAACTTGCTTTCCATGAGTCTTTTGATCTACTCTTTTATTTTGAACATAACCTCTGGTGCAAACCGTCTAGCCATCTGATTGACCGACTTCTTTCTAGGCTTTATTAGCAGCTTTAGCTCCACCAAATCTCTCCTTAAACCTGGAATTTCGTTATAGTCCCAAGCAAAGCAATATTTAAATTCTTGAAGTAACCTAATTACCTTTATCCTTAAACTTGGGTCGATGTTGGTGTTGATATATGTCGGACTTCTACAGGTTTCATCGCCCAAGTCGACTTCCTCCAATGGATTCTGGGGCTGCATATTTGTTGCTGACGCAATGGGATCCTTTTCGAAGCATAAAGGCTCATCATCATAGATGCACTCGAGCCTCAGTATTTTTTAGCCATATTCTTCTATGCCTACTAGTTGTGGCTTTTCGAGTAGTTTTGGCTCAATGTTGATTATCTGCCCCATGTCGAATACCTCTAATTCGTTGGCTTCGACAACCTTATGTGGTACCTTGGCCCCTAAGGCTGCCGAAATTCACTTTAACGTGTCGAACTGAGACATCATCGTCGAATTCATCACCCCAGTCAGTTGGTCGTATGGTGTCATAACTTCTCTCACCCATAATTTCTCTGTCCCACATGAATCCATGGGTTGGGCGGAGTTCAAGAGAGTAAAATGCCTCTTATAAAGGCATATACACAAACCCTTTTGGTGTGCAAGGTGATATATTAGCTAGATTCTTGTCAAAGTTCCTTTTATCCAGATGATTTACTTCCGCCATGTAATACCCTTTATCTGCTTCCACATTTTCCAATATTTTGTCATTCCTCCATATCGCTATCCTATGATGAAGGGATGGAGGCACAACTCCCATGCCATGTATCCACTCCCGACCAAGGAGCAGAATATAACTCGCCTTCGACGCGATTACCATAAAAATAGTAGGTCGCGGTATCGACCCAACTGTCACATTGACCTGGATAAAATCCATTGTCATCCATGTTTTTCCTTCATAATTCGGGAGCACCATATTATGTGGCCTCAAATCATTAACGTATTTTCCTATTTTTCTAAGCAGAAAATGGGGCATAAGGTTAACAACATCCCCTTCATCCACTAGAATCTTATTTATTCTAGTGTCTTCAACCTTCGCCCTTATAAAAAGAGGCTTAAGGTGATTCTTCATTCCTTCGTTCGATCTTTTAAAGAATGCATTTTTTTCTTCGATGCAACCATTGTTCATTACAAAACAACACACAGGTTTGTGCCTTTCCATTTCCACCTCCTCACAATCTGCTGATTTAGATACTTTTGTGACACAATCATACTCCATTAGGAGCACCGATACCATATTGCATATCACATCAAAATCGTCCTACGATCCTGAATCTAAATTATCAGTTACTAACTCATTTTCCTTGGGTGGTTCCCCCTCCTTTGCTTCTCCCTTTGATTTGACTGGGTCGGGGGAGAACAACTGCCTCCCAACCGTTTTTTTGATCTAGTCACTCACTCGACTTTGGCACGGTTTGTTATTACTTGATTCAGCAGCCTCTTTCTCAGCTTTCTTTTTCCTCTGAAACCTTATCCATTGGGTTCTTGACATTGGGTTCTTCCCTTTGTAGTTGTTGGAACCGTAAGAGTGTTTTCATGATACTTGAAACTTCTCTCGTTACATCAGCCAAGATCCCCTACACATCTCAAAATTTCTCCATTGGGGGGGGGGGGGAATTTCTTCTTAACAGTAGGCCTCCCCCATTTACCTTATGGAGTATTGGATGATGGCATGTAGGTGCCAGGCTTGCCCCTCTAACGGGTCGAAAACTATTGGTTCCTCTGGGGGGACTCCCTCTTTTCTTAAAGTGGTATTGAGGTTGGTTCTTCTCCCAGCTCCTCTTTCATTGGCCATGTCGAGCACCCTCCATCTTCCTAGCATCTTGTTGAACACTACATTGCACCTCGGGCACAGCATCACCTCCGAACCCTTGGCTTTTCAGTGGTGAAAGAACTCGAGCAAGTCCTCTATAGCCTTTGGGTAGACAACCTCAATCTGATTCTCACTTCCTCCAACTGCTTCGTCTTTGGCTCCCATGTAACAGTCCTTGAAATCCTCAATGATCTCGACCATGTTAACCCTCAATGGTTCAACGTATCTAGCTTCCTCGACCTGTAGTGGGTCATAATCTATCTTCATGGGTGGCTTTCCCTTAGCGAACTTTAATCTCCCGTCATTCAAAGAATTATGCACAAGATCCCTAAAAATAAAACATTGTGAAGTTTTATGCCCCCAAAAAATATGACAATTAGAAAACCCTATTTTCTTTCCTTGTTCTAATGGTGGCACTTTCGCGCCTTGTGACACTGAAATTTGTCCATATGCAACCAATAAATCAAAAATCTCATTACATTTAGTCACATTGAAAGTATAGGTTTTCTTGGGGAACTCATCACTCTTTTAGGTTCAAAATGGTTCTTCCCATTCGCTGGTGTAAAAAGCTTACACACGTATGGGGGTCATGCCTTTAATTCATCCAAGTCGATCTCGTTTCATTTTACGTCGTTATATTCGACATCTGACGCCAGGTCATTGTCTTCCATGTCGATGTAATCCATTTGTTCTTTCTTAGTTTTATTTACCCTGGCTTTCTAAGCCTTTAAATGTTCGACTTGTCGAACTCTATCTGCCAACTAGGCTATATCTCTTAGATATTGTGTATCTAACTTCTTTTTAATCGAAAAATCTAAGCCCCCAGTGGCCATATCAACTCATTTGTGTTCAGGTACCTAGTTAAAACACCTTATTTTCAATAGTCGAAACCTATTAAGGTAGTCATTGATTGATTCAACGAACTTTCACTTCACCCTTGACTATTCTTTCAGACTGGTCTTAGATTTCCCCATGTGGAATTATTCATGGAGCAGCCTTTCTAAACAAGTTGAATCATTAATAGAAATCACGGGGAGGGTTTTAAACCATGTAAAATCATTCTTTGTAAGAGAACTAGGAAAGTATCTCATCCTTAAGTTCTCATTATTTTTATGTCTCCCGCTTCAGTCAAATATCGAGTGATATGTTCGATTGCTGACTCATTGGTATCACCAACAAACTTGGTAAACTTAGGGACTTTCCATACCCTAGGGAGTTCATTTTGTAATACATACTCCGACAAGGGAGATGTGTAGTTGGCCTCTTCAAACCCATGTTCACTCTATTCCGCGTCATTATCCTTTCGAGCATGGCTGCAAGGTTATTTTCTTCCACCAAATTTTCTTGTCTGACTTTCTGGACCACTTGGTCCGCGTCCTAATCTAGATTAACCATTAAAACTATAAAACGAACGACTTCTCTAGGCCTCTCTTGTTCGACTATGTGAGGCACAAATTGATGTCCCTGGTTTACTGTATTTTCTTCAAGAACTATTCCGTCGTTTCGAATTGGCCTAGCCACTTGAGGTTGTACAATCGGTCGAACTTGCGCCTAAGGAGTGCCAATAAAATTAGAGATCTGATTCATTTGAGTTGCTAATTATTGGTAACTCTAATTCGTATTTTCAATCAAAGGGTTAAATATAGTACCCATTTGTTGGGTAAGCGTGTTCACCAAATCATGGTTACTTTCATCCATCTGTTGTCTCATTTCCATAACAGAATTCATAGTGAATATTGGAATTCCTTGGGAACTCCCATTCCCAATTGGGGTTGCATGGTCCGACCAATGTTACCTATGGCTGATCTCGATGCCAATAGTGGTAAATATGCATTTGCAACATTGCCAATAAATGTCGAAGGGTTAGTATGTAAGTTAGACATAATTGATGTTAGCATACCATAAGGTTGTTCACGCCCAAGCATAGGCATTGTGAAACTTGTATCAAAAGGCCTAAGTTCAGTCATAGTTGGTGTGGGAGTCACTGGGTGACTCTGTGTTATCAAGGGATAAAATACTACCCCTTATTAATCCATTTATGGTACAACCGTGGTTCACGGCATGATCGTGGTTGGCGGTATGGTCATCGTGCTAGAAATATATGGGATTGGTTCAGTCGAACTTGCAGTGGTCGTGTCTTCCCATGCGCTATTGGATGGTTTTTCTCCATTGTTGTTTCTGGGAGTAACCATTTTCCTAACGTATCTCCTCGTTGGGTTTCTAACTTCTTTTTTGGTTATCTTACCACTCCTCAATCTCATGCACACTTAAAATATGAGAAGTTTCTTAAATGAAGAACTTTGAAAATAATTTCTCAAAAACGAAAAGTATAATTTTTCACAAAAAAGGGTCCCACTGGGCGTGCCAAATTGTTTACTATAAAATTTGGTAAACAAAACAAGTTTGATTTCATTCACGAGATTAAACTCGAAAGATCCCATGAGATATTGTGTGAAAATAAATGGTTTGAAACATGTTTTATGCGTTGAAATTAAAATATAAAAAAATAAACAAAGATAATTGCAATGACTAAAAAATGAAGATAAAAGAAAATGAAAGATAATTGAAATAAAGTTCAATGTAGTAAATGACTAAAGATAAAAACTTTGATTTGTAAAAATTGAAATGCATATACATACATTCTTGACTCTTTTCTCATAAACACACAGATACTTCGAGTTTTACAGAATTTGTGTACAATTGCAAACCCCTAAAACTCAAAGTGAATACTACTTATTTACTAATCCTAAGTAAACCATCTACAACGGTCGACTAAGAAAATTATGTCACATCTTCATCTCCATGCAGCCTTCGTCTTCGACATACTTCCACGCGTCCTTGAATCACTGTCTGATCTTATCCAATTACACCTCATTCGACTATGTAGAGTAAACATCTTAGGAACTCTGAATTTCACTAAGTCTCAAAAAACTAACATAACTTCCTAGTCTCTATGTAATTTAAATTTTGACCAAAGTTAATACTACTTTTTGACAAATCAAATTCGTCGAAATCTTGATGGTCATCACTAACCATTTTGACTTTTCAACAAAATCATTATCACATGATCCTTATCATATTTTTGTAATTTAATGCTAGTGTCGAAAAGCTGAGATAACACGTGCGTGCACATTTTTCCAAAAAAAAATCATCCCACCTTTTGTCTATAACTAGCAAGTTAACTTCCCGACACCCATATCGAATATGTGGTAGCTACTGAAGAATGATGGATCAACTCGAACATAATAAGGTTACGCTGAAAGAAGAAATGGATGTCGTGAGAGGAAAGATGGATCAACTCTTGGAGACTATGCTAGCCCTAGCCAGAAGGGAAGACGGGCTTCAACATGCTACTTTTGTAGAGACCACCATTCCAGCATTGGGCTCTACCTCACACTTGCGGTCCATCGTGACCAATCCTAGGAACGGTATTCCTCCCAGCCATACTCCACCACAAGTGGAAGATCCTATCCAACCACATCTAGTGCATATCACAGTATCCAATAAGATCTATACGGTGCAAGGAATCATGTTGTTCAAGTAGGACATATCCCACCTCCTCATGCTACTGAAGAGCCTTAATTTGAATGTTGCATACAAGGCTCTCGAGAGGTAGATGTCGTGACCAACGTCGGTGTTCATCAAAATATTGAGTCTATTTAAATGTATCATATTCTGGAAGAGAGGCTAAGAGCCATAGAAGGACACAATACATTCAGACTTTATGCCTTTGACATGTGCTTGGTTCCCGACGTGATCATTTAACCCAAGTTCAAAGTACCTGAATTTGAAAAATACAAGGGTCTAAACTTCCCTAAGAATCACTTGTGGATGTTCTTCCATAAAATGGATGCCTACACTCGTAATGAGAAGTTAATGATTCACTACTTCCAAAACAGCCTAAGTGGGCGTCACTGGACTAGTACATGTAGTTAGAGAGGGGTGGTGTGCATATGTGGAATGATTTAGTCGGGGCATTTCTGAAACAATACCAGTACAGTACTGATATGGCACCTAATCACATGCAGTTTCAGAGCCTGACTCAGAAAAATAATAATTCATTCAAAGAATATGCCCAGAGATGATTAGAATTGGTTGCTCGTGTGCAATCACCACTCCTAGAGAGGGAGTTGGTTGACATGTTTATGGGCACTCTGCAGGGCCAATAGTATGAAAATATGATAGGGAGTGTATCATCAGGGTTTTTAGATCCGGTGATAATCAGAGAATGAATTGAAAATGGCCTAAAAAGCGGAAAAATACAAGGTGCCTTCAGTAGTCAAGTTGGTGTGAAAATGTTTCCCAGCAATTTCCAAAATAAAAAGGAGGGTGAAACTAATGCAATTTTTGAAACTCACCAAGCTCCGTCTCTGGTGCCTTATTATCAATATATGTATGCAGCGGCTGTTAATGTCAGCAACCACTACTTTTTGGTCCTCGGTATCAGGAAATGTAGCCTAGATCACAGAACCAACAGGCTAAGATTTTGGTCATCATTAACATCAAAATCAGAAGACTTGGCATCTGAATAATCAACATCGGCATCAGAATCAGCACATGCCTCCAAATAACCAGGAAGGAAAGACTCGCCAGTTTGACCCAATCCCGATGATATACAGTCAATTATGGTCACAATTGGTCCAAAACTAGGTGATGGCCCCTAGAGAGACTAGACTCATGAACTTTCTATTTCCTCTTTGGTACAACCCAAATGTGATGTGAGTTTCATGATGTAGTAGTGGTCTCAATTGAGGAGTGTAAGGTCTTCAAAGAAAAGGTGCAAGAGTTGATTTACAACGGGTTATTGATTTTTGAAATGGGCCCTAATATGGTGAATGATCCCTTACCCGGATAAACGCAAAGACTTTGGGAAAGCACCTCCCAAACAATGAATCAAGCATGAGAGAGTTTCCTCAACATTGGAGATCATTAGGTTATTTCATCACTTTCATTTGTAATATTTCTTGTTTGTTAAGTGTTTTTTTTCCTTTGAACTTGTTGTTTTAAATGGTAATAGTAATGAAATGAGCATGCATGTTTTTGAACTAATTCTTTCGTGTTCACTAGGTTTTCCATTTTTATCACAAAAAGAAAGAAATGTCAATACTTCTCCCTTCACTTGTCTTTATCAAACTTTTGTTTAATCAAAGATCAGAGGAGAATGATGCAAAAAAATACCCAAAATTGATATGGTGTGTTTTTGAATAAAATCTTGTTTACGATGAAAGGAATTGTTTCAAATTTCCAAACACTAAGGAGTTAAGGAGTTAATCCCTACTCAACGAGTTTGAGCCTAGAATTCTTTGTTTCTTTATATATAAAAAAACCTTAAGCCATAACCAAGGACATGGTAGTTTTGTTCAGTTAGTTTGAATATGCATTCATTTTTCAAGAGAATCAATCCATCTATACACCTTCAAGTAACAGGTTCAACCACATGCTCTTTTTCGCATACATCATGAAGTGTCGAAGAAGTCGTGAAAAGCTAAATATTTTATAGTGGTTATTCCTCAACAACCATTAACACGACAGACACATACCTTTTCAAACCAAAAGAACAAATTCCTTAGAAATTGTTCCTAAAAAATGAAAAAGAATGAAATGCAAAAAAAAAAGAACCCGCTAAGTCGAACAGTAGAAAATACGACTTAGGAAAAAGTTAGGGTATACCGGTGGACTGAAAACTTAAAAGAGTGGTCCAGTCAAAAATTAGGGATAAAAAAGATAAAAAGCAAAAAAGAGAGGTCATCAAAATATTTAAATAAAAACAAGATTATGTGACCATCATATCAAAACCAACAAAAGTGGGTGACTTCCACTTCAAGAAAATATCGTTAACTCATGAACCTTTCATCTTTACCCTTACACCTTCAAAATTCTCTTGGAAGTTGAAATGTGTGTGTCGAATTAACTAAATGTAGGGTTGAAGATCATCAGAAGGATAATGGGTGGGTTAAAATTTAATTTTTAGCCTTATATCATTTTGTTTCAAAAATCATGAACCAGACCACGTTACAACCCTCAAAAGACCTAGTTAAAGCCGAGTTTATTTTGAATGCATACTACAACAAGGTTGCGTTTACCTAACTCCAAATGTATTTTCTAATCATTTGTATTGGTATATTTTGTGAGGGAAAAGATCCCTTGTCCTTATTTTAATTATTTCAAACCTTTATAGTTGCTCATAATGTGTGATTTGGACGGTGTCATCATATCATAGAATGCATTCATCCTCCAACATACTCAAAGTATAAGTGAAATGAGTCCATGCATATAGGAGCATTTCATAGATATGAATAATTCACTTGATCATCATTGGTACTTTAGGTTCATAGTAAAATGGTTTGAATTGACCAAAATATCAAAAACTCATTTTTGATAGTTTAAGCATTTTGAGTTGACTCATGACTTGGAGCGTAACTCTCGGGTCTGAACAAGTCGAGTCATGAGTTGACTCATGACTTGGAGCAGTAGAATTGTGAGTCGACTCATGACTTGGAGCGTAACTCTCGGGTCTAAACAGGTCGAGTCATGAGTCGACTCGACTCTGGAAAAACCTGTTTGAGTTGACTCATCTCCTGTTTGAGTTGACTCATTGGTTGTTTCATTTGAACCATGTTGCCACGGGCCTGAACAGGTCGAGTCATAAGTTGAATCAACTCTGGAAAAACCATGTTTGAGTCGACTCATCCCCTGTTTGAGTTGACTCATCTCCTACTTCATTTGAGTAGTTTTTGCCTCGGGTCTGAACAGGTCGAGTGACTTGTGTGAACAGGTCGAGTGACCTGTGTGAACAGGTCGAGTGACCTGTGTGAACAGGTCGAGTGACCTGTGTGAACAGGTCGACTGGTCGCTGTTGGCACTCAATTTTCTATTGTACATTTTTGCAAAATTATTCTGCTATGCCTGTTACTTTGTCCATGCATCATATAAATATTTTAGAGTCTCTTATTAAAAAAAAATAAGAAAAGTGAAAGATATACACTAAAGTGCTCTTCATCTTCATTCTTCATTGCATTTCTCAACAAATACACATAACAACAATTTTTGTTGATCATTGTGCATTGTTGTGGTGATAACGTCCAAATAGGATTGTGTAATCTTAGTTTGGGTTGAGGCTTTGTGTGGGTTTTTCTTGAATAAAACCATTGGTGTTTTGTCCTCCAAGAATCGGGGTTTTTTATACTAACCTTTGCTTCATAGATTCAGCTGAGTGAAAGGTTTGAAGAACGGTGGGTTCGTTCAAACAAGTAGCGGTAACCAGAGGATTGTGAAGAAAGCTTAGGGTTCAAGCGTCTTGCGATTCAAGTCGACTAGCTAGAATTTTGGAGAACATGGAGTTCTTGCAATAAGGTAGTTGCAACCGGAGGTTTGTTCAGAACGCTTGAAGGACTTGGTTTAACTCGAATCAAGGGGAGAAAAGTGAATAGGACCTGCAACAACAATAGGGGTTGGTTGGTAGTGATCATTTCTTCTCTTGTATTAACTTTGTAACTTGTTAATTAAAACATCTCAATTCTATATTTAGAATTGGGGGTAGACGTATCCTAAGTGAGGACGATAAGGGAACTTCCTCAACAAATCCAGTGTTGTTCTCTCTTTCTCTTATCTCTTTAAATTCTGCATAAATTAAGTTTTGTATGAAATTAATAGTAAAATCAATATCGCTTAATTGTTGTGCATAATAGTTGTTCGATAAATTGGTGCAATCACTTTGATTGCAATTGAGTAAAATTCTACACATTCAATTTGAGTGAAATTGAGAGTTAGTGTGGAGTGCACACCAAGTGTTTGATAAAACAAATCTCACACAAATCTATTAATATTTTACTTGTTCTCTTATTGTGTTAACTCATTGTTAGAGGTAACCATATCAAGGATTATAGTAATTAATCAATTGATTTAGATAGTGGTTGATTATCTCTATCTTAGTTATTCCATTCGGTTTCACGCATATCCAATATTTCCATTAACGGATCATTTAGACGATTGTGGTCTAGGAAGCTTTCGCAGCCTTTAAAAACAATTTGAAAAAGCGCTAAATTTTAAACACTGATCTATTAAACCCCCCTTCTAGATTGGTATTATCGTCTAACAAGTGGTATCAGAGCCTGGTTCATCTAGTGCTTCGCATATAACTTTTTAGAAAATGAGTAACAATCCTAAAGAGGCGTACAATAGGGCGGCTATTTTTACCAGTGAAAACTACAGTTATTGGAAAGATTGTATGTATATCCATATCAACACTATTGATAGGAAGGTATGGAAAGTCATCCAAGATGGTCCTATGGAAATAACCATGACCAATGCGGATGGTGTTGTTATACCTAAACCTGAAGCATAATGGAATGAAGAAGATGAGAAAAAGTATAGCTATGATTGGAAATCCAGAAATATGCTCATCGCCGCCTTAGGTGTTGATGAATATTATAGGGTTTCCCATTGTACTAGTGCTAAAGTTATGTGGGACTCATTGCAAATTATCCATGAGCGAACCAATGATGTCAAATTAGCTAGAATCAACACTTTAACTCAAGAATTTGACCTTTTTCATATGGAGAATGGTGAAACTATTGCCGATATGCAAAAGAAATTTTCTCATCTAATCAATTGGGTAAATGCTCTTAATAGAACTACCCCTAATGATGTTGCTACTAATAAAATCTTAAGATGTCTTAACACGGATTGCCTACCAAAGGTCACCGCAATTAAGGAAGCTAATGATCTAAGAACATTGGACATGACAACATTGTTTGGTAAGCTTAAAGAGCATGAGCAAGATCTCATTAACCTTGAGAAACATGAGAAGAGTCAAAAGAAGGAAACGAAGGAGAAAGCTAAGGACACTGAAAGGAAGTCTATCGCTTTAAAGGCTTCAAGATCTAAGTCATCCACCAATGATACGTGTGAGAGTGAATCAAGTGATGATGGTAAAGATCGAATGAAGACATGGGGATGTTCGTAAGGAGGTATAACCGATACCTTAGAAAGAATGAAGTTCAACATTAGGATAAAAATCTTGTCAACTATATAAGACAATCAAAATTCAGGAATCGAGAGGAAGGTAAGTCAACTAAGTCAAAAGGATCATGCCATAATTGCGGAAAGGCCGGTCACTATAAGTCGGATTGTCCCTGGTTGAAGAAAGACAAAGGAAGAGACAAACGTCACAACAAATCTATCAAAGCTAGAAGAGCATACATTGCATGGGAGAGCGATAGTGAGTCCTCAAGCGATGCTAACTCAAGTGATGAAGAAGAAAATGTCAATATTTGTCTTACGGCTCATCAAAAGAAGAAAAAGAATGTAAGTCATTCTAAGTATGATCGCGTTGATAAAATGTCTTATTTTGATTTGCAAAATGCCTTTAGTATTCTACACAATGAGGCCAAGGAAGCTTTTAAACGTTTGGCTCAAATAAGAAAAATTTCCGTTATTTAGAAAAGAAGATTTATGATTCCGAAAAGGAATTAGAAACTCTTAAGAAATCTATGATAGAGGTTACTAAAGGCAAAACTGAAGATGATAAGGGATTTTGGTTTAGATGTTCTGGATGTGAAACTTGTCACATTTGGCAAAGAGAGGTTAGAACTCTTCAAGCTAA
The DNA here is from genome assembly GCF_024323335.1 of Lathyrus oleraceus. Taxonomy (NCBI): domain Eukaryota; kingdom Viridiplantae; phylum Streptophyta; class Magnoliopsida; order Fabales; family Fabaceae; genus Lathyrus; species Lathyrus oleraceus. The sequence continues at coordinate 100,138,737 of NC_066583.1, read as the reverse complement.
ATTAGACAAGGCTTTACAACCTTAAGTTACCTTTGCTATTGATCAATCACATTTTAGAAGTAACATGAATAATCCTTATCAAAAGTAAACTTATATGGTAAAGGATCAAGCTAACAAAAGTAAAACTCATCCGAACTTAAATTGTCTATATTGTTGCAAGAGGGGACATACTATTGCTAAATGTCGATTTAGGAGATTTTTGGTTCCTAAAGGCATTTTTCAATGGTTGCCATAATGCAGCCAAAGTTTCACTCACACACTAGGACCCAATGAAAACTAGGTACCTCCTTCCCTTGTTTAATTTGTAGGTGGAATGTCTTGAGTATACGGAGAGAACATGGGTTCTCGATAGTGGATGCTCAAGACACATGACGGGTGACATTTCCTTATTATTTGACTTTGTGACTAAGAAGAAAGGGTTTTAACCTACGGTGAAAATAACAAGGGAAATATACTCGGAAAAGGTAGTGTAGGTAATCCCTCCTTTACTACTATCTCAGACATCCTTTTAGTTAAAGGCCTTAAGCACAATCTCATTAGTATTAGCCAATTATGTGACAAAGGATATAAAGTATCGTTTTCAAAAGATTGTTGCATGATTGAACATAATGATAAAAAGAATGTTGTGCATAAGGGTTGGAGGGTAAATAATATATACATGCTTGACTTGAATGAAGTATCTTTGACTAGCGTTAAATGTCTCGTCTCCATGAGTGAAGTCTTTTGGCTCTGGCATAGACGATTAGCGCATGTCAACTTTGACTTGCTAAATAAAGTTATAGCAAAAGATCTAGTAGCTGGTCTTCCCAAAATCAAATTTTTAAAAGATCACTTATGTGATGCATGCCAAATGGGAAAGCAAACAAGGATCTCTTTTAAATCTAAAAATATTGTTTCCACAACGAGACCCCTTGAACTTCTCCATATGGACCTTTTTGGGCCATCTAGAATTAAAAGTCTAGGTGGAAACTACTATGGTTTTGTTATAGTAGATAACTACTCTAGATTTTGTTGGACCGTCTTCTTAGCAAGTAAAAGTGGCACTTTTTCTTCTTTTAAAAAGTTTGCCAAGCTTTCTCAAAACAAATTGAACATTAGCGTAGTTACTATTCGAAGTGATCACAAAGGTGAATTTCAAAACCACCTCTTTGAAGAATTTTGTGAAACAAACGACATTGATCATAATTTTTCTGCTCCAAGAACTCCACAATAAAATGGAGTAGTGGAACGTAAAAACCGAATTTTAGAAGATCTTGGAAGGACTATGATCAATGAAAATGGCCTTCCTAAATATTTTTGGGTCGATGCCATAAATACGGCTTGTTATGTATTAAATATGATACTTATTCGTCCTATTCTAAACAAAACTCCTTATGAATTGCTAAAGGGAAGGAAGTCAAATGTTTCACATCTTCATGTCTTCAGATGTAAATGATTTGTATTAAATAATGGTAAAGAAAACCTTGGTAAATTTGACTCAATAGCCGATGAAGGTATCTTTCTCGGATACTCTCAATCTAGTAAAGCATATAAAGTATACAACAAAAGGTTACTTATTATTGAAGAATTCGTGCATGTTTCCTTTGATGAATATTATTTAAAAATTGTCGGAGAAGGTATTATTGTTGATGGTGCAGGTGTTCCTTCGAAAGACATAATAAGAGATCAAGAAGAAAAGAGTGTTGAACCCTATCCGGAAAAAGCTGAGGAGGAGCCAGATCGCATATCTGAAAAGAAAGAGGAGGATCATTCGATTAATAACAATGATCTTCCTTTGGAATGGAAATTTTCTAAGGATCATCCCATTGATAATATTCTAGGAGATATCTCAAAGGGAGTTACCGCACGGTCAAAGATAAGTAGCTTTTGTTATCATTTCGCTTTCGTCTCTCAAATTGAGCGTAAAAAATCCAAAGACGCATTACTCGATGAACATTGGTTTTTAGAAATGTAAGAGGAACTTAATTAGTTCAAAAGAAATGAGGTATGGGATCTTGTTCCCCCTCCGCGAGACCATCGAGTAATCGGTACTAAATGGGTGTTTAGGAACAAGTTAGACAAAAACGGAGTTATAACTCACAACAAGGCTCGCCTCATTGCTCAAGGGTATAACCAAGAGGAAGGCATCGACTATGAGGAAACTTATGCTCCAGTTGCTCGACTCGAGGCTATACACCTTTTGATTGGCTATGCTTGTTCTCAAGATTTCAAATTATTTCAAATGGATGTTAAGAGTGCTTTCGTAAACGGTTACATTAATGAAGAGGTCTATGTATCTCAACCTTCCGGCTTTGAAAACTATGAGCATCCTAACTATGTTTATAAGCTTAAGCGTGCTTTCTACAGTCTCAAACAAGCCCCTAAGGCATGGTATGAGCGTCTTAGCAAATTTCTACTAGAACAAGGATTCTCAAGAGGGAAGGTTGATACAACCCTTTTTATTAGGCGTCAAGGAAAACACTCTATTTTAGTTCAAGTCTATGTAGATGACATTATTTTTGGATCTACTAACATAAATTTGGTCAAGGAATTCTCTAAGTTGATGCAGGGAGAATTTGAAATGAGCATGATGGGGGAGCTAAATTACTTCCTCGGACTTCAAATCAAGCAACTTGAAGAAGGAAATTTTGTGAGCCAAACAAAGTATTGTAATGAGTTACTCAAGCACTTCGATATGGCAAACTCCAAAGTAATCGACACTCCAATGCCTACTGTGACTAATATGGATCGGGATGAAAATGGTAAGGTCGTAGATATAAAAAGGTATAGAGGTATGATAGGATCTCTCCTCTATCTTACCGCATCTCGACCAGACATTATGTTTAGTGTATATATGTTTGCTAGGTATCAATCATGTCCCAAAGAGTCACATTTAAATTTCGTCAAGCGAATACTTAGATACCTCTGTGGTACCGCAAAGTATGGGTTTTAGTTTTCTAAGGGAGGTGATTGCTCTTTGGTTGGCTACTCTGATTTCGACTTTGCCAGTTGCAAATCGGATAGGAAAAGCACTAGTGGCACTTGTCATTTTTATTCAAATTCCTTGGTGAGTTGGCACAGCAAAAAGTAAGTTTCAGTGGCTTTGTCAACGGCCGAGGCGGAATACGTTGTAGCGGGTAATTATTATGCTCAAATTTTATGGCTCAGACAACAATTACTCGACTTCAATGTTCAACTTGAACGTATTCCCATTTTTTATGACAACACAAGCACCATCGATTTAACCAAAAATCCTATACTATATTCACGCACTAAACATATTGAAATTCGACATCACTTCCTTGGGGATCATGTTGAAAAAGGTGATGTTGTCTTCGAGCACGTTGATAGCAAAAATCAATTTGCCGATATTTTCATAAAACCACTTACGACAAAGCCTTTCTTCCACATCCGTAGGGAACTTGGTGTTCTCGATATCTCGGATCGCTTTTAAATTTATATATGATGCTTGCTATATATCTATGCATGTCTATTCCTTGATTTATAAGTGTGGGCTATGTGAGGGCACTCGTCGTCTATCATCATTGGAGGTAATATCGTTCCTATCTATTTGAACTATCCTTATCAATTATGTATGTATATACGTGTTCTATGTAATGCAATTCTTGATGTTCAATTTATGGTTTGATCTAAGTTTGATCAATTTCTATGTTTGAATTATGCTTGAACTTGCTTAGGTATCATATTTAACATGCATGTTACTGTATTTAGTTATTTGTCTTAAAGTTCATGTTAAACAAATGTGGCAATCTTATTTACTTATTTTCTTTTGCTCTGTGCAATATTTATGCCTATAATTCTTACATTGACTTCATGTTATGTGCATGGTTGTTAATGTCTATCTGTTGCAAAGTAGTTGACGAAGTGCTTATGAATATCTTTGTTTCCCGTTGACCATATCATTGTTTCTTTTTGATATTGTCAAAGGGGGAGAAGCAATGGAAACACAATAGCCGATTTATAATAGCAGAATTTTGAAGGCATGCATAAAATCAGGGGGAGGATGTCTATCAAAGTACGCGATTGTGCCACGGTTTGCCATCATCAAAAATGGGGAGTATGTGAGGGCAAAGATCCCTTGTCCTTATTTTAATGATGTCAAACCTTTTTAGTTGCTCATAATGTGTGCTTTGGACGGTGCCATCATATCATACAATGCATTCATCCTCTAACATGCTCAAAGTATAAGTGAAACGAGTCCATCATTATTGGAGCATTTCATAGATGTGAATAATTCACTTGATCATCATTGGTACCTTAGGTTCATAATAAAATGGTTTGAGTTGACCAAAATATCAAAAACTCATTTTTGACAATTTAAGAATTTTGAGTTGACTCATGACTTGGAGCGTAACTCTCAGGTCTGAACAGGTCGAGTCATGAGTCGACTTATGACTTGGAGCAGTAGAACTGTGAGTCGACTCATGACTTGGAGTGTAACTCTCGGGTCTGAACAGGTCGAGTCATGAGTCGACTCAACTTTGTAAAAACCTGTTTGAGTTTACTCATCCCCTGTTTGAGTCGACTCATTGGCTATTTCATTTGAACCATGTTGCCACGGGTTTGAACAGGTCGAATCATGAGTCGACTCAACTCTAGAAAACCTTGTTTGAGTCGACTCATCCCATGTTTGAGTCGACTCATCGCCTGCTTCATTTGAGTAGTTTTCGCCTCGGGTTTGAACAGGTTGAGTGACCTGTGTGAACAGGTCGACTGGTCGTTGTTGGCACTCAATTTTCTGTTGTGCATTTTTGCAAAATTATTATGTTATGTCTGTAACTTTATCCATGCATCATATAAATATTATAGAGTCTCTTCTTTAAAAAAATAAGAAAAATGAAAGATATACACCAAACTGCTCTTCATCTTCATTCTTCATTGCATTTCTCAACAACTACACATAACAATTTTTGTTGATCATTGTGCATTTCTATGGTGATAACGTCCAAATAGGATTGTGTAATCTTAGTTTGGGTTAAGGCTTTGTTTGGGTTTTTCTTGAATAAAACCATGGGGGTTTGGTCCTCCAAGAATCGGGGGTTTTGCACTAACCTTTGCTTCATAGATTCAGCCGAGTGAAAGGTTTGAAAAATGGTGGGTTTGTTCAAACAAGTAGTGGTAACCGCAGGATTGTGAAGAAAGCTTAGGGTTTAAGCGTATTGCGATTGAAGTTAGCCGAGCTAGAATTTTGGAGAACATGGAGTTCTTGCAATAAGGCAGCTACAACCGGAGGTTTCATGCAGATCCAATTGATATCAGCCGAGCTAGAATTTTGGAGAACATGGAGTTCTTGCAATAAGGTAGCTGCAACCGGAGGTTTGTTCGGAACGCTTGAAGGACTTGGTTTAACTCGAATCAAGGGGAGAGAAGTGAATAGGATCTGCAATAACATTAGGGGTTGGTTGGTGGTGATCATTTCTTCTCTTGTATTAACTTTGCACCTTGTTAATAAAAGCATCTCAATTCTAGATTTAGAATTGAGGGCAGACGTACCCTAAGCGAGGACGATAGGGGAACTGCCTCAATAAATCCGGTGTTGTTCTCTCTTTCTCTTATCTCTTTAAATTCTGCATAAATTAAGTTTTGTGTGAAATTAATAGTAATTTCAATATCGCTTAATTGTTGTGCATAGTAGTTGTTCGATAAATTGGTGCAATCACTTTGATTGCAACTAAGTAAACTTCTACACATTCAATTTGAGTGAAATTGAGACTTGGTGTGGAGTGTACACCAAGTGTTTGATAAAACTAATCTCACACAAATCTATTAATATTTTACTTGTTCTCTTATTGTGTTAACTCATCATTAGAGGTAACCATATCAAGGATTATAGTAATTAATCAATTGATTTAGATAGTGGTTACTTATCTCCATCTTAGTTATTTCATTCGATTTCACGCATATCCGATATTTCCATTAACAGATCGCTTAGACGATTGTGGTCTAGGGAGCTTTCGCAACCTTTAAAAAGAATTTGAAAATGCGTTAAATTTTAAACACTGATCTATTCAACCCCCCTTCTAGATCGGTACTATCGTCTAACATATTTCTCTTGTATTATCTTTCACAACTTGAATGTATAAACCAACATTGCACTATGATTATTGATCCACTTATTGTACATCACGACATTATCTTAATAATTACTTGGATTTTAAAACTTGCATGAGTATTGCATTAGAATTACCATTTTAAAGGAACACTTTTATCTGCAAGGTAGCACTTATCCAATAATGACCAATCAATGAATAATCAGTGAGGAATTAAATCATTTGTAAAGGATCCAATCTGGGGGAAAACCACCTCAGGACTCTATCGACCAGGGGTAAATCGCCTAAAGATACTATTGGTCAGGGGCAAATCCCTTCAAAGATCGGTCAATCTGGGCAAATTGTTTCAAGAATTGGTTAATCATGGGAAAACTACCTCAAGGTCATATTGGGGAAATCCATTTTTAAGTCTCTTCAGGGGAAAATCACTTCAACAATCGGTAGCATCATAGTCAGATCACCTCAAGACCTTGTTGAGCATAGGCAACTCGCCTAAATATTCGGCCAATCATAGTTAAATCACTCCAAGCATCGGTCAAATAAGGAAAGACCGTTTCAAGGTTTAAAATATTGGGGTAAGTCGTCTCAAGGTCATATCATGGAAAGACAACTTCAAAACTTGTATTGAGGTTAATCTCTTCAAAGACCCAACAGACTGGGCAAGATAGGCTACACAGGGGTAAGTCCTCTTTAGACCTTCAAGTTGCTCAAGTAAACCCTATCATGCATCATCAACTGTTGAGTTTGAAGCAAGTGTTGAGAGGTCATGATAACACAACATCCCATAACCTTTTGACAGGAAGCCTTGTTGCAAAAACACTTATCAGTTTTTAATTGTCCATTGCCTGCCACATGGGCACTTGTTGAAGCATTTAAATCATCTCATAAATCATTGTCATACATTAATCTTGTCACTTTGCTCTAGCATCATGTCATGCATATCATCCCATTCATCTGACATATTCCCATAGCATAAAGCCTTGTAAAAGGAACATAAAAAATCAAAGTCCAATTTTTATTGGCACCTTACAAAGGCCTAACCTCGTTTGACGCCTAGCCCAATCTCTATTGGTATTCTAAAACCCAACTTTGCTTGACCATTTCAACAAAAGGAAACTAAGCCCAACTCTTGACATACTTACCCTAAAAGTCCAACACCAATTGGCACGCATACATGCATTGATCAATCATTACATTTCATGCATCAATCAAAATGCATAACACAAAACATATTCAGTCATAACGCATAGCGTGAGCCATGTTTCACACACGTCTGAAGACCAATATCTAATGACATTAGTCGTCTACCATACGTTTTTCCTCAGTAAATATCGACAGTAGATTCCCTGGTTAAACTTGGTAGTATATTTCCCAATAAATCTCGATAGAAGGTATTTCTCAGCAGAATCTTGGCAATAGATTCACTAGTAAATATCGGCAGTAAATTTCCCAATAAACCTCTGTAGTAGGTATTTCTCAATAGAATCTCGGAAGTAGATTCCCTTGTAAATATTGGTATTAGATTTCCCTATAAACCTCAATAATAGGTATCTCTCATCAGAATATCGACAATAGATTCCCTAGTAAATCTCAACAGTAGATTTCCCAATAAACCTCGGAAATAGGTATTACTTAGCATAATCTCGACAGTAGATTCTCTAGTAAACTTTGAAAGTAGATTTCCTAGTAAACCTCAACATAAGGTATTTCTCAATAGAATTTTGGTACTAGATTTCCTGGTAAATCTCGGTAGTAGATTTCCCAGTAAACCTCGGCAAATGGTTTCTCTTAGCAGAATCTCAGTAGTAGATTCCCTGGTAAATCTCTGCAGTATATTTCCCAGTAAACCTTGACATAAGGTATTTTCCATAGTGAATCTCGGCAGTAAGTTCCTTGGTAGATCTCGATAATAGATTTCCTAGTAAACCTCGGCAGTATGACCTCTTTAGTAAATCTCAGCAGAAGATTTCCTGGTAGAATATTTCCCATCTAAACCTCTACATAAGGTATTTTCCTCAATGAATCTCGGCAGTAGATTCCTTGGTAGATCTCGGCAGTAGATTTCCCAGTAAACCTTGGCAGAAGGTATTTTTTAGCAAACCTCAATAGTAGGACCTCTTTAGTAAATCTATGAATTAGGTTTCCTGGTAGAAGATTTCATGGTTAAACATTGGCATAAGGTATTTTCCTCAGTGGATATCGAAAGTAGATTATTAGGTAGATATCAGTAGTATATTTCCCTGTAAACCGTGGTAGAAGTTATTTTTCAGCAAACCTCGACAGTAGGGACTCTTCAGTAAATCTCGACAAAAGATTTCTTGATAACAAATATTCCCTAGTAAATCTCGGCAGTAGATTTCCTAGTAAACCTCGGAAGAGGGAACTCCTCAATAAAATCCCGACAATAGATTCCCCAGTGAGTTTCTTTTGAGTCTTCCCCGATGGAACTTATTTAGAAGATTTTTCCATGTTAATTTTCAAAGAATATGTTATTTGTATATCAACCTACCAGCGTAAGCGGTGGAGTAGTTGATCATTTCAATCCCCCGTAGAGTTATCAATTTCCTCTATCGAGCTTTTTAGCCTTTGAAAGCTTTTTTGTTAATACTAAGAAGAAGAAAAATTAGTGTTTATCTTTCAAGAGTTTTCTCTGTTAATACTCAAAGAATCTCTTAATTGTTGTTTGTTTTGTCCTTCGAGAGTTCTCTCCTTTAATCCTTAGAGAACCTCTCGGTTTTTGTTTGATTTGTCTATAAAAAAAATATTGTTAACCCCTCAGAGAATCTTTCAGTGTTTGATCATTTCTCCCTTTGCGAGTTTTCTATGTTAATTCCTCAGGAAATATCTCAATTGTTGTTTATGTTATCTTTTGAGAGTCTTCTTCATTAATCCTCAGAGAATCTCTCACTCATTAATGTTTTCAAAGTTCGACATTGAAGGCAAAACCCTAATCGGTGGGTGGAGACAACCCTTCATATCCCTAACAAGGTTAACTCTTCAGGAATTCGTCTATCTCACCATCTTTCCTTTTAAGGATAAAATTTTGGTCTTTTTGTATTTAATCATCTTCCACCACGTATATATGAAGGTCGTTGTCATTCATACTTTCGGGTTAAAGATAATTAAATATGGGCAGTTGTCATATCCCAATTTTTCCCCTTGCTCATTTTATTTATTCATCATATGCATGGCATTATTCCATTTAGATCATTTTGCATCATAAAAAAGTCAACTTAAAAGGTCAACATTTTCCAATCATATCACATTGCATCTTAGTTCATCATATTATGCATCTATTCATATATCATTTTAATTTAGTCTTCTTTTAGACCATTCATAGAGTATTTCTTGCATTATAAGTTTTATAATGAAAAAGTCAAACAAAAAGTCAACTAAAATAACATTGCATTTAAAATGAACTTTTTATCCATCATTTTTTATCATATATCATTATAACATTAATCATCACCATACCTTATACTCATTACATCACATTTGAAAATTATAAAAAGACTTTTTGTATTTTTGTTCCTATAGGTCATTCATATTTTTATTTCTTTTTATTTTCTTAATATTATCTACATTTTATTTTTCACCAAGATTTTTATTTTGACACTAAATACAACTTCAAAATATCTCTTACGGTAATATCACACACATGATCGTCACATAACCTTATGTCATTTTTATACCATATCATTATAGTGACCACCTTTTATTATTCACTAAGTCACCACAAAAATCATAATCCAAAAAGACAAAAAAAAAATATAAATAGAATACCTTACATAATTTAATCACATTTATATCATCATCATTCATGTACAATTACACACACATACACACACACACACACACACATATATATATATATATATATATATATATATATATATATATATATATATATATATATATATATATATATATATATATATATATATATATATATATATATATATATATACACCATGCATATTTTTACATCAAAAGGGAAAGTTCACATGGACTACTCTTGTTGGCCTTACAACTTTTACATATTACCATCAAATGCATACATACATATACATATCTATATTTGCCCATGTTAATTACAACAATTCAATAACAAACTTTTCAATGAGCATCACACAGTTCGCACATTTTTGTTGCACATGGGAATCCCATAAAATCAGCAAACAAAACATTCAAAACTACATTGCAAATTCCACTAACATCTCACACATTCCTCACTCTCAAATCCTCACACGAATCACATGATTCTCACACAAAAAATCAGCTCAAATTCACACACTTTAACATCTCACACACTCATCATTTACCTAATTCGTAGCCTATAAATTAGAGGAATTTCTCACTGAATAAGAAGCCATAGTTGAACCTACAAATTCAAATAAAAATCCACTGTGAGAGAAAATTCGCATCATTCTAATATTCCAAATCCTTCACTCAAAGCTCATTCTCGTAGCCATTAGATCTTCTAACTGAAGTTCTAATAGGGCTGAGCTAAGCATTCATCCCATTACTCATCATCTAAGTAATTTGTAGCGGTGTATTCGTCACTTTATGATTTATTGATTAAACCAAAAGCAAAGTATACAAAGATATAGAGTCGCCACCGCACTTTTATTTATCCAAAGGATTGGCTAAAAAGCGAACAAAAGCCTAAGAAGTTTTACACATAGAAAACTAATGAAAAGATCAGAGATCGGGGTAAGGGGTAAATTACGCAATGGGAAGGTGTTAGGCACCCAAAACATCCTAGGTACTCCTAGGGAGCCCTTTTCACACTTGTTGAATGAAATGTTATTTGTTTATGAAATATTTATTGTGCAAACATGAATGGGATGATAAGAAAAGAATATACAAGTTATTATTTTTTGTGTTTGAACGGATGAACCCGTTGCCTACGTACCTTTCCATGGAAGGTAAGGATCAAAACGCCGTAGTTCGGCTAAAAGATTTCCAAAAAAGGTAAGTGAATTCATTTTAAAACACAAACCCTAAGGTTTTTCATTACCAATGGGAGAAAACTCAACCAGAATCAACGATCCACCATGCGAGGACGGCTTCAACATACTAGTGAGGGGTTAACCCTATAATAAGTATGGAAGGCTTACAATCAACCCACTAAGGATACGGTAAGATTTACATCAACCACTATGATAATTGAAACCTATGGCTAATGTATGAAAAACTTAACAAGAATGGACAAAGCCAAAAAACAATTGAACGTGTGAAGTTAATTGATTATGAGTATTCACAAAATATGGTCAAGGTATGATTAAGATTCAATGCAGAAAGAAGTGTAATCAAAAGTGAAGTTTGAAAATCAAGGACTTAAGGTTCGGGTTTCTAATTTGAAAAGACATGAAGAATGTTTGCACAATATTTATTTCAAGTTTTGAAGTCAACATGTGAAAAGGGGATTTTGGAACAAAGAGGGTGGAGGGTGATGATGGAGTGTAAAACTTCCTAGAGGTTCACCTCTTGAGATCATATGAAAGATGATCCAAGTGTGTCCTTTGGAATAAGCAACAAATGAGCAATAACAAATAAACAAAGCAAATGGATATCGGATGCCAATAAATGGACTTACACCAATCTCCTAAACAAAGGTGGATACCGGATACCAATAAATGGATTTATACCAATCTCCTAAAACAAACAAACAAGGATACCAGATGCCAATAAATGGACTTATACTAGTCTCCCAAACAAAACAAAGCATGGATATCAGATGCCAATCTATCTGGGCTTACTCTAATCTCCCAAAGCAAAACAAAAGATGGATGTTAGATGCCAATCTATCTGGACTTATACTAACCTCCAAAGGATGATCATGGGAAACAACTGCCAATAAATGGACTTACAATTGACTCCTCACATACAACAGACAAATCAAATGCATCAAGCAAAAAGGAAACAAGTTGCCAATAAATGGTCTTACACTCGACTCCTACCAAATCATGGGAACAATGGCCAATAAATGGACTTACAGTTGATTCCTCAATGGACAAACCAAAGATATCACAAAGATATGAAATGATGATCATGCAATAATGAGCAATTAATGATGATAAATGCACAAAGGCATACAAGCAAACATGCACAGATGAATTAAGCAATCAATCAAACAAGTCAATTAGCACACACTATACACAAGCAATTAGGCTCAAGCAAGGTTAGACTTTACAGTCAACTGGAATGGGGTAATTGGTGCTCTTAACCTTAACATTGAGAGTTAAGGTGAAGCAGATGAAAAGGATATGAGGGGTGTGCCTCATGGCTCTTATCCCTGGTCAGGGAGAGCTTCAAATAATAGAAGGTGTGGGAGTTCAGAAAGTTGGAACTCTCTCCACAAGTGAATGACTCTATAGATCTTGGGTTAATATCCATAATGCATCAACATGTTATGTGAGCAAAGGGATGACACACAGACTAGCAGGAGATGGATTACACATCTCTTTTATCTGCCAATTGCCTTATCAAAGGACTTTTCCTGCTTGGGACAAAAAGTAAACAATCACAAGCATTGCCTCTTAAGGAGGACTTCAGACAATTGCCTACCAAGTAACAGTAGGTCTTCCAGACTACATGAAGAAGAGAATGTTATACCTAAGTGGTTAAGCAACCAAGCAAATGCAAGTTCAAATTGAACTTAAGCAACTAATGTACCTGTTGAAACATCAAACAAATCAGTATTCAACTCAGACAATCAAACAACATTAATATCAACAGTCAAACCCAATAAGCAAAGGCATAAGCCACAAACAAACTCAAATGAGTTAGCAACCCTACAAAACACACAATGTTAGTAGACAAAGGTAAACATCAAATTCTCAATTGATGGAGCATCATGAACCATATAACTTGGATGTTCAACCTGAAAACAAAGCTCAAACATGAGAGGCAAACCACTAGGTCAAAGCCTAGGGTCAAAGATGGGGAAAAAATTCAAAACAGAACATGAAAATTAACATGGATCAACCTCAATCAATTAATAACACAATCCAAAAGGTCCCATGTCAATATCATTCACCAAACTCATTTCATAAACCAAACATGGCAAGGTATGCAAGTTGAAAGCACATTGTGACATCAGAATGAACAAATGCACATTAATTCAAAAATGATTCAAATAATATCAACAAAATTCATTAGTAAACAAGACACACAATATGATCATCACACAAAAAATTAGAGGCATTGGACATGATTAAGCATGGTAATCAAATTGCATAAGTCAAGGCAAGCATAATCAAGCACATATGTGACACAACATGGCACAACAACTTAGCATAGGCCTAAAACAGAAATGAAACAGGGTAAAAACCTCAAACCAAATCCAAAACAAACTTTAACATGTCTAGAAATAGTATGTCAAATTTCACATCCATATGATAAAGCATAAGCATTTCACAAACAAATGAAAATCAATGCAATTCAAAAGCTCAAACATGACTATCCAGAAAGAAAAATCTCAATCAAATCAGAAATCAATCCAAAAGTTCCAAGAAAAATCATGAGCATTCACAACATTCATATCAAACCTCATACAAAAAATTAGAGCATTTGGAATTCATTTAGCAAGGTAATCATATCAATCAAATTGAACAAGCAAAGGTGTGACACACATTGTCACACCTACCTTCACATGAGCAAAAAACAGAAACCACAAATGGTAAAAATGCAAACTCAACACCAAAATGTCCAGCCAAGAGTCTAGTTTCAACATGTCAATTTTCAGATTCATTGGATCAAAACTCATCATTTCACAAAAGATATGGCAAGCAAGGTACAAAATATGATACATGTTAACATTCCCTAGCACCAATTAAATTTCAGCCATGCACAATTTGTATAAAAATAACCAAAAAATAATAGACAGAAAATGGAATCCAACACAAAAATCCTCATATTTTTTGAAGGTATTTTCAATTAGATATGTATTTTATAAGATGGAGAAAAATTAAAAAAAAAAGCATGAGACATAGCATGTGAAGCATATACATGAATGTGGAATAAATCAGCATGGCATTTGGATTTTGCTACAACCAGGAATCGAATGGAGGAAATATTCAAATGGCCAAACGCGCCAAGCTGCAAACGCAGCGTTTCATTAATCATATGTGGCCAGGTCAAACACATGTGGCACAGTCAACTAAACACAAGCCAATCAAACTGAAAGGTGGACAAGGTGTGGCATACAGGTGGACGAATCACGTTGAAACCCTAGCTAAAACACTTAAAGGAACGGAATAGCGTGGCCTATGGATCAAAACGTTGCCAAAACATGAACTGGCATGAGAATCCGCAGGAAATGAAGAACAACATGAACACGATGAAGATCTTCAAGATCTTCATCCATTTTTCCAGAAAAAATTCAAACATTCCAGAACTCAAAAACAAGCATAGCATTGTAAAGATCATTCATCAGGCATCAAGAATCCACAATTATTTCATCAAAAACACATCATACATGCACGGATCGAATGAAACAAGAATCATCATCAAAAGTTCAAACTAACATATCTCACTCAATTTGGAACGGATTTCAGTGATTCCAAGCTCAACATCATCAGCATTCAAAGATTAACAATAATAGCACAAGGATTTTATGAATTAGAGAGATTAATTTTGTGACCTCTTGTAGAACAGTTCTAGAATCAGCTGGATTTAAGACCTTGTGATGCTTGAAAACTCTTCTACAATGCTTATGAAGTTAATTGGATGAGAGTTGGATATTCAATTTTGCACGAATCTAACAAAATCTAGATCTACCATGGATGCTTCAAAGCTTCAAGAATGCTTCAACCTTGCTCGAATTCCTATGGATCTCCCTTCAACCTTGCTCAAATGTGCATCCAGATGATGAATTGATCAAGAAAAGTGCAATGGTGTTTGAAGAAATTGAGAGAACAAAGTGAGAGAAAATTTGTGAAGAAAATCTAGATCTGAAAATTGTGATGTGGTTAGCAGAATTCTGTTAGGATTTATGTTATATACTCCCTCCTAATCAAGTTCTTAATCATACTTAAGCTCATGGCAATTGGATTAGTGAAAATAGAGTGCAAATGCAAAATGGCCATTTTACCCTATGCATGGTGTGCATGGTGAACAGTGCACGGGTTTGTGATCCAATTCCACTTAAAACATCATTTTGGAGCTATTGGAAGTGATTGAATACTTAAACAACACACCAATTTTAAACTTTGAAAATTCCCTCCAAAAATCAAGTCGATTGGCACATGTTCATATGATGATATTTCATGTCATGTAATGCAAGAATTGGAAAGTAGAAGTCAAGAGAAGAATGTACAAAAAAGAGCCACTTGAATTGGAGCTTTGGTTGAGAAGTTATGCACATTTGAACCTCCATGCACACTTGGCCATGTTTTGATCATATCTCCTTAACCACACAGAAGAAATTGATGATCTTGGACTTTTTGGAAATGGGAGAGAAATATCTACAACTCTCATGTTCAACAAAATTTCATTTGAAGCGTTTTTGGTGATGTAATTTGATGTTGAAGTTAGGTTAAAACCTTTCCATTCTTGGCAAATTTGAATTATAGGTCACTTACTAATTTTGGAAAGTTTTGACCTGACTTTATTTTCTTCAATGTTGATGTTTGAAATGTCAAATGAGACTTGTTTGAACATGAATGAAGTATTTCTAATCACTTCCCACCTCCAAATCCACAGTTGACTTGGCAGTTGACTTTTTAGGGCTTCAGATGACCTGGCAATGTTCAGATGAAATTCAAGCCTCTACCACTTGGGATTTTGATTCAAAATGATATCATAGCTCATATGAACTCTTGTGAATGATTATGGTGCCCAAATTCTCAAGAATGGCCACCATCTATTGCTCAATGAATGTCTTTGGCTGCTTTGATCTAGGATTGCTTCATCTGCAAGGCAAGGGTTAGATGACATATTTTTGTACTTTTGGTTAATGGAAAAAAAGGAAAGCAATGATATACAAATGCAAAACATGCTTGGTGATCAAGAAACACTCTCAAAAGATAACCCACCCACAGGGAAGGAAGCAAGATGTACAATGATCCTTGAGGCAATGCAATGATATGATATGATGCCATGAGGGATCTTAGGGACAAAATTGGGGTCTTACACAATTGAAATAGAAGCAATGTACGTACAAGAAGAAGAAAGTTGAAGAAGGAGATAGTATTAGGAGTCAAAAGCATAAGGAGTGAAGTGAAATAAAAGAGAAAAGGAGATTAAGTAACGTTACTTGAGAGTTGTGCCTCGTCGAAATCTTCATCGAATAGGCTCTTTCTTCGATTTGGTATATCCTTGGATTTTCTTCACGTTTAATGTTTATTTGATGTCGTGTTGTGCTTTATTAGCCTGTACCCTTTATTAATTGTTGTTGTATGAGATTGATTTGTTTGGATTTTGAAGTTAGATTTTATGGTTTGTAATTCCGATTTGGTTTGGTTTTGTTGCTTTTTGTTGTGTTTGTACTTGAATTCATGCTTGGGAGATGTTTTTGGCTAGGGTTCATATTTGTGGTTTTTGGATTTGAGGAATTTTGGTGAAAATCTAGGTAGGGGCTCAAGAACATTCATCGTGTTCTTATGCTTTTATGGGTGTTTGATCCAAAACTGGAAAGAAAGTGTGGGTTGGTTGTGTTTGAATATAAATGAGACATAGAAATGGGAGAGGTCATAGAAATAAGATAGAGAAATAAAGAAAGAAAATGAGGGGATTAACGAAAATCCCCGCTCATATACTCATTCCTCTTGCTTCCCTGATGGTGCCAAGTGGCGTCTCTGACGGCCACTCATTTTCTTGACTTTCTTGTTAACCTAGGGAATCCTGTGTAGGAGTCCCCACAATATCACTCATGTGCCTCCATCATGGCCATTAGATCAGACCAACCCCCACTGTTAGACTCATCAGACGCTTCTAATTAGAGTCAACCTTTTTAGTGTGTTAAATTTTTGGGCCTTTGTCCTTAGACCTAGGCGCCCCATTTGGGATTGCCACTCTTTTTTTGCATGCACCCCCTCTGCTTTTGTTTGTTTTTATTATTTTCTTTCATATTAGGCCTTAAGTCCATTTAGTTTTTCACTCTCATTCCACCATTGTATTGATAATGCACCTCATCCCTTTTATCTTGTGCTTTTATTTTTATTAGTTATTAGTTTAAAATTAAATAAAAGGCCAAATAAAATCAATCTTTTTTCAAAAAAAAATTAAGAATTTGATCAACATCAAGTTAATTTTCAAAACAAAAACATTTTATCACTCCTTCATCGGATTTAAAACCATTTCATAATCAAATCATTTCAAACCAAAAATTAAAAAACACTTGATCAACATCAAGTCAATTTTCATGCTTAATCAAAAATGCTTTGAAAATCTTTTCCCAATAAAACCGGTTGAAAAGGGAATGGGGGATGCCCATCCTTCTACTCCTCAAATAAACGAGTAGTTGATGTACGCTTCATTGCTCGAATATTCATCTTCCGATTAAAACACTTTAATCAAATATGGATGAAAAGGGATTGTGGGGTGCACATCCTTCTGCTCCTCGAATAAACGAGTGGTTGACGTACGCTTAATTGCTCGAATGTTTGTCTTCCGCCAATAATTTTCAAATTTCCAAACTTGGATGAGAAGGGAATGGGGAATGCACATACATCTGCTCCTCGAATAAACGAGTGATTGGTGTACGCTTAATTGCTCAAGTATTTGTCATCCATCTAAAAACAATCTCAACTCATCAAACCTACATTTTCCACCCTAGTGTGACCACAATTTTTTTTCACAAATGAATGATGTTTTATCCATTCTACCGCGATATAAACAAACGCTTAAGTCTATCATGCACTAGCATACAAGAAACGTTTAACCGCTAGAATGCAACCTAAACATCATTCACTAAAATCAACCAAGAAACACTCATTTGCTACCTAGTACTAAGTAGCTTTGAATTCCTCATCGCACATGAGGATGTGTAGGAGAGAGATTGAATGTCTCATCAAGCATTATAATAAAAAATTCAAAATATCTTTTTCTTGCTAAGATCTACGTAGCTTTGAATTGCGCATCATACTTGAGGATATGTAGGAGAAAGACTCGCAATCTTGCCAAGCACCCTAATAAAAAACTTATTTTTAGTCTTTTTCTTTTTCCTTTCAAACTTTTATTAACTAGAAGTAAACAAATAACATCATGCTAACACTTATTTTCAAAACTAACAAAATGGTTCCCGTTGAGTACAACAGATGCGAGGGATGTTAATACCTTTCCCTCGTATAATCGACCCTCGAACCCAAATTTGATTGCGACGATCATATTTTTGTTTTCTTTTTTGAGATTTTATCGATATTTTCCCTTTCCTTATGGAATAAATAAACTTTGGTCCTGACTCTATTGTATTTCGAGCATTCATTGCGCTCGAGTATTTTTCGTGTCGTGACAGAATTCTTGTGTGATTTGGAATGAGTAGAAGTCCTCTATCTATATAAGAAAATGTAGATAAGAAAGTAAAATGATCAATGAACTTTTCAATGCATCTAATTGATTACGACCTAGGGTTAATTGATTAGATAGGACAAATTTGAAAGGTTTTCAAACTTATTGTGACTAATCAATTAGAAATTCACTTAAACGATTAGGAGAAGTTACAAAAGAGTTAATTGATTAGCCCTAGTGTGTTAATTGGTTATCTAGTATAAAAAGCACTCTCGAAGGTTTAACCAAACTAGAAACCAACTAGGCACATGCGTGTAACTAACTTTTTAAAGAGATTTTATTAAATGATAGAGGCTTCAAAAATATTAGTGTGTGAGAGTTTTCATAGTATCTTAGGAGACACTCTTACAATTTTACAATGTCCATATCACTCGGACACAAGACTTGGCGAACTGTCATACTTCCTTTCTTTCATAACCCTTAAACTTTAAAAAACTCTATTAGATTCATGATTGATTCGGCACTTCATTTGGGATTTGGCTCGTCTAAAAAGTTTTTTTTAATGAAAAACACAAAACAAATTAATCTAAATAATTATATTTTAAACTTTGATTAGTTAATAAATATAATTTTTTATTCTTATATATTAGCAGGGAGAGAATAGTTTTTAAGAGAGAAAGGAGTGTACTTTGAGAACATGGAGAAAAATTCTCTTATTGAGGTAGAGAAAATTAGGCACGGTACATGAGTAATTGAGGTAGAAGTTAAAAACAAAGTAAAAAAGTGTGTAAATCCCTGTAAAAGAAGCTTGAAAATGAATGGACTGGACCCAACAATGTTACTGAGAATTCACTCAATCACATGTAAACAAGCCAACAAATCCAAGTACCAGTACAAAAAGAAACCAGCGACGTGTGTCCTAGATATAAGCAGAATTATATAACACGGCACAATATTCAATCAAACCATGACTTGGAATTCAAGTCATTTAGTAGTTAGTAAATGCAATATCAATATCAACTAATTTAAATCACATCAACCTTAACTTAGATTAAGATTACACAATAGACAGAGAGAATATAAACTTTGAAAGAAATTGATAATATAATAAATTAGAAAAAACCATACCAATATTGGTGTAGTGGAAACATCCACTTTTTCTTCTCATTCTAATTCCTTTCTCTTCTCTTCACTCCACTCCACTACAAAGCTTCTTCATTTCTCAACACTTTCCTCTCATCTCACCATTCACAATGACCGAACCAACTTCCAAACCTGCAATTAACGGTGCCGCCACAACTAACGGAAATGGAAATGGAAATGGAAATCCACTTCCCGTTAAAGCTCAGCTTTACAATCCAAACCGTCAAGTTTACCGTCCTCAATCACAATACAACCGTCGCCGTCGATCTAACCGTAGCCTCTGCTGTTGCTGCTGTTTCTGGACAATCCTCACAGTTCTCGCCGCCGCACTACTCGTTGCTATTGTCGGTGCTGCACTCTACGTACTCTACCATCCTCACCAACCAGAATTCTCGATCACTAACCTCCGCATTGCGAAGATGAATCTCAAAACCTCAACAGATTCACCTTCGCATCTCACCACACTCTTCAACCTCACGCTCATCGCTAAGAACCCTAACAACCACCTCGTTTTCTTCTACGAGCCTTTCATTGTTACTGCTTTCTCCGATTCGGTTCAAATCGGGAACGGATCGTTGCCGGCGTTTGATTCCGGGAAGAACAATCAGACGAGTCTCCGGTCGGTGCTGTCGGATTCTCAAGATCTGGATACGGATTCGTTGACTAGTTTGAGATCGGGTTTGAAGAAGAAGAAAGGCTTTCCGGTGGTGATTCAGATGGATACGAAGGTGAAGATGAAGATGGAATGGTTGAAGAGTAAGAAGGTTGGGATTAGAGTGACGTGTGAAGGAATTAGAGGAACTGTTCCCGCCGGAAAATCACCGGCGGTGGCGTCTGTTATCAACTCGGAATGTAAGGTGGATCTTCGAATCAAGATCTGGAAATTCTCCTTTTAGTTCTGTGAGTGATGTTATTATCATCTTTGATTATTATTATTATTGCGGATTATTTGTTAATCAATACTAATAATCAATCCAATCATCAAATTTCTTTTTTTCTTTTTTTTTTATATTTTATATTTCATTCTTTTTTGGTTTCATAATTGCTTTTTATGGAATGGATTGATTATGGTTATCATGAAAATGTGTTGAGAAGGTCAAATCTGTAAGGGAAAAAGAATTGATTTGAGTTTTTTTCTTCTCTTCTTTTTCTTCGGATTATTGTAACTTGTAATCTTTGTTTTAATAGTAATGCAATTGCAAATTATAATGTCTTAATTTGTTATCTTGATTAGATCTATGTGTGAAAATTAATAGATCCCCCTATAAAAAAAACTCTTCTTTTATTGCAATAATCTGTACAATTTTAAAGTAAAAATAAGATAGATTATAATTTTTCAAAATTATAATTATGAATAAAAATGAAAATTTAATGATCCGTCATTTTCTTAGAAAAAAAAAGAAGATAGCGAGGGAAATGTATTTTGTTTTGATTCAAAATTAAATAAAATGAAAAATTGAAATGAAAGTGAACAAAGAAAATTAAAACACGTTGAAACAAGTCATGTATGGTCCTATATTTTTGGATATTATGTATGATCCTATATTATTGGATATTATGTATTTTGTTTTGATTCAAAACTTAATAAAATGAAAATTTAAAATAAAAATGAATAAAGAAAAGATTAATTACTATACACATATAAAAAAAATTTACACGTCAATCTATTATTTTATAAATGGTTGAAATAAAAGTCACACCCTTTCAAACATCCAACATATATATTTTCAATGTACAAAAAAATATTGAGACAAATTGATTAATCTACACAATTTATCCACATTATCAATCTTTTTATCTTATAATTATTTCACTGTTAAAAAAATTAATCAGCTATAAAAATTAATCAAAAAATACAATAAATATTTTTAATTCCTTCATATCTAAATTTAGAAACTAAATTATAAATAAATTTCACAATTTTCCTCATTATTTTTCTTTGCTAATTTGATGTGAATACCATATAAAGTAATTTAATTTTTATTTCCTTTTTATCCAACATTTTTTCTATATATAATATAATAAAAATAATAACAACATTACATTGATTGGAACCCTCATTGTGTACTCCTTTAAACCTCAATATATTCAGCTAAAATATTATTTAAAAATTATAAGTCAATAAAATACTAAAAAGAAAAGAAAAAAATCTTTTGAAGAAAATGATTTCCAATTATATCAACAACAAGAAATGATTCTCACAAAGCATTGAAAATAATTACAAAGAAAAGTGTTAGTACATTGCATGTGCCATTTAACAAAACTCCATACTTACATCATATGACGTTTAATTTTCTTTAAAAAGGTTGAGATAATTACCAAGTAACTTAAATTATCATAAATAATAGTAAGTAGTTTAATCATCTCCATCAGTAAGTTGTTTTATACATCCTCATTGGTTTGGTTTGGTGTGGGGCAGAAATGTACCTTTTTATTTACAAGTGGTATGGTCAAAAAATATGAATTTCAGAGCAAAGCATAGATCCGAAAATAAAATAGTGTTGATAGATCTGAAGGCAGTGGGTCGTGGTTTCTGTACAATCTTTAAATGCTTTCTATTTTCTACCTTTCCTATGGGTACCTATCTCGCCCCTGAAAATCACTCTTTCCTCCGAAACTACATGTCAAGACGAAAACACTCCTATCAGATTAGATTCTACGGCCCTACCCTGCTCTTCATACAAAATATATTTATTTCAAGAATAAACAATATACTAAAAAGGAGATAAAAATAACATGTATAATTTGTAGTATAACTGTTTGTGATTTTTCATTTATGAGCATCAAATGTAGCGCGTGAATGTAATAGGTTGTCTTAATATGGGTGCACGTGGTTACTATGGTTCTTCTGAGTTTGGTCGGCAAGTAATTGATTTGGATCTGTTTTTCAATTCTTTTTTCCCAGTTTGTGTCCCACTGTTGACTTTATCTTGGACTTTTCTTTTTCGCATTGCTTCTCTTACTTTGCATATACTGTGTATTAGTTATGTTATGTTGATTAGTAGTATAACTCTTATACTAGATTCTTCTGGGAAGCTGTAGGTTTTCAACTTATGCTTGCAAATTGCAGTTGTACCTGTACAGCACATATCAAACTTATTTTGTGGGGATTATTTTTAACGAAAATAATCTCCGCTAAATTGTTAAAAATACAAAGAAAAAAAGTGATTTTTAACGAAAACTGCAAAATACTGTGAATTACAAGTGTTATGAATATTTTATTCACTTCATTATAAAATTAAGGGTTACTTCCATTATTTATAGATTTAGGTTAATTTGAACCTCAAGGCAAAGCCCAAAACTATTAAAGCTCAAAATAACTAACACTACTAAAATAGACATAAGTCAAGATCATGTGTGAAGCAACATGCTTCGACACTTAGACACACTAACACAACTTAACATATTAGGTGGTTCGACACTTCCTTATTCTGTCGAGCAACTTGATTCCACACAAGGAATTACAATTCAACAATTATTCCTTGATTACCGAGGATAACACTCCTCTAGCTTTTTTCTTGTTCAATTTCCCTAACCAACAACAATACAAAGCTTCAAACAATTACAAAAAAAAAAGGAAGTTAGAGCATAAACGTACGCACAAATCAATAAAATTATTGAATAACCAAAACAGATTCAACAAACCATTCATTCCTTCTAAATGCACACCTTAATTCCGTTAAGCTTTTTGGGCATCCCATGAACTACAACAAAATTAAAAACAGAATTAGAAGCAACAATGAAGGACTTAAAAATCATAATAAACAAAAGTTCATGAACCTCTACATCATAACTAGTAATGTTGAGACTTAAAGTTCAAAACACAAAAAATCATCTACAAACACAATTTTGTGAAGATAACCAATAATACATTAAAGTTAGAAAAAAATGCATTTAAAAACAAAGACAATCCTAAAAGTATATTTGGATTTGTGGCATTGGATGAAATGGAATGGTAACTAATGAGATTCAATAGTTTAGATTTGTGAATAATATATTAAATAAAATGAAATAGGATGGAATCCATTCCATCTCATTGTATCTAATTATCTATTGATTTAAATGCATTTTTGCTTAATCAATTACCTATTACAAAATCGACTATTATGTCTCTTAATTTTGACCCTTTTTGAATTTTTGAGGTCTCATCCACTTTTGTACACCTGACAGAAATGATTAGGCTAAAAAAATATAATTTTAATTAGCTATCAAGGATTATTAGGATTTTTTATTAATAAATATATTTTAAAGTAAATTTATATTTAATAATATTAATTAATTTTTTTAATTAATTAATTAATTAAAATATTAAAAAGAAAGTTTTGGACCTAAATCTATTTATTTACGGGATCACTCTAATACCACTTAGACATATCATATTATATATATATATATATATATATATATATATATATATATATATATATATATATATATATATATATATATATATATATATATATATATATATATATATATATATATATATATATATATATATATATATATATATATATATAACATATATGAAAACTTATATTATTAATTAAAATTAGTTCAAGTTGTAGAGGTTTGGGATGAACATGACACTTTGGATAAATTCAAGAACAAAAACATTTATGCTCTATTTGCTAAAAGCACATACGATAAGGTTTTCTTGAATAAATACGGTAAATAATACATTTCAACTACAAGATTTCATACTCTATGATTTTGCAGATTTTTCAGAAAGATGATCCAATAGAAAAAGACTTTTCTGAAGCAATTTTAACATTAGCGAAAAATGAAAAATTAAACGATTTGGAAAATATATGGTTAACACTTTTCAATAAATGCTTAAACAACTCACCATCTCCAGAAGAAACTGAGTGTCTGACTCTTGACAAATTTTGGGGACTTTGTTGTAGACATGATAAACAATCAACAGAACAATATCATGATTCATCCAAGAATTACTTTCTTCCACAATTCTATCCAATAAGCCACACAAGTCCGACATCGTTTTTAGTCCCATATCGATTTTAGTACACTTTTTTTACCGTTTATATAGTCTACACTAACGAATTATTGTGTGCACTTCTGGGTTGGAGAGATATTGTAATTTTGGGCTTTTTAGGCCTTGAATATTTTTCCCAAATTTTAATCAATAAATTTATTAAATAACAATTTAAATTATTAATTCTCTAAAAAAATATTAAAAATATTGTTAAATTTTAAAATATCATAGTCATCCTTGCAAGTTAATTAAAAATAATTTATTCATCCTAATCATCATTGCAACATATTCAAAAGTGGAGGGGGTCACCATAAAAAATCAAAGACCGTCAAAATTAACGAAACAGAATAGCTGGTTTTGTAATAGGAAGGTCAATTATTTAAAATGCTTAAACTAGGGGGATCAAAAGTGTATTTAATCCTTATCTATTTTTTGGTTCATCCAATTTAGGATATATGTGATGTAATGAGACATTTTTAATAAAATAAACAAATATTAAAGTGGGATCTATATTCAATTTCACTTCGCTCCATTCAGCTTCGTCACATTTCATTCCGCTCTATTATATTCCATCAATCCAATCATAGCTTAAATCAATTTAATATCTAAAAATACAAATATCCTTAAATTAGTGAATACTTCTATATCAATTTCAAAAAATCAGTTTAATAAACAATTCAAATAACACAAAAATAACCAAAGAAAAAATCAATAAACAAATACAATACTCTTAATCATTTGAAAAAAAATCAATAACACTATAACCAATAAAAAATTTATAAATCAATAAATTATTTAAGTATCCTTAAATCTTTTTAAAAGAAAGCCTAAATGTTATCACAAACAATTTATTTAATAAATCAAAATAGTACATTTTACTAAAATCCTCTCTAATGTAGCTTTGAATATTAAAATATACAAAATATTACAAAAATTGTTTAAATTAACATTATTTTCTCATAATGCGGATGAAGAAGAAAAGATGAAGAAGAATAACCTGAATGATTTTGTTAGGATGTTGATGGTGGAAAGATGATGGTGATGGTCGTGGTAGCGGAACAATGATGGTGGTGGAACGGTGATTATGGTGGAATAGTGAGAGGGGTAACGAAAATCAGTGAGGTGAGGTTCTTGGAAAATTGGCGCAAGAGAGAGACTCGAGAGATGAGAGTGAGGTGAGCTAGGGTTTCAATTATCTTTGTGTGAGAAACTGATTGATTATGTGGATTTTGTTTTCGGTTGGATTTAATAATTGGGCCAACCATGTGTCCAAAATAATAAATGTATTATGGGTTGGTCGATTTTGATTTTATTTGGGTTAGACTTAATAAATTGAACCGACCCGTGGTTATCCAACTATAACCAAATAATCAAACCGGTTGACCTAACAACCCAATTGACCTGATCAAAGGTTATGGTTGGGTTCACGTGGGTCGAACGAATTGGGCCACTTTTTTATATTTTGTCTAACCCTACTTTAGAATATGAAGTATGGACTTTCTTAGTGTCTGTTTTGTTACATGTAGTGAAATTCTGGTATCAGATATGAGATGTCGAAGGTAATGTCACGACATTAATATCTGAGTAATGCAAACAGAATAAAGATAGAGAATAGTAATGCAAGATACACAAGCAATTGTTAACCCAGTTCGGTCCAACTCACCTACATCTGGGGGCTACCAAGCCAGGAAGGAAATTCACTAAAATAGAATCAGTTCAAAGACTCTCCGTACACTTCAACAAGTTACAGTCTTTCTCACCTAATCTCTACCCGTGCAATTTCTACCTAAGCACTCTTAGATATGAGAACTCACTCACTTCCCTACAATCACACATGTGATCTTAAACAACAATCCCTTGAGAAAAGAAAACACTTTTCAATAACATACTCTTGATTTTACTTCACAGTTTCAATCAAGAAAACACACTCTTAATCTTGCTTAATAGCTTTGATCAAGAAGACACACACTTGATCTTGCTTCATAGCTTTGATCAAGTTGACACACACTTGATCTTGCTTCACAGCTTTGATCAAGTAGACACACACTCTTGCTTAACAGCTTTAGAGTGACAAATTACAACCACAAATCAGACCAATTCAATCATCAATGGATGGCTTGAATGGCTTACAAGTCTTACGACTAAACAAGACATAAACCCTAGCTCTCTCTCTGTATTTCGATCAGTATTGGTTGTGTATTGAAACAGGTTTTCCAAGTCCCTTTTTATAGAAGCTTTCAGTTGGGCTTGGACATCTTGAAAACCCTAAATCTGTTTTCCAATTAAATCTTCTCATGACAGCTGGTTAGATCTCTTTGGAAAATAAGTAAATCAGGTTGTAATCCATGATTGAATGCGCGCAAATCAGATCTTCAATCATACATAGATTGCCATTAACTGTGCAATCACAAAACACCAGACATTCATACTGAATGTTCTGTGTACAGGATGTCATGACATCGGGTCTGACATCTTGGAACAATTCCTGCATAACTTCATAATTCCTTTTATAAATTCCAGCAGGTACAACCATATCAGATGCCATGACATTATGTATGACATTCTGAAACAATCTTGCATGATCATGTCTTCCATTTGAACTCCAGCAGGTACACATCATTAGATGCCATGTCATTATGACATTCTAATACAATCCTGCCTGATATCATGTTCTTGAATTCCAACAGGTACGTATCATCAGATGCCATGTCATTATGACATTCTGATACAATCCTGCCTGATATCATGTTCTTGAATTCCAGCAGGTACATAGGATATCTCATGTTAAGACATCACACATAACATCTTGTGAACACTCTTTGTTTTACCAAAATTGTTGTCAACACTTAGAACCAACACGTAGGGACGGGAATAGATCAGGCCAACTAATAGGCATTTATGGCCTAGCCTACATAGGCCAAGGTCAAGCCAAACTTTTTTTTAAATAGTAAAGGGCTAGACATTTTTATAAGTCTATTTAGTTGAATAGGCTAGGCCGCATACAAAAAGCCTTATAAGCCTATCAGGCCGGCTTATTTGTTAAAAATATGAATGAATTTATTGTTTTCATATTGTATTTTATAATTTGTATTAAAATACAAAAGTAAAACTTAGTTATATTTAAGAACTTAAGAAAATAAGTTGAAAGAAATCCTATGAATAATGTTATAAGGTGTTTTCATAAGTTCTCTCAAGCAAATCATCTCACAAAATTTATATTATTAGATAAGCTCAGATAAGCAATGGAAACAAATGTTTAGTCTCATTGTACTTTTGATTCACTAATTTATTTAAACATTAGTTGAATTTCTTATTTACATATATTTAAATGATATATGCTTTTTAAGTAGGCTAATAGGCCAATCAGGTCTTTGAAAAGGTCAGGCTCAGGCCAAAAATAAGTCTTTGATAGCTTATAGGTCAGACTTAGGTTTTAAATTTTTTAGTATGTCAGACTCAGGCTTGATAAAGTCTAACTCCGTCCAACTTATTCTCACCCCTAGTTACACGTTTAATGCTCCCAAATGTATGGATGCATAATCCAACTCAATTCTATCATAAGAATTATGTTTGACTCTTCAAAAACCAAATAGGTTCTAATGACTAAAATTTATTTTTCCTTATGCTAATATTTGTAGCTTGTGCGTCAACTACCACATCAATATCACTCTTTAATTTAACAATTATTTTATAAAATAATTTTATCTATTATTTTTATTTTTATATTTGAGTATTTATCTCTTAATATTTTACTGTTGTTGTGGTCTACTCCCCTTAATATTACTTATAAGAAGAAAAATATATTTTAGATACATTAAAGAACTAATGTATTTGGACAACATGAAGACCTGATACATTAATTATTCAATAAATCTAAAAATTAAATTTTTTCTTATAAATAGAACCAGAGGGAATACTATTTGTTACATAAAAATTTACTTTCTTATTCTTTTTTACTAGTGAAACCATCTTTTTCTCCTCATCAAATCAACTTTATATATATATATATATATATATATATATATATATATATATATATATATATATATATATATATATATATATATATATATATATATATATATATATATATATATAAGTATAAAAATATTTTCCCAGGCTAAACCCAGAAAATCGGGGCGGAACATGTTGACTCCGTTACATCATTTTCTTATTGCTTGGGTGAATTATTACTAGGAGAGCAACTAATTCCAATGATGGTCTTATGAGGAACCACCTCTTCCATAGGACCCCAGGGAAATACATCCAGAAATATAATTGGTCGAGGAACAAGAGCGCTGAAAAAATCCAACCTCGAGTCGCCCGACCATTATAGTATTTTCCACCAGGGCTAGAGTCCGGATGAGGTGGCATATCAACAACATCCTTCGAGTACCATCACTCTTCTTGGAGTATCCGACCACCAAATCCCCATGGTCGGACCAGAAAAGTGGATGGTACCCTCATACTATGGTAGCAAGGGAACTAAGTCACCTACAAAGGCACCTTGGGTCGGTAATTATCTTTGGTCCTTTACCCGGCATCATGGGTTCTCTTAGAAAGGTTAGCAAGTGAAGAGAGTGGGTTAAGCTACTTTCATAAAATTTAAGGGAAGAGGATCAAAAGGAACCTCGCCTTCATCCGACCATACTTTAGACCCCAATAGATCTGGCCATAACCCCGCAAGGGGCAAGCTGAAGCAGTATTATAGTTGAAGGTTTACTGATCTAGTTATTTTATTATTTCCCTATAACAAATTTACTTCATTATGAATGAAAATACTTGTCTGTCATTTTTATCCTATTGCACTCTTGTCTGTCTACCTCTATTTAGAACCCTAAAGGTGAGGAGATAAATATTACACGCCTTCCCGCATAGGAAAATAATATGCGCACTTCTGCATACCTGATACAAAATACACACATTTTTGTGTATCTGATAAGGCTTAAACACGTTTCTCGCATGACTGCGTACTCGATACAAAATAAAAAAAATTGTGTGTATCCGATAAGACTTAAACACATTTTGCATATCTGATACAAACTAAACTCATTTGTGCGTAGCTGCCACACACCGTATTTTGGATATAGCCAATTCAAGGGCGTAGGTAGTAGATCCCAAAGATGTCTACCTCGATCTGAGTCAAGCCTATAGGGCACAGACGGGGATCCTAGCATTAGTTGGGTTGAGTGCTATCATGTTCATGAAAAACAAGATGAACACAGGGTGGTCTATGGTGGTTAGCATGGTGGCTTTCTGGGTTATACAGTGGATGTTCATGTTTATCTATGAACTTCATCGTGTTCATGATGAACATTATGAAGATGCGGTTATGGATGGTTAAGACGATGGTGAATGGTGGATTGAGAGAGAGAGAGAGAGAGAGAGAGAGAGAGAGAGAAATAGATCAAAGAGAACAAAAGAGAGAGAGTTAGGTGAGATGAGAGAAAGAAAAGAGAAAGTGAGGGGATCAATGAAGAACCTCACTTAAATATCCTCTCAGCTTTCCTCCTTATGGCATCCATTGGGGCCTCTAAGGCCACTCGTTTTGTTGACTCTTATTGTTAACCCAGAGACTCCTCTACAGGAATTCCCACCATATCCCGTGTACCCTTCATCTTCACCCTTTGGTAAACGTTTGACTCATATTAGTAAGCACATCCTACGCTTCAGATCGAGTCAATGAATGACTTTGAATCTTTGGCCCTCGGCGCTTGGACCTTACCTCTTTTGCTCACTACAACACCTTAGTTACTCCTCACATCCCCTAATGGCGTGAGGGAAAAGCATTATGCCTCTGACTTCAGGCTCAGGTGCCCTTTTTGGGGCATCACCCTTGTTTTGTTTTTTGTACCTCCTATTTGTTTTGTTTTTTCTTTAGGCCAAAACCATTTTCTCTTTTGCTCTTGCACCACCATTTACATGTTCACTCCTCATTTTTTATTTTCTTGTACTCTTGATTATTTGATTTGTTTTTTTATTTAATTTAGATGATTATATTGATTAATTATTGCATAAGTAAATTAAACTTTTTAACAAATCAAAATCATCTTTAAAAAATCATAACAATTTTCACACTTGATTAACATGAAGATCTTTGCCCATTAAAATTAATCTTTTTTCAAAACAAAATACATTTCTTTATCAATTATAAAGACGACTCATCATCAAGTCGTTTCAAACAAAATCAAATGCAAATTCAAACACTTGATCAATATCAAGTTCTTTTTCTGCTTAATCAAATACTTCAAAAAATTAAATTGGATGAAAAAAGACTAGTTTGGCGCATGCCTCTTTTTTTCCCGAATATTTGGATACAAACCATATATCTTGACCATTCAAATATTCATCATATGTTCAAAATGCAATAACGCAAACAAAATTAAATTTGTCTCCTTCGCAAATGAAAAAGGATTAGTTGAGTGTATGCCTCTTTTTTCCCCAAGTATTTGGATACAAGCCGTATAGCATGACCATTCGAGTGCTCTTCATCTTTGAGGGATCTTGACCCGATTCGTAACAAACCTCTTTCACAATAAAAAAACTTCAAAATCCTATTTCACAAATAAATCGGATGTAAAATTATTAATTGAGTGCATGCCTCTTTCTTCCGCGAGTATTCAGATACAAACCATATAGCCTGACCATTTGAATACTCGTATTCCATCAAAATACAATAATTAACCTTACTTGATTCATTCTTTTATGGATGAAAAGGGACTAATTGGGCGTATGACTCTTTTTTACCAAGTATTTTCATACAAGGCGTTTAGCTTGACCATTTGGATACTTGTCTTCCGTTAGAGAATTATGACTCAATTCATCTCACAAATTTTATAATAAAATCGGATGAAAAATGACTAATTGGGTGTATGCCTTTTTCTTCCTCGGGTATTTAGATACAAGTCGTATAGCTTGACCATTTGAATACTTATCATCCACCCAAAAATAATTCAACCAATCACACCTCTTTTTTTGCCTCAACACGACCAAAAACCTTTGTCATAAACAAACGATGTTTTGTCTGTTCTGATGTGAAGTATGAAATAACACTTCATTCCTCATATGCGCGAGAAACAAGCAGCGTTTCCACCCGAATGCGATTAAAATATGAATCTCACGGATTTCTGTATCATGTTTAATATATTCTAACACGATGCTAAAACAAACGTTTGCTTTTCTCATGTATGGCTAGCAAGCAATGTGTTATAGCTCAAGTGCGACTCTAACATTGTTCGCTAAAATCGATGAAAACACAAATATTTCTTACCAAAACTATGTAGTTTTGAATTCCTCATCGCACTAGAGGATACGTATGGGCGAGATTCAACGTCTCGTCAAGCACTATAATAAGAATCCTAAAACATATTTTTCTTGCTAAGAACTACGTAGCTTTGAATTCATCATCGCACTTGAGGATACGTATGAGCAAGACTCACAATCTTTTCAAACACCCTAATAAAAAATATATTTTTTAGTCCTTTCTTTTTTCTTTCAAACTTTTAATAATTAGAAGAAAATAAATAACATCACGCTGACACTTATTCGCAAAATTAATTAAACAGTTCTCATTGAGTACAACGGATGTGAGAGATGTTAATATCTTTCCCTCGCATAATTGACTCCCGGGCCAAAATTCGATTGCGACGACAATTTTCTTTTTTTAAGGGTTTTATCGATATTTTCTTTTTTCTTTTGAAATAAATAAACTTCGATGGCGACTCTGATGTATTTTGAGCGTTCATTACGTTGAGTATTTTTCGCGCCGCAACAAGATGAAACAGAATGATATAAATTTATGTTGCATTATTTGGATTAATAAAAAATGATAGAATGGAGCGGAACAAGATGGACTACATTTCATCGAGTTTCATTACTTTCTATCAATTTTTGCATCCTTTTATTTGGATGGAACTTAGAGAAAAAAAATTATTCAATCATAAAATACTCAAATAATAGAATGTCATTTTAATCCATTTTAATATGTTCCAACTTGTTTTAATGATTTATGATATATTTTGAGTTGGGTTGTTTAGGCATACCATTACATTTATTTATGGTTGTTAGTCCCTAACCAATATAATTTTTATGTTCATTTCTGTTAGTAGTTGATTGACTTTTATTACAATAGCTCATTAATCTGTAAGCTCAAATTATCAATAATCAAATGCATTTTGCAATCATAGCTAAGTTTCTATGTAGAGTGTCCACTCTACTAGTAATTACAGTTGCAATATTAAAAACTACTACGTCAAACACAAATTCAACATGTAGTAATTGTTGCAGTGGTTCGTGCTTGAAGTTTGGTGACAAACACTGTTTTTTGAAGAAAAGAAAAAGTGATTGTGACTCCATAACATACTCGTGGAGGAAAGGAAAACATCAATAAAAACAACCGTTGCTTGTGTTTTGGCGTTAATGGTCCATGCAAATGATTTGGAATTGGCATTACACCAATTATTCAAAGCTTTTTTTGTTCTGCATTAAGTATTCAACAGTTAGCTTAATACTAACTACATTGGATTGGGTTTGTGGGGTATATTTCAAATAAAAATATATATTTGATAACTTTTTTAATCATAAAAAAAATTATAACACAATTCAAAATAATTACTTTTATTATATATCATCTTCTCTGGTCATTATTATAAACAAAAATATAATTCTAAATTTTGGTCATTATTATAAAAAATATATTAATTTTAAATTAATTAATATTTATATTACTATTATACTCTAAATTTAATTTTAAAAACATTTAATATGATTTATCAAATATAACTAAGTGTATTATACTAAATTTTTTGATTGTACATAAAATCAAGAAAATTAATTTCACATAACTAATTTTCTTAATCAGTAATAATTGTGATAGGAGGGAGTATAATGTTTAATAAAATTGCTTCATGTTACATAATATTTGATAATATTAGAAAATTCTACCGCACATACTTTATTTTCATAAAATATATAAATTGAAAATATTATCAAAAAAAATCAAATAAATTTTAATTTTATAATTAGGTAAATTTATTAATCTAGTAGTAATACTAGCGTTGAAAAAAAATTCAAAAAATTGTGATTAATAATGAAATATTAATTTTATATCTTTATTTAAAATAATAATAAAAAGGAAAATCACTAATGTCACAATAACGGATCCATGGATTGGAAAAATCAAATTCAATACTTAAATCAAAATTATATGAATTGTTGCGAGTTCGATTGAATATATTCATAAATAAATAGATTTCAATAATTTATAAATAACAGATATGTGAATTGATCAGATCATATACACTCATAAAGGATAGTGAAATTTAATTCGATGCTAATATAGAAATAGTTTAGGAATAAGTTTTATCTGGATCCAGTTCTATAAACGAGTAGTGATTAATTTATTACAACGAGATTCAATCTGATTCATAAGAGATGCATAATGTTTTGGATGATATCTTTTTCTCGGTTGCATTGCAGTCCCATTTAGAAATATAACCTCTGAGTTCATTGAATAAAAAAGAAAATTTACTAACAAGTAACCTAATACTATTGTAAAATAGTTTACTAACTAGTAACATAAGCACAACTTGTCAATCAAAAGCTTTATCATACTCTATAGTAAATCCGGTTGATATTTCCTTGTAAATTTATTATAGACTACAGTGGGAAGTCATTAAAATAATTTTAACCTATTGGAAAAGGAGAACGGATATTTTAAACTATGAACTTCTTTTGAACCTTGAGATTGAGACTACACAAAGAGTCTTGTATATTTAAGTATTGATTCTCCACTTTTTTTTTAATGTTTTTATGCCACATTCTTCTCTTATAAATAGTTTTGTGAAGAATTTTATTTTATCTAAGAGAAATAATCTAAGAGTTATAATAAGAAATACTTCATTCGTTTTAAAATAACTGATATTTAAGGTTTTTGTACACAAATTAAATAATGTCATAATATTGTCATAAAATATTACATTTTTATTAAATTAGTCTTATTAATGTGTTGAAAAAAGTGTTGAGAGTAATAATTAAATAACACAAATAAAAAAATAATAATTATTTCTATATTGAAAATGAGAATAACATTCATTTTAAAACAACTTTTTTTCTTTAAAACGACAATCGTTTTAAAATGGAGAGAGAGAATATTCTAATCTCTTTGAAAATAAAAGAATCTTGTTTTCATCATAGTTTGGTGAGAGTGGAGAGATATTGTATATTATTCAAGTCAAATGTGAGATTGAGACATATCCCCTTATAGAAGAAAAAAAAGTTTGTAATCTTATTTTTATATAGATATGTTATTGGTCTGGATTCAATGATTTTTTTTTCATATTAAAATATTTTTTTGTAAGTATTTGGTGTGATTTTTGTATTATATTCTCTTTATTTTGTTGCTTTTGCTTAGTGCCAATTGAGTTTATAAAAGAGAGAAATTATACATATATTTTTTTATTAAGGATACACTAGAGGGAAGGTAGATATTACACTTTCATTAAACGTCACGGAAAACATCTTCTTCTAGTTCAAATTTATGTTGACGATATAATATTTGGTTCTACTAACATGCAACTAGTCATAGAATTTTCTAAGCTTATGTATGGTGAATTTGAGATGAGTCTAATGGGAGAGTTAAATTACTTTCTCGGACTTCAAATCAAGCAAACCAAGAAAAAAAACATTTGTGTGTCAAGCAACATATTATCATGAGTTGCTTAAACGCTTCGGAATGGTAGATTTAAAGTATATTGACACTCCAATGTCTACAAATGGAAACTTGGATAGAGATGTAAATGGTAAGGATGTTGACATTAAAATGTATAGAGGATGATCGGATCTCTTCTATATCTTACTACATTAAGGCCTGATATAATGTTTAGTATGTGCATGTGTGCTCAGTATCAATCTGCTCCGAAGAAATCACATTTAAAAGCGCTAAAGCGCATTCTTAGATACCTTCATGGTACAACTAAGTATGGGTTTTAATTTTCCAAAGGGAGAGTGATTATAGTTTGGTTGGTTACTCCAATTCCGATTTCTCTGGTTGCAAATCGGATAGAAAAAGTACTAGTGGAACATGCCACTTGTTTTCAAACTCCTTAGTTAGTTGGCATAGCAAGAAGCAAGTTTTCGTTGCTTTGTCAACTATCGAGGTGGAATACGTCGCAGCAGGTAGTTATTGTGCTCAAATTTTTTTACTCAAACAACAACTACTTGACTTTGATATTAAGCTTGAACGTATTCCTATCATGTCTGACAACACTAGTGCAATCAACCTAACCAAATATTCGGTGTTACATTCTCGTACTAAACATATTTAGATACGTCATCATTTCCTACGAGACCATGTTGAAAAAGGCAATATCACTTTTGAGCATGTTGATAGCAAGAATCAACTTGCGGATGTTTTTATAAAACCACTTGCGACTGGTCCATTTTCAATATTCATCGGAAATTGGGAATTCTTGATATCTCAAATCTTGTCTAACATATGTTGTTGCATGCACTCTCTATATTTTGGTTAACTTTTGTTCGAAAATTTATTTTCTTATAAGGTGTTTTCTCCGTCTCATCCTATGAGGTAATATCATTCTCAATTTATCTCTTTCCTCTTAAAAGTTTCAATGAAATATATTACTTATATATGACTAAGTTGATTGCATTATTATGATCCATGAGTATGTGATATAATTGATGAATGATGGATTAATATGTGTTCACTTCCAAAATTTTCAATTGATTAAACATGAGTCTTTCAATTCATATGTTTATAGTGACATCTTGTTTGATCTCTTCATCATATGTATCTCATATCATCAATGTCTTATATTTGAAGTAGTTTAATGATATTGGTGGTTTAGCATGTTATTTATCTTTTTCCTTCATAAAAAATGCATTTATGTTTTCTTGTTTTCGTGTTATTGCCACAATCCTTTATGACAAATGTATAATGGTCATTATCTCATTTGTCTATTGATTGGTTGTGTGTTTATGATTAAGTTTTGTTTTCAATTAGACACATTTCTATGTGAGTGCTTGTTTTAATTTATTTGTTTAATCTTTGCGATGTCTTTGGGTGCGTTTAAATTTATATGTTGTTGTGTAGTGTTCATGATGCTTCTCATATTTTCCGTCTTTTCCTCTTTTTGATGTTGTCAAAGGGGGAGAAGCACAAGGTTTATGATGAACATATTCAGGGGGAGCTTTGCCAAGGAGATCAAGAGTGCCTAGTACGTTTTGCCATCATCAAAAAGGGGGAGTATGTGAGTGCAATATTCTCTTAGGTAGGTTTTGTATGATGTCAAAATTAGGTAGCTTAGATCTTTGTAAATTTGGACCTTACAATATTTTTCTGAATATGCATCATCATCATAGGACATGTAAGACTAGATTACATAAGTCATCACATGTCAAAATATGAGTTTTTCACCCAAAAAAATCATGTATCGGTCGATACATACTGAGTGGAACTTTAAAGAGTTTATATATGCCTCAAATGGGTCGATACAAAGGAGAAATGGGTCGACATATCTTACGAATAGGTCAACTAATTCGTGGGTGGGTCGACTCAATGTGAAAGGTGTTTTCAAGGATTTTCCAATGCCTTCAATGTGTCGATACATTAAAAGAATGGGTTGACTCTCCCGTGTTTGGAGTCGACTCATTCTGGAAAAAAAATAACTAATTAGTTTTTGCCTTCAATGTATTGAGTATATTTGGTCTCATATTGCGTCGTTCAGCTTATGTATTGACTCATTCAAGTTTATAGTCAACACATTCTTAACTAACTTTCAAAATTTTCATTTTGGCTAAAAAAATTGTTTACTCATTTCTTTTCTACACATACATATAAATATGCATTCATGCATGACTTCTAAGCATTGAAACCTGGAAGATACAAAGAATT
Organism: Lathyrus oleraceus; assembly: GCF_024323335.1. NCBI lineage: Eukaryota > Viridiplantae > Streptophyta > Magnoliopsida > Fabales > Fabaceae > Lathyrus > Lathyrus oleraceus. The sequence continues at coordinate 100,101,185 of NC_066583.1, read as the reverse complement.
ATCATCATCTTCAACCTCTCTTGACACATTAATCAACTACACATAATCATTTTTTACTATTAGTTGGCAAGAATAGATTGATAAGGTCCAACTTAGGTTTGTGTAATCAAATTCGGTTGAGGTTTTGTTTTGGGGACTCAAAGATAAAACCAGACCCAGCCATATGCATGTACTGCAGCACAGGGCCTCACATTTTAGAAGGCCCCAAAATTTGAAAATTTTATTTTATTTTTATAAATATTAATAAAAATAAATAAAATGTTATTAAAAAAATTCAATAATTAAAAAAAAATTATGATAAAAATTTAATGCATACAAAAATTAAGATTGATCAAAACTCAAAATAATTATAATTAAATTTATTTTTAATTAATACATAATTGTATTTTTGATATATTTTTTTAATTATTATAATTGTATTTTTTTAAAAATTTGAGCCTATTTTTAAAATTAGAACGGGGCCTCCGATATGATTGGGTCGGCCCTGGATAAAACCTTTAGGGTTTTTACTCCAAGGTTAAGGGTTGACTTGGAGGTTTTTGCACAAGTCTTGTCAACTTGAATTTAGTCGAGCGAAGGCTTTGAAGAACGGGGTTTCTTGCAAAGGTGTAGTGGTAACCGAGGGATCAATTGAAAAGCTTGGGGAAAGATTTTGCAATTTGGATTCAGTCGGGTGAATGTTTTGAAGAACGGAAGGTTCGGTCAAAGGAGTAGCCGTAACTGGAGGATCATATTGGATATCTTATGTGACTTGATCTTGCTAAGATCAAGGGTAGAGAAGGAGATAAGATCAACTTCAAAAATAGGGTTTGGGGTTTGAATTTCTACTACTTTTCTTGTAAACTGATATTGCAAAGGTTAATTATAGTATCTCAATTAGATTTCAAATTAAGGACAAACGTAACCATAGTAAGGATAATTGGAGAACTGCCTAAATAAATCTTGATGCTCTCTCTCTCTCTCTCTCTCTCTCTCTCTCTCTCTCTCTCTCTCTCTCTCTCTCTCTCTCTCTCTCTCTCTCTCTCTCTCTCTCTCTCTCTCTCTCTCTCTCTCTCTCTCTCTCTCTCTTCTCTCTCTCTCTCTCTCTCTCTCTCTCTCTCTCTCTCTCTCTCTCTCTCTCTCTCTCTCTCTCTCTCTCTCTCTCTCTCTCTCTATATATATATATATATATATATATATATAATATATATATATATATATATATATATATATATATATATATATATTATATATATATATATATATATATATATATATATATATATATATATATATATATATATCTTCTCTCAAATTTCTTTTTAGATTTTGATCACACTTAGTGTGTAATTTGAATTATTCAAAATTCTGGTTGTGCTGAAGTGTTTAAAATTGTTTATGTAAAACCATTGCAATTGATTTTTTGTAACTTCAACACAAACATAATTAAGCTTGGGTTATTGCACACCAAGTGTTCGATAAAATTATTGCACACCAAGTGTTTGAAAAAAATCATTTATCAAGTTTATTTTTACTTCTCATTAAAAATCGTTTATCTTAAGTGTGGTTTATATTCAAACAAACTATATTGAACTTGTTGATTGGATTTTCTCATCTTTAACCTACTTTATATTACGGTTTGTACGCATATCCGATCCTACCAATAACGCTTCGGATAGACAATAGTCGATCCAAATTCGTTTCAGCTCACCATAGAAAAATACCTTACAAAACAGAATTTTAATAAGAAAATTTTCATTAGGTGGTCTATTCAAAACCCCATTCTATATCGTTTCCCTCGTCTAACAGCATAATTGATCAATTCGAAGGTGGTAGATAGATGCTCTGTCAAGGAAGCATGATTGTTCCTCGTGAGAAAAAACACGGTTCTTTGTATATTATGCAAGGAAAGTTAGACAAGTGAGATATCAGTGTTGCTCATAACATAAGCAAAGAGTTATCGCATAAACGGCTATGACACATGACTGAGAAAGTGCTTAAGGGATTGTGGTCTGGGATAACTTTCATTATGGCATAAATGGCTATGACACATAAATCACCCCAGTCAACTTAGAAAGTGGTTGAAAAAATATGGATTAGGATAACCTTCATTTGGGTCTTAAAGGAGAACAACTTGTGATTTGATTAGCCCCATTAATCATACAGTGGGCGTAACTTCTAACTTCATACAAATGACCTCAAACGCCTTGATGAAGTCACATTTGTTGGGTAATATTTTATAGAGGAGACATTGACAGCTCTAAGAACCTCAAACTAAAGCACTCTAAAGAGGATCATCACCCCTAGGTCATAGATGATAGGGAGATGCATGTAGAAGAATTATCCTTCATAGTTATTCGAGGATTCGTGTTAATCCTTTGCTCTTTAGAACATGGTTATATGAGTACATTTTCTTTATCCCCTGAGCTAGATAGGCTTATGCTCTTACAAAACGAATCCACTTTCTTATGGGTTGTATAAATGGCCTTGTAGTCTTCAACTCCCAAACGTTTTAAAGAGATGGACGCCATTAATGGTCATGATCTTCTTGAGAAAGAATAGGGAGAAATGGGTCATTATTACTACTAGAATCAAAACTACTATTGTAACTTCCAAACATCCTTAATTCTACAAGATTCTAATCAAATGTCTCGTCTAGTCGCCTTGCGCTCCTAACATTATGGTCTCGCATCTCTATATAGTATGTGTGATTTAAAGGTTATATATCACATTATTATTCTTGTCTAAATCCCTAGTAATCATCATTCTAGAAGAAGAAAGGGACATGGGAAAAGGAGAAATTCAATTCCTTTGTTGATTCACGTTGATGACATGTCAAAGATGATAAATATGAACTTGTAAGGAAAGTTTCAAAGAAGGTTACTCAGAAAAAGAAGAAAGTGTGAAGAAATGGGGACGAGTGAGTGAGATTTGGCTATTTGTGAAGCAAAGTTCCTATGTCATGTAGGTTATCATTTCCTGACAATAAATTCATGTTTATTGGCAATAGGCAGGGCATTTATGGTCTATAATCAACATATTCACTTTATATAAGGGCTCATAATGTATGTGTCATCCAAAGACATGCTCATCATGACAAGGCATTTAATGTTTCATGTGTTTCCCGTGTTTGACGCTTGAGGGACTCTCCCTCCAAGTCTCGCTTGAGGGACTAGCCCTTCAAGCCTTTCTTAATGGAATCTACCTCCAAGCCTTGCTTTATGGACTCGTACTTCAAGCTTCGCTTTAGGAACTCATCCTTCAAGCCTCGCCTGAGATTCAATTCCCTAAACTTCATTTAAAAGGGACTTTAATTCGTCCAAGTTGATCATTTCTCCCTTCCCAAAACTCATACTTAAGGGGTTATGGACTCGAATAATTGCATTAGGCCTTAGAGGATAACACTCCATAATTTGATCAGCCTAAGGAAGTTATGAAAGGATCATAAGGGGAAACTAGTGAGGGAAGACTTGGTTCTCCCGACTACAACCTAAGTTTTCCTACTAGAGCTTGGGCCGCCTGATATCCATGTTCATTGCTAGTCAACTGCTCCCAAACATGGCAGATGAGGTGTCCACAACAGGTCTGATTTTATCAAAGTTGCAAAGGATCAAACCACTTCTTCAATCCAGAAGGAAGAAAATGTCTCCCTATTAGAAGCTAAGGGGAAATTGTTTCTTTCCATGATTTGGTCCATAGATCGTATTTATAAATAACCCAACCCTTAGGGTTGGGAGGATCATTCAGGAACTTCACAAATTGAGGTACATGACTCTTTTAATGTCTCTTATGTAATAGGATTATGTCACCTTATTGTATTTCCTGTAAGAACATAAAGAAATAGAGGTTCTTGATTGATATCTTCTCCAAATATAAAGAATCAAACACTTGAATCATATGAATATTATCTATAAAAAAAAAGCAACACATAGTATCTTTTTAAAGGTCGAATAATGCAAGAAGAAGGAAAATTTTCGATATTGTTCGCTCAAATATATGTGCAGCATTTGAATGGTCCATTAGTTGTGCTAAATACTATGTTACCTTCATTGAAGATCACTCTAGAAAGGTGTGGTGTATCTGTTAAATGAAAAAAGTTTTTAAAGTTTTCAAAGAGTTTCCTACTTTTGTTGAATGAGCATCGGAAAGAAAGTTGAAATGTTTGATAGATTATAATGGTACAAACTACATGGATCCATTTGAGGATTATTGTAATACCCATAGACTTATACATGATAAAGTACCTCCCAAAATTCCTCTTATGAATACTTTATCTAAACGGATGAATAAAACAATTGCAGAAAAAGGTAAAAGCGTGATTTCTCATTCTAACTCCTAAAGTTATTTTAGGGTGAGCTAATAATAATTGTATTTGATTTGATCAATTTTTCTCCATCAAGACCTTTAAATAGAGATGTACTATAATAAGTACGGTTTGAAAGGAAAACCTCTTACGGTCACTTAAGAGTCTTTGGGCGAAAGGCATTTGCCCATATTCCAAAATATGAAAGAGTGAAGCTTTATGTTAAGTTAAAAGACTCATATACAGTGGTCCACTAAGAGATAAACTTGGATTTCGACTATGAAATATGGTTTGAAACAAATTCTAAGATAATGGTATAGAAAGTTTGATCTATAAACATAAGTTAACAAAGAAGTCAACTTACTACCGTGTGTTTTTGAAGAATTATGAAAATGATATCATACTTTTGTTTTATGTTGATAATATGATGATTGTTGGAAGAAAAAAAAAGATAGATGAACTTAAGAAAGGTTTAAGCAAATATTTTGCTAAAAAAGATCTGGGTGTCGTGAAGAAGATTCTATAATATTATTAGAGATCATCTTAGAATGTTGTGGATGTCATAAGAAACGGTCTGAATTAGACCAGATATTATATGTTGTTAGAATTATGAGTATAGTCCTATCAAACACATGACAAGAGCAATGAAATATTCTACTCCCTATCAAATGAGAGGAAGAATCAAAAAGTGCTTGTGTTTTGGCATTGGAAATGCATTGCTCAGCAGGTATGCAGATTTATTTTAGTGGGGTTGTTTTCATGGCAATCAAAATTTTAGAAGTGTGTTGCATTGTCAAATCAAATTGAATCAAATATAAGTATTAGTTTGATTTTTAAAACTACTTTCACAAATTCAATTTATTTTTCAAAAACATATTTATGTTTGGATCGATTTGGTTAACAGTTTGCACTAAAAATCAGTTTTTGTTTCGACCAATTTTAAAATCAAATTTCCCTCAAACTTGTTTCAACTAAAAATTTTCCTCAAACTTGTTTCGACTAAAACTCAGTTTTCAATCCAACAACTTCTTAACCGTTTTTGAAATCAATAACTATTCGTCGACGACAAATACTTGAATTTCGACAGACATTTCCTAAAATTACATAGCTCAACAAAGCTGAATTGAATTAATAAGTAACAATTATGAAACATTAATGCTAAAAAAATGTAAAATAAGTTTCAAATTTCAATATGCAAAGTCAAAATTGAGTAATTGCATAATATGTATTCATTGTAAACATGTTGTGAATTGTGACAACCAAAACACCATCCATGTAGCTGAGAACTTCATGTTTCAATTAAATTTGTAATTAACTAAAGTTAATGTGACCATCTAAATCAAATGGGTGATTCCGAAATTAACAAAATAACACAATTAGTGTCCTGTAGATAAAGAAAAAGGAAGAGAGGAATATAAAAAAGAATGGTTGGTTCTAACCAAGTAAATTAGTTCTGAAAATTATTATCTTATCTAAAGCATTTATACTGACCGCAAATTAGTTCTGAAAATCTTAAACATGTGTCCTTCATTATCCCTCACACGAGAATAAATATGAGAAAAATAGTAACGTGAAAGTTTGAGAAAGATAAAAATATAATTGCAGTTTTGACGGAAAATTCTATATAAAAGTAAACAAGACAATTATTAAAAACATTAATGGGAACTCCTACGAGATATTTCAACTCACTAAAATATGGGGTCAGCCTGTGACCCTGAATACACAAGTTGAGTTCCATGGACTGAAGTGGAACCCACAAAAACACCGAATAAATTACTATCTGCACATATTAATCCGGTAGTGATTATTTAGCATCGCCAGTCTTCTGCGCTAAGATCCTACTGGGGCAACTCCTTGAGCCTTTGCAGCAGCAGAAGCTGCAGCTGCAGCGGCCGCGGCAGCCGCAGCAGCTGCTGGATTGGGCCGTGAATTTCCCTGAGCTTCAACTACGCGTGACTGCGGTTGTTGCTTCTGGGATTTGACCTTTGCAAGTAATTCATTTATCTGACTTCCTGTAAGTGTCTCCTGCTCCAGAAGAGCATTTGCAAGTGCGTGAAGCTCCTTTTCGTGGGTGGTTAGGATAGTTTTTGCATTGTTGTAAGCTCTTTCCAGTAAGTTCTTCACTTCTTTCTCAATAAGCAGCCTAGTTTCTGAGCTCATACTTCTCCCATTATCATAGTAATTGTGAGTGACAGGACCAACTTCAGTACTCATGCCATATTTTGTAACCATTTCCCTGGCCAAAGAAGTTGCCTGTGAAAGATCTGAGGAGGCACCAGAAGTAACTTCACTTTCTCCAAATATTAGCTCTTCGGCAACCCGGCCTCCCATACAAACATCAAGCCTAGCAAGCATCTGTTTACGAGAGTGACTAGTCTGATCCTTGTCCGGCAGTTGAGAAACCATGCCAAGAGCCATCCCGCGAGGAACTATAGTTGCCTTGTGAACAGGAAGCGCACCATCAGTGTGAACTGCTACCAAGGCATGGCCACCCTCATGAAAAGCAGTAGTCTTTCTTGACTCCTCAGATATAACAGCTGACTTACGTTCACTTCCCATCATGATCTTGTCCCGTGCAAACTCTAAATCATGCATGCTCACGGCTTTGGAGCCATTCATTGCAGCCCTGAGGGCAGCAACATTAACCAAATTTGCAAGGTCAGCACCAGAGAAACCAGGTGTACACCGAGCAATGATCATCAGATCAACATCATCCGCTTTCAGAACCTGCATCGTATTGGTAAAGAATCACACAAGCACACCCGTTAGAAGTTGCCTTCTAAGTTCTAAGTAGTCCATATTTGACGCAGCCTTACTATATTTCACAATTGTCCCCATAAGTAAATTTAAAAAAACTCAATAAAAATGGACATAATTGAAAAAGTATCACAGATTGTCATGGCTTAAGGAAATCATACTACACAATTTTTTGCACCAATATAGTGCACGGCTGCACACACTGCACATATGCCTCAAAATTCTTAAGACATGTGAGATTCCAGAAGAGCAAAAGCATACCTTTGACATGTGAGATTCCATAATCTGTCGCCGTCCTTCTACATCTGGATTGGGAACAACGACATGGCGATCAAAACGCCCAGGTCTCACCAGAGCCTTATCGAGTGACTCAGGAAAATTAGTAGCACCAATTACAATTATGCCTTCGTTTTGTTTGAATCCATCTAACTCAACAAGCATTTGATTTAAAGTCATCTTCATGTACATTTGGTCCTTTGGATTTCGACTTCCGCCAATAGCATCAATCTCATCAATAAAGATTATACAAGGCGACCTCTTTTTCGCAGCAGTAAAAAGATCTCTCACCCTTCGTGCACCAACACCAACAAACATCTCTTCAAATTCACTTCCACTGCATGAGAAGAAAGGAACCCCAGCCTCTCCAGCAATGGCTCTTGCCAACATTGTTTTTCCAGTGCCAGGCGGGCCAACAAGCAAAACACCTTTTGGGAGTTTGCCACCAAGACGAGTAAAGCGCTGTGCCAACGGAAAAGAGTTATCTAAATACAGTACAGAATAGTACAGGCTAGAATGTGACCAAGAAAAAAGTATATATAATATCACTCAAAAAGAAAATGAGATGTGATATCAAGAGAGTCACACAAAATTTAAGTTCTACATAGAGCACTGACAATTTTAAGCATTATGTTAAACATCTCACGCGAACTTTTTGTCAAATTCTAATGATAAAAATATTGGCCACCAATGTAAACAGCAGGAACTGAACCAGATGAGAAACAGAGAATAAGTGTCTGCTGAAGTAAATCTCAAACCCACTATTTCAGTTTGTTCCACGACATACTATGTCAAGTAGCCGGTTAAAACACCAGCAGGAACTGCATATAATAGTGTTAGAAAAACAGAGAATAATTTTCCAATGACAACTACAATTAGGCAGATCCTCAAGGGTCTGCACGCCTTCCAGCCAAAGGCACTTGATTCTCTACCTAATAGTGCTACTTATGGCAAACCGCAGATTATGTTATAAACATGGTAAATGGCATTGCAACCAATGGCAAAAGCATGTAAGATAGAATAAGTAAATGCACACAAATTTGGACAAAAATGCAACAGAAGAAAAAGACTAAGTAACATGCTAGAACTGGTAGAAAATTATAGGGCAGAAAAAAATGCAAACCAACTAAACATAAGAATGAAAGAGGATAAAAACAGAATTGATTTCGAAGATGATTACCATACAGAATTAGGAAAAGAGAGAAAATGACAGCATAAAAAAGAAAAAAGAGAACAGAAAGAATTAATGTAAAAAAGATATAAACAAGAACTAAAAGAAAAGAGAGCAGGAATACATAAGGTGAAACAAACAAGTATATAATTAATTAGCATACTACGAGGGAAGAAAGCGACAGCAGCATCATTTGAGAGTTTGGTAGAGTTAATTTCAGGGTTGAGTTTTAACCACTGGGGCCTGGGTTTCTAGGTCAGGATATGTGACCCAATCCCCTTCTCTCTTTTTTTTATCCACAGCCACCGCTTGGGGTGAACAAATGGTCGGGAACCAGTCGAATCCAGCTAAAAATTCCTAACCCAAAGCAAACCATGGAACGAATTTAGCATCCATTTCCATCCAATGAAGTGAATGGGTAAGGAGGGTAGTGGTTTGGACAGAGTGCAGGTTTGACGGGTGGGTAGCATTATCAGTTTACGATATAAAAGGAAGAGGAAAAATAAAGCAGTACAAGTTTGAAGGTTAAAAAGGAGGTTGTCTCAAGTGGCTATATGACTGTGCACCAATTGCTTGAAGTCCCAGTTTGTTGCGGTGGTGCTATTTTCTAGCTGAAAGAGTATAAAAAAACATGGCTTAACAATGAAGAGTCGAGGAGGAAGATGATGCTCGTGACAGTGGTTGATGAATGACGACTTGAAGTGCATGGAAGGTGGATAGTTGGACTGGAGTTCTGTTTGAAAATGGAAGATTCTTCAAAATCAAAGATCATCGAAATGATAAATTTATAAGAGTATCTATTTTTGTTACTAATTCCCAACTCCCAAAATGAATGGGTTACAGGCTGTATTTTTCAACTACAGTGAAACACTTTTCGTATATTTTCTAATTTGTAATGCTTGACACAGTACACCGACTGTGTTTCTGCCATGACAAACGATCCACCTGTTAAGATAGTTTTTTTACTCTGTTTTCACGGTTATTGGGCTGTGTCCTATTTTTGTCCAGTTCAAGCCACCACCAACCTCTCATATTTATTGGCAACAAGCTATATTTCTGCTAACTAACTCAGTTTGACTAATCTAACAGTCACACACCAACAGCTACCACACTATATTAGGCATATTTCAATATTGAGTTAGAATATTGAAAGTTACAAACCAAGTAATTAATGAAAAATGACCAGGAAGCACATCAAAAACTTAAGGCAAAGAGTATATTCAATTTGTTGAGAAATTATTATCCAGAGCAATAGAACTGATTTCTCAGCAAATTTTACTATTTACCGCTTGTATTAAAATGGCATATTTCTCATCGACAAAAGCATTAGCACTATTTCATAACATTGCATCAACATCTTCACGCCCCAAAGAACAACAAATTTCATGTGGCGTCATATAAAAGTAACCAACAAGATTGAAATAGCTTAGGACACATCTCAATCAAATAACTATTTCATGCTCAAGTGCGAGAAACGCATGCAAGAGAGAACATGGATTTGTGCCAGAAAACTCTACCTTAGGATCTCTTAGATAATGAACAATTTCTTCAAGTTCAGCCTTTGCCTCATCCACACCTTTCACATCGCTAAATTTAGTACTTGTCTCCACACTGGGCTGCACTTCTTCATTCATACCAAGACCTAAAAAAATGAAAAGTATTATAGAAAAAATAGAGAATGTGCCCATCAAATTCAGATTGAACATTGAATTAAACTGAGAGGTTTGTAAGTTACAATGACACAGCAATACCTTTACTAATTCCTTTATCCTCAATGAGAGCTCCTACACCAGAAATCAAGAGGAAGGCCACGGCAACAGATCTAATTGTACGCCATAGCTGTTCCTTGAAATTTCCACCTTCTGATGCAGCAACCATATGAATAGGAGCAGTTGCAGTTCCAAGAATTCCATCTTTTGTAGTTTTACCCACATTTCTAAGAGCAGCAAGGCCACCTATACTACTTTCTTCCTCTCTCACGGAATTGGAAATACCTGAAAATTTAGATACCACGGGTTATAACATGTAGTCTGTAAAATATGCAAAAGAAAGGAATGTTCAAATAGCTGATTGAAAAGAATAAGAATAACAAATTTCGACAAATGCACAATAGTAATGCCAACTTTTGAATTCTGCAGACCCCAACATAGATCTATATAAGATTTTGGATTCCGTCCATCCATCATTTATTTATCCCATCCATGAAAAGCAAGTTTTATGAAATTATCCTTGTTGCTATCACTATATGAAAGGTGAAAAGAGGTACCATGATTGCGACTGAAGGTTTGCAGCATTAGAACAAAGACAAAAGTATGACTCTCTTGTTCATAATGACTAATAGAGTAGGATATTAATCAAACATCATAATTCCCAACAAAAGGTTATGATCAATGCTACAATGGCTTGTTGCCATTGGGCAATAAGCAAATGAAACAACTTTACCATATACACAATGACTTTCACTGGTTTTGGGGGAAAACAAGATCTAGGACCAAAACATATATCAATTAGTTTACTATTGCTCCATAAGTCCCTTACTATATTAGTACTCATTGAAAAAAAATTGTCCATCAATAAAATTCTCATTTTAAATTACTAGATGCATTTTTTAAACATAACCCTAATTAATATTTACTAATATGAAAATTCAATATTGAATTCAATAAGTACTCATTGGAAAAAAATTGTCCATATATAAAATTCTCATTTTAAATTACTAGATGCATTTTTTAAACATAACCCTAATTAATACACTAATATGAAAAGTCAATATTGAATACGTATATACTCAAAGAACAGTTGGAATATGAAAAGTCAATATTATACCAAAAGGACAATTTAGTAATACTCCCGCATAACATGGACGCAATAACTAGACTACCAATTTTTCTTAATATATGTGAAATTTGTATTGGGGCTTGTTATTAGGGACGGAGGGAGTATTTCAAAAAAATATTGATGTCATAATTTTATCCAAAAATTTGTGCTAACATGATTCCCTCAAAATATAAATCACCAGAAAGTTAGCAGCAAATGAGAGAAGAAAGTTAAGTAGTAATATTCAAATCATTAAAAAGATGATTGCCAAGTGAATTTTTTTAGCAATGTTTAACTTCAAATCATGACACTCAGCAAGTTTAGTTTGTATTTTGTGGCACAACCGTGATTAGACAGAGTAGCAATTAACTCAGCTTTCCAATCAAATTATAAACACTTCAAGCATTTGTTTGATTTATTGGTCGAGAGAAAATTAGAAACTTGCTAAAAAGTCCATTAAATCCCATTTTTAAACAACCAATTGAAATTAGAAATCATTTGAATACCGCAAGATTTCTTTTAAGTTGAAAACAGTCTTCATTGAATACCCCACAAGATTTCTGTACTCAATTTTAAAAGTCTAGAAAATAATAATTGAATAACGTTGACCTACTATAAATTAAACAAAAGTCTTGAATGAATGAATGAATACCACTAGACGTTTTCATTATAAAACTGTTTTAAAATCCTTCCAAGTCTTAATTGGATACACCCCTTTAATTCCCTGAACAAGGATAGAAGGCCCGCAAAATATTGGTCAAACAGAGAAAAGGCAAAGCATGGTCACATGATAACGCACTCAAGTGAAATGAGAACCAAAAAGTCACCTCTTCGCAAAGTCTTGAGTAATTCACTTTCATCCAGCCTATCAACTTTTACCAATGCTTTAACATATTCAGCAAGTGCCGACGAATTTGTATGCAGAGATGGCTGACTTTCAAATGCTCTAATCACGGATTCAGGATCATTTCTACGGTAAAGTTCTTTTAGATAAGAGGCTTCCTCGGCTTCAGATGAATCACGCAGTCGTCGGGCCAGATTTCCAAGATAGCTGGATCGGGATCTTTCCTGGGAGAAGAAAAGCCCATTCCCTACATAAATTTGAAAGTGAGTGCAACAAACAATAGCTAAAGCCGATAATACTTTCCTATTTACTTAAAACCCAATTGCAAACAGCAAGTATAACTAATTCAAATAATTATTTTAGCTAAACCACAAAGTGAGTCAATTCAGAAAAACAAGAGTGTCTGTAAACAAGAGAAACATAAACAGAAACTTATATTTTAGAAACATAAGATGAGGGAACAAAAGCTTCTTACTTGAACATCCATCAAACTTATTACGAGATAAATAGCTTCTACTCAATATATCTTTGACCTTTCCAAATTCTGATTGACGCCTATCAACCTGCAAAAATAAATCATATGACACATAAAAGTAATACGAGAAAAACCAAAACCTTTAGCACACTTTCAATTCAAAACAAAACAAGCCTAAACCTAAATGCTCAGATAGCCTGATTAGCATACATGTAATCTTAACCCTAAGCAATCTTATATATAGGGTACGTTTGAATTGGATTATTGAAACTTATCTACAGCTTATAACTTAAACAAAAACAATTATCTCCAGCTATAGAAATAATTTATACATATGCTAAAAACTGCAAATTAAATTGTTTATCCAAACTGCAAATTAGGGTTTCCCAAACGATAAGAAAGGGAAAATTGATTGTATGAATCGAAATTGATTGATTGAACAACTGACCTGTGTTATCAAACGCCTCCAAGCCATGTGACCTTAATAACAGGTTAAAAGAATCGAATCTGTTGCGATGAATCTGTGGAGCAGAGCAAAACGACTGGGATTAACGGCGTTTTGGATATGAAATGAAAGATCAAACGAATTATCTTCGTTCTCAGCACCGAAACAACATTGTTAGCGTTAACAGGTTAAACCTTGTGAAGCTTTTGTTCTTGTTTTCTGCACTCGCTCGCTCGTTCGGTTTCGCACTTTTCTTGTTTTCTTGCGAGATTGGTGTTTCAGTAAAACATGGTCAGAATTTAGAGACCTACGCGGAAATGGATTGTGTAAGGTATACATATTTTCAACTATTCTAGTCGTTGGATCAATCTCACCATTCACAAAATGCCACGTGTTTTTTATTCAAGAGAAATAATATATTTTAATTTAATTAAATAAATAAATAATTCTTTCCATATACAAGCACTAAACTTTATTTTTTTCTTTTTTGAAATTTTGACTTAATCGTAAAATCATGTGCATAGTTGTTATTGTAGGAGAATAGCCATCCAAGGCGCAGCGGAATTTAAAATTTTTCTCCATTAGTGATCCTTACGAATGAGCATGATCAGTGATAGAATCGTTACCTCTTGTGGCGATTCAAACCTTTGGTGCAGATCTCTGATAATGATTGAATCCTTTGAAGCAAATCCACGGGGCGATCACGAACGTTGAATGGCGATCACGAACGTTGAATGATGACAACGTCTCTACTCAGTCCACACGAACGGATTCCTTCAATCGCAGTGCTAGCGGTTTGTGAATGAAGGCTTTGAGTGAGGGAAAGAGAGATACGAAATTCCAACTCTTCAGTTGTGTTGTATTCCCTTACAAAGCTTCTGCACAAGAGCTCTATTTATAGAACCACTTGTGTGGGCTTCAAGCCAAAAAGCCCACTTAAGTGCATTTTGGCCTATATCTCATAATATGCCAAAATCACTTAAGTATTTGGTACCTTACCATATTTCGTATTCAGCTTAAGTACACCGTACCTTACGATGTTCCTTAATTATTCTATCTCTCATCAATCCGTCCTTTGTGTGTGACCCTATAGGTTTTCGCGACGCTGGCAATTATATTAAATCACGCATTTAACATAATAAACAGTGAGCGGTATCTAGCAACACATCACTGCTACCCAAGTCACGAAAATGTCATGTGATCTGACAAAACCTCCTGTGATAATAATTATGTGTATAATTACCCATTTGCCCTTATGTCTATATTGAACACAAGGTATATACCATGTCACCCTTGTCCAGTTCAATATTAGGCCCATAGACATTTATCCTGTTAAGCAGGATTGGCAAATTCCATCTAGGACACTCATGTCCCTCAGCATGCTTCGTGGAGTACCCATCAACTGTCTTTATGGTTATCCAGTTACGGACAACGTTGGATCAGCAATAAAGCACTCGACTCTACATCTAGGATCCATAGTGGTTTCAGGTCGAAGAGTGGTATACACTATTATCACCATGAGAATAACTTATGACACTTTGCATAACTTTCTATATAGTATTCTCATAGCGGGTCAATCCAGTATGAATATTACTCTTAATATTCATACCTATGTTTAAGACTTGATAACTCTTTATCCATGATCCATGAGACGTGATCATCAGTCTACAAACATAATAGTCTCCATGCTTTAATGTTATCCCATTTCATAATAAAGCTTGACTACGGACACTTTAAGAATAGTGTCCTTATGTTTAATGTGATCTCATGATTAAGTCATACTTGATACATTAAATGGACTATTTATTCCAGGGACTTTATTAAACAAACATAATAAAGAAAAATGCATTTTATTATTAATAAATAATTCGATACAAGTACCAAAAGTATTGGCCTCTAGGGCATACACCAACAATCTCCCACTAGCACTAGAGCCAATTAGACATATCCCTAATGCCCATAGATCTAGTATGGCCATCATGCTTCTGCTGCGCAAGAGGCTTTGTCAGTGGGTCAGCAATATTGTCGAGTGTAGGTACTCTACATATTTTCACATCTCCTCTATCTATTATCTCTCGAATGAGGTGATAACGCCTAAGTATGTGTTTGGATCGTTGGTGAGATCTAGGCTCCTTAGCTTGTGCGATAGCACCATTGTTATCACAATAGAGACCAATGGGATCCACAATGCTAGGAACTATGTCAAGTTCACTAACGAACTTTTTGATCCAAACAGCTTCCTTTGCTGCACTTGAGGCAGCAATATACTCGGCCTCGGTTGTAGAATCAGCAACTGTATCTTGCTTTGAACTTTTCCAGCTCACAGCGCCACCGTTTAAGCAAAACACATAACCAGATTGCGATCTAAAGTCATCCTTGTCTGTCTGGAAGCTAGCATCGGTGTAACCAATTACAGCCAATTCTTCCTGACCTCCATATATCAAGAATGAGTCCTTAGTCCTTCTCAAGTACTTAAGGATATTCTTAACAGCTACCCAATGGGCATCACCAGGATCAGATTGGTATTTACTCGTTGCACTTAAAGCATACGAGACATCTGGTCGAGTACATAACATGGCATACATGATAGATCCTATTGCAGATGCATATGGAATCTTATTCATGCGTTCCCTTTCTTCCTTAGTTGAAGGGGATTGTGTTTTTGATAGACACATGCCATGTTGCATAGGTATGAATCCTTTCTTGGAATCATGCATATTAAAGCGTCTCAACACTTTGTCTATGTATGTACTCTGACTTAGGCCAAGCAATTTTTGTGATCTATCTCTATAGATTCTGATTCCTAATATATAGGCTGCTTCACCTAGGTCCTTCATAGAAAAGCATTTCCCCAACCAAGTCTTTACTTGTTGCAGGGTAGGGACATCGTTTCCAATGAGTAATATGTCATCTACATATAATACCAGGAACACGATCATGCTCCCACTAACCTTCTTGTAGACACGAGGCTCATCTTCGTTCTTAATGAATCCATATTGTTTTACCGTTTCATCAAAACGAAGATTCCAGCTTCTGGAAGCTTGCTTCAATCCATAGATTGATCTTTGTAGCTTACATATCTTATGGGCTTCTTCTGGTATGTCAAATCCTTCAGGCTGTGTCATGTACACATCCTCAAGAAGATTCCCATTAAGGAAAGCAGTTTTGACATCCATTTGCCATATTTCATAATCATGATATGCAGCGATAGCAAGTAAAATTCGAATAGATTTAAGCATTGCAACTGGTGAAAAGGTTTCATCATAGTCAACACCATGAATTTGTTTATATCCTTTTGCAACCAGTCTTGCCTTATAGGTATGTACCTTACCATCCATGTCAGTCTTCTTTTTGAAGACCCACTTGCATCCTATAGGATTAACTCCTACAGGAGGCTCTACCAAGTTCCAAACTTGGTTCGTGTACATGGAATCTATTTCGGATTTCATGGCCTCTAGCCACTTCTCAGACTCAGGACCAGTTATGGCCTCTTGGTAGGTCACAGGCTCATCTTGATCCATGAGTAATACATCACCTTGATCTGTTATGAGATATCCATATCTTTCAGGTAGGTGACGTATCCTGCTTGACCTACGCTGGTCTTGTTCTACTTGAGCAGGTTGTTCTTCCACAACTACTTGTGTTTCCTGCTCTAATTCCTCCATAGGTGTATCAATGCTTTGCGATTCTTGAATTTCTTCAAGCTCTACTTTCCTCCCACTGGTTCCTTTGGAAATAAAATCCTTTTCTAGGAAAACTCCAGTTCGAGCGACAAACACTTTGCCCTCAGAAGGATTGTAGAAGTAATATCCTCTTGTTTCTTTAGGATACCCCATAAATAAGCATTGGTCAGATTTGGGCTCAAGCTTAGTTGAAATTTGTCGTTTCACATAAACTTCGCAACCCCAAATCTTCATGTAAGACATATGTGGTCTCTTACCACTCCATATCTCATATGGTGTTTTATCAACCTTTTTGGATGGAACACGGTTAAGTGTGTAAGCTGCTGTCAATAGCGCATGTCCCCAAAGGAGTTTGGAAGATCGGCGTGACTCATCATGGATCGGACCATGTCCAACAGGGTTCGATTTCTTCTCTCAGATACACCATTCCATTGGGGTGTTCCAGGAGGAGTAAGTTGGGATAGTATCCCACACTCTTTTAGATGGTCATCAAACTCTAGGCTTAAATACTCACCACCTCGATCTGATCGAAGAGTTTTAATATTTTTACCTAGTTGGTTTTGTACTTCATTCTTGAATTCCTTGAACTTTTCAAAGGACTCTGATTTGTGTTTCATTAAATACACATAACCATATCTACTGAAATCATCAGTAAATGTGATGAAGTATTGAAAACCTCCTCTGGCTGGTATGTTCAGTGGTCCGCATACATCAGTATGTATGAGGGCCAAAAGATCATTAGCTCTTTCACCTTGATCTGTGAATGGGGACTTTGTCATCTTTCCAATTAAACAAGATCTGCATGTCTCATATGATTCATAATCAAAAGAGTCCAAGAGTCCATCTTTATGGAGTTTGGAAATGCGTTTCTCATTTATGTGGCCTAACCGACAATGCCAAAGGTAAGTTGGATTTAACTCATTTGGTTTCATCCTTTTAGTATTAATGTTATAAATAGGCATTTCAAGATCAAGGACATATAGTCCATTGTTCATCTGTGCAGTAGCATAGAATATATCATTCAAATAAATTGAGCAACAATTATTCTTTATTATAAATGAAAAACCAAACTTGTCCAAACAAGAAACGGAAATAATATTCCTGCTAATTGCAGGTACATAATAACAGTTCTCTAACTGAATTATTAAACCACTAGGTAAAGTCAATCCATAAGTTCCTACGGCTAAAGCAGCAACCTTTGCTCCATTGCCAACTCGTAGGTCGACTTCACCTTTTGCCAATTTTCTACTCCTTTTTAGTCCCTGCACATTTGTACAAATGTGAGAACCACATCCAGTATCTAATACCCATGTCACAGAAGTAGATAAATTAATTTCAATAACAAAAATACCTGAAGTTGAAGTCTCTACTCCATTCTTCTTATCTTCCAGGTACTTTGGGCAGTTTCTCTTCCAGTGTCCGGTTTTACCGCAATGGAAGCAGGTGCCTGCTTTTGCTATGCCTCCACTAGGCTTCAAAGTAGCAACGGTGGGTTTGGGTTTGACAACTTCCTTGCCTTTCCCTTTATCACCCTGCTTGATGGGCCTTTTATTCTGTCTCTTTCCATTTCCGATCATCAGAATGGACTTCCCTTTTGACTTCAGATTCTGCTCAGCCGTTCTTAACATGGCTAGCAGCTCAGGAAGCGATTTGTCCATATCATTCATATTGAAATTTAGGACAAACTGACTGAATCTATCTGGCAACGATTGCAAGATCAAATCAGTCGCAAGTTCCTTTCCGAGGGGAAAACCCAGTCTGTCAAGGTTTTCCACATACCCAATCATCTTGAGTACATGGGGACCTATAGAGGCTCCCTCAGCTAACTTGCCTTGAAAAAGGGCTTTTGAAACTTCAAACCTCTCATGTCTTGCTTGCTCTTGATAGAGCAGCTTCAGGTGTTCGATCATATCGAATGCTGACATGTTCTCATGTTGCTTTTGCAATTCTGAGTTCATGGTAGCTAGCATGAGACAAGCAGTTTCATTGGCATCATCGACATGCTTCTTATAAGCATCTCTTTCTGCCTTAGGTGCAGAACTAGGAGGTTCCTCTTCAGGAACAGGTGTCTCCAAGACATACAGCTTTTTATCATGTTTGAGGATAATCCTCAGGTTTCGGTGCCAATCCAGAAAATTTGTCCCAGACAATTTTTCCTTGTCAAGGATCGATCGCAAAATGTTGTTAGAGGTGTTTGTTGTCATGGTAATCTACATAAGAAATAATGAAAATATAAGTATCATTGGCATATTTAATTAGGCCTTTAATTAAACATGCTCCCACTATTTTACTCAAAACAAATGACCCTCATCATCTGATTCGGAAAATCCCGTTGGAAGATTTTCTAGTGGGTTGAGATCCATATTTCACTTCGTTCTAAGTCCGCGTAGGCGGATTACACAAAACTAGGTTATTTAGGTAGGAACTCCTTCCAATTGTATCTCATACAACTCTCGAAAATTTCAATTGGGTGAATAACTCCTTATTCCAATCCATCATATGGATTATTCCCAACTCTTGCTTCTAAACATATATATAATCTTATTATAATTTGTTTAGTTAAGTTTGACCCATTGTTTTAACAGTTGGATATTACAATTATCCCATTGCACCTTACTAATATATAGATCATGCACCTCGCGTAGGCGAAACCTACATTATCCATTACTAGTCTTGATGAGTGTTAAAACTTGGAAAGCATAAACTTAATATTTAATTTGAGGGAATTGCAATTTTTCTGATCTCACCGGCTTGTTTATCATATAAACCGTCTCTCACATGCATCAACATACATTCACATGCATCAACATACATACAAACAAAAATGAAACAGTTATGGCCCCTAGCGCAATTGTTCTCCCAAGCCAATGAGAGAACCTAAGCTAACCTACAACGATCTAAGCTTCTCCAAGCAAGATCTTCAAGGTTGTCCTCCTTTGGCACTGACTTCTTTGCTTTCTTCATATCATTACATTACATGAAAGAAACTCGTTTTACATACGAGGGAGTGAGATGAGAAAAGAAGTTACATTTGGGAGATTAAGAGAGAGGCACGACACGCAGGTCGTATTTTAAAATCCAAAACAAAATAAAGGAAAACTAAGGCCATAACCGATCACCACAAGACAATAATAAACACTTTATTATTATTATTAATTCCTTTAATTAATAAAATCAAATTAAATTTCGACGACCGATCACACTACGCAGAGTTAGCGGGGGGTCCGCTGCCCGGTCAGTGGACGGTGGTTCCGCTGACCGTTCAGCGGACAGGGGTCAAGGGGGCAGCGCCCCTTGCGGGGTCGAAGGGGCAGCGCCCCTGCTCGAAAATTTTAATGAACAATTCATTTAAAATTGACGTCGTTTTTCGTATCAACACTTGATACTTCAAAACACTTTTTCTAGCCGAACGGGTGAATTTTTCCTTGCGTTAACCGGTTAACCATATGCGTTAACCGGTTAACACTGTTTGAAAACATTTAGAAAACTCTTTTCTGCCTTGCGTTAACCGGTTAACCAAATGCGTTAACCGGTTAACACTGTTTGAAAATCTCAAAAATTTTATTTCGCATTCCGTTAACCGGTTAACCATATGCGTTAACCGGTTAACACTGTTCCAAAAATTAAAAAAAAAAATTATTTCGTATTACGTTAACCGGTTAACCATACGCGTTAACCGGTTAACACTGTTCGGAAAAGTGTTTAGGACGCACAACTCTTGTGCAATCAAACCCCAATCGCATAACTCTCTAACAACACAACCCTTGTGTCATCACTAACCCTGATGCACCAATTTCAGACCGTCAAACACATCTCGATTGTTAATTCAGTATGATTGATCAACATGTCATTGCTTCACCATACTAATGTCGGATCAAGAAGCAAATGACCATTGATCGCTCAAAGGAAAACAATCATCGAGGGTTTGAATGAATGAAACAAGAACACTATATCATATATAATGTATTTTGCATCAGGATTACATATATCACATATATGTAACTTGATCGATCTCAATTTAACCTTTGATTCATTCTGTCTTTAATCATATTATTACAGAACAAAAACAGTTATCAGATTCATGGTTTCGTAAGTGGCTCTGATACCACTGTAGGAGAATAGCCATCCAAGGCGCAGCGGAATTTAAAATTTTTCTCTATTAGTGATCCTTACGAATGAGCATGATCAGTGATAGAATCGTTACCTCTTGTGGCGATTCAAACCTTTGGTGCAGATCTCTGATAATGATCGAATCCTTTGAAGCAAATCCACGGGGCGATCACGAACGTTGAATGATGACAACGTCTCTACTCAGTCCACACGAACGGATTCCTTCAATCGCAGTGCTAGCTGTTTGTGAATGAAGGCTTTGAGTGAGGGAAAGAGAGATACGAAATTCCAACTCTTCAGTTGTGTTGTATTCCCTTACAAAGCTTCTGCACAAGAGCTCTATTTATAGAACCACTTGTGTGGGCTTCAAGCCAAAAAGCCCACTTAAGTGCATTTTGGCCTATATCTCATAATATGCCAAAATCACTTAAGTATTTGGTACCTTACCATATTTCGTATTCAGCTTAAGTACACCGTACCTTACGATGTTCCTTAATTATTCTATCTCTCATCAATCCGTCCTTTGTGTGTGACCCTATAGGTTTTCGCGACGCTGGCAATTATATTAAATCACGCATTTAACATAATAAACAGTGAGCGGTATCTAGCAACACATCACTGCTACCCAAGTCACGAAAATGTCATGTGATCTGACAAAACCTCATGTGATAATAATTATGTGTATAATTACCCCTTTGCCCTTATGTCTATATTGAACACAAGGTATAGACCATGTCACCCTTGTCCAGTTCAATATTGGGCCCATAGACATTTATCCTGTTAAGCAAGATTGACAAATTCCATCTAGGACACTCATGTCCCTCAGCATGCTTCGTGGAGTACCCATCAACTGTCTTTATGGTTATCCAGTTACGGACAACGTTGGATAAGCAATAAAGCACTCGACTCTACATCTAGGATCCATAGTGGTTTCAGGTCGAAGAGTGGTATACACTATTATCACCATGAGAATAACTTATGACACTTTGCATAACTTTCTATATAGTATTCTCATAGCGGGTCAATCCAGTATGAATATTACTCTTAATATTCATACCTATGTTTAAGACTTGATAACTCTTTATCCATGATCCATGAGACGTGATCATCAGTCTACAAACATAATAGTCTCCATGCTTTAATGTTATCCCATTTCATAATAAAGCTTGACTACGGACACTTTAAGAATAGTGTCCTTATGTTTAATGTGATCTCATGATTAAGTCATACTTGATACATTAAATGGACTATCTATTCCAGGGACTTTATTAAACAAACATAATAAAGAAAAATGCCTTTTATTATTAATAAATAATTCGATACAAGTACCAAAAGTATTGGCCTCTAGGGCTTACACCAACAGTTATCATAAAATTAGTTTTAAATTTTAATTATAAATACGTAATGTAGGACTTAGAGAATTGAGGCATACATCCTTAAAATAGTTGTTATGATTAAATTATCAATAATCTTAGAACTACATAACGAACGAATATAAAAAATTGAGACGGACGATCCAGACCACTAAGTATCACGAGAGCCTTATAGTCTCGTGAGAGGTCTTATTCGGCTCGATTATGGAGCATTGACGTATTAAAATGAAGAGTACATTGAATTATCTCGCGGTCGCTGACCACGTATCATATGAGACGTAACATATTCTCACACACTCCGAAGACACTCACCATCCATATTTGACTTATGGGGATAACACCTTGGGCATTATCATCATCGTCGTAGACATACCTCGCCCCTCTTCTTCATATGATGGCTTTAAGGGCGACGAATATACTCCTTTTAGAAACTTCTTAAGTGGAAGAATAAACAAGTACCCACATTTACAAAGAGCTCCATAAACTATTGGAGATAGAGACTTACAGTGGAATAACATATCCAAATGAACATGTGGAACTCGTATATTTCCTATTGAATTTTAGAGGGGGGAAAGGCTCAAAGAAGTGTAAAATATTTGTTTTTACCTTCAAGTTCGATATCATGGCATGGTTATGGGGTTTGAGAAACAAAGCCATTAACACATGGGAGAACTCTACATGTGGTTCACTGCACATTTCATAAAATATGAAGGCATCCAAAATCACTAGAGAGCTTAGGCTAAATAAGGCACAAAAAGGGCAAACATTTGCGGTTATATATATATATATATATATATATATATATATATATATATATATATATATGGAGAGAGATATTTAACCAAGAAATCATTTTTGTTAAGAGCGTCGATGACGAGATGAAGAAATATCTGCTAAGACTTAGGGCTTCAATTTGGATCTAAGTTCGTCAAAAGCATCAGGATTAGGGGCCTAAAAACCTTTAATAGACTGCTAGCAATGACATGAAAGTGTATAAAGTATGAAGAAAAGTTGGTCGCAAGCAAGGAATTTTATGAAGAAGTATCAAAAGGGATGAGGTTATCAATAAAGCAATTGAAGAACCAACACGAAACATAAAACGGACAAGCAAATGGGAGAGGATAAAGGATAATTGATTCGGTTGCGAAAAATAGAGGTAGTAGATTGCTCCTTTATAAGTATCAAGATTACACACTCTTTAATACTTGTAGGGAACATATTCAACATGAATGCATCAATGTTGAATTCCACAAAGAAGAAGTGAAGAGTCCCAAACAGATCCATGAATATCCCAACATTGAAAAGTACATATGTTGTTATTTCCACTTGAGAAACAACCACAACACCGAGGGTTGTGCAACTAGGTTTTATAATAAATTTTAGGGCATGTTTAGGGACATAATGTTATGAGAAGGAAGCCCACAGAAGAAAATAGGAGAAGTGATCCACATGGCCAATGAAGATAAACAATTTGACAACAAAGAAAAAAAACAGAATTGTTGGTGGTATATACTGTAGTTTGAGGATTTTTTACTTAAAGGAAAACTCTACATATAACGACAAACATCTAGGAAAACGTATTCCAATATGGGGAAGACCTTCCCATCAATATGGGGATGCATCTAAAAGGGACGACAGGGCGCGGACAAAGCAAAAATACATGTGAAGACCAATGACAAAGGGAATGGGCCTTGGCTCCTCAAAGAATAACATAATTCAGATAAGGGAAAGTTCAAGAACAAAGATAATGGGCAATTACTTCTCAAAGAAAAAGTAAAATTCGAGGAAAAGGCATCAAACACATTAGCGTTAACCTGAAAAATGTATGGCTTGAGCTTAAAACTGAGGTAGGTGGGTCAAAAGGACGTCGTAAGATCAAGGATGACGATTGTAAGATGGAGAAGTAATTAGGTTCTAACATTAAATAATACTTGTTTTCTAGATTTTGACTTTGCATTTATGTTTCAGTTCAATCACACATTTCTTTATGGATGATAAGGGGTATATATATCGCTTATTATGTGTTTTTATCAATAGGAATTATGCTTTATTTCTTTGTTTTATTCCTCTTTTACAACTTTTTGATATGGTTTTATATTTTCAACTAATAAGGAGTGTCAAGAGTCGAAGCGGAACAAAAAAGGGACAGAAAAATGCAAGAAGAGGAGTCCCATAATACATAAAACCCAAGACCAACACAGTTGGGTTGTGTAAGCTGACATAGGTCGTGTTGGCACCAGTTCCCTTCCCATATGAAAAAGTCGAGCACAACACGGGAAAATCGTGTTCCCTGATAAGGTGGTCGTGCAAGGATGTAGCAACAACAAGTGAATTGAAGCGGCATTGTTGGTGACTTGATCAAGCTTTGGTCAAGGTTTTTGGAGGTTCTATAGTCAATAATAAACATAGGGTTTATGGGATTTGATTTATCATCTCTTGTATTAATACTTTTGCAAAGTAATATTTATTATATTAATATCTGAACTCGAATTCGAATTGAGGGCAGACGTACCCATGATGAGGTCGATTGGGGAACTGCCTAAACAAATCCTTGCGTACTCGTTCTCTCTCTCTCTCTCTCTCTCTCTCTCTCTTATTGGTGACTTGATCAAGCTTTGGTCAAGGTTTTTGGAGGTTCTATAGTCAATAATAAACATAGGGTTTGTGGGATTTAATTTATCATCTCTTGTATTGATACTTTTGCAAAGTAATATTTATTATATTAATATCTCAACTCGAATTCGAATTGAGGACAGACGTACCCATGATGAGGTCGATTGAGGAACTGCCTAAATAAATCCTTACGTACTCGCTCTCTCTCTCTCTCTCTCTCTCTCTCTCTCTCTCTCCATCTCTATCTATCTATCTATCTATCTATCTATCTATCTATCTATTTATCTATCTATCTCGTTTATTTTTCGATTCATAAATTGTTAATTACTTTGATCTCTTGATCAACATTGTTTGGATAATAACTTTTGAAATCTTTGATAAATTGTGTTGGTGTAGTAATCACTTACCATTTGGCAGTGATTGGTTATTAAGAACTATAAACACTATACTAATATCCAAACTTTGTTGATTGCACGCAAAGTGTTTGATGAATTATGGCAACTAGTCTTTTGTGTGTTGTTGACATTGGAGATAGATAGTTACTATAATAGAGTATTCAAATTAGTGCTTGAAGTATTGATAAATAAACTTGTGGATTATTATCATACCATTGGTACTCATACGTATATCTGAGTTTTTCATAGAAGGTTCGGTTAGACAATTTTGGATCCCGAAAATATTTTAAACTTGCTTTCACATCATAAATTTTTCTAAATCAAAGTTTTGAATAAAATTTTAATTTGGGATCTATTCACCCCCCCCCCCCCCCTTCCCCCTCTAGATATAGGTATATCGTCTAACATTATTCTGATAGGATACGAAGATGCATCTTCGTAAACCCTATACGGAGATGCATCTCCGGAATAATAAACATGTAAAATGCCTCAAGAGTGGTATGTATGGTGTATGTTTAAAAATATTACGGAGATGCATCCCTGGATCCGTTAATGTTTTGATTTTAGATAAGGTGCGTTCGAAGATGCATGTCTGAAATCTGAGGGGCATTTTGGATTTTCCATAGGATGTTTTTCCATCCCATATGGGTGGGATAAGAAATTCCCTTTAATAACATCCCCAATCACCGATGTGTTTCCTTTTCGTAACATCTGTCAACAACAACAACAACAACAACAACAATATCAACAAGGTCGATACCTCTCAATTGAACCAAACAGACCCATAAAATAAATATTTTTAGTGGAAATTTGCTTCAGATGAATTAGGGTTTTGTCCTCTCCCTCTATAAAGTAAATCATACTTGTCATTACTAGAGATTTCTTTGTTTCAAAATAAATTGTTTAACCAAACCACAATTCATTACTTTTGGATTTCAACGGAAGATTGGTTAGCAAGCGATAGATTTCGATTTCAACACAAAGATAGGGTTAGCAAGCCATCAATGATTTCGACGGAATATAGCTTTAGTAAGTCGTCAATTTCAATGGTTTCAATGCAATATAATAGGGTTACCAAGCGATTGATTTCGATGATTTCAACAGAAGATAGGGTTAGAAAGCGATCGATGATTTCAATAGAAGATAGGTTTAGCGACATTCCTAACTCAATTCTATGTCACATACTCTCTTTTCTCCCAACCAAAATAGCCGCCCGCACAAGCATCCTCTCAAAGAGGTGGAAACCAATATGGCTTTCTGAAGGAGAATTGCGATCCAAAACGCAGGGAAAATTAAAAATTTCTCCTTTAGTGATCCTTATGAATGAGCATGATCAGTGGTAAAAATCGTTACCTCTTGTGGCGATTGAAACCTTTGATGCAGATATAAGGAGTGATCACGAACGTTGAATGGTGACAACGCCTCTACTCAATCCACACAAACAAATTCCTTCAATCTCAGTGTTAGCTGCTACGAATAAAGGCTTTGAGTGTGTGTGTGTGTGTGTGTGTGTGTGTGTGTGTGTGTGTGTGTGTGTATGTGTGTGTGTGAGAGAGAGAGAGAAACGAAATTTCATCTAATCAAATGCTTCTGCACAAGGGTTCTATTTATAGAACCACTTGTGTGGGTTGCAATATAAAAATCTCACTTAAGTGTATGTGGCCTATATCTTATGATATAACAAAATCACTTAAGTGCGTGGTACTTTACCATATTTCGTATTCTACTTAAGTGCATCGTACCTTACAATGTTATACAATTCACTTAAGTGCATCGTACCTTACGATGTTCCTTATTTACTCTATCTCTCATCAATCCGTCCTTTTGTGTGTGACCCTGTAGGTTTTCGCGACATTGGTAATTATATTAAATCACGTATTTAACATAATAAATAATGAACAATATATAGCAACACATCACTATTACCCAAGACACGAAAATATCATGTGATCTGACAAATCCTTTTGTGATAATACTTATGTGTATAATTATACTTTTGTCCTTATGTCTATATTGAAAAAAAGGCATAAACCATGTCATCCTTGTCCAATTTAATATTGGGTCCTTAGACATTCATCCTGTTACGCAAGATGAGCAAATTCCATTTAGGTCACTCATGTCACTTAGTATGCTTCGTGGAGTACCCATCAACTGTCTTTATGGTCATCCAGTTACAGATAATGTTTGATCAGCAATAAGGCACTCGAATCTACATCTAGGGTCCATAATGGTTTCAGGTCGAAGGGCGGTATCACCATGAGAATAACTTATGACACTTTGCATAACATTCTATATAGTATTCTCATAGCGGGTCAATCCAGTATAAATATTACTCATAATATTCATACCTATGTTTAAGACTTGATAACTCCTTATCCATGATCCATGAGATGTGATCATCAGTCTATATACATAATAGTCTTAATGCTTTAATATTATCCCACTTCACAACAAAACTCGACTACAGATACTTTAAGAACAGTGTACTTATGTTTAATGGGATCTCATGATTAAGTCACACTTGATACATTAAATGGACTAGCTATTTTATGGACTTTATTAAATAAGCATAATAAAGAAAATTGTATTTTATTATTAATAAATAATTCTATACAAGTACCAAAAGTATTGGCCTCTAGGGCTTACACCAACACTTTCTGTCACTAGTTTGGATTTCATTCCGAGAATCACCCCTGAACCATATTATATAATTCGTCATTCTATCTCATGACATCAAGTTGCCAATACTATCATTTCGTCTAAGTTGTGATTTTGATTACAAACCTAACAAACCTGAAGTTTTAGACTCGGTTATTATGGCAACAATACAAAAAAGAGTTTAAACCCTAGAACTTAACATGTTGCGTTGCCGTTTAGAGATGAAATTGGTTTCTAACATTTTCAGTTCTAACACTCTTACTGCTCTCGAGCTTAAAAACCTATATATTGTGAAAGACCTTAGATGATATCATTTTCCATTGTCATAACTATATGATCAACTTTTTCTTAGCCCTTCCCATTTTAGAGGAATTGAAAACAAATGATATAAATGTGTACGATAAGGCACAACCATGAGGACTGGATACTAAAAGTGCTTTAACATACTCCCAAACTTCAGTATTTAATCATTCATAATCACTCATGAGGTTGGTTTCATTATTTTATTTTATTTTTTTAAATCTACTATACATATCTTAGTTGACTTTGTTTTTACTTCAACATTGTCTAGGAAATAGAAAATAATAAGGGAATTGATGAGAAGAATTGGGAGGACACAAAGATGGTTCCAAAATGTCTTTCATCTCAACTCGAAACTTGTTTGTTTGGATATTGGATAGGCAAAAAGTGTGAGCTTCAATTTGTTGAATATATCATGTGAAATTCAAAAGTATTAAGTACCATGACAATCCAATGCTCGTCTTCATTAGATTTAAATGTAAAGTATCAAATATTATAAAAATTATCTCTATGTCCAAAGGACTGTAAACTTATATTTGATTGATTCATGTCCAAGAACTCTTACCTTATTTTGTCCTCTATGTGGATTACATTTATTATATAGACTTTTTTATATGCAATTTAAATTCATTTTACTTCCTCACATTTCTTACTTTTTATTTTTTATATTTATTATTTTCATCCCTATCATTTTCTTGCAATTGTTTTAAGTTTGTTGTAACTGGTGCTATTTTGTTAGATACTTCGATAAAGGTGAGAAAATGCCCTAGTTTTTCGGCAAAGGTGAGAGAATGCCCTAGTTTTCCTTGTCTATGTAATGGACCAAACAACCATATAATAAAAATATCTCACTTGATTCTAAGCTACAATACATTCACATTCACTTGCATGCCCTCCTTTATATTAATGGAGAAGACAAATAAAGCTTTCTAATGGGACAAAACCAATGTCTAATGGAATGAGATCCCCTTATTTGATAATTTTAGGGTACAATTACACTCTTTTGTCTCTCGAATTAATTGTACCAAATTTAAATTGGTGTAATAAAAATGAAAAAGGATAAATGTGCATTCATAAAAAATAAAAATAAAAATAATGTTTTTTTTAATAAAATAAAATAATTGCTTGTTTAATTTTCTTTTGACATAAGTGATTATGTTTTAGATTTCCATTTATTCATTCAAGATTTAGAGTTTATGGCCATAATTCTTAAGCTTCAATTGTGTGAATTATATTTTCATGTACTACTAGTTCTTGGACTCGTGCGATGTACATAAAGTTAGTTATTAATGATTAATATTTTTAAGAATTAATTACAACTTTGATCTTCTATTTTACTTTTTTTTTAGATTTTGATCCCCATTTTAAAAAAACACTTGTTTGGTCACTCTTTTAAGTTTTTGTGTTGGATTTTAGTTCCATAAAAATCAAAATCCAACACAAAACTTATAAAGGATCAAAATGATGATTTTTAAAATGGAGGATCAAAACAAAACAAAAAAGACAAACTAAATGATCAAAATTCAACACAAAACTTAAAAAGGACAAAAATTGTAATTTTTAAAATAGGGGATCAAAACCAAAACAAAAACAAAATATGGATCAAAACCAAAACAAAAACAAAATATGGATCAAAATTATAATTAAGCTTTTAATTTATGCATCAATTTATGTAGAATTCATAATTATGAAACCATGTTAAGATTTTTTTGATTTCCAAGGCTGATTTTAATCTCTTAAAACCTCCAAATTATGTGTCTTAACTCTTCTATTTTTTACTTTATTATCATCACATGCAATTGAAATTCAAAAATGATTTTTTTCTTCTAACAAAAAAATTTATTACATACGAAGCCACTCACTCATATGAGTGTGTGGGTAAGTGCCTCCACTAAAAATTTAAGACTCTCAAAAATAGTATTTTATAATATATTATTATAATACTTAAATATTCTATAGTAAATAAATATTATAAATTAATCCTTAAATTTTGTTTTCACTTCACCATCACGATATCTAAATATAATATATTTAAAACAATATAATATATATATGACTTATGTTGATACTAATCTAATACTCTATGTTGCAATAGACTATGAGTTTATTTATATTTTATAATATGCTAAATTTATTTTTTCAAAAAATATGTTATCATATTTATTTATTTAGGTAATAAATATTTTATATTAAAGAGTAGTTTATTATATTTAAATATATAATTATAGATTGTTGGTAATTTTTAAAAAATATTATAACAAAGTGACATAATGATGAGAATTAATTTACTAAACATAAAATTATTTTTACACTAAAAACACGTATACTTTAAAGTGAATACTTCTCTTAGAACTTTATTGAATTTTGGTACCTTCCTCTAATAAAATAATAAAATTTAATGATATATTATATTATATTTTATTTTATTTTATTTTATTTTAAAAAATGATATTGAAAAAAAATTACACTAAAAATATCGATCCATAACCAAAATTCATGGGTATCAAAGAATTTATCTATCTTAAATATATATTTATTATTATATTACCCCCTGCATAATAGATAGTTAGAACTTAAAATCAATCCTTAATCATTGCTGAAAGGATCTCTAGTTTCCCTTTATTACTTTTTTGACCGTATATTCTTGTATATTGTTTCACGTAACCATTTTTTGATGTTGTCGGGAACTGCAATGATGTTAATTAAATTTTTCAATTATCTACTAGTCAAATTTGTTTTTTAAAATTATTAGCAATTTGTGTGTCTAATATATGTAAAACGTATATGCAAGTCACGTTCATTACCATATTTTCCACATCAGCTTGAGATAGAAAGAATTCTCATAAGGAAAAAAAAACGTATAAGGGATCTAAAACACAATCCTCTATTTCTTACCTAATTATTACAATTACACCATAAGGATTAGGGATTTGAAATATACTTTTGAGAGATCTATTACCAAATATCACTAGTATATCAATACTAAAGGAAGAATAATTAGAGAATATGTTGTTTTTCACCATGATGCTTTATGTGTAAGCATTGTTAGAATAAATCTCAAAGAAACTCAGATTGGATCCAAACTCGTTATGTTATAAAGGCTATAAGCAACTAGCTAATTTAATGGATTCCCATATAAAGATCTTCACTTGCACATAATTTTTTTTTGAAATTAAAATCAATTTCAAAATTCATGGACTACCAAAGGATGATTTCATACCAAAATTATTGTCTTACTCATTGAAAGTTAAATTTACTAGGTTGAGTTATTTGAAATCCAAGTCATTTAAAACATGGCAAGATAATTCTTGATGACAATTTGACACTCAAACTTGATTTTCCAAGCTTAGCTTATAATACTCTCAATCAACTATAAATGAATTATATTGTGTATCTTAATTCAAATATTCCTACCTTATTAGTTTTGGGTCAACATGATCAACATGGCCCATCAGCTTCCTCAACCCAACCTTGTTTTGTCGGAAGAGTTATAATTCAGAGTGCGCTCTATCGGATTTGGGTTATAACCCGATCTACTCTTGATGACCCGACCCAATAGATGGTACGTCTACACAACTCCTTAAACATGAGTCGTGTATGGGGGAAATATTTTCTTAAGACCTGCCAAGAGATCAAAGATGTTCAAGAACTTTAAGGTCAATGAATCTTTTTTTCACTACATACACGTAAGGAATAATCAATATCATTCTATTTACTCGTGTTTCTAAAAAACGAACGAAAGATTAGTTTTGCGCTTAAGTATTGCAACTAAGGATGTTCAAAACCAAACCAACCCAATAGAAAACCGCAAACCAAACCAAACCAAACCGAAACCGCAAAAAACCGCATTTGGTTCGGATTCGTTTGGGTCATTTTTTTAACAAAACCGCACGGTTTGGTTTGGTTTGCGGTTTGTATTTTGCAAACCGAACTAAACCAAACCAAATCGCATTATGTTACAGCCCAAATTTTACTTATCTCACATCCAACCAAAACATCAAACCTAGTATGCCTTAACCTTACAATTACAAACGATTTTCTCTTACTCACGCTTAGGGTTTCAATTTTAA
Source organism: Lathyrus oleraceus (assembly GCF_024323335.1). NCBI lineage: Eukaryota > Viridiplantae > Streptophyta > Magnoliopsida > Fabales > Fabaceae > Lathyrus > Lathyrus oleraceus. The sequence goes on along the minus strand of NC_066583.1, from coordinate 100,068,916 downwards.
CCTTCTTAAATCTCTCATAATAGTATCACACATTCTTCTCGTCTTCTTTTCCATGTAGGTTTCGCCTATTCTACTCTAATAAGTCATCTCTTATGTTATTTCTTTTTCATCTTTTATGTTACTATTTTCTCTTTTAATTACATTTTTATCGCACCTTCACTACAACAAACAAGACCTTAGACAGCGCTTTTTTTAGCCTTAGACAGCGCTTTAAAGCGCTGTCTAAACCTCTGCTGCTAAAGGTTTAGACAGCGCTTTTTTAAATCTTAAAAGCGCTGTCTAAGCCCCCCCCCCCCCTTAGACAGCGCTTTGGCCAAAAACGCTTTATAAGACCCTCTTATTTTAAATTTTTTAGGTATACCTTAGACAGCGCTTTTGAAAAGCGCTGTCTAAGCCCCACCCCTTAGACAGCGCTTTGGCCAAAAGCGCTTTCTAAGACCCTCCTATTTTAATTTTTTAGGTATACCTTAGACAGCGCTTTTCAAAAAGCGCTGTCTAAGCCCCCCCGTAGACAGCGCTTTTCCCTAAAGCGCTTTCTAATCCCCCCCTTAGACAGCGCTTTTTACAAAAGCGCTGTCTAAGGTATACGAAATGTTTTGAAGCTTTTGTTTTAAACCACATTTTTTCCAGGTTTATAAACCAGAATTTCTACCTGTTTTCAACCAGATTTTGACAGACAATTATCACATTTTATATATGTCATTTTGGCCTTTTTTCTACCAATTTTTGGCATCTCTTATGTTCTTTTTTTCATCTTCTCTAATCTCTCATCTCATATATTTTTTATGTTTTATTAGAATGTCTTCGATATTATTTTATGCTACTATTTATATATGTTTTTTATTCCACTTTTGTCTAATCTAATTTTTTGTATATTGAATGAAATATTTTTGTCTAAATATGATGAGTTTTGATGTTATTTAGTCATGTATGAATGACTAAATATAAAGTTATGTTGTTCTCTTTAGGTGTATGTATGACACAATAAAAATATTATAAAAAACCGAACCAACCCAAACCGCATTGGTTTGGTTTGGTTTGGTTTTATTTCTAAAAGTCAACTGAACCAAACCAAACCACATGTTTTTTTCTCTTGCGGTTCGGATGATTTTTATCGCCAAAACCGCCCAAACCGCACCGCGAACACCCCTTTGCAACATTCAAAAATACCACTGAATAACTTAGCATTTAAAAAATACCAAATTATCTTAACGAATTAAATCTTAACTTAGTGTTATTTTACTTGTTTTAATTTTTATTTTCTCTTGTCATATGAATATTATTGATAACTCTTTGCACTCACTAATTAACTTAATTGAATGCATAATTTATGAAAAAATAAACAAAATCAATCTTTGTGAGAATGTTATATATTTATCACTTTATTACTTGTTTCGCTAAGGGGAAATGCATGATAGCTTGTTGATTACTTGACCATAAAATATGTTATTTATTTTAATTTTTCATTGATGTTTGCTTACTTGACACTCTAAGTTGCTTGAAAATAAAGAATGCTACTCAAATAAGCAACCACAAAAATATATTGCTTACCACTAAAATATTATTTTTCCTGAAAAAGTAAATTCATTTTGACACATAAAGTTATTATTTTTCTTTAGAATTAATATTTAAAATTTAATCAAAATTTAAAGTAAATAAAATAATATAATTTGACGGGATCAATTTTGGATTGCTTATTTATAATCATCATTAGAGTAAAAGTATTTGAAATTGCTTATAAACTTTAATACAATATGACAATTTGGACCCACAAAATTTGACTCAAGCAACAAAAGACAATTCTTTTGTTAGAGATTAAGTGTACTTGCACATACACATCAATTTTAAGCATCATTGCGAGAGTTTGATAGATGGGAAATTGACCCCCTACAGTCAATATTTGGCTGCAATCACATAGTTAAAATATTTATAGTTGGTTGATCTTAATTACACGGTTCATAAAAATAAATTTATTTTTTATTTATAATTTAAAGTTAAATTAGAACCGTTAGATTTTGGTCAGATGGTCAAAGATGATTGACTGCAGGGTCTATTGACCGTAGCAAATAACAGTTTAGCGTTTATTATTATTTTTTTATATTTAATATTTTAGTTAATTGAGATTTTTTTTCTTTCTTGCTTTTTTTTTTATGTTTTTAAAATCTAAAATTGTTGTTGTGTTGTGCGTTCTACATTTGTAGTAGTTTGTTAATAACTTTCTTAGTATTATTGATTGTATTTATTGTTTTGTTAAATATAACAATCTATTTCTTATCTTTGAATATTATTATTTTGATTCAACGCAAGCGTTCAAATACAATCTTTATGAAGGTAAATATTAAAGGGGTTGTTATGTGAAAAATGAGTTTCAGAGAATTTTAGAGAATTTCAAAAAGATGAGAAATGATAGTGGGAGGTAACTTTTATCTAATATTGCTCGAATGTTGGATCTTTTATGTTGTTTTTGTTTTTAGTTACCTAATGAAGTCAATGAAGTTGTAACGATGATAAGTTTCAGAGAATTTGTAGGCAGCGATGGTAATAAATAACAACATTAGATCCACCACCAAAAAGAAATTTAAATAAGAAAATATCCAAGAAAAATCAGTTAAAAGAAGGTGTTATAACACATGTTCCATAGTAAGAAGTAGGGTATGACCCAGAGCACGAACATGATCAATTGCAAAAAGAAACTCTATTTTAGGTTATATTTAGTTATTTAGTATTTGGAGATTAATTAATGAAACTCTATGAGAATCACACATTTAATGATTAATAAAGCTTATTAAGTTGAATTACTTACTCAATGAAGGATTGTTATGATGACATTTAGTTCTATGTTACTTTAAAAGACATATTTGATCTAGAGTCAATAAAGATTTGATATATGAGCATGTTTGACGAAGAGTTTCATGGAGGCTAGTGTTCGCTTCTTAATTTCATGTGGAAGGTTGATATAAAATAAGCAAAAACATGATTTAAAACTCTAAAAAACTAATGAATTTGTGCATGTCTCATATGCAAGCTTAATCCATCTGAGCTCAACAAAAATTAATACTCTTACTCAAATTTTGCTCGCATGTGCAAGCTTACCATGTCTGATATGTGAGTTGAGTATATTGAGATATTAGATATAATTCAAGTTGAGTTGTGTGGTTCAAGTCCAAAGTTTATTAGGATTTAAGATTTCTTACTTAGTTTGCTATTTTACTTAGTAGTCAAATCACTTAGATGTATATAAATAAACACTTTATAATTCAGTTTTATCATTCAATTAAATAATGCATGCCTTATTTCCTTATTCTCTCTTTCTCTCCTCACTAAAAGTGTCTCACGCACTAATAAATTGACATCTAGAGCCCTGGTTAGATTCTTGATTGTGTTTTCAAGAATTCCACGTCAGAGATCATGTTTTCAGGATCGTGGGTTATTGTTGATCAATCGATGCTAAGATGAATGGTAGCATAAATTTACCAAACTCTCTTCAAACTCTTGACGACAAGAATTGGCTTCAATGGAGAAAACATATGCAATCTCTATTTGGTTTTCATGAAACCCCCTAAGGGGTTACTAATGGTGTTCTTGCAGTTGGTGAAGATGCAACGACGCACATATAACTTCTCATAAGGATGCCAAGAAGAGGATTCACTACGCCAAAAATGACTTTTAACAGCGCATCTTAGACAACGCTTTTAAAAGAAAGCGCCGTCTAAGGTTAAAATTAAAATAAAACACGGAAAATGTTCCAAAAAAATAATGAAAGCGCTGTCTAAGGGGGGGGGGGGGGTCTTAGACAGCGCTTTCTAAAAGCGCTGTCTAAGACCCCCCCTTAGACAGCGCTTTTAGAAAGCGCTTTTAAATATAGACCTTAGTCAGCGCTTTTGATAAAGCGCTGTCTAAAGTCTTTAAATTAAAAAAAATATTAAAACCAAAAGCGCTGTCTAAGGGGGGGTTTAGAAAGCGCTTTTGGAAAGCGCTGTCTAAGGCATACCTTAGAAAGCGCTTTCCACAAAAGCGTTGTCTAAGGTCTAATTAAAATAAAATTTCAGACTCCATCAGTTCCTCATCTCTGTTCTTTTGTTTTCCCTCCTGCGAAACCCTATCAGTTCCTCTTCTCTAGCTAAACCACAAAACGCCATAAATTCCTCTTGAAACCTAACCCTAAGCTCCAATCAAGCCAAACTGTTGAAGCTCGTGCACGTTGAATCGAAGGTTGCAGCGCAAGGAGATCACTTGAATACGGTACGTTCTGCTCTAATGCTCTTCCTCTTCTTCCATCTTTTGAACTTGTTGTGATGAATGGGGGATTGGTTTTAGGAACATCATTGGCACACATATTGAAGATGTTTCCTGTTGGGATATTGGGTGTGTTGCTTTTGTTTGCTGGTATTGAACTTGCTATGTGTGCTAGAGATATGAATAGTAAAGAAGATTCATTTGTGGCACTTATTTGTACTGCTGTTTCATTGGTTGGATCAAGTGCTGCTCTTGGATTTTTGGTTGGAATGATTGTTTATGGGATGCTTAAGCTAAGGAATTGGAGTAATGATAAACCACTTTCTACCATTTGGAATCAGAAAAGTCCAAACTAAATTTGAAGAAAAAATTAAGTGTTTATTTATGTGTGTGTACAGATTCTTAGTGCAAGTGAGCTAGTGTGTATGGTTTTCATAATAGGTTGATTTCTTGAAATTTGTTTCTCTTTGTTGTTATGTGAGAAACTTTAGGGGTTCTAGTTGTAGGACTCTTTATTTGTATCTGTAAAAAGTGTTTAGAGCAGTAGGAACTTTATGGTTGGCATTTGCTCTATGTAGCTTATGTATGCTATCGCATACCTAATGTTTATACTCTATAATAATATAAAGAATTTGATTTAGTTGATAGAAGATTTTACATTTTTTTGTTGTTGAATGGATGTTTCTTTGGTCCAAGAAATCAGTGTCACTCAACATGATATAATGAATGTAATGGTTAATGAATGTAATAGTTAGTAATTTTTAACTATTAGTGATTTGGAGGTTATTAGTTCAATTAAAAGTTAGGAAAGTTTGGTTATTTATGCTTGAATTGGTAGTTAGCATTGTTAACTAAGTTGTTAGAAATTTGAACTGTTTGATATGTTAATTGGATGGCTAACTTATTAGATAACTCGAATTAGTGTAGGTTAATTGTTATTTAAAAAGTTAACAAAATAAGAGTTACGCCTTTTGTTGCTAGTTGTTAGTTAAAGTTTGAACTTAGTTAGTGTTACTCATTAGGGATCATGTTAGTTTTGTGAGTTAAATAGTTAGTAGGAAGTTGGTTTGGTTTTATGTTGAAGTGTCATGCTAGTAGATGCTTAAACTATTGTGAAACATGCTAGTTAGCTCAAATGTGTTGAAAATGTAATGGAATAATTAACAGTTTGTGCCTTGATTCAATTAGAAGCGCCATGCTAGCAGTGTTGATGATAATATGCCATTGGTGTTTTTATTGGTGGTGGTAATTGCTAGGTAGAAATGCTTGACTATTGTTAGCAATACTAAGTTAGTTTCATTCTAAAGGAACAAGATTTCTCCCATAAAATGATTGAACGAACTCTAATATAGTTATAGGTATAGTTATAGGTATATTGTAATAGAAAAAGTTTGATTCTTGTAATATAAAAAGTTTGATACTACCTTAGTTATGTATTTTCGTCTGGATTAATTGTTTACTTTAATAAGTAGGAAAACCATGGATAAAACATGGATCTGTGCCGATCGAATGACCAAAGAGTACGAGAGTGGGGTTTTGGAATTCGTTAAGTATGCTGTTCAACACGCTGAAAGTCCGGATTTTTGCAAGTTGATCTTACTAGGGTGGGGTACAAAGATGAACCTTTTATTCTAGCATCTCAAGCTAAACAAGTGTTCTATGTGAATGACCCGAAGAGTACAAAATGGTCTATAGTGCTTTTCTCTAACAAAGTGACTGATGATAGCGGTGTCGATCAATGTGATATTGATGTTGAGAATGAGTCATGCATTAGACGGAATGAGTTGAATAGAAATGATGAAGTTGAGGATCTTATACCGGATGAGTCATATATAAGAAACGATCATAATGAGGGAATTTGGATCAATTCATCCGTACGCATTGCTAAGAAACAAGTGATTAATATTCCAACAAAGAAAAGAAAGAGATGTTAGTGACTTAGGTAAATTATCCATGGTTTCTTTATTTATTTTTTTCAATTGTTTTGATTATAAGTTATATGTGATAATGCATGATTTCATTATATTTTTGTTTTCAATTGCTTTGATTATAAGTTATATCTGATAATGCATGATTTCTTTATTTTTTTGTTTTCAATTGCTTTGATTATAAGTTATATTTGATATTTGATGGTTTCCTTGGTTTATTACAGGTTAGACATGGCTGATGACCAACATGAGGAAGTTAGTAAAAAAGTATCCGCGGAAGAAGAAATTCGAAGAGGCATCACAGTAATGAGAAGGGTGGTCCAAGGAAGATCTCGAGGCATCATACTAGATGTCTATTGGAACAACCAGGGACAGCTTATAGAACCTAATGGGCATACCTTAACTAGTTTTATCGGTGCACTAGTAAGGAATGAAATTCCCATTACATGTGATGATTGGAGAAACAAAGAGCTGAATGAGTCCAAAGAAAAAATTTGGAGTGAGATAAAGGTACAATCATTTGGCCCTTAATTATACGGTATCAATTATGTTTTTTCAATTACCGATACTAACTATCAATCTGTATGTTTTTCTTAGCGATGTTTTAACATCGAAGAAGAAAGAAGAGGTTTTTGTATGAAATTGGCCGGAAAGCTTCTAAGAGGGTTTCAGACATTTTTATCATCCAAGTTCCTTAAGGATGCGGATGGTAATTTTGTGGATGCGGAGCTTCCTAAAAAATATGAAAGTTTGATATCGGCTGAAGAATGGGAAGCTTTCAAATCCAAAAGACAAGACCCGGTTTTTCAAAGAATAAGTGCTACAAATCGGGAAAGAGCATCAAGTCCCGCATATCCGTACCGAAAAGGACGTGTCGGATATGGACGCTTAGAACAATCCATGGTAAGTATTTATAAATTGCGATAACAAATTTGTTCATCATATATTAGTTTTATCTGATCAAATTGTATGACTTAATGTGTAGCTGCAGAAGGAGGAAAGTTCAGAAACATCTCTTCCTGCACATGTTTTGTGGAAGGAAGCCCGTGTGGGCAAATCTGGAGTTCCTCAAGAAGAAGTTTTACACGTATACCAGAAATGTGTAAGTATAACATTTTTTCATTAATTGAATAACATTTTTATACACAAATATTTGACAAGTATACGGTATTCATCTGATTTTTCAGGAGGAGCTATCTCAGTCTTTATCTCCCGATGATACTAAGGGCATACTTAGTCGGGCATTAGATGTCCCTGAGTATTCTGGTCGGGTGAGGGGTAAGGGATTTGGAGTCACTCCGACCTCCCTGAGTATTAAAAAGGAAAGGCTCCTAGTAATCGGGAGCTTCATGCAAGATTGGAAGCCATGCAAGCTGAGCTTGATGCATTGAGGAGAGAAAGAGAGGCTAGCGCCTCAACAGTATACAGAGATGCTTCGGACAAAAACAGTATCAACTGTACCTTTCAGCCGAACATTCCAGAGGTAATTACATATAATTGTCTTAAATTGAACTATTTGCTTAAATTATGTATTTGACATATATACACATTAACGATTTCTTGTTATTATTGGTTTTAGGGCATTTCCCATTGTCAGCTGTATTTGTCGTCACCATACTATCGGATGGTTGGCAAGGGAAAAGTGCATAACGTTAGCGGAGTATTACTCCACACTAGAGAGCTCCCTGCTGGATGTTTGAAGGTATCAGTTGATATTGCAGTTGAGCCGAATACAGCATTACCATATCCTAGCGATGATTCGGATGCAACAACGGTGCACGAAGCAGTAGGTTCGTTTGTTGCATGGCCGACAAACCTCATATGCGTAGGATATGAGGTATGCTTAAAACTTATGTTAACTTTAATGTTTATATTCAAAGTTTAAAATTTATGCTTAAAATTTTACTTACATATTTTCCTTGGTTATGTTAAATAGACTCCCACAAAATCCAAATCAAAAGATAATGCGATTCCACGGTATACCGAGTCCACGGTTTCAAGAAAAGAGGTAATATACAATTATATGACATATATTCATGGAAGTTGTTACATTCTTAATTTGATCTAACTATTTATATGACATGTAGCTTCAAGAAAATGAGGTTAGCAATGCCTCCGCACAACAAAAAAAGGAGGTTAGCAACGCCTCCGCACGGGTAAAAAGTTCTGGTGCTAAGAAGACCGTAGCTAGGAAAAAAACTACCACCAAGTATAGGTCGTGCCTCAGGACATTTCTAGAGATGACCGATATACCGACCGGAGGTGTTCGGACCCTACATATGGAGGTAGGGATTTTCGGCTTTGATTACGACCAAATGATTGGTAATGAAGACTTCATGCAAGTTTTTAGTCATGAAGAAATCGGCGTCAACGTTGTCAATACATATATTAGGTAAATCCGGTCTACTTTGTTTTATTAATTAAACAACTTATGTTAATGATGTTTACTTTATGTTAATCCGGTTTACTTTATGTTTCAAAAGAGGTGTTAATGATGTTTTTATATTAGGTTTTTGTATGACAAATTGATGCGCCCCAATGGTTTGGACGTGTCATTCGGATTCTTAGCACCCGCGACCGTCAACTTAGTTTTAATCTTAAATAGACCGGATACCGTGACGGAGTACGTTCTTCGGATCCTCATGGACAATAAAGATGCGGAGAAGTTGTTTTTTATACCGTTTAATACCGGGTTAGCATTTCATTCTAAATTCATCTATTATAATTATTTTCCAAGTTACCATCTAACATTTGCCTAATCATTACAGTGGACATTGGTTGTTGCTCGCAATCAATCCTATCCGAGAAATTGTGTATTATCTTGACTCGTTAGGAAATGATTGGACAACATACCCGGATATGAAGGTCCTAATTGACACGTAAGTGAGAATGTTCAAAAATTTTCTTAGTTTATGTGAATTGTTTTAATTGCTTCATTTTTATTTTATTAGCGTCCTACAAGCTTTTCGGGCCCAACGAGTTATCCAAACCTCAAGGAGGGGCGCCAACTCCATTACATGGATTAAAGTGGCGGTATATTTTTAATTACCACATTTTTTATTATATTAGTGATGATGTAACACCCCGATAATAATAAAATAATTATTTGAATTGAGTTAATAATTTAATTATTAATTTAATTAAATAATTGGAAATTTTATTATTATTATTATTTTTGAATTATTATTTTTTTGGAATAATAATTATTATTTGGAATATATAAGTTGGAATAATGAAAAGTCCCAATTTTTGGAAAAAGGTTTTTCACGTGAAAAGGAAAAAGGAGACAGAACGTGGAAAAGGGCAAAAAGAGAAACAGAAGAAGCGATCGTGAAAGAGGCAGAGCAAGGGCTGAAGGGTGAAGAGAGCAGAGCTTGAAGCTTGAGATTCGTCGATTAATCAGGTAAGGGGGGTTTATCTCGATTAATGGGTATTATGGGATGATATGTGATGGGTAGTAATAAGCTGTTAATTTGACCCTAATTGGGATTTGTTGATGTTGAAAATGATGTTGGATAAACTGTGTTAAAGACTGTAATTGAACCCGTAAATGAGTGTGTCGTAATTTACTGGACGTAGAGCTTTTTACGGAATTGGATTCGGAGGTCCGGAAGTCCTCCAACAGCGGAAAATGCGGAGAATTCTGCTTTCTGCTGTGTGTTAGCGCAGGAACAGCTTTCTGTCTTGCGTTAACCGGTTAACCCAGGGTGTTAACCGGTTAACACTGTGTTGAATTGTGAAAATGTACTGTTTTGTCTGCGTTAACCGGTTAACCCAGGGCGTTAACCGGTTAACACTGTTGTGATTTGTGAATATTGCTGTTTGTGCTGCGTTAACCGGTTAACCCAGGGTGTTAACCGGTTAACACTGTTAAGTTTTGAGACAGTAAGCGTGTTGTGCTGCGTTAACCGGTTAACCCAGGGCGTTAACCGGTTAACGCTGTAGCAGAATGGAAAAATTGTCGTTTAAATGTTGTGTACCTATCTGAGGATTGGTCTATGTTGGCCTATGGTGTAATAGGGATTAATTCCCACTGTTTTAAGCAGTATATGGATTAGTGGAATGTACTAATATTGTGGTTGTTGTTTGGCATAATCTGACATGCTTATGTGATGAAATATTGATGATGTATAATGATGTGCATGATGCTGTGAATGTATATATATTATACATGCATGTGTGAATGGACTGTTGTATGGCTTAGAGTGTGAGCTTGTGTCCGTTATGAATTGTTGTTGGTGCTGTATTGCTAGATGATTAGCGTGTATAGCATAGCCTTTGGGGCTGTAGCTAATTCCCATGGTGAGGAATTAGTGAGTGAACCATTGTGGGTTTGTTGTTGATGTTTGCATACTAGATGATTAGTGTGCATAGTCTAGCCTTCGGGGCTGTAGCTAATTCCCATGGTGAGGAATTAGTGAGTGAGTCACTAGGTCTCAAATGAGTGGGACTAGTGAGCTTAGTAGCCGTATCTGGAGGGATCGGTGAGCTTGAACTATATGTTCAAGGATAGTCGGTACCGCATGTGTAGAGTCTCATTGCATAAAAATATGTATGGCGTATAATATGAATGGATGTGTTCCAATATTATACGTGTGTTGTGTTGTTGTTAAGTATGATTTGAGATTATACTGGTATTGTATATTGATGTTGAGTATGATGTTTAAGCCAATGAGCTATTACTGAATGTGTATTGCAATTAGGGTGATTGATGTGTTAATTACTTGGCATTACATGTTGTTTTATAATGCTTATTATATTGATTGAGGAACTCACCCTTACAACTATTTTTCAGGTAATGAGAAATGAGTTGAGTAGAAGCAAATGCTTGGAGTCTAGTGTAGTCTCCCTAGTGGGTCATGCTCTGATAGATGTAACATCGGGCGGAAACACTTTGATTGTTATTGTTGTTGTTGTTGAACTAAATTACATGTGATGTTACATGTTTTGCATGATTGAGTTGATCTCTATCCGCTGCGTAATTGTGCAAATACTTTATATTTAAATTAAATAAAAGAGCATGACTGTTATATTGTTTAAATGGTGTGGAATGTTGTGTGACACCCTTGGTGCACTATTACTCTGATTATATGTTTATTATTTTAATTAATTTTTGGGGTATTTTAGAAGGGTGTTACATTAGTGGTATCAGAGCATAGTCGGTCGTGTCGAGTCGTAATTATTCTGTTTTCCCTGTACGGGATAGGTGTTGTGTAACCCTATCAGTACTTATTGTTTTAGTTGTTGGGTTTTCAGAATAGAGATGGCTGGAAGAGGTAGAGATGATGCTGCGATTGCTGAGGCTCTGGGTATGCTGGCTGGAGTACTTGGAGGGAATCCAAATGTTGTAGGAATGGGAGCTGCTCGTCAACTGAGTGAGTTCCAGAAGAACAATCCTCCAATGTTCAAGGGAGCATACGATCCAGATGGTGCTCAGAAGTGGTTGAAGGAGATCGAGAGGATCTTCAGAGTAAATGAGTGTGCTGATAACCAGGAGGTCAGGTTCGGTACACATATGCTGTCAGAGGAAGCTGATGATTGGTGGGTTGCTACCCGCACTGAGTTGGAATCTGTTGGGAATACTGAGATCACTTGGGCTGTGTTCAGGGAAAGGTTCCTGAGAAAGTATTTTCCAGAAGATGTCAGAGGAAAGAAAGAGATAGAGTTTTTGGAATTGAAGCAGGGTAACAGGTCGGTTACTGAGTATGCTGCGAAGTTCACCGAACTGTCAAAGTACTATACTCCCTATAATGAGGCTGCTGGAGAATTTTCGAAATGTGTGAAGTTTGAGAACGGGTTGCGTCCTGAGATCAAACAAGCTATTGGATATCAGAGGATCAGGGTGTTTTCTGACTTGGTTGACTGTTGCAGAATTTTTGAACAGGATTCCAAGGCTAGAGCAGAGAGCTATCAGCAGAGGGTTGATAGGAAGGGTAAGAATCAGATGGATCGTGGAAAACCGTATACAGCTGGCAAAGGTTTTCAGAAGCAGAGTGGGATGAAGAGGCCTAGTGGGGGAGACTCTAGTGCTCCTGCTAAGTGTTATAGATGTGGTCGGGCTGGACATCGTGTTCATGAGTGTACCAGTGCTGAGATGAAGTGTTTCAAGTGTGGGAAAGGTGGTCACTTGGCTGCAGAGTGCCGATTGAAGACTGTAACTTGTTTCAACTGTGGAGAGTTGGGTCATATCAGTCCCCAGTGTCCTAAGCCGAAGAAGGAGAATCAGTCAGGAGGCAAGGTTTTTGCTCTATCAGGTTCTGAGACTTCTGCAGATGATCGTTTGATCAGAGGTACGTGTTATATTAATGGCTTTCCTCTTATAGCTATTATTGACACAGGTGCTACTCATTCTTTTATATCTGTGGATTGTGCTGTGAAGCTTAAGTTAGAGATATCTGAGATGCGTGGAAGTATGGTGATTGATACTCCTGCAAAGGGTTCAGTGACTACTACTTCGGTTTGTTTGAGTTGTCCTTTGAATATTTTTGGTAGAGATTTTGGGATAGACCTTGTGTGTCTTCCATTGGTGCAGATTGACGTTATCTTGGGTATGAACTGGTTGGTGTTTAACCGAGTTTATATCAACTGTTTTGATAAGACGGTGATATTTCCTGAGATTGAGGAAGGGCAGAGTCTGTTTCTATCAGCCAGGCAGGTGAATGAGGAAGTGGCAGATGGGGCAGAGTTGTTTATGCTGTTGGCAACTTTAGAGGCTAAAGATAAACTGGTGATTCGTGATATAGCAGTGGTGTGTGATTTTCCTGATGTGTTTCCGGAAGAAGTGAATGAGTTACCGCCAGAGCGTGAAGTTGAGTTCTCGATTGAATTGGTACCTGGTACTAGACCGATATCGATGGCTCCGTACCGTATGTCTGCTGTTGAGTTAGCTGAATTGAAAAGTCAGTTGGAAGATTTGTTGGATAAGAAGTTTATTCGTCCAAGTGTGTCACCGTGGGGTGCACCAGTGTTGTTGGTTAAGAAGAAGGAAGGTACTATGAGGTTGTGTGTAGACTACAGGCAACTGAATAAAGTGACGATCAAGAATCGGTATCCTTTGCCGAGGATTGATGATTTGATGGATCAGTTGGTTGGTGCGAGTGTGTTCAGCAAGATAGATTTGAGATCTGGGTATCATCAGATACGTGTGAAAACTGAGGATATTCAGAAGACTGCTTTCAGAACGAGGTATGGACATTATGAGTATTCTGTAATGCCTTTTGGTGTGACTAATGCGCCTGGAGTATTTATGGAGTACATGAATAGGATTTTCCATCCGTACTTGGATCAGTTTGTTGTGGTGTTTATTGATGACATTTTGGTGTATTCGAAATCTGAAGAAGAGCATGCTGAGCATTTGAGAGTGGTTTTAGGAGTGCTGCGAGAAAAGCAGTTATTTGCTAAACTGTCTAAGTGTGAATTTTGGTTAGGAGAAGTTAGTTTTCTTGGTCATGTGATTTCAAGAGGTGGTGTTGCTGTTGATCCTTCTAAGATAGAAGCGGTATCTAAGTGGGAAGCTCCGAAGTCTGTTGCTGAGATTCGAAGTTTCCTTGGTTTGGCTGGTTATTATAGGAAGTTCATTGAGGGATTTTCTAAGTTGGCGTTACCGTTGACGATGTTGACTAGAAAGGGGCAAGCGTTTGTTTGGGACTCAAAATGTGAAGAAGGTTTCCAAGAGCTAAAGAGAAGGTTGACTACTGCTCCTATTTTGACGTTACCGAGTTCGTCGGAACCATTTGAAGTTTACTGTGATGCTTCATTGTTGGGTTTGGGTGGTGTGTTGATGCAGAATAAGCAGGTTATAGCTTATGCTTCGAGACAGCTGAGGGTTCATGAAAGGAACTATCCGACGCACGATTTAGAGTTGGCAGCTGTAGTGTTTGTTTTGAAGTTGTGGAGGCATTACTTGTATGGATCAAGATTTGAGGTTTTCAGTGACCATAAGAGTTTAAAGTATTTGTTTGATCAGAAAGAGCTGAATATGAGACAGAGGAGATGGTTAGAATTTCTGAAGGATTATGACTTTGGTTTGAATTACCATCCGGGTAAGGCAAATGTAGTGGCTGATGCGTTGAGTCGGAAATCATTACATATGTCCATGTTAATGGTTAAGGAATTGGATTTAATTGAGCAGTTTAGAGACTTGAGTTTGGTGTGTGAGAGTACTCACAACAGTGTTAAATTGGGAATGTTGAAGTTAACGAGTGGTATTCTGGAGGAGATCAGAGAGGGTCAGAAATCCGATATGCTTTTGGTTGATAAGTTGACTTTAGTGAATCAAGGTCGAGGTGGTGAATTCAGAGTTGATGAGAATGGTGTTTTGAAATTTGGTAGTCGGGTGTGTATTCCGAATGTTATTGAGCTTAAGAAGAGTATTCTTGAGGAGGGACATCGTAGTGGCTTAAGTATTCATCCTGGAGCTACGAAGATGTATCATGATTTGAAGAAGTTATTTTGGTGGCCGGGAATGAAAAGAGAAATTGCGAGTTTTGTTTATTCTTGTTTGACTTGTCAGAAGTCAAAGATTGAGCATCAGAAGCCGTCTGGACTAATGCAACCGTTGGCTATTCCAGAGTGGAAGTGGGACAGTATCAGTATGGATTTTGTTTCTGGTTTACCGAGGACAAGTAAGAATTTTGAAGCCATTTGGGTGATCGTGGACAGATTGACGAAGTCGGCTCATTTCATTCCGATCAGAATGGATTATCCGTTAGAGAGATTAGCCGAGTTGTATATTGAGAAGATTGTAAGCTTGCATGGTATTCCGTCGAGTATTGTTTCGGACAGAGATCCTAGATTTACATCGAAGTTCTGGGAGGGTTTGCAGAAGGCTTTGGGAACTAAACTGAGATTGAGTTCTGCATATCACCCGCAGACTGATGGTCAGACTGAGAGGACGATTCAGTCACTGGAGGATCTTTTGAGAGCTTGTGTTTTAGAAAAAGGAGGTGCTTGGGATTGTTATTTGCCTTTGATTGAGTTCACCTACAACAATAGTTTTCATTCGAGCATTGGTATGGCACCGTTTGAAGCTTTGTATGGTAGGAGATGTCGGACACCTTTATGTTGGCATGAGTCCGGTGAGAGTGCTGTGGTTGGACCGGAGATTGTTCAACAAACTACGGAAAAGATTAAGATGATTCAGGAGAAGATGAGAATTGCTCAGAGTCGTCAGAAGAGTTATCACGATAAGAGGAGGAAGTCACTTGAGTTCCAAGAGGGAGATCATGTGTTTCTTCGCGTCACTCCGATAACTGGTGTTGGTCGAGCTTTGAAGTCGAAGAAGTTGACACCTCGATTTATTGGTCCTTATCAGATTTTGGAGAGGATAGGAGAAGTAGCCTATCGTATCGCCTTACCGCCGTCGCTTGCGAATTTGCATGAAGTTTTTCATGTGTCTCAGTTGAGGAGGTACATTCATGATCCATCGCATGTAGTCCAAATAGATGATGTACAGGTGAGAGATAACCTGACTGTTGAAACATCACCTATGAGGATCGAGGATCGAGAGTTGAAGCAGTTGCGGGGTAAAGAGATTGCCTTGGTGAAGGTAGCTTGGGGAGGACCAGCAGGTGGCAACGTGACTTGGGAACTGGAGAGTAAGATGAAGGAGTCTTACCCAGAGTTGTTCGCTTGAGGTATGTTTTCGAGGACGAAAACTCTTTTAGTGGGGGAGAGTTGTAACACCCCGATAATAATAAAATAATTATTTGAATTGAGTTAATAATTTAATTATTAATTTAATTAAATAATTGGAAATTTTATTATTATTATTATTTTTGAATTATTATTTTTTTGGAATAATAATTATTATTTGGAATATATAAGTTGGAATAATGAAAAGTCCCAATTTTTGGAAAAAGGTTTTTCACGTGAAAAGGAAAAAGGAGACAGAACGTGGAAAAGGGCAAAAAGAGAAACAGAAGAAGCGATCGTGAAAGAGGCAGAGCAAGGGCTGAAGGGTGAAGAGAGCAGAGCTTGAAGCTTGAGATTCGTCGATTAATCAGGTAAGGGGGGTTTATCTCGATTAATGGGTATTATGGGATGATATGTGATGGGTAGTAATAAGCTGTTAATTTGACCCTAATTGGGATTTGTTGATGTTGAAAATGATGTTGGATAAACTGTGTTAAAGACTGTAATTGAACCCGTAAATGAGTGTGTCGTAATTTACTGGACGTAGAGCTTTTTACGGAATTGGATTCGGAGGTCCGGAAGTCCTCCAACAGCGGAAAATGCGGAGAATTCTGCTTTCTGCTGTGTGTTAGCGCAGGAACAGCTTTCTGTCTTGCGTTAACCGGTTAACCCAGGGTGTTAACCGGTTAACACTGTGTTGAATTGTGAAAATGTACTGTTTTGTCTGCGTTAACCGGTTAACCCAGGGCGTTAACCGGTTAACACTGTTGTGATTTGTGAATATTGCTGTTTGTGCTGCGTTAACCGGTTAACCCAGGGTGTTAACCGGTTAACACTGTTAAGTTTTGAGACAGTAAGCGTGTTGTGCTGCGTTAACGGTTAACCCAGGGCGTTAACCGGTTAACGCTGTAGCAGAATGGAAAAATTGTCGTTTAAATGTTGTGTACCTATCTGAGGATTGGTCTATGTTGGCCTATGGTGTAATAGGGATTAATTCCCACTGTTTTAAGCAGTATATGGATTAGTGGAATGTACTAATATTGTGGTTGTTGTTTGGCATAATCTGACATGCTTATGTGATGAAATATTGATGATGTATAATGATGTGCATGATGCTGTGAATGTATATATATTATACATGCATGTGTGAATGGACTGTTGTATGGCTTAGAGTGTGAGCTTGTGTCCGTTATGAATTGTTGTTGGTGCTGTATTGCTAGATGATTAGCGTGTATAGCATAGCCTTTGGGGCTGTAGCTAATTCCCATGGTGAGGAATTAGTGAGTGAACCATTGTGGGTTTGTTGTTGATGTTTGCATACTAGATGATTAGTGTGCATAGTCTAGCCTTCGGGGCTGTAGCTAATTCCCATGGTGAGGAATTAGTGAGTGAGTCACTAGGTCTCAAATGAGTGGGACTAGTGAGCTTAGTAGCCGTATCTGGAGGGATCGGTGAGCTTGAACTATATGTTCAAGGATAGTCGGTACCGCATGTGTAGAGTCTCATTGCATAAAAATATGTATGGCGTATAATATGAATGGATGTGTTCCAATATTATACGTGTGTTGTGTTGTTGTTAAGTATGATTTGAGATTATACTGGTATTGTATATTGATGTTGAGTATGATGTTTAAGCCAATGAGCTATTACTGAATGTGTATTGCAATTAGGGTGATTGATGTGTTAATTACTTGGCATTACATGTTGTTTTATAATGCTTATTATATTGATTGAGGAACTCACCCTTACAACTATTTTTCAGGTAATGAGAAATGAGTTGAGTAGAAGCAAATGCTTGGAGTCTAGTGTAGTCTCCCTAGTGGGTCATGCTCTGATAGATGTAACATCGGGCGGAAACACTTTGATTGTTATTGTTGTTGTTGTTGAACTAAATTACATGTGATGTTACATGTTTTGCATGATTGAGTTGATCTCTATCCGCTGCGTAATTGTGCAAATACTTTATATTTAAATTAAATAAAAGAGCATGACTGTTATATTGTTTAAATGGTGTGGAATGTTGTGTGACACCCTTGGTGCACTATTACTCTGATTATATGTTTATTATTTTAATTAATTTTTGGGGTATTTTAGAAGGGTGTTACAGATGACACTTGATAAAACTTAGGATTTATAATCCATATTTTTTTTTTCATATGTAGTGTCCTCAACAACGTAATCAAATAGATTGCGGGTATTTCATGTTGAGGTTTATGCGAGATACTCTTGCTTTGGGCCAATTAAAGATTCCCATCGATGTATGTATTTCTAACTTATGAGTTATTTTTATATTTACACATATCTCATATAATTAAATAGTTGGAATTAATTCAAAATATGTTATATTATTATGTAGTACTTTGAGGAATTCAAGTGTGCATTTTATACAAAGGATCAAGTGGACGAAATCAAAGAGGAGTGGTGTCAATTCATGTTAGAGCTCAATGTTTGTTCATAAATTTGTGTAATTAATGTGTACATTTGTAGTATATGTAATGACTTGTAAATGTGTACATAAATTTGTATATATTTTGATACATTTAAGGCAAAATTGGTTTGAATTGGTATATATATATATATATTTGTTAGCCAAAAATTGGTAGAAAAAAGGCCAAAATGACATATATAAAATGTGATAATTGTCTGTCAAAATCTGGTTGAAAACAGGTAGAAATTCTGGTTTATAAACCTGGAAAAAATGTGGTTTAAAACAAAAGCTTCAAAAATTTTCGTATACCTTAGACATCGCTTTTGTAAAAAGCGCTGTCTAAGGGGGGGATTAGAAAGCGCTTTAGGGAAAATTTCGCTACACGTTCGCTACACGCTCGCCTAGCGAAGCTGACAGACAACAGAAAATTTCGGGCTTCATTCTGAGCCCATTAGGTCATGAAAAAGAGCATTATAAATACCAGCACTTCAGTAATGAAAGGGAGAACGAAAAAGGACGAAAGGAGAACCCTAGCAAGCAAACCCTCGCGCTCACAGACGGAAAACCCTGGAGGCTAACCCTGAGAATTCCGAGAAACCCTGAAGGAAAAGCCGGCGGCAGCAAGGTCACTTCCGCTCAATTCGATCCGGTCGGCCAATTCAAGGTTACAATTGCTATTACTACCTTATGTTCTTAATTTGCATATGGCATTATGATTAAATTTATGAAAATATCTTAAGTTTGTCATGTGAATTGTAGTGTGCACTTGAATACCTTAAATGATTAACCATATAATTGCTGTAATGAAAGCCATAAGGCATAAAATTGGTTGAAATTATACTGATATCAAAACCAGAATCCGCAGTCGCTCGCTAGCACGTCGCTAAGCGAGCATGAAGCGAGTATTCGCTAAGCCTTCGCTAGGCGAGGCAGGCGCGAACCTGACAGTAGCCGACTTTTCTATTCTGATTTTTCACTCATGTTTTATCATAGCCAGGCATTGTTTATCTGATCATATTACTGTTGTGATTTCTTTTGCGGTGTAATCCTCGATTGCACCCTGATTTGGTATTCTAACCCGTTTGCTGAATGTTGCAAAGGTTCACACACC
Organism: Lathyrus oleraceus; assembly: GCF_024323335.1. Classification (NCBI taxonomy): domain Eukaryota; kingdom Viridiplantae; phylum Streptophyta; class Magnoliopsida; order Fabales; family Fabaceae; genus Lathyrus; species Lathyrus oleraceus. The sequence goes on along the minus strand of NC_066583.1, from coordinate 100,049,580 downwards.
CCAGGAAAAGATTGTTGTTTAGGTCTTCCACTTTATTTGTGGGATACCCTTGTGAAGAGCTGCCCTAAATTGCTTAATTAATTTTAATGTATTAATTTTAATGTATTATTTTTAATGTATTGACTTTAATGTGGAGATTCACCCTAATTACCTAATTAACTTTAAAACATGGCCTCTAAATATGTGATCTTGGACCTCTCTTTTGCCCTACGGTATTACGGTATAACGGTCATGTCCCGCGAATGTAGGGATACACTTAGCAACGGCCCTTCGGTTAAATCATCATAAAATAAATCATGGTCCCTCGGATGTTGCCTTCGAAAATACGATTTTGTCCCTCGATGACCCTTCGGTGTAGCCTACGGTTAAATGATGATCGTCCCTTCGAATGCTAAGGTATCCTTACAACTGTTGCCTTCAATGACCTATCGATGACCCTACGATGACCCTTTTACATCCAAAGGATAAAACTACTTACTTCTCAATAGTAAGGACAGTTTTACCCTCATAAGGATAGGAAACGTTCATAACGACCTTAGGAAGGTATAACTCTCAATTGCTGGATCATAACCTAAAACATTTTCCACCCCTCACACTTTGCAAATCCTAGAAAATCACCACTTGGTATACGTTCATACTAGAATCATTACCAAGTTACATTTTTCTAAACCGTTTTCAAAATCAAGCGAGATAAATACTTTGTATACATTCATACGAGAATCATTACAAAGTTAAACTCTCTTTTCGAAATATTTTTAACAATTCACCAACACTTTTCAAACAAAAATATAAGTGATCCAGCAATTAAGAGCCCATGGATAACCATGGATACAAAGGGTGCTAATACCTTCCCTTTGTATAATGTACCTCCCGAACCCAAAATCTATTGAGGTCTTTCCTGTTCTTTTCCACCTTTCCTTATTGGATAAAAGAAAAGTCGGTGGCGACTCTTGCTATCCGCGACATTGCGATAAAAAGCAAAACACACCAAGTCAGTTCACCGTATGACAGTGGGGTCACTTGGCCAAGCATTATTAGTACAGGAAAGATAATGGATCGACAAAAGGAAAAGACGAAGGAGTGAACCTTGCACGTCAAGATTCAGATGATTCTGATGATATGGTGGTTACGACTACAGTTACAGATGACCATGTTGAATCCAAGATCTGGTTCATCTACTCAGGCTGCTCAAATCACATGACTGCTCGAAAAGTATGGTTAGTAGATTTTAACGAGTCAAAGAAAAGCAAGGTCAAACTTGCTGATAATAGCTCGTTGCAATCTGAAGATACTGACAACATAGTTATGTTAGAACAAGATTTGGTTCTGCATCTATACCTTTGAGTTTGATGATAACAATGTAGTATTTATGTGAGATTAATTTTAGTACTCTATTGGTCTATTAGTGTGTAGCTTTAACAACCAGTTCTGTTTCTGAGTTTATAATGTGCAACGTCATCAGTTTTTGAATATTTGTTCTGAAATTCACTTATGCATTAAATCACTCTTGAGAAGTTATGAAAGAAGCTATGTTTCTGCTGCAATGTTCTTTCCGTTTTGCGCTGATTCACTCATGAGAAGTTTTGAAAGACTTTATGTTGTTGCTACAAATGTTCTTTCTACTTATACGTTGATTCACTCCTGAGAAGTTCTGGAAAGACCTTATGTTATTGTTGCAATGATCTCTCCGCTTCTGCTTCTGGATGTCACTCTGATTATCAAGCTTCTGAAGAATGACAACTTTTTGAAGTTTTTTTTCTTAGCTTAAGACTCTGAAGATCTCAAGCCAAACAATGACGATGTCAAGGTTCTGACTGAAGATTCTGAAGTTTTGTTACTCAACTGAAGACTCTGAAGATCTCAAGCCAGACGCTGACGTGATCAAGGTTTTGACTGAAGATTCTGGTTTCAGCTTTGTATTTCTTCTTTTCATGCTTCATCAACTTTTCATCAAAATCTAATGAGTTTGAAAATAAGATCAAAGTGGGTACATAATACAAATCAAATATTGCTTCCACTACCTGAAAACATTGGCGAGGGACAATACTATTCTTCACACCTGTCACTAATCCATTAGTGGATAACTACTTTTTAGTATCCCGGATTTGCCTTCCAACAGTCTCTTTCTTATGCTATATAAGTAGGACTTAGAGACTTAAAGAAAATACCAATGTTGTTAAAACATTTTTACAAGACTGTTTCTAAGTGAAAAGCTATTAAATATATGCATATTTTTTTTAAGTAATTATATTTTATTTGTGTAAAATTTGCTTGTGTAGAAGCAACTTGTAACACAAAAAGTTGTATTCAAACTTGTTTGTTTGTATTTCCTTAAGGAGACTAAGTTGTAGTCAGATCCTTGAGAAGACAAAGAAATCGTTCTTTGTGATTTCCTTGAGGAGGCTAAGTTGTAGTCGGATCCTTGAGAAAACAAAGAAAGGTGTTCTTTGTGATTTATGTAATATGTTTGGTTATAGTGGATTAAGTCGTTGTGTATAAGGTTAAATCACCTTGGCGGGTGGATTGGAGTAGCTTTAATTTCAAGCGAACCAGGATAAAAATCCTTGCGTATTTATCTCTTTATTCTTTTGATTGTGTGGAGTTTTTGAGTTGGTAAAAAGCTTTTGTTTTTGAAACCCAATTCACCCCCCCTCTCATTTCTCATTTTTTTCACACATTCAATTGGCATCAGAGCTCTGGTTCTAATTGTGATAAAGTTTTATCAATACTTCACCGTGTTCAGTATCGATCCAATTTGTGTGTGAGAAACAATGGTCGTTGCTAACAACATCGAGAAAGACCACTACAACGCTAAACCACTAGTCTTTGATGGTGAAAATTTTGATTACTAGAAAGAAATAATCAAAAGTTTCTTTCTGGGATATGATGTTGAACCCTGGGATCTTTTAGTCGATGGCTACATTCACCCAATAAATGTTGAAGGAAACAAAGTAGTAAGAAGTGCTATGACAAATCAACAAAAGAAGGATTTCAAGAATCATCATAAGGCTAAAACGATATTGCTTAATGATATCTCTTATATTGAGTATGAGAATATAACAAATAAAAACTTTGTTAAGTCTATCTTTGATTCTTTGAGAATAACTCATGAAGGGAATGCTCAAGTTAAGGAGACAAAGGCTTTGGTCTTAATCCAGAAATATGAGGCATTCAGAATGGAAGACGATGAAACCATTGAGACTATGTTCTCAAGATTTCAGATGCTTGTCGCAAGACTCAGGTTTTTAGACAAATGGTATTCTACGACTGACCATGTCAAGAAAATTATCAGAAGTATCCCCAAAAAATGGAGACCTAAGGTAAATTCCTTGAAGTTGGAAAAGGACTTGAACATTATTTAGTCTTGAAGAACTTGTTAGTTCTTTGAGAAGCCATGAGATAGAACTCGAGGAAGATGAACCTCAAAAGCGAGGTAATTTTTTTACCTTGAAGTCCAAGCCTAAGAAGACAAGGGCTTATCAAGCTGAGGAAGAATCAGAAGATTCAGATAAAGACTCAGAAGATGATGATGAGTTGTCTTTGATTTCCAAGAGGGTCAACAGACTCTAGAGGCACATGCAGTATGGACAAGGAAAGTTCAGAGGAGCTATAAGGACTACTGGTCATTCTAAATCTTCTTCTGGACCAAAAAAGCAAGGTTCTAGTAAAGAGGTTGTCTTTTATATGTTCAAGAAGCCATGTCACTATAATAATGAGTGTCATAAGCTGAAGAAGGACAAAAGGCCTAAGAAAAAGTTTTCTAAAGGCCATAAGGGGCTTATGGCTACAAGGGACGACTCAGAACCAAAAGAAGAAGACTCTGATGAGGAACATGTCAGTGTTGCATTGATGGCAACTACAACGGATCCTAAAAGTTCTAAAGAACCAGAAGATAAGATGTTGTCAGAATCAGAATCAAACTCCAATTTTGAAGAGGTCTTTTCTAAACTATCTCATTCTTATTTAGAGTCATGTTTGTCTGAAATGTTGGATAAGTACCAAAGTCTTCAAAGTAGGTACAAGAACCTTAAACAAGTCCAAGTGTTACTTCCGAAACTCGTAGTGAGCTTGAGAAGGATATTTCTTCCCAAAGAAAAAAAACATTTTCTTTGGAAAGTAACAACTCTGCTTTGAAAAGCAAAATTTCAAAATTAGAGGAAGAAATAATCTCAAAAGCTTCTAGTACTGATTGCATCATCAGATATGACAGATCATTCCAGTACTTTCTGTCTAAAAGCATAAACAAAATCAAAATGGCTTCCATGATCTATAGAGTTAGCAGAAATGGTAAGAAAGGTCTAGGTTGTATATAAACTAGAAAACCTGACGAAAGTCGTAAGGTAAAACTGAAACCTCTCTATGAGCATTTCGTGCCTGCTGGTACTCAGCTTGACTGTTATGCACAGACATAGGAACCTGCACAGACGCGAAAGAAGAACTCAATTTTGAAACCTAAGTATCATGCACAAATTCCCCTTGATTATCCCGCTTCACAAAAATCCAAGGTTGTAAAAGGCTCTGGGGGAACTAACAAAAGAGGATCCAGAAAGTGGGTACCTAAGGATAAGATCATCTATGTTGCAAATATCTTTAGCAGCTCAGTTGAGACACTAATCATGGTATCTGGATAGTGGATGCTCGCGACACAGGATGGGCAAAAGGCATATGTTCCAAGATTTAAAACTTAAGCTTGGAGGCTTCGTTGGTTTCTGAGGAAACCAGAAAGGGAAGATCATTGGCTCTGGAACCATTAGTAATGGTAAACTCCCTTATATTACTAATGTCCTTTTGGTCGATGGTTTGATGCATAACTTATTATCTATCAGACAACTTAGTGGCAATGGTTATGATATCATTTTTAATCAAAAATCGTGTAAGGTTGTTAGTCGGAAAGACCGCACAGTCCTTTTTAACGGAAAGAGGAAGAGCAACATTTATAAAACCAGACTTTCTGATCTTAAGGATCAAAATTTAAAATGCTTAATGTTTGTTAATGAGGAGAAATGGGTATGGCATAAATGTTTGGGCCATGCTAGCACGAGAAGGATTTCTCAGCTAAATAAGCTTGGATTAGTCTGATGCTTACCCAACCTGAATTTCGCTTCAGATGCTATTTGTGAAGCATGTCAGAAAGACAAGTTTTGTAAAACTTCTTTCGAAGTGAAAACTGTTGTTTCTACCTTTAGACCGTTAGAGCTTCTACACATTGATTTGTTTGGGCCAGTGAAAACCACCTCTATTAGTGGTAAGAAGTATGGATTGGTCATAGTTGATGACTACAGTTGTTGGACATGGGTAAAGTTCTTGAAATACAAGGATGAGTCACATTCTATGTTCTTTACCTTCTGCTCACTAGTTCAAACAGGGTTGGATTTCAAAATAGTCAGAGTCAGAAGTAATCATGTTGGCGGATTTGAAAATAAAAACTTTGAAAATGTTTTTTATGCAAATGGCATTTTCCATGATTTCTCATGTCCTAAAAACTCCATAGCAAAATAGGGTTGTAGAAAGGAAGAATAGGACTTTGCAAGAAATGGCCCGCACCATGATCCAAGAGGCTGATATGGCTAAGCATTTATGGGCAGAGGCAGTTACACACAACATGTTATATTCAGAACAAGATTTCTATTAAACCTATTATGGATAAGACTCCTTGTGAATTGTGGAAGAACAGAAAGCCTGACATTTCTTATTTCCATCCTTTTGGCTGTGATTACTTTATGTTAAACACTAAAGAGAATCTTGGCAAGTTTGATTCTAAGGCACATAAGTGCTTATTGTTAGAATATTGTGAACACTCAAAAGGCTAAAGAATCTTTAACACCGAGACACGAATTGTGAAGGAATCAATCCATGTTAGATTCAATGATAAGCTTGACCCTTAAAAGTAAAATCTAGTTGAGAAATATGCATATATGAAGATCAATTTTTCAGAATCCACGAATAAATATTCTGGAGATAAAGACTCAGAAGAAAAAGCTAAGGAAGTTAAAGCAAACGACTCACAAGAGACTCAACCAGGAACTCTCGTTGGTCCAACTCATCAAAAGAAGAGTAAACTAGGAACTTCTCATTCTGACAAATTGATTATGGGAGATGAAGACGCACGAGTCAGAACTCGATCTTCATTCAAACCTTCTGAAGAAACTATTTTGGGTTTGGTATCTTTGATATAGCCCATATCTATTTATTAAGCTCTTTTTGATAATGAATGGATTTTGGCTATGCAATAGGAACCAAATCAATTCACCAGAAACACTATTTGGGATATTATTCAGAAACCAAAGGGTGTCCATATCATTGAAACTAGATGGGTGTTCAGAAACAAGCTCAATGAGAAATGTGAAGTCGTCAGAAACAAGGTTCGACTGGTAGCACATGGTTATAGTCAGCAAGAAGGTATAAACTATCCATAAACCTTTGCGCCAATTGTCAGGTTAGAGTATATTTGTCTTTAGTTTTGTTTGTAGTAAATCCTAACATCATTATGTATCAGATGGATGTTAAAAGTGCATTTTTGAATGGATACATTTCTGAAAAAGTGTATGTGCACCAACCCTCTGGTTTTGAAAGTTCTCAAAACCTTGATTTTGTTTTCAAACTCAATAGGTCATTATATGGTCTAAAACAAGCTCTCAGATCTTGGTATTAAAGACTAAGTAACTTCCTTTTGGAAAATGATTTTACTAGAGGAAAAGTGGACACAATGCTCTTTTGGAAAACCTTTAAGAATGATATTATGGTTGTGAAAATTTATGTTCATGATATTATATTTGGTATTGCTAATGCTTCGTTGTTCAAAGATTTTGCTAGGTTAATGCAAGCAGAATTTGAAATGAGTCTGATGCGAGAACTTAGGTTATTTTTGGGAATTCAAATTGATCAACATTTATAAGGAATGTGAAGGAGAAGAGTGATCCCAAATGCAGCGGAATTTAAAATTTTCTCCTTTAGTGATCCTTATGAATGGGCATGATCAGTGATAGAATCGTTACCTCTTGTGACGATTGAAACCTTTGATGCATATCTACGGAGCGATCACGAACGTTGAACGATGACAACGCCTCTACTCAGTCCATATGAACGGATTCCTTCAATCTCAGTGCTAGCTGCTACAAATGAAGGCTTTGAGTGTGTGTGTGTGTGTGTGTGTGTGTGTGTGTGTGTGTGTGTGTGTGTGTGAGAGAGAGAGAGAAATGAAATTGCAACTGCACAAATGCTTTTGCACAAGGGTTCTATTTATAGAACCACTTGTGTAGGTTGCAAGCTAAATAAGCCCAATTAAGTGTATGTGGCTCATATCTTATAATATGCCAAAATCACTTAAGTGCGTGCTACCTTACCATATTTCGTATTCTACTTAAGTACACCGTACCTTACGATGTTCTATAATTCACTTAAGTGCACCGTACCTTACGGTGTTCCTTAGTTACTCTATCTCTCATCAATCCGTCATTTTGTGTGTGACCCTGTAGGTTTTCGTGCCATTGGCAATTATATTAAATCACGTATTTAACATAATAAACAGTGAGGTGTATTTAACAACACGTGAATGCTACCCAAGACACGAAAAAGTCATGTGATCCGACAAATCCTTTTGTGATAATACTTATGTGTATAATTACCCTTTTACCCTTATGTCTATATTGAACACAAGGCATAGACCGTGTCATCCTTGTCCAGTTCAATATTGGGCCCGTAGACATTTATCCTGTTATACAGGATGGGCAAATTCCATCTAGGTCACTCATGTCCCTTAGCATGCTTCGTGGAGTACCCATCAACTATCTTTATTGTCATCCAGTTACGGACAACTTTTGATCAACAATAAGGCACTCGACTCTACATTTAGGGTCCATAGTGATTTCAGGTCGAAGGGTGCTATACACCATTATCACCATGAGAATAACTTATGACACTTTGCATAACATTCTATATAGTATTCTCATAGCGGGTCAATCCAGTATAAATATTACTCTTAATATTCATACCTATGTTTAAGACTTGATAACTCCTTATCCATGACCCATGAGATGTGATCATCAGTCTATATACATAATAGTCTTAATGCTTTAATGTTATCCCACTTCACAATAAAGCTCGACTACGGATACTTTAAGAATAGTGTCCTTATGTTTAATGTGATCTCATGATTAAGTCACACTTGATACATTAAATGGACTAGCTATTCTAGGGACTCTATTAAACTAACATAATAAAGAAAAAGCCTTTTACTATTAATAAATAATTTGATACAAGTACCAAAAGTATTGGCCTCTAGGGCTTACACCAACAATCTCCCACTAGCACTATAGCCAATCAGGCATACCCCTAATGCCCCTAGATCTAGTATGGCCATCATGCTTCTGCTGCACAAGAGGCTTTGTCAGTGGGTAAGCAATATTATCAAGTGTAGGTACTTTGCATATTTTCACATCTCCCCTATCTATTATCTCTTGAATGAGGTGATAACGCATAAGTATGTGTTTGGATCGTTGGTGAGATCTAGGCTCCTTAGCTCGTGCGATAGCACCATTGTTATCACAATAGAGACCAACGAGATCCACAATGCTAGGAACTATGTCAAGTTCACTACTGAACTTTTTGATCCAAACACCTACCTTTGCTGCACTTGAGGCAGCAATATACACGGTCTCGATTGTAGAATCAGCAAGTGCATTTTGCTTTGAACTTTTCCAGCTCACAGTGCCACCGTTTAAGCAAAACACATAACCAGATTGTTATCTAAAGTCATCCTTATCTGTCTGGAAGCTAGCATCAGTGTATCCAATTTCAACAAGCTCTTCCTGACCTCCATATATCAAGAATGAGTCCTTAGTCCTTCTCAAATACTTAAGGATATTCTTGACAACTACCCAATGAGCATCACCGGGATCAGATTGGTACCTACTCGTTGCACTTAAAGCATACGAGACATCTGGTCTAGTACATAACATGGCATACATGATAGATCCTATTGCAGATGCATATGGAATCTTATTCATGCGATCCCTTTCTTCCTTAGTTAAAGGGGATTGTGTTTTTGATAGACACAGCCATGTTGCATAGGTATGAATCCTTTCTTGGAATCATGCATATTAAAGCGTCTTAGGACTTTGTCTATGTATGTACTCTGACTTAGGCCAAGCAGTTTTTATGATCTATCTCTATAGATCCTGATTCCTAATATATAGGCTGTTTCACCCAGGTCCTTCATAGAAAAGCATTTCCCCAACCAAGACTTTACTTGTTGTAGGGTAGGGACATCGTTTCCGATGAGTAATATGTCATCTACATATAATACCAGGAAGATGGTCATGCTCCCACTAACCTTCTTATAGACACAAGGCTCATCTTCATTCTTGATGAATCCATATTATTTTACTGTTTCATCAAAACAAAGATTCCAGCTTTTGGAAGCTTGCTTCAATCCATAGATTGATCTTTGTAACTTACATATCTTTTGGGCTTCTTCTGGTATGTCAAATCCTTCAGGTTGTGTCATGTACACATCCTCAAGAAGATTCCCATTAAGGAAAGCAATTTTAGCATCCATTTGTCGTATTTCATAATCATGATATGCAGCGATAGCAAGCAAAATCCGAACAGATTTAAGCATTGCAACTGGTGAAAAGGTTTCATCATAGTCAACCGCATGAATTTATTTATATCCTTTTGCAACCAGTCTTGCCTTATAGGTATATACCTTACCATCCATGTCAGTCTTCTTTTTGAAGACCCACTTGCATCCTATAGGGTTAACTTCTACAGGAGGCTCTACCAAGGTCCAAACCTGGTTTATGTACATGGAATCCATTTCATATTTCATGGCTTCTAGCCACTTATAAGACTCGGGATGAATTATGGCCTTTTGGTAGGTCATAGGGTCATCTTGATCCATGAGTAATACATCACCTTGATCAGTTATGAGACATTCATATATCTCATGTAGGTGATGTATCATGCTTAACCTACGCTGGTCTTGTTCTACTTGAGCAGGTTGCTCTTTCACAACTACTTATGTTTCCTACTCTAATTCCTCCATAGGTGTATCAATTCTTTGTGATTCTTGAATTTCTTCAAGCTCTACTTTCCTCCCATTGATTCCTTTGGAAATAAAATCCTTTTCTAGGAAAACTCTATTTCGAGTGACAAACACTTTGCCCTCAGAAGGATTGTAGAAGTAATACCATCTTGTTTCTTTAGGATATCCCACAAATAAGCATTTGTCAGATTTGGGCTCAAGCTTAGTTGAAATTTGTCGTTTCACATAAACTTCGTAACCCCAAATCTTCATGTAAGACAAATGTGGTTTCTTACCACTCCATATCTCATATGGTGTCTTCTCAACCTTTTTGGACGGAACACAGTTAAGTGTGTAAGGTGTTGTCAATAGTGCATGTCCCCAAAAGGAGTTTGGAAGATCGGCGTGACTCATCATGGATTGGACCATGTCTAACAGGGCTCGATTTCTTCTCTCAGATACACCATTCCATTGGGGTGTTCCAGGAGGAGTAAGTTGGGATAGGATCCCACACTCTTTTAGATGGTCATCAAACTCTAGGCTTAAATACTCACCACCTCGATCTGATCAAAGAATTTTAATATTCTTACCTAGTTAGTTTTGTACTTCATTATTGAGTTCCTTGAACTTTTCAAAGGACTTTGATTTGTGTTTCATTAAATACACATAACCATATCTACTGAAATCATCATTAAATGTGATGAAATACTGAAAACCTCAGTGGTCCACATACATCAGTATGTATGAGGGCCAAAAGATAATTAGCTCTTTCACCTTTTCCTGTGAATGGAGACTTTGTCATCTTTCCAATCAAACAAGATCTGCATGTCTCATATGATTCATAATCAAAAGAGCCATAGTCCATCTTTATGGAGTTTGGAAATGTGTTTCTCATTTATGTGGCCTAATCGACAATGCCAAAGGTAAGTTGGATTTAACTCATTAGGTTTCATCCTTTTAGTATTAATGTTATAAATAGGCATTTCAAGATCAAGGACATATAGTCCATTGTTCATTTGTGCAGTAGCATAGAATATATCATTTAAATAAATTGAACAACAATTGTTCTTTATTATAAATAAAAAACCAAACTTGTCCAAACAAGAAACGGAAATAATATTCCTGCTAATTGCAGGTACATAATAACAGTTCTCTAACTGAATTATTAAACCACTAGGCAAAGCCAATACATAAGTTCATACGATTAAAGCAACAACCTTTGCTCCATTGCCAACTCGTAGGTCAACTTCACCTTTTTCCAAATCTCTACTCCTTTTTAGCCCCTGAACATTGGTACAATGTGAGAACCGCATCCAGTATCTAATACCCATGATGCAGAAGTAGATAAATTAATTTCAATAACAAAAATACCTGAAGTTGAAGTCTCTACTCCATTCTTCTTATCTTCCAGGTACTTTGGGCAGTTTCTCTTCTAGTGTCCGGTCTTACCGCAATGGAAGCAGGTGCCTTCCTTTGCTATGCCTCCACTAGGCTTCAAAGCATCAACAATGGGTTTGGGTTTGGCAACTTCCTTGCCTTTCCTTTTATCACCCTTCTTGGTGGGTCTTTTGTTCTGTCTCTTTCCATTTCCGATCATCAAAATGGACTTCCCTTTTGACTTTAGATTCTGCTCAGCAATTCTTAACATGGCTAGCAGTTCAGGAAGAGATTTGTTCATATCATTCATATTGAAATTTAGGATAAATTCACTGAATCTATCTGACAATGATTGCAAGATCAAATCTGAAATTCTGGTATCAGATATAAGATGTCGAAGGTAATGTCACGACACTAATATCTGTTAATACACAATGGATAAATAAACAGAATTGTAAAGCAAATCACACAAGCAATTGTTAACCCAGTTCGGTGCAACTCACATACGTCTGGGGGCTACCAAGCCAGGAAGGAAATCCACTAAAATAGAATTAGTTCAAAGACTATCCTTACACTTCAACAAGTTACCGTCTTTCTCACCTAATCTCTACCCGTGCAACTTCTACCTAAGCACTCTTAGATATGAGAACCCACTCACTTCCCTTACAATCACACACCCGTGATTTTAAACAACAATCCTTGTGAAAAGAAAATACTTTTCAATTACAAACTCTTGATTTTACTTCACAGTTTCAATCAAGAAGACACACTCTTGATCATGCTTCAAAGCTTTGATCAAGAAGACAAATCAGTCCAATTCAACCATCAATGGATGACTTGAATGACCTACAGACACAAACCCTAGCTCTCTCTCTAAATTTCGCTCAGTCTTGGTTGTGTGTTCAAACAGGTTTTCTAAGCCCCTTTTTATAGAAGCAATCTGCTGGGCTTGGACATCTTGAAAACCCTAAATCTATTTTCCAATAAAATCTTTTTATAACAGTTGTATAGATCTCCTTGGAAAATAATCAAATCTGGTTGTAATCCCTGATTGAATGCGCCAGCTAGCCATATCTTCAATCAACCAATGATTGCCATTAATTGTGCAATCACAAAACACCAGACATTCATACTGAATGTTCTGTGTACAGGATGTCATGACATCGGGTCTGACATCCTAGAAAAGTCCTGCATAATCCAATTTCCTTTTATAGCAGGTACAACCATATCAGATACCATGACATTGTGTATGTCATCTGAAACAATCCTGCATGAACATGTCTTCCATATAAGCTCCAGCAGGTACAACCAATATCAGAAGCCTTGTCATTGTATGTGGCATTCTGAAACAGTCCTGCTTGCATATGTTCTTTAACTCCAGCAGGTACATATGATATCTTATGTTAAGACATCACATATGACATCTTGTGAACACTCTTTGTTTTACCAAAATTGCTGCCAATACTAAGAATCAACAAACTCCCCCTTTGGCAAATTTTGGCTAAAACATATATCTGTCCTTTTTGTTCACAAGGCAAACTATCAGCAGTTAAACAACATAACAGAAGTTTAATCAACAGCAGAAGCAAAACAATTACTAGCTATGGCTACTAGTAATACACACATGCACAATGGTACTTCTCCTCCCCATAAATTTGTGCAACAACAACAGAATTACTAGTTATGGATGCAACTAGTAAGACACACAAATGCACAATGCACCAGGATACTTCTTCTCCCTCTAAATCTGTGCATTCATCAAATAACAGCTACTGTAACTCCAACACCTGTACCAGCCAGAATGTCATACTGACATCTGCTTCAACATCAGCACATGTGCATCTCTTTCAGTAATAGTTGTACTTCTGTTCAGCCACATCCAACTTCCATATCAAGCACTTGTCCCCCTTTTTAGTCAAAATTGACCAAAGGTGACCAATCAGACAAAATAAATGTCTATCAGCCTAGCAGAGAAAGTTAAAATTGATGTTATAACATTAAGCATGTTAAAACAGAATATTCAGGAAGTACACAACATCATTATACACAACAGAAAGCTGAGATAATGAACAAATTCAAGGAACTTTTTAAGAGCCCTACAAATTACATAACAGGCATCAAAAGGACTGCCACAAAATACAAAAACAGTAAAAACATCAGCCTTCCAAACAACACCAGCTTCCACCAAACTTTCCAGCACACCTCTCAGTCTTCAATTCAGCCAGGAACCATTAATCAGAAGTGGAGGTATCACTTGTATCTTCTCTTGCACCTTCAGAGTCTTCTGATCTTCCAGAGCTGCCACTGGATTGAGATATTGCATTTGGATCCTTACCAGCCTTCTCTATTTCTTCCCTTTCCAGGCTACAGATGAGAACTTCTAAAGCTTCTTTTCTAGCCTTTGCCACCCTTATGCCATTGTCCAATTCTTTGCAAGTCTCTTTTAGTTGGTCAATCAAGCTTCCTTTTGAAGTAGACTCTCTTCTGGCAGATGTCATGACATCATTGACATGGCTTCCCTCGAACAGTTTATAATGTATGGACAAAGGGGTTTTTCTTCTGCTTGGGATGAAGGAAAATTGCGGTCCAAAACGCAGTGGAATTTCTCCTTTAGAGATCCTTACGAATGATCATGATCAGTGATAGAATATTTACCTCTTGTGATGATCGAAACCTTTGGTGCAGATCTCTTGTGACGATCAAAACCTTTGATGCAAATCCTCGAAGCGATCACGAACGTTGAACGATGACAACGTCTCTACTCAGTCCACACGAACGGGTTCCTTCAATCTCAGTGCTAGCTGGTACGAATGAAGGCTTTGAGTGAGAGAGAGTGAGAGAAAACGAAAAATAATGCAACCGCAAATTTTTGCTTCTGCACAAGGGTTCTATTTATAGAACCACTTGTGTGGGCTTCAAGCTAAAAGCCCACTTAAGTGTATTTTGGCCCATATCTTATAATATGCCCAAAATCACTTAAGCTCATGGTACCTTACCATATTTCGTATTCTACTCAAGTACATCGTACCTTACGATGCTCTATAACTCACTTAAGGGCACCGTACCTTACGGTATTCCTTAGTTACTCTATCTCTCATCAATCCGTCCTTTGTGTGTGACCCTGTAGGTTTTCGTGACGTTGACAATTATATTAAATCACACATTTAACATAATAAACAGTGAGCGGTATCTAGCAACACATCACTGCTACCCAAGACACGAAAATGTCATGTGATCTGACAATTCCTTCTGTGATAATACTTATGTGTATAATTACCCTTTTGCCCTTATGTCTATATTGAACACAAGGCATAGACCGTGTCATCCTTGTCCAGTTCAATATTGGGCCCATAGACATTTATCCTGTTATGCAGGATGGGCAAATTCCATCTAGGTCACTCATGTCCCTCAGCATGCTTTGTGGAGTACCCATCAACTGTCTTTATGGTTATCCAGTTACGGACAACGTTGGATCAGCAATAAAGCACTCGACTCTACATCTAGGATCCATAGTGGTTTCAGGTCGAAGAGTGGAATACACTATTATCACCATGAGAATAACTTATGACACCTTGCATAACTTTCTATATAGTATTCTCATAGCGGGTCAATCCGGTATAAATATTACTCCTAATATTCATACCTATGTTTAAGACTTGATAACTCTTTATCCATGATCCATGAGATGTGATCATCAGTCTACAAACATAATAGTCTTAATGCTTTAATGTTATCCCACTTCACACTAAAGCTCAACTACGGATACTTTAGGAATAGTGTCCTTATGTTTAATGTGTTCTCATGATTAAGTCACACTTAATACATTAAACGGACTATCTATTCCAGGGACTTTATTAATGAACCATAATAAAGAGAATGCCTTTTATTATTCGATACAAGTACCAAAATGTATTGGCCTCTAGGGCTTACACCAACATGGGATGTCACTTGTACTCAGAATCCCTGGTTGCTGGCTTAGGATAATGCCACAGATAAGGGAGGGGAAGGCAATGGGGAGTTTTACAGCATTTGTAGAAGCATGTCTAATGGTTTGATCAAATATGAACTTGCCAAAATCATAGTTAACCCTTATTCTAATTGCATGAATGATTCTTCCAAGATTAATGGAGATGGTAGAGGCATGATTAGTAGGAATCCAATTAGCTGAGCCAATCTTGTGCAATATGGCATATTTAACACTGAGTTTTACAGCTGATAAGTGATTTCTGCTAGGCTATTCCTTAACTTGGCCAGCTGTGATAACTCTACAGACCTCATTGTCTGTGGTCTCTAGGTCTACTCCTCCATTTGTTCCTCTTCCTAGGAACTTGTTGATGACACTTGGTGAGAATTTCACGCATTTTCCCCTTACAAACACCTTGCAAAAATCCCTGTTGTTCTTTTCATGAATATCCTCAGGGATATTAACAATAAACTCTTTTACCAACCCCTCATAGCATTGGGGTAGGGTCACCACAGTCTTCATGAGTCCAGCATTCTTGATCAGCTCAATTATCTCCTTTACTTCTATAGCTTCTTGTCCAAGCTCTCTTTCAATGGCTACTCTTCTATGAATGACATATTTCCACTTTGCTGCTCCATCTTTCATGTGAAAGGAGATTTTGTCAAGATGTACACCAGTAGCAGCAACAGTCTTGCCAGGAGATTTCTGACCAGCCTGCCTTTTTGCAGGGGAGATGTCTGGGACATCGTCTTTAACATCCTCCTCAGAATCAGAGCTGTCTCTTTCTTTTCTTTTTCCAACCTCAACCTTGCTCCAGGGTTTTGATGGTCCTACTCCTGCAGTCTTTTTCACTCTAGCAGCTCTCATTTTAGCCATACTTTTTCCTTTCTTAGTTCTCAGTTTCTCAGCTACGCTAGGTTTAACCAGATGAACCAAAGGATCTTCCTCTCCTTCAGTGCTTTCTTCCTCCAGATCAATAATATTTTCTTGAGGCACATTTTGTTTCTTGCTAGGTAGGGTTTTACCTAGAGAGCAAAGCCCTTCAGCAGCCACCTCCTTTTCTGATCTAGATGAATCATCATCTTTATCTGCATGGGGTTCTCCCTCAGGGGAGGGTTCCCTTCTGGACAAAGGGGTAGAAACTCCTTCAAGTTTATGTCCTTCACTCAGAATTCTCGTAACCAGTCTCCTTATAGCACGATCGGTGTAGTACATGTCTTTAGGAAGAGAGGAGTTACCAGAGGTATTACCTTGCTTATCTCCAACCTTGGAGGAAGTACCAGTGGTGTCACCCGGTATCATGCACAGAGGAGTGACGTCCATTATGTCTTCATCTACAAACTCCATAGATGGAGTCTTTGCATGTTGGGAGGATTTGGTACCAGATGATGATGGATGTTGAGACATGTTGTAGGACTTTTGAGGAAGGTTTCTTTGCCCTAGCTGAGCTTTTCTTAGAAATTGAATGGAAATGGCAGTTGTTGAGTTTAGGTAGCGTGTGCTAAGGGAATAGATACTGTTTTCAAAACTTGGGAATGATTTATCATTAATGGGGCTCTTTCTTTTAAAAGGGCAGACATTATTTTTATTTCTTTTATTTTTTCTTTTTAATTGCCATAATTTCTCAAGAGTCCAAATCCCTAATTTTCCTCCCTCATATTCAGTTTTACCCAAATTTCTTGCAAGCTTGTCTGCTAGTTCCAGTCCAAGCTTTAGACTTCTAAATTTGTCTTCCACAAATTTTCTAATGGAGTGATAATAGCTAGAACAGTACTTTGTCCATCTATGTTGAGTCTGATTTTTGGACCTGGCTTCAGCATTCAGGAAGTCATAATACAATGTTATGACATCGTGTGTGACATTGTATGCAATCAGTAATAGGTTCATCCAACCCAATTGAGCCCTACTGCTATCATCTTCTGTACCTTTCACAGGTGTCATCCAAATCTTCTCAATATTGTCCTTGGCCTTTTTGTACAGAGTCCTTTATGGCTTAGTCTCAACAGTTCCATTCTCCCTGTGACTGGTCAAATGTCCACCTATTTGGTCTAATCTCTCAGGTTTTTGAGCCATCATAACCTTTTCTCCTCTGAGCTTCTGGTGTGACATCTTTGTATGGCATTTTCCCCAGCCTTGTTTTGCATCACTCTTGAGAGTATCTGTTCTCAACCAATACTTTAAGGGACAATCCAGTTGAGAGCTCCATATGTAGCAATTGTCTTTGGTCCTGATTCCTCTCATAATTACTTCACTCTTTATGTCCAGGATTAGACATTCAGTCTTGGTGAAGTTAACATTCAGACCTTGATCGCATAGTTGGCTGATGCTTATGAGGTTTGCAGTTAAGCCTTTGACTAGTAGAACTTTGTCAAGTTTAGGTACTCCAACGCAATCAAGCTTACTTGTTCCCTTGATTTCACCTTTTGCTCCATTTCCAAAGGTTACATGACTTATAGTATGGTGATACAAATCAGTTAGCAGATCTTGGTTTCCAGTCATGTGTCTGGAGCATCCACTATCAAAGTACCATTCTTCTTTGGCCGAGATTCTAAGGGGAATGTGAGCTATCAGACTTGTGACATTAGTCTTAGGGACCCATTGCTTTTTGATGATAGGCATGTTATGTTTGGGTCTGAATTGATGGTGATCCTGATGATGAGCAGACCTAGGATAGCCATACAGTTTATAGCAGAAAGGCTTTAGATGACCAAATTTCCCATAGTAATGGCATCTCCATCTTTGGTGTTTTCCTTTCAACTGTTTTCTCCATTGGTGATGTGACATATAGTGTGACATCACAGGTTGTTGAATGCACTTAAGTTTGGCTTGAGGTTTGACACCAGTGTCACTGCTCTCAGGTTTTGAGTTATTATACCCAATGCCAGATTTGTCTCCTGTTATTTGTCCAGTTTGAAGAATCTTGTCTAAGGAGTCAGACTCATTGCTTAACATCCTTACATACTTGGTCATCTCTTCTAATTTAGAATTTTGAAAGATGACTTTAGTCTTCAATTTTGAGATGGTTTTTGCATGGTCTGCCTTCTCACTTTCCAGCTGTGCTATCTTCTGATTTTCAGCTTGTGGATTTTTGTCTAGCTTGGCATTCAGAACCACTGCTTCTGTTTGTAGCTTGGAGATGGTTTCCAAGTATTCTATCTTCTCGTTCTCAAGTTGAGTAATTTCCTTCTTCTGGCTATCAACCTGTTTGCACAGCTGTACACTTTTGTGACACAACTTTCTGTAGGTAGAGGCCAATTCTTCAAAGGTAACTTCATCATCACTTGAGTCTTCATCATACCCCCATCTTCCTGTCAAAGCAGTCACAAGATTTGCAGCCTCTTCAGTATCACTCTCATCAGACCATGTGGCAGCAAGACTCATCTTCTGTTTCTTGAGGTAGGTACCACATTCAGTCTCGATGTGTCCATACCCATCACATTCATAGCACTGAACCTCTTTTTCTTCTTTGAGCTTCTACCTGCTCTTACTCTTCTTCCAGCATTGTTGGATTTACTGATGTCAGATGAGATGTTCTTGACATTTTCCTTTGATCTTACATCCATCTTTTTCAACAGTTTATTGAACTGCCTTCCCAACATAGCTACTTCATTGACAAGATCTTCATCACCCTCCCGACTCTTATCCTCTTCTGTGTTTGACATGAAGGTAATGCTCTTTGTTTTCCTTTCAACACCATCATTCAACCCTAACTCAAAGGTTTGGAGGGAACCAATTAGCTCATCTACCCTCATGTTGGAGATGTCTTGAGATTCTTCTATTGCAGTTACCTTCATAGCAAATCTCTTGGGGAGTGACCTGAGAATTTTTCTTACCAGTTTTTCATCTGTCATCTTTCCTCCCAGGGCTCCTGAGGCATTAGCAATTTCAAGGATACTCATGTGAAATTCATGAATATTCTCTTCTTCTTTCATCCTTAAGTTTTCAAACTTGGAGGTGAGTAGCTGTAGTCTAGACATCTTTACCCTGGATGTGCCTTCATGAGTGGTCTTGAGAATGTCCCAAGCATCTTTAGCTATTTCACAATTATTTACCAATCTGAAGATGTTCTTGTCCACTCCATTGAAGATGGAATTCAAAGCTTTAGAATTCCCAAGGGCTAGGTCATCCTCCTCCTTGGACTATTGTTCTTCAGGCTTTTTCTCAATAGTGGCTTCTCCTTCTTTAGTAACAATAGGATGCACTCAGCCTGTCAAGACAGCTTTTCAAGCCTTGTTATCAAGGGATTTTAAGAAAGCTACCATTCTTGGTTTCCAATAGTCATAGTTAGAACCATCCAAAATTGGTGGCCTATGAACAGATCCTCCATCCCTCTCCATTGTACCAGAAAGTATTCTCCCTAGATCTCACCCAGAGCCAGAGCAAGATGCCTGCTCTGATACCAATTGAAATTCTGGTATCAAATATAAGATGTCGAAGGTAATGTCACGACACTAATATCTGTTAATACATAATGGATAAATAAACAGAATTGTAAAGTAAATCACACAAGCAATTGTTAACCCAGTTCGGTGCAACTCACCTACGTCTGGGGGCTACCAAGCCAGGAAGGAAATCCACTAAAATAGAATTAGTTCAAAGACTATCCGTACACTTCAACAAGTTACAGTCTTTCTCACCTAATCTCTACCCGTGCAACTTCTACCTAAGCACTCTTAGATATGAGAACCCACTCACTTCCCTTACAATCACACACCCGTGATTTTAAACAACAATCCTTGTGAAAAGAAAATACTTTTCAATTACAAACTCTTGATTTTACTTCACAGTTTCAATCAAGAAGACACACTCTTGATCATGCTTCAAAGCTTTGATCAAGAAGACAAATCAGTCCAATTCAATCATCAATGGATGACTTGAATGACCTACAAACACAAACCCTATCTCTCTCTTTAAATTTCGCTCAGTCTTGGTTGTGTGTTCAAACAGGTTTTCTAAGCCCCTTTTTATAGAAGCAATCTGCTGGGCTTGGACATCTTGAAAACCCTAAATCTATTTTCCAATCAAATCTTTTTATAACAGCTGTATAGATCTCCTTGGAAAATAATCAAATCTGGTTGTAATCCCTGATTGAATGCGCCAGCTAGCCATATCTTCAATCAACCAATGATTGCCATTAATTGTGCAATCACAAAACACCAGACATTCATACTGAATATTCTGTGTACAGGATGTCATGACATCTGGGTCTGACATCCTAGAAAAGTCCTGCATAATCCAATTTCCTTTTATAGCAGGTACAGTCATATCAGATACCATGACATTGTGTATGTCATCTGAAACAATCATGCATGAACATGTCTTCCATATAAGCTCCAGCAGGTACAACCAATATCAAAAGCCTTGTCATTGTATGTGGCATTCTGAAACAATCCTGCTTGCATATGTTCTTTAACTCCAGCAGGTACATAGGATATCTTATGTTAAGACATCACATATGACATCTTGTGAACACTCATTGTTTTACCAAAATTGCTGCCAACACTAAGAATCAACAAAATCAGTCGTAAGTTCCTTTCCGAGGGGAAAACCCAACCTCTAAAGGATTTCCACATACCCAATCATCTTGAGCACATGAGCACCTACAGGGGCTCCCTCAGCTAACTTGCCTTGAAAAAGTGCTTTTGGAACTTCAAACCTTTCATGCCTTCCTTGCTCTTGATAGAGCATATTCAGGTGTTTGATCATATTGAACGCTGCCATGTTCTCATAATGCTTTTGCAACTCTGAGTTCATGGTAGCTAGCATGAGACAAGCTGTTTCATGGGCATCATCAACATGCTTCTTATAAGCATATCTTTCTGCCTTAGGTGTAGAACTAGGAGGTTCCTCTTCAGGAACAAGTTTCTCCAAGACATACAACTTTCTATCATGTTTAAGGATAATCCTCAAATTTCGGTGCCAATCCAGAAATTTTGTCCCAGACAATTTTTCCTTGTCAAGGATTGATCGCAAAATGTTGTTAGGGGTGTTTGTTGTCATGGTAATCTACATGAAAATAATGAAAATATAAGTATCAATAACATATTTAATTAGACCTTTAATCAAATATGCCCCCACTATTTTACTCAAAACAAATGACCCTCACTATTTGATTCAAAAAATCTCGTTGGAAGATTTTCTAGTAGGTCGAGATCCACATTTCACTTTATTTTAAGTATGTGTAGGCGGATTACACAAAACTAGGTTATTTAGGTAGGAACTCCTTCCAATTGTATCTAATACAACTCTCAAATATTTTAGTTGGGTGAATAACTCCTTATTCCAATCCATCACATGGATCATTTCCAACTCTTGCTTCTAAACATATATAATCTTATTATAATTTGTTTAGTCAAGTTTGACCCATTGTTTTAACAATTGGATACTAGTCTTGATGAGTGCTAAAACTTGGAAAGCATAAACTTAATATTTAATTTGAGGGAATTTTTAATTATTCTGATCTCATCGGCTTATTTATCATATAAATCATCTCTCACATGCATCAACATACATTCACATGCATTAACATACATAGTGAAATAGTTATGGCCCTTAGCGCAATTTTTCTCCCAAGCCAATGAGAGAACCTAAGTTAACCTAATAACGATCTAAGCTTCTCCAAACAAGATCTTCAAGGTTGTCCTCCTTTGATATTGAATTCTTCTCTTTCTTCATAACATTACATTACATAAAAGAAACTCGTTTTACATACGAGGGAGTTGTCGAAACGCGAAAAACAACCGGCGGAAAAAAAACACAGAGCCGCCTGTTGGTGTAAGCCCTAGAGGCCAATACTTTTGGTACTTGTATCGAATTATTTAAAGGCATTTTCTTTATTATGGTTGATTAATAAAGTCCCTGGAATAGATAGTTCGTTTAATGTATTAAGTGTGACTTAATCATGAGAACACATTAAACATAAGGACACTATTCTTAAAGTATCCGTAGTCGAGCTTTAATGTGAAGTGGGATAACATTAAAGCATTAAGACTATTATGCTTGTAGACTGATGATCACATCTCATGGATCATGGATAAAGAGTTATCAAGTCTTAAACATAGGTATGAATATTAGGAGTAATATTTATACCGGATTGACCCGCTATGAGAATACTATATAGAAAGTTATGCAAAGTGTCATAAGTTATTCTCATGGTGATAATAGTGTATACCACTCTTCGACCTGAAACCACTATGGATCCTAGATGTAGAGTTGAGTGCTTTATTACTGATCCAACGTTATCCGTAACTGGATGACCATAAAGACAGTTAATGGGTACTCCACGAAGCATGCTGAGGGACATGAGTGTCCTAGATGGAATTTGCCAATCCTGCGTAACAGGATAAATGTCTATGGGCCCAATATTGAACTGGACAAGGGTGACACGGTCTATACCTTGTGTTCAATATAGACATAAGGGCAAAGGGGTAATTATACACATAATTATTATCACAGGAGGTTTTGTCAGATCACATGACATTTTCGTGACTTGGGTAGCAGTGATGTGTTCCTAGATACCGCTCACTATTTATTATGTTAAATGCGTGATTTAATATAATTGCCAACGCCGCGAAAACCTATAGGGTCACACACAAAGGACGGATTGATGAGAGATAGAATAATTAAGGAACATCGTAAGGTACGGTGTACTTAAGTAGAATACGAAATATGGTAAGGTACCAAGTACTTAAGTGATTTTGGCATATTATGAGATATAGGCCAAAATGCACTTAAGTGGGCTTTTTGGCTTGAAGCCCACACAAGTGGTTCTATAAATAGAGCTCTTGTGCAGAAGCTTTGTATGGGAATACAACACAACTGAAGAGTTGGAATTTCGTATCTCTCTCTCACTCAAAGCCTTCATTCATAACAGCTAGCACTGCGATTGAAGGAATCCGTTCGTGTGGACTGAGTAGAGACGTTGTCATCGTTCAACGTTCGTGATCGCCCCGTGGATCTGTATCAAAGGTTTTGATCATTATCAGAGATCTGCACCAAAGGTTTGAATCGCCACAAGAGGTAACGATTCTATCACTGATCATGCCCATTCGTAAGGATCACTAAATGGAGAAATTTTTAAATTCTGCTGCGCCTTGGATGGCAATTCTCCTTCACCGCCATCGTGCGTTATTTATCCCAAAGGAGGGAAAGGAAATGCTCGAAGTAAACCTGAAAAAGGGAAAGGAATGGTCTTACGACCAGAGATTGCAAGGTACGGGAGTCGGTTACGCAAGGGGAAGGTATTAGCACCCCTCACGTCCGCCGTACTCGACGGGATCCACGCTCAACAAGATAGGAAAAGGTTGCTGATAAACTGCTCAAAGAATGCACACACACTGGAATAATAAAGCAGGCGGAAGAAGACGGAGGAAGGGGACTCGGCAGGATATCGCATCCTGGTCCTACGTAGTTTGTAAGAAACAAACATCAGAGTCAACGTAGTTCGGGGAAATGGAGAACAGGCTCGCTAGGATATCGCATCCTATGCCTACGTATCTCATCTGGAATGAGAATCAGAGCTGTCGTAGTTCGGCTAACGCACGCCGAAACAAAACACAACACAAAGACGCTGAGACGTCAAAAGAAACACACAAACGGAAACAGACTGCCAATGGCTGGTCTTACGTCCGACTCCGAACAACAAACACAAACAAGGAAACGGAATGCCAATGGCTGGTCTTACATCCGACTCCAAACACACGCAAAAAGATTTTCAAACAGACAAGCTAATAGGGAGTCTGGTACTCGAGCCTAATAGCTGTCACACAAACACCAAGAAGATGCTGAGCCGTCAGAAGAAACAAAGAGATTGAACACACAGACTAAAAGGGAGTCGGGAACTCGGACCTAATAGTTGTCAAGCAAAACACACACAAAAAGAAAAGAGGGTGAACAAAACACACGCAAAAACAAAAAGGGTGCCCAAAGAGATCTCGCACGATCTCCTGCCTACGTACCTCATCTGGTATGAGGATCAGGGCGACGTAGTTCCCCTTAACAGGGGAGAAATTCTCCTAACCAGAGACCAAGGGAATAACGAACTAAAAGGGAGACTGACTCGAGCCTAATAGTTGTCATGCAATCCACAATAGTCCTAGGTTAAGGTATCTAAACAGAACCTAACTCGCACAGGAAGCAAGTTGAAACAGCAAATAAATAGCAAGTAAACATCACAGGTGAACAGGTATCACACACTATATGCAAACAAGCGGCTCATACAAGGCTGCGCTTTAGTCAAGGGGTCATATCAACCTCGACAAACAAGCCAACACTGGAAGGGGTGTCTGAGGCTCTTAACCACTGATATTGACCGTCAGGGTGAGAAGATGAAAGGTAATGAGGGTTAGACCTCATAGCTCTTAACCCGGGCCTGGGTGAGCTCAAGACAAAGAAGGTGTGGGGGTCCAGAATGAGGGACCCTACTCCACATGACTGACTCTGGACAAGATCTTGGGTGTTTATTCAAAAGCATCAGCACGTAGTGCGAGCATAATGAAAGACTCAACTGAATAGCAGGGGATTGATTGCAAATCCCTTCTATCTGCCAATCGCCTCTTCACTTAGGAGGTCTTAACAAAGTAACAGCACAAAAGTAAACAAACACAGTCATTGCCTCTTAAGGAGGACTTCAGCCAAATGCCTGCCAAACAGAAACGACAGGGCTTCCAGACTACATGGAGTTAGAGAGGTTACCTAAGTGGTATGCCAACCACAAGCAAAGCAAAGCTCAAGCAATGAGCTAAAAGCAGCTAAGGTACCTGTATGAAAAGCTAAACAATCAGTATTCTATTCAGACAAACAACCAACAGATAACAACAGTCAGACATTCCCAATATGTACAACATGTAAGCCATAAGAGGCAAACACTCAAGTGATTCACCACCAAAGGACCTACAACATAACCAAATGTTAGCAAACAAAGCAAATGGCAATCTGAAATGATGAGGCCACATCAACCATAGAGCTAAATGCTTGAACCTGAAATACAAAGCTCAAATTGTAAGTACAAACCCCTAGTGCAAAGCCTAGGGTCAAAAGCAAAGAAAAAAGTCAAAACATAAGTTGATATTCAACAAGAAGCAACTTTAATCAAGCAAGAACATGTCCTAAAAAGGACCAAGTCTAAAGCATCAAGCAAAGTTATCACATGAGTAAGATAAGGCAAAGGCAATTACAAAGCACACAATTGGACATCAAGAATCAAAATTCCATACTAAACAGAAATGAATCAAACAATCATGAATATTTTTATGTGCACATAACATGTCAAACACAAGCATCATGCAAAAAATTGGAATCAGAAAATCGCAATTGATATGTATAAGAAAATGAATAAGATCAACATCAAAATGTGTGACACACATTGTCACACCCTACATCCATGTACCCAAAACAGAAATGGAAAATTCTAAAAATGCCAATCTAAATCTCAAAAATCAAGCAACATGTTAGGAATCATCATACCAAATTTCAAAGCCATTGGACAATGTATGAGCATTTCACAAGAGAATTGGTACAACATGTCACATTTGCACACATGTTCAAATAACAGTCCACAATCAAAATTCCAGCAATGATAAAATCAAGAAATGGACATTATAAAATACTAGACATCAAGATGAACTTGTAGGAAAAAATTGCATTCAATTTGGATCAATATTCTATTTGTTATGAATTTTGGAAGTTGGAGAAAAGAAAATGGAAATAACATGAATAATGCATGAGAGAATGGAGGGAAAAGAAAATGTTTGACAAAATTTGAACAAAATGCTGGAACCAGGAATCGAAGTGAGGATGGAAGTGGGAAGCGCACTGGCAAAAACAACATTCCCAAATGCTGAAG
Source organism: Lathyrus oleraceus (assembly GCF_024323335.1). Classification (NCBI taxonomy): domain Eukaryota; kingdom Viridiplantae; phylum Streptophyta; class Magnoliopsida; order Fabales; family Fabaceae; genus Lathyrus; species Lathyrus oleraceus. The sequence goes on along the minus strand of NC_066583.1, from coordinate 100,023,372 downwards.
GTGGGAATCGAAAGGAGGTCACTGGGTTCAGGGCGCGCTGGACTTGCAAAACGACGCCGTTTAAGGCCTTGCCCTAAGTTCATACCAGACGGCAGCCAGTACTGTTCATGGCGGTGGTTTCCACCGTCTTCCTTGTTGAGACGGTGGCGCAACAGTAGCATTCATAATTTTTTTTTGCAGAATTTTTCAAGGCATATATCAATGGAAAGCTCTCCTCATGAGGAACACAAATCCAGTATTCATTTGGCCTAAATCTCAATAATAAACACGGATCGAGCAGAAACATATTTCATGTTCAAACATTCAACTCAGCATAACTCAATCAATATTCATCCAAATTCAATTCTATAACCATCAGAATTCTCAGCATGATGAGATCTACCTAAACATGGCAATGATTTGAAGAATTAAGAGATTCGAATTTCTAACCTCTTGAAGAACAGTGAACTGATTCAATGGATTCAAGTGCTCTCCAGCTCCAGATTTCCTTCCTCAACCTTGCTATGAAGTCTGGTACACAATTTGATGCTTCAATTGGCTTGGATCTTGCTGAAACTCAAAGCTCCATGTTCATGTGTTCATGCACGATTTGCTTGATTCTTCACCAAAACCTTCAATCCACAGCTTGATTTACACTCAGTGATGATCAATGAACTCGAATATGCAATAAAATTCAAGTGTTATGTGAAGAATTTTCAAATTTGGATTGAGAGAATTTTTGGAGGGAATTTGGATCTAGATCTAGAATGAGTAAAAAAACTTCAGAATTCTGTTATGATTTGGCATTTATACTCTGTCCTAATCACATTGCTAATCCACATTTGCATTGGTTAATTGAGATTAAGAAAAATAAGGTGTATGACCAAAATTGGAAAGTGTGAGGTGCATGGCAAATTTTGGACGTGAACAGTAGCATGTGGAGGTGTATTTTCACTCAAAATCAATTCATGAACACAATGGCAATGGTATTTAGCTCATGTAATCAACCAAATTCAAATTCTCCATTTTCCCTCCAAAATGAACATGCATGGGCAAATGATTATATGAGATAATTTCATGCAATGTAATGATGGATTCGGAAATTATAGGTCATGAGAAGCAATATGCAAAAAGAGGGACTCAATTTGGAGTTTTGAATCAAAAGATATGGCATTTTGAAGTTCCATGCACCCTTGATGATCATTTGCTCATAACTCCTCAACCATTCATCAGATGCTCATGATCTTGGACTTTTTGGAAATGGGAGAGAAATATCTTCAACTTTCATGTTGACCAAAATTTCATTTGAAGCTTATTTGATGTTGGAAATTTAAGTTGAATGTGAACCAAAACCTTTCCATTTTTGGAAACTTTTGATCTGACTTCAAATTCTTCAAGGTATGTGTTTGACATGATGAATAAACCTCTTTGGGACATGAATGAGATGTTGAAACTCATTTCTCCCCCTCCTAGCCCTCAGCTCTTACACAGTTGACTGTAAAGGTCCTCAAATGACCTTGACATGCTCTGATCAGCTTGAGCCTCAACCACTTGAGGAAATGGCTCAGAAATGAAACCCTAGCTCATATAAGCTTCTCCACATAACCATGTGATCTCCATCTCAATAGAATACTTCATCTCCTTGAAAATCCCTGGTTGGAATAGAAGTCATTGATTAGGGTTGACCAGAGGTCAAAACCCTAATCCAAAGGAAACTGATCATGAATCATGAAGCCCTTGGTGATGATAGAACCATGATGATGGTGATATACCCTTTCAAACAAGATAATACTCAACCTCTTTGAGGAATCAAGAAGCCCTGACTGAAGCACAAACCCTCAGATGGTTGACAATAAATCCATGAAAACCCTTAGGCTTGAATCATGTACCTCTCCACCTCTGGCAAGACCTTGGAGGATGACTTCTGATTTCCATATGATATGAAATATGCAAATGCCTAATGCCCTAAAAAAATGAAATGCAATATGTTAAACTAGTCCCAAGAAGAGGAGGGCAAATTTTGAGGTGTTACAGCTGCCCCTATTCAATCCACTGTGAACCTGTCGATATGAACAACCTCGGCTTTCAGATGATCAGGGTGAAGAATGATTGAATACCAAGAACAGACGAACAATTTGCGCTCCACTAGGGAATAATTACCAATGCCTGTCAGAATCGGCAAAGAAGCGATCTTAAAAGCAGAATCCGTCTGATACGGAGAAAGTCGGCCTGATTACCGAAAAGAATGTTGACCTGGATACCAAAATCAATGGTAACACAGGAATACCCATGGCCTGAACGCCGCTCATCAGTCTAAATACTGAGCATCGGAATATGAGAGTATTAATATCGGTCTGAACACCGGAAAGACTGGCCTGAGTGCCACAAGTACTTCAACCTGAACGTCGGAAACGTCTTCGACCTGAACATCGGAAAAACTGGCCTGAGTGCCACAAGTGCTTCAACCTGAACGTCGGAAACTTCTTCGACCTGAAAATCAGAAAAACTGGCATGAGTGCCACAAGTGCTTCAACCTGAAAGTCGGAAACTTCTTCGATCTGAACATCGGAAAAACTGGCCTGAGTGCCACAAGTGCTTCAACCTGAACGTCGGAAACTTCTTCGATCTGAACATCGGAAAAACTGACCTGAGTGCCATAAGTGCTTCAACCTGAACGTCGGAAACTTCTTCGATCTGAACATCGGAAAAACTGGCCTGAGTGCCACAAGTGCTTCAACCTGAAAGTCGGAAACTTCTTCGATCTGAACATCGGAAAAACTGACCTGAGTGCCACAAGTGCTTCAACCTGAACGTCGGAAACTTCTTCGATCTAAACATCGGAAATACTGGCCTGAGTGCCACAAGTGCTTCAACCTGAACGTCGGAAACTTCTTCGATCTGAACATCGGAAATCTGGCCTGAGTGCCACTTCGGTCTGAATACCGGGAAAACTGATAAATGAGGCGGCACGCGGGCCAACGACCCATGCTGGGGATAATAAGTCATGGACATGCTATCTCTACTTAATCCATTGTGAACGAACAACTTGCGCTCAGCTGGGGATTATTATTATTTTTTGCTTTTTCTTGAACCCCAAAACTTTCTGATTTATTTTTCTTTTCTTGAACTCCACAACTTTTAATTGATTTTACGCGGATAATCCCTGATCACCTCATTTGGACCCCGACAATTTCATGTTAATCTTTCCCCCAAACAATGAACCCCATTCTCCATTTGAACCCCAGTCGCCTGACGATAGCTCCCGATCGCCATTGTGAACCCCGTTCTCCAGAAAACACCTTGTGTCTTCCTTTCTCCATTTGGACCCCGTTCTCCAGAAAATGCCTAGCACTTCCTTTTCTCCATTTGGACCCCGTTCTCCATTTTCGTGTGATAATTCCGCTGGCAACGTCGGAAATAACACCAACCACCACTCCGATGACGACATATCAGAGAATATTCGACCAGACATTTACCAATGACTGGGAAGGAACTCGATGTTCACTGACATCGAACAATGATGTTTACTGACACCAAAGAAAACAGACGACCAGACATTTACCGCTGACTGGGAAGGAACTCGACGTTTACTGACATTGAACAATGATGTTTACTAACACCAAAGAAAGGATACTCGACCAGACATTTACCGATGACTGGGAGGGAACTCGACGTTTACTGACATCGACCAATGATGTTTACTGACACCAAAGAAAACAGACGTTACGGGGATCGACACGACACTTACCTGGTATCGTAGGGATGACATCTACATATGTCAAAACAAGGCAGACGCTTGCCGGGGACTAACTGGGGAATGTTGTTGATCCAAAATCACGATGCTAAACTCCTCAGAGTAACACCTTCGCCATCCGGTGAAACCCACTCTCAAACGGTAACCACGACTTGAGTCGCGCTAATCGCGTCATAATGCTAACCTCCTCGGAGTAACATCTTCACCATCCGACGAAACCAACTCTCAAACGGTAACCACGGCTTGAGGCTAACTGATGCTTGCAATGCTGAGGCTGACCTTCCAACCAAATAAACTGATTCTCAAACGGTAACCACGACTTGAGACTAACTGATGCTTGCAATGCTGAGGCTAATCTTCCAACCAAATAAACTGATTCTCAAACGGTAACCACGGCTTGAGACTAGCTTATGCTTGCAATGCTTATGCATGAGTTTTTTTTCCAGCGTAATGCTCCATAACCATGGAAATGCTACGCGATGAGTTATGCAATATGCTATGCTTTCCTAAATGATGAATGCATAAAAAGTATCCCCCTCAAGGGACTCTACTAGGGAGTTCGAGGCACTTTGCTGAGGAACTCGATACCACTCCAACCTCCATCCTGCTTGGGAATAGCACCGCTGTTGGGGAAAGGACCACCCTCGCCAGGGATGACCTCCACTAAACCCGATCCGCTTGGGGACTTCGTTGGGGAAGAAACCACCAACGCACTCTGCGGGGAAAATAGCAATCTTTCAGACTTGCTGGGGGAAACAACAACCTTCAGGCCTGGCTGTCGAGGCAACACCGATCTCGAACCTGCTGGGGAGATAACAATCCCGACCCTGTTAGGGGAAATAAGGAAAATCTGGCACGGAACACCCGTCGACTTGTCGAACCCTGGTGTTCACCATCTAACTCCAGTGTCAGCTTTCCACTTTTGAGAGCTCCCAGAATCGTCTGGACTTTTCTGATTCATCACCTTGTATTCTCGACTTCTCCGTACTCTACGGAGATCGAACTCCTTAGATTCGCACAAACTTTCCAGTCTTCAAACTTTGAAGAGTCTTCTTGATTAATCTTCCAGGATCGTCGCATGTTTCTTGCTGTCTTCACACCGCTCTTCAACGCCTTGTCCCTGATTGGACTCCACTGGGGGTCCTTTGTCAAAAAGGCTTCACATCACAACCTGCAAGTGAGCGAAAATATCTAACCGCACCTGCAAAAGAGATCGTTAGATAAAAACGTGCCCCTGGCGTGCCAAAATTTCAACACCTAGGTCACTCAACCTTCCGAATAAGATTTCAAGTTTTCAATCTTATAAACATGCATTGGAAGGGACCTGTATGTCTTAAAATGCAAAGATTCTTTATCAAAAATAACTGGATGTTTTTGTAATCAAAGCGGTAATGAAAACAAAAACAAACTTATTTGACTGAATATGCATTTTATTGATTGAAAAGGTGGCTCAAAACCGAGCAATACACAGGAAGCAATTCCTGAAAAGAGGTAAATACGCACAAAAGGAAAAATCTATCCTAATGGCAATGTGAAACCGTGATCTCATCGAGTTCCAACTCAGTTACACCCCATATGTCCTCAAGACTCTCCGTGTTTTTCGCCTTCTGAACAAGACGCTTCTGACCGATCCCTACCGGGGATTATCCACGTGTCTTAACCAAAACACAAACGATCATGCTGGACGCAGTTTTTCGTTTCAATCCCTCTTTTGCCTGGACCGCCCTTTCGGGTTTTCAGTCCACCGGGATACCCTTTTTTGCCCAAGCCGCCCTGGTGGGGTTTTCGACTTGCCGGGTGTACAGTTTTTCCTTTTTATCCCTAATTTTTGCCCGAACCTTTTTTCATTTTTTTTCTTTGGTTCGCCGGGATGCCCATTTTTGCCTGGACTATTTTATTCTTTTCGTCCAGCGGGTCTCTTATACGAAGTATTTTTTAACTGCGTCCGTATTCACAGGGGATGGAAAATCCTCGCCATCCATGGTCGTCAACAACAAGGCTCCACCAGAGAAAACCTTCTTGACCACGAATGGACCTTCATAATTGGGTGTCCACTTGCCCCTACGATCGTTTTGAGGAGGAAGGATCCTTTTCAACACCATATCTCCCACATGGTACACACGAGGTCGTACCTTTCGGTCAAAAGCACGCTTCATTCGCTGCTGGTACAACTGCCCATGACAAATGACCGCCAACCTCTTTTCCTCAATCAGGCTCAACTCTTCATACCGAGTCCTTATCCACTCAGCCTCTTCCAATTACATCCATCGGGACTCTCAATGATGGGATCTGGACCTCAATTGGTAGCACGACTTCCATCCCATACACACGCGAGAAAGGCGTTGCCCCAGTAGATGTACGCACCGAGGTTCGATACCCAGGATACAAGCTTCGTGTTCAGCCACGCTGTTGGTGCATTCAAATGTTATCCAGGCAACAAAAGAACGTGGGATCCTTTCGGCGTAACCAAAACAGCACCAACTCCATTACCATTCATGTTAACGGCCCCATCAAACATCAAAATCCATTCAGATTCAAGGTCAAGCCCCTCCTCTGGGATCGGTTCCTCACAATCTTTCGATTTGAGAAACATGATGTCCTCATCAGGGAACTCAAACTTCATCGGTTAATAATCCTCAATGGGTTGCCGAGCGAGGTAATCAGGCAATACACTCCCCTTGATTTCTTTCTGAGAGGTATACTGGATATCATATTCAGACAAAATCATTTGCCATCTCGCAACCCGTCCGGTCAATGCTGGCTTCTCAATGCTAGCTTCTCAAATACATACTTGATCGGATCCATCTTGGAAATCCATAAAGTGGTATGAACCAGCATATATTGTCTTAGTCGGCGAGCAGCCTATGCCAAAGCACAACAAGTTTTCTCGAGCAGTGAATATTTTGTTTCACAGTCGGTAAAATTTTCGCTAAGGTAAAAATTTGCATGCTCTTTTCGACCAGACTCGTCATGCTGCCCCAGTACACACCCCATAGACCCCTCGAGGACTGTCAAGTATTGGATTCACGGTCGTCCCTCCACAGGAGGCATCAGAATCGGAGGCTCCTGCAAATATTCTTTTATTTTTCGAATGCCGCTTGGCAATCATTATTTCACCTGACCGTTGATCTTTTCTTAACAATTTGAATACGGGTTCACACGTGCCTGTTAGATGAGATATGAACCATGAAATGTAATTCAATCTACCTAAGAAACCACGAACCTCTTTTTCTGTTCTCGGTTCAGGCATTTCTTGTATTGCTTTTGTTTTAGCAGGATCAACCTCGATTCCTCTTTTTTTTCCGCAATAAACCACAGCAACTTACCGGACCGCACTCCGAAAGTGCACTTATTCGGATTCAACCTCAGTCTGAATTGTCTCAATCGGTCAAACAACTTGGCCAGATCTACCAGATGCCCCTCTTCTGTTTGGGACTTTGCTATCATGTCATCAACATAACATTCAATTTCATGATGAATCATATCATGAAACAAAGTCACCATAGCCCTCTGATACGTGGCATCGGTGTTCTTGAGACCGAATGGTATCACTTCCACTCTTGACACTCGCCTCCAAGGCGGCCCCAACCTTTACTTCCTTTATGACCTCCTTGGTACACAGGCTAACAAGCTCAACTCGTTCCTCATGCGGTTGAATCACCTTCTCCTCTGGATTCAACAACCTGGCTAGTTCTTTCGGCAGTTCACAATCTTCTTCGCCTTCTTCTTCGGCATGATAGCTCGGATTGTCGAAGTCATATGAGGGTGTAACAGGATTGTTATCAATGAGATCCGGAGAATGATCGCATCTGTATGAATATTGATTCATGCATTGCTTTAGAACCGGAACGAGACAAATTAAAAGGAAAATGAAAACAAACATTGCCCTTTTTATTTATTTTTGTTTTAAACTGCAAAAATAACTAAAAAAACAGGGAACACCGCTTTTAATGTGAAAAACATCCATTTATTGATGATGCAAATTTTGCAAAATGAAACACATGAGGTGGCCCTTACAATGAACCATTACGTTTCTGGCAAAACGTATGGCTTTCATGCAGACAAAATTGAAAAACAGGAAATATTACTCTTCACGTAGAGTGATAGTGATGATCTTTTCGGTCATCCAGTTCTGGACTTCCATCCCTGGTACGCACGGTTTTATCCAACCATCGAGCTCGCAGTCACTGTCGATCTCTTCACCCACCGCACAGATGCGATCTGGATCTTCAGCAATTACACCCACCATCACCTGACCATGTGCCGGTATGGGATTGGCATTAACATTCGGAGATGGTGTAAAATTGATGGCCTTGGATTCTACCAAGTCTTGGACAACATGCTTAAAGGCTCTACAACCCTCAATGTTATGCCCTGGTGTACCAGAATGGAATTCACACTTGGCATTCTCATCATAGTTAGGAGGCCTCTGATCTGGTCTTACCGGAGCCATCGTCCTCGGCTGAACCAACCCAAGATCCATCAACCTCTTAAACAGAAAAGCATATGTCACGGGTGGCTTATCAAACTGACGATCAATCCCCTTTCCTCTCACTTGGTACCCCGCTCTCTGTGCTCTCTACTGAGGTGGCTAATGTTGCTGTTGTACCGATTGATTACCAGCAGGAATTGTTACCGCAGCAGTGTGCTGGTAGTAACGATCCCTACCGTGTCCTCTCTGGGTATACACAGCACTCAATTCACCCTCATTCTTGCGCTGGCCGTTCCCAAATAGCTTCTTTACTCCAGATGATGGAGCATTTCCCTGTATTTTCCCCATTCTCAGCCAGCTTTCAATTCTCTCACCAGCCACTACTATGTCTGCAAAGCCAGTAACGGGACAACCCACCATCCTTTCAGCAAAAATCCCCTGCAGGGTACCCATGAACAGATCAGACATCTCCCGATCCACCAGCGGAGGTTGAACTCTGGCAGCCAACTCCCTCCACCTTTGTGCATATTCTTTAAACCTTTCGTTCAGCTTTTGAGACATACCCTGCAGCTGGGTACGGCTAGGAGCCATGTCAGCATTGAATTGATATTGTTTAAAGAAAGCATCCCCTAGATCCTGCCAGCTCTTAATATCCTAAGACCTTAACTTGGTATACCATTCCAGAGACCCGCCAGACAAACTGTCCTGGAAGAAGTACATCCATAGCTTCCGGTCCATTGTATAGGCAGAAATCTTTCGGACGAAAGCCTGGAGATGAGTTTCCGGGCAAGAACTCCCATTATACTTATCAAACGTGGGCACTTTAAACTTTTGCGGGATCACAATCCCCTCAACCAGCCCCATGTTTGTCATATCGATAGCCCCAGGAGTAACATGGCTTTCCAGAGCCCTGATCTTCTCTGCCAGCACCTGAATTTCCTTGTTTGGTGGTTGGACACCGTACTGACCAAACTGTTCATTCAGTATGGAGAACTGATCCGCTTCTTTATCTTCTAGGGCTTCAAAGAAAGGAGGAAACTGAGTATCCTTCAGATTATTGCCCATAGGACCTGGTCCACCACCTGCAGCGAAACCAAAACCTCCACCGTTATTGAGCACCACATCAGCAGTAGTCTTCCTTCTGGGATCACCACCATCCCTAGAACCACCAAGTCCGTCATTGGAAACACCCTCTAGATTATTACCACTGTTGGCAGCCGAAGCCCGCTCGAGCTTTTCCACTTTCTCAACAAGTGCCTTCTGCCCCAAGGCGAACCCTTGCATAACGTTGATCAATTCACTCATCTTTTCTTTCAGCTCGAGAATATTTGCGTTGGGCGGATTCATCAGTTTGGATTTGTTGCGTCTAGTAAAGTATCTCTGCGGACGCGCTACGTGCAAAGGAACGGTTCTACGTGCGCGAGCAATGATTCCTGAATAAACCAAACACGTTAGATACTGACACCTGCAAAATAGAAGACAGGTTATTATGACTCACGCATGCATGTAATGTCTATTCGTATGAGAAACATTTTGTCCTTTGATTCTGGCTTCATCGAGACAGATGATCGCTCGACTTTATGAGTCGAATTTGGGGTACAAACTGCAAGTGCACAGTTCTATCGCGTAGTTTTAAAAGATATCGATCCCACAGGGACTTATGAATCGATATACCGTTATCTAAGGTTACTTCATAAAGCTAAGGTGGATAATGTTTGATTGTTTGGGGAAAAGCTAAAAACTAAACTAAGATCTAGATTAAATATTAATAAAGCGGATATCGGTATGCAGTTCGTCGTAATTAAGGAATCAATTCTTTGTCGGTCCCTTGGTTTTAAAACAAATCTTTTCAGTTGACTTTATTGATTAAAAGTTTTATCTCAAACTCTCGCTCTATTGAATAAACCATGATTTTATGTTAACGTAGCTGTCACTTATAATTAAGTCAAAAACTATTTTTTGAAAGCAATAAAGTTCGTAGAAACTCTTTTTAAGAAAACACTAACCGTTTAAACACCCTTATCTCAAACTCTCGCTCTGTTGATTTAGGTTATATAATTAAATTCGAATGCTTAACTCTCGTCCTCACATTCAATCTTTAAAAATACTTTTTGGAAAAGATTAGAATTTAATTAACTCTAAAAATTGCTCTCGCCCTGATCTAGAATTAATGTTCAATTTACACTGTCCAGTTAAAACCTCAAACTCTCGCTCTATTGATTTTAACTTCTTTATGTCTTTTACTTTCGTACAAAAACCTTGTTATTAAACCTGTAAATTGAGACCGTAAAAAGAGTGATTTTCATTTTAAACTTAATTAAACCGACTTAGTTTTGATTCCTTATTCCGCTTACTTTACATACCGATATCTAAGCGAATTAGCCAGACATGCTAAACAAACTTAAATAACTATCATGCATAAACAGACTCATCTCAAGCAAATAATATAAATAAATAATAAAACAAAGCATTAAACAATAATTAAAGAACCTGAATAATTTAAACAGTAGTCTTGAACACTCCACCACAAGCCGGTAGGATTTGTTCTTGAATTCTTCAATTAACCAACAAATTAAAACGAAGGAATAAAAAAAAACTAGATTCTAACGTAAGGTTAGATCCGGTAAAAAGGTACACAATAGTTTCCGGTGTAGAAACTATTATGTGAAAAACTAATTAAGTGCTAGAGAAGAAAATAGAATTGCCAAAAGAAAATAATAAAAGTTGCAAAAGTAGTATGTAAAAGGTATGCCTAAGCTGCTGAGAAAAAGAAAATTGGAAACTGCCGAAATCTGGAAAAAAAACGTGTGTTCTGCAGGTTTTGAAAGTAGCTATTTATATTGGTGCCTTCCGTAACGGTTTTCAAAACGTCTTCCGTAAATATAGCCATTACTTTGAAAAAGAGTCAAGCGTGCAGATAGGTTCAACGCGTTCCTGGTGCCAAAAATGTAGGAATGGTGTGACGTTCGTCACACCATGTGTGACGTTCGTTACAGGAGTGTGCAAGGCGTGACGCTCGTCACAGGCACAACGCCTGTGTCTTCTTTGGGCTGGGCTTGGCTTTTGCTATTTGTTTCTTTTCATTCTTTTTTGCACCTCCTTTTCTTCCTTTTTTTACTTTTGCTTCAAATAGATCACCTGAGACAAATAGAAAGGAAATACCGCGTAATATCTAATAAAATGAAGTAAATTGAAATAAATAATAATATAATTTAATTGAATTAAGTCCTAAAATATGATATAATTTCATGTTATCAAACTCCCCCATACTTAGATCTTTGCTTGTCCTCAAGCAAAATACAGTATAGAACTCGTTAAAGGTTTTAGCCAGATGAAATTTCAAAACACACGTCAATTCGTATTAGGTTGCATGTAAACTTTGTTTAGAGGTAACTTGAGTTAAATCTTGACATCAACAACCACCGTCACAACCTAGATAACCCTGCCTTATGCAAATCAGTTCAAGTACGCTATGATAGCTATCCTAGTTCCTTTACTCTTATTTCACCCGTTTTCATTCTAGCGAAATCACATTAAGCCCTTTATCTTTTCGCGCACATAGTGGAGTAACCGGTTAGTGATTCTGATTCCCTTTTTAGCTTGAAGTTCTGGTACATAAGTCGGATAACTTCGTTATTCAGTCCATTGCAAATTGCGGGGGATCGGACCGTAGTCTGCCCTACCAAGTTCAGTACCAGATACCTGCTGAACCAACTCATAATGGATCTTTCATCTTATGTTTTTGTATGATCTGCAACCTTTAGATTAAATGATCTGGTAAGGATCACCTAACTTAATTAGTGCATTTCTTGATATATATATTTTTTTATGTTACTTTGGGAATCATTCACTTATTTTCATCGGCCCTCCACGTAGTTTGCTATTAAGATGGTGTTGACTTCTTGTATAAACTACTCGGGGTTACTATAAAACTAAAAGTTCAAGGGATTGGTATAATAGGTACTTATCCTGATCTAACGTGTTGAGGTTTGTTTAGAGTGTTTGGCGGTAGTAGTTTTTGTCTTAATTCGTCTCAAGTTCGATAAAATGAGCAACCTTTATACTTATTGGGTGTTGAATTTTTGTTGTGGCTCATGAAAATTTGAGGGAATAGATAATAGAAATTGTTCACACTCGGGACTTAACTTAAAATAAATCTAAATATATATATATATATATATATATATATATATATATATATATATATATATATATATATATATATTTTAACAATAATTAAAAGGGAAATAACAATGAAAGGAAAGGTACATACTTGAAAAAAATGGAAATAGAAAGAACAAGTTTTCCCCCCATACTTAAATTAAACATTGTCCCCAATGTTTTAAGGAAATGAAATACAATAGGGAAAGGGAAAAGAAACTACAACTAAGGCTGCCTTCCGCCTCTGGTTCTTGGACCCGGTGATCGTTGATGTACCTCTAAGTTGTCAAACCTGCTAAGCAAATCAGCGAACCGCTGATCAGTAATTGTATTCCTCGCTTCCTGTTGTTCTTGCATTTGGCGCATCATTTGCATCATTTCGAGATTTTGTGCTTGCATACCATCAATTGCATCCATGATGTCGTCGTTGGTTGCAGGCCTTCGTCGTCGACGACGTGAGGATGGGCCAGCTGCAGCATCGGAGTGGTTGAGCGGGACAGATTGTTGTGCAGGAGCATGATCACCTTGCTCCATGTCTTCAAACTCGTCTGCGGGCGGGTTTGCTTGTGAAGGCTCGGTGGCTTCGGGAGCATTTAGATCATAGAGGTGACGGTTGGGGTTTGTGACATCGGTCAGGGCGATGTTGGGTAGGATAACGCTTGGGATTGCCTGGTTGTTCACCATAAGATAATATCCTCCGCCTACTCTGTTCTTAATCAGGCGGCTGGATCGACAGTAGCTGATGTCCATAAATAGGGGAGGTAGAGATTCTAAGGTTTGGAGTCGGTCCCCTAAGTTTAAGCCAAGTGCTATGGTGGTGATTAATCCAACAATTACAAAGGGTTGGCGGCCTCTAGCACATAAGGTGCGGATATGATGAAATAGAAAAGAGGCAGCGTTTACCTTAGCATTCGGTTCGAAGACGCATTCGAGGAAGAATAGTTCCTTCGCGTTGACCTTGCTGTTGTTTGGTCTTCCAAAAACTGTGTTTTGTAGGATGCGGATAAAATATCGGATGGTTGGGTTATGTATGTGGGAAAGAAGGAGCTCTTCCCAGTTGTAGGCATCTAGACCGGATATTTTCTTAAAAAGGGTGAAAACGGTAACTGTGTTCCAGTTTAGGTCGGGAGGGATTCTGGGGTAGACTTGGCCTTCTGTGGAGAATTGTAGCATGGTACTCAACTGGTTTTGGGTTAAGGAGTACTCGGTGTTGAACATACGGAAGGTTGCGGTACCGGTTAAGAATTCGTCTTCATTGGCGGGAGTGGTGTATGCGTATGAACTTAAGAATTCTAAGGTTAGGGAGGGGTAAGTGGGTTGATTATGCGTGCATAGAAAGGTTAAGTCGGCTTGACGGAGCATCCATTCGATACCTTGGAGTAATCCTAATTGTTGTAAACAAGTAAAATCAGGATACCTGGTGGAGACGACGCCTCTCTGTTGGAAACGCTCGTATTGCTCCCTTTGATAATTTTCATCTTCGGTTCGGAAGATGATATTTTCGAAATTCTGGTTACCCGCCATACTGATGAATAAACTGAAAGAGGTAATTGGAAAGAAAATAAATGTATTTGATAGAAGAAAATGGTTTGTGGTGAATGAAGGAAGATTTGGTGGGTATTTATAGGAAAAAAATTTGGAAGTTGGAAAAATAGGTGGTTGAAAAGTGAATAATTGTGGGTAAATGTGAATAAATGGGGAAGGTAAAAAGTTGAAAGGGTGTAACGTTCGTCTCCAACGGCTCCTTAACGTTCACCTAGTCTGAAGGGCGTTACGCCCGTTACAGCTGCATGACAGGCGTCACAGGTACTTAGCGTGACGTCCGTGACAGACCTTGTGACGCTCGTCACGCTGTCTGTTTGGCAATGGCTACAGCTAGCGTCCTTCAGAGTGACTTGGTAATGTATTATTTTATTTGTTTGTTTTGGATTGATTTATTCTGCTATTTAATTTCTCCTGCATGCTATTCTACTTTGTATAATAGTGAATATATAAATTAATAAGTCATAGGTAGCAACAGTAGAGAACATAATAACTATTGCATAATAAAATTAAATAAATAGCTTCAATAAAATGATCATAATGTAATATTGGAAAGAAAAAGAAAAATGCGAAAGGGAAACAAATGCGAACATGAATTTAAATAACATTAATGAATAATCTAACTTAAAACTAAATAACTAAGAAAAATAATTTCTATCCATCTGCACGATCTCTGGCCGGAGGAGCAAAAGAGTTAACACGGTTTAGCAACTCGTGAAACTGATTTGTCATACTGCTCATGTATCCTAGAACTTCGTGTCTCATGTCAGTAAACTCTTCTCTGAGGGCGTCTTGTTCTGACATCAAAGCTTCAATGGCGGTGTTATAATCGGTTCCGGGCATATGATGTCGGAGGTCGGATATTGCTGATTCTTCGGTCTGAACAGGCTGAGGAGGAGGGTCAATATCATAATAGCCAGATGGTGTCTGAGGGTCAGATTCAGCATAAGGGATCTGGTCATCACAAATCTCGTAGTCCTGGATGGATTCAGTGGATCTAGCAGGAGTGGGGGTTTCGTTCAGATTGTAGAGCCAGTTACTGCGGTTATGAACATTAGTCCTAGGATCGGGTAAGGTAAATAGGCAAAGAACCTGGTTATTAATTATAAGCTCGAACTCGTCAGATCCTAGGTTTGCTATAAACAAGGTGTTGAAGAGGAAGGGTATACTCATAATGGTAATGCCACAAAAAGGGCTTAAGTCAAGCATAGGCTGACGTAATCCAATAGCATTACCTATCATAGTTATCAAACCGCCTACTCTAATTGGTGCTCGCTCATCTTGGATAAGGTGGTCTAAATTTGCTAGCATAAAGGTGGCACCGTTTACTGGACGGTTCTGGGAAGCACAGAATATGATGAAAAGTTCATCACGTGAAACTGAAGTGCTGTTTGGCTTCTCTCCAAATAAGGTGTGGGTCAAGATCCTATGGAAGTAACGGAAAGCCGGGTTATGTATGTTTCCAGAGAGAAACTCATGTTCCTCGGGCTCGTCATTTCCAGTCAAACTACCCCAAAAGTGTTCAAGTTCTCTATATTCAAAAAGTTCTTCCTGGCTTACTGTGAATGTATCAAGGGAGGTAGGGAAACCCAAAAGGTTGGTAAAGTCTCTAATATTAAATTGGTACTCCATGTTGAACATTCTGAACTGGATAAAACCTCTGCTAATTCCTTTCCCATGGCTGGGTAGATAGATTAGTGAGCTAAGGAATTCTAGTGTTAGTCTCCGGTAGGTGGCGAAATGTCTTAGGATAGGGGATGTTTCCCATCCTATCTGATTCAGCAAATACAAGACACTTTCTCTTAGTCCAAGGGCAGTCATAGCCCAGTCATCAGCATATAAACTAGGTAGCATCTCTCTAGTGGCTAGTTCCTCAAATTTTAGTTTGTGAGCCATTCCTCTGAATTTGATACCCATACAATCAATATGTCCCATCTGGTTAGTGTTAGCTAGAGAAAAGAAAACATGAGTTTTAGTCAGGATTTGGCCAAATGCCGAAAGAAGAAAGAAGTTTTTAATAAATTAAAATAAAATAAGGAAATAATAAAATAATTTTGGGTTGTCTCCCACTAAGCGCTTTGTTTAATGTCGCAAGCTCGACATAAAAACAATCAATTACAATCTATAATTTCTGGAGGCATTTCGTCTAAGTGTAGGATTTGCGAATCTTCGTTGGTTTCCGCATAGTGATAGTGTTTTAGACGTTGCCCGTTTACGGTGAACGGTTCTGTGGATTTTCCTTTAATTTCTACAGCTCCACTGGGAAAGATGTTAGTGATATGAAAAGGACCTGACCATCTGGATCGTAGTTTTCCCGGAAATAACTTTAGCCTAGAGTTAAATAAAAGGACTGTATCGCCTTGCTTGAAGATTTTCCTTGATATGCGCTTGTCATGCCATTGTTTTGTTCTTTCTTTGTAGATTCTGGCATTTTCATAGGCGTCTCTTCTGAGTTCCTCTAATTCGTTTATGTCAAGGATTCTCTTTTCGCCGGCGGCCTTATAGTTTAGATTCAGATTTCTAATAGCCCAATAGGCTTTATGTTCTAATTCTACCGGGAGGTGGCAGGATTTTCCATAAATGAGCTTAAATGGGGTCGTCCCTATGGGTGTTTTGTAAGCAGTTCGGTATGCCCATAAAGCTTCTGGTAATTTTAATGACCAATCTTTCCTTGAAGTGGCGACTGTTTTTTCTAATATTTGTTTAATCTCTCTGTTGGACACTTCCACTTGCCCACTGGTCTGAGGGTGGTAAGGTGTCGCTACTCTATGCCTTACGCCATACTTAAATAGTAGTTTTTCGAGTACCTTGGATATTAAATGTGATCCACCATCACTGACTACTATTCTTGGGACACCAAACCTCGGAAATATTATATTCTTAAAGAGTCTAGTTACTACTCGGGTGTCATTTGTTGGAGAAGCTATAGCTTCGATCCATTTTGAAACGTAGTCTACCGCCACGAGTATGTATTTGTTACCGAAAGAGGATGGAAAAGGTCCCATGAAGTCTATTCCCCACACGTCGAAAATCTCTACTTCCAAAATACCTTTTTGTGGCATCTCGTCACGTCTAGATATGTTTCCTGTGCGTTGACATCTGTCACATTCCTTAATAGCCGCATGTACGTCCTTCCATATATTTGTCCAATAAAAGCAGGATTGTAGGATTTTAGAGCAGGTCTTGGATGTACTTGCGTGTCCACCATAAGGAGCGGAGTGGCAGTGTTGGATTATATTTTCTACCTCTTCTTCGGGTATACATCGACGGAAAATACCATCGGGGCCTCTTTTGAAAAGTAAGGGATCATCCCAGTAATAGTGTTTTATGTCGTAGAAGAATCGTTTCTTCTGCTGGTAGGATAAAGTAGGTGGAACTATTCCGGCAGCTAAATAGTTGACGAGATCAGCGTACCATGGTGTAACAGATATAGCTAAGGTGGTTTCTACTTGCTTGTCAGAGTTATTCTCTTCCAAAGTAGCTATAAGTTTATCGTACGAGAAATCATCATTAATTGATGTTCTTTCTGATTCAAGGTTCTCAAGTCTAGAGAGGTGGTCTGCTACTACGTTTTCAGTCCCTTTCTTGTCTTTGATTTCCAAATCGAACTCTTGTAGCAACAAGATCCATCTTAGGAGTCTAGGTTTAGCATCCTTTTTTGTTAAGAGGTATTTGATAGCAGCGTGGTCAGTGTAAACTATTATTTTGGCTCCGACCAAGTAAGAACGAAATTTATCTAGCGCAAACACAACTGCTAGGAGTTCTTTCTCGGTTGTGGCGTAATTCATCTGCGCTTTATCTAGGGTTCTACTTGCGTAATATATAACGTGAAGCTTTTTATCCTTGCGTTGTCCTAAAACAGCACCTACAGCGTAATCGCTGGCATCACACATTATTTCGAATGGTTCATTCCAGTCGGGTGTCTGCATTATGGGTGCGGAGATCAATGCTTGCTTAAGCGTTTGAAATGCTTCTAAACAGTTATTGTCGAATATGAATTCAACATCTTTCATCAATAGTCCGGTTAAAGGTTTAGTTATTTTAGAGAAGTCTTTGATGAATCGTCGGTAAAAACCGGCATGTCCTAAGAAGCTTCGTACTTCTCTCATGGTTCTTGGGGGTTGAAGGTTTTCGATTACCTCTATTTTGGCTTTGTCTACTTCAATTCCTCTATTTGATATAATGTGTCCTAAAACAATTCCTTCTTGTACCATAAAGTGGCATTTCTCCCAGTTAAGTACTAAGTTTACTTTTACACATCGCTCAAGAACTCTTTCTAGGTTCTCAAGGCATTCTTCAAAACTTTGTCCGCATACGGAAAAGTCATCCATAAATACTTCCATGATGTTTTCGAGAAAATCGGCGAAAATTGCCATCATGCATCTTTGAAAGGTTGCAGGAGCATTACACAAGCCAAACGGCATTCGTCTATAAGCGAAGGTACCAAAAGGGCATGTGAACGTCGTCTTTTCTTGGTCATCAGGATGAATTGGTATTTGAAAGAAGCCTGAATAACCGTCCAGATAGCAGAAATGTGAATGTTTTACTAATCGTTCTAACATCTGGTCAATGAATGGTAAAGGGAAATGATCTTTTCGGGTTGCTTTGTTTAGTTTCCTATAGTCAATGCACATTCTCCATCCCGATTCGATTCGTTTGGTTATAGTTTCCCCTTTTTCATTTTCAATAACGGTTATGCCTCCTTTCTTTGGTACTACGTGTACAGGACTAACCCATTTGCTATCAGATATAGGATATATGATACCTGCCTCTAATAACTTGGTTATTTCCTTCTTCACCACCTCACTCAGGATCGGGTTTAGTCTCCTCTGGTGTTCCCTAGAGGTTTTATAGTCTTCTTCTAGCATGATGCGGTGCATACAAATAGAAGGACTTATTCCTTTAAGATCGGTGATGTTGTAACCTAGTGCGGTCGGATACTTTCTTAAGATATGTAGGAGTTTTTCTGTTTCGAGTCTTCCTAGGTCTGCATTAACTATCACTGGTCGTTCAAGTTCTAAGTCTAGGAATTCATATCTCAGATTTTTGGGAAGTGTTTTCAGGTCTAGGGTTGGTTTGTTAAGACACTGCGTAGGGTCCGGTGTTATTGCCAAACATTGGTTGAGTTTGTCTTCTACAGGACAGTCGGATGATTTGTCTTCTCCTAACTCTGTTTCTTTTATGCATTCATCGATGATATCCATGAAGTAACATGTATCTTCTATTGCAGGTGCTTTCAAAAATTGGGAAAGAATGAACTCAATTTTCTCTTCTCCTACTTCGAAGGTGAGTCGTCCTCGTTTTACGTCTATGATTGCACTGGCAGTTGCTAAAAATGGTCTTCCCAGTATAATGGGTGTAACTTCATCTTCTCTAATATCCATAATTATAAAATCAGTTGGAATGTAGAATTGACCTATGCGTACGGGAACGTTTTCAAGAATTCCTACAGGATATTTGACAGAACGATCTGCTAGTTGCACAAACATTTTAGTTGGTCTTAATTCTCCCATTTCAAGTCTCTTGCATATGGATAAAGGCATAACACTAATTCCGGCTCCTAAATCGCATAAGGCTTTGTCGATGACAAATTTTCCTATATGACAGGGTATAGAGAAACTACCCGGATCTTTGAGTTTAGGAGGCATGTTCTGGATTATAGCGCTACATTCGGCAGGGAGTGTAACGGTTTCGCTATCTTCAAGTTTCCTTTTATTAGAAAGAATTTCTTTTAAGAACTTGGCGTATGAGGGCATTTGCGTAATAGCTTCTGTAAACGGAATTGTGACGTTTAATTGTTTTAGTAGGTCGACAAATTTTTTAAATTGGCCCGCATCTTTGGTTTTAACAAGCATTTGAGGGTAAGGGATAAGTGGTTTATAAGGTGGTGGAGGTACATAAGGTTCCTTCTTTTCTACGGTTTCCTTATTACTCTCTGCCTTTTCCTTAGGTTCACTTTCCTCAGTTGACTTTTGAGAGTTTTGGTTTTCCATCCTTGGATCAGACGGTCCTTCCACTTCTGTTCCACTTCTTAATATGATTGCATGAGCGTGGCTTCTCGGGTTAGGTTGGGGCTGTCCAGGAAATGTACCAGTTGGGGCAGCAGTAGGCGCTTGTTGTTGAGCTACTTGTGATATTTGTGTTTCCAGCATTTTGTTATGGGTAGCCAGGGCATCTACTTTACTTGCTAGTTGTTTAATTTGTTCACCAGTGTGTACATTCTGGTTTAAGAAATCTTTATTGGTTTGTTGTTGGGAAGCTATAAAGTTTTCCATCATGATTTCCAAGTTAGATTTCCTAGGGGCGTTATTGTTGTGTGTAGATGGGTTCGGTTTCCTATATCCCGGAGGTATAACTGGGGCTTGATTTGGAGATTGTCCAGGTGCGTACAAAGCATTATTACTCTTATATGAAAAGTTTGGATGGTTCTTCCAATTTGAGTTATAGGTATTCGAGTAGGGGCTTCCTTGAGCATAGTTTACTTGTTCTGCTTGGATTCCTGTTAAGAGTTGACAATCTGTAGGAGTGTGACCTTGGATTCCACAGACTTCGCAATTCTGAGTTATGGCGATTACGGTGGCTGGAGGTGATACATTTAAACTTTCAATTTTCTGGACCAGAGCATCCACTTTTGCATTAACATGATCAAGGTTACTTATCTCGTACATGCCGGTTTTCGTTTGAGGTTTTTCCACCATTGTTCGTTCAGTTCCCCACTGGTAGTGGTTTTGGGCCATGCTCTCGATAAGCTGGTAAGCGTCAGCATAAGGTTTGTTCATTAGCGCACCACCTGCGGCGGCGTCTATTGTTAACCTTGTGTTGTACAAGAGACCATTATAGAATGTGTGAATTACTAACCAGTCTTCTAAACCATGGTGTCATACCCCAAAATTTGCCCATTAATATTTCAAGACATTTTTCAGGGCACTCCGACTCTTTTTTATGACACTGATCTTAAAGGAACAAAGGCCCAGCTCACGAGTGGCCCAATCCAGAAAATGGCCCAAACTGGCCTGCTCGCTAGGCGAGCAAATCCTTCGCCTAGCGAACATTCGCTACACGCTCGCCTAGCGAAGCTGGCAGATAACAGAATTTCTGGGCTTCATTCTGAGCCCATTAGGTCACAACAAGAGCACTATAAATAGCCAAGCTTCAGTCACGAAAAGGGAGAGAAAAAAACAGAGGAAGACGGACGGAAACCCTGGCACAGAAACCCTGGAGGCTACTTTAGAGAGTTCCGAGTGAAGAAACCCTGAAGGCCGCTCCTCCGCTCCGAAGCTACCGCCGCCCAACTCCATCCGATACCAAAAGCGATCAGTCTCTTCAACATAGCAGCTTAGTTGCAAGCAGGTTTGCGCATCACTATTGTTTTATGCTTTTAAGCGGTAATCTCTATATACATAAAGCATCATGATTGAAGTTTCTAATGTGTAATTTGATTTCACGTGCGAATTTAAATATGCTTGAATATCATAAGTGTTTGTCCATGCTATTCCTGTAATCAAGTGCCATACAAGTTCAGGTTTTCGGAGGCCATGCTGCTGTCAAACTCCAAACCTGTGGCCGCTCGCTAGCACATCGCTAAGCGAGCCTGTAGCGAGCATTCGCTGAGCCTTCGCCAGGCGAAGCAGAGGCGAATGGGACAGTGGCTGCTTTGTTTCTTTTCTATTATGCCTTATGTCTATCTAACCAAGACTTATTATAATTCTGCATCATTTGGCCTGAGATTATGACTGTTGTGTTGTAGTGCAATTTTCAATTGTACTTTACTTTGATGCTCTAACCCGTGTGTTGAATTGTGCAAAGGTTTACATATTCCCGAGGAAACGGCCGGCTAGGTATCCCACTTTATGTGTGGGAGATCCTCATGGAAATTCACCCTGAATTACTCAATTGATTTTAATGTATTCATTTCATGGCGAAGATCCACCCTAATGGCTTAATGGATCTTAATGTATTGATTTTAATATGGACCTAATTACCTAATTGATTACGGCTATCTAAGTAATTACAACACATTGCCTTTAAATAAGTGATCTTGGACCTCTCTTTGTGACCCCACGATTTCGGTATTACGGTCATGTCCCGCGAATATGGGGATACACTTAGCAAAGACCCTTCGTTTAAATCATCATAGTCCCTCGAATGTTGCCTTTGTCCCTCGATGATCCTTCGGTGTAGCCTACGGTTAAATGATGATCGTCCCTTCGAATGCTAAGGTATCCTTACAACTGTTGCCTTCAATGACCTATCGATGACCCTACAATGACCCTTTTACATCCAAAGGATAAAACTACTTACTTCTCAATAGTAAGGACAGTTTTACCCTCATAAGGATAGGAAATGCCCATAACGACCTTAGGAAGGTATAACTCTCAATTACTGGATCATAACCTAAAACATTTTCCACCCCTCACACTTTGCAAGTCCTAGAAAATCACCACTTGGTATACATTCATACTAGAATCATTCCCAAGTTATATTTTTCTAAACTGTTTTTCAAAATCAAACGAGATAAATACTTTGTATACATTCATACGAGAATCATTACAAAGGTAAACTCTCTTTTCGAAACATTTTTAAACAATTCACCAACACTTTTCAGACAAAAATATAAGTGATCCAGCAATTAAGAGCCCATGGATAACCATGGATACAAAGGGTGCTAATACCTTCCCTTTGTATAATGTACCTCCCGAACCTAAGAATCTAAATTAAGGTCTTTCCTGTTCTTTTCCACCTTTCCTTATGGGATAAAAGAAAAGTCGGTGGCGACTCTTGCTAACCGCGACATTGCGATTAAAAACACATTAAAGTCAGTTCACCGTATGACACATGGTGTGGGCAAAGTCTCATCATGTCTTTGTATCTTTCCCATGCTTCGAAAAGAGACTCGTTATCTTTCTGTTTAAATCCATTTATCTGGGCTCTTAACATAGCTGTTTTGCTTGGCGGAAAATATCGGGCAAGAAAAACTTTCTTCAACTCGTTCCATGTGGTGACAGAGTTGGAAGGGAGAGATTGAAGCCATCTTCTAGCGCTATCTCTTAATGAGAAAGGAAAAAGACGAAGTCGAATTGCCTCTGAAGTGACACCATTAGCTTTAACAGTATCAGCGTATTGGACAAATATGGATAAATGAAGGTTAGGATCCTCGGTAGGATTTCCAGAGAATTGGTTCTGTTGTACTGCCTGCAACAACGAAGGTTTAAGTTCGAAGTTGTTTGCTTCGATTGCTGGCGGAGCAATACTTGAATGCGGCTCATCTTGTGATGGAGCAGCGTAATCTCTAAGAGCACGAGCTGGTTCTGCCATCTCGGGTATCGAAGGAAAAATGTTTTTGAAATCAGGAAGTTCTACAGGAGGGAGATTGTTTGCAGCACGATATTCCCGAATTCGTCGTAAGACTCGGAGATATAGTTCGATATTGTTGATTCGTAAGTAGAACGGCTCGCCTTGTGAGCGAGTATGTGGCATACAAATCGACGATAGAAAGAAAAGAAAAAAAAGAAACCTTAGTCTCTACAGCGTAACGGAAGAGTTACGATATCGACTAAATAAAAGTCCCCGGCAACGGCGCCAAAAACTTGATCGCTCGACTTTATGAGTCGAATTTGGGGTACAAACTGCAAGTGCACAGTTCTATCGCGTAGTTTTAAAAGATATCGATCCCACAGGGACTTATGAATCGATATACCGTTATCTAAGGTTACTTCGTAAAGCTAAGGTGGATAATGTTTGATTGTTTGGGGAAAAGCTAAAAACTAAACTAAGATCTAGATTAAATATTAATAAAGCGGATATCGGTATGCAGTTCGTCGTAATTAAGGAATCAATTCTTTGTCGGTCCCTTGGTTTTAAAACAAATCTTTTCAGTTGACTTTATTGATTAAAAGTTTTATCTCAAACTCTCGCTCTGTTGAATAAACCATGATTTTATGTTAACGTAGCTGTCACTTATAATTAAGTCAAAAACCATTTTTTCAAAGCAATAAAGTTCGTAGAAACTCTTTTTAAGAAAACACTAACCGTTTAAACACCCTTATCTCAAACTCTCGCTCTGTTGATTTAGGTTATATAATTAAATTCGAATGCTTAACTCTCGTCCTCACATTCAATCTTTAAAAATACTTTTTGGAAAAGATTAGAATTTAATTAACTCTAAAAATTGCTCTCGCCCTGATCTAGAATTAATGTCCAATTTACACTGTCCAGTTAAAACCTCAAACTCTCGCTCTATTGATTTTAATTTCTTTATGTCTTTTACTTTCGTACAAAAACCTTGTTATTAAACCTGTAAATTGAGACCGTAAAAAGAGTGATTTTTATTTTAAACTTAATTAAACCGACTTAGTTTTGATTCCTTATTCCCCTTACTTTACATACCGATATCTAAGCGAATTAGCCAGACATGCTAAACAAACTTAAATAACTATCATGCATAAACAGACTCATCTCAAGCAAATAATATAAATAAATAATAAAACAAAGCATTAAACAATAATTAAAGAACCTGAATAATTTAAACAGTAGTCTTGAACACTCCACCACAAGCCGGTAGGATTTGTTCTTGAATTCTTCAATTAACCAACAAATTAAAACGAAGGAATAAAAAAAAACTAGATTCTAACGTAAGGTTAGATCCGGTGAAAAGGTACATAATAGTTTCCGGTGTAGAAACTATTATGTGAAAAACTAATTAAGTGCTAGAGAAGAAAATAGAATTGCCAAAAGAAAATAATAAAAGTTGCAAAAGTAGTATGTAAAAGGTATTCCTAAGCTGCTGAGAAAAAGAAAATTGGAAACTGCCGAAATCTGGAAAAAAAACGTGTGTTCTGCAGGTTTTGAAAGTAGCTATTTATATTGGTGCCTTCCGTAACGGTTTTCAAAACGTCTCTCGTAAATATAGCCATTACTTTGAAAAAGAGTCAAGCGTGCAGATAGGTTCAACGCGTTCCTGGTGCCAAAAATGTAGGAATGGTGTGACGTTCGTCACACCATGTGTGACGTTCGTTACAGGAGTGTGCAAGGCGTGACGCTCGTCACATCCTCTGTGACGCTCGTCACAGGCACAACGCCTGTGTCTTCTTTGGGCTGGGCTTGGCTTTTGCTATTTGTTTCTTTTCATTCCTTTTTGCACCTCCTTTTCTTCCTTTTTTTACTTTTGCTTCAAATAGATCACCTGAGACAAATAGAAAGGAAATACCGCGTAATATCTAATAAAATGAAGTAAATTGAAATAAATAATAATATAATTTAATTGAATTAAGTCCTAAAATATGATATAATTTCATGTTATCAACAGATAATAATTTGACAGTAACATTCTGACATCAGGATATCTCTTAACCAGAATCTCAATCGAGAATGTACCCTGCATATGGATAAACATGAGTTAGATGCGGATGAATGCAAAATGGGAATGATGTAGATGCATGAATGCAAGTCACTGTGCCATCCTCCAAGTCATCTGAACATCAACTGTACTGGATTACGGTCTCGGAACTGATCACAACCATCTGAGGTACTGAGTAACCGTAAATCCAACTCGGGAGGTTCCGAAATAAACGGAACTAGAGGATATATCACCATCATCACCAGAAAACCACTGAACGGATAACCACAACATCATCTGAATCGACCCAAGGAATCCTGAAATAAACGGATCCCCACTGATAAATATCACGGACAGAACTCCGGCGTCTCAGAAATAAATATCCATAATCCAACTGAACCCGAGTCACCATCAAAAAGTCACCAACAGAATCTGCATCTGTAGGAATCAACCCTCCCCTCACAGGTGAATTCTAATAAGGTCATCCTAAGACGGATAATGGTCTCGACAATCGGGCAAAATACTCAACGGGTTTGCCCTTTCGGGTGTGTCGCTGCAGCTCTCATAAGATCATCCAAACCAAAGATCCGGGAAAGAACGGTCACCGAAGTCAACAGATCAAAAGAGGTAACCCAACCAAAGTGGACTACTCCACCCGGAAGGACTCTCTCAGATGAACCTCGTCCGACTTGTGGTATGTCACGTCGCAACAACATGCTGATCCAACATGTGAGGAAACGTGAGACCATACTAATCCTAGGTGTATACTCGGGCCTGGGTTTTAGCCCCACTCAGAACACCCACCCCAAATCAAAGGAACCACACCTGTCCAGAATCCAGCACAGTAATAATATGATGCATGCAAACATATCTGCAAATATATACAGTCACAGTATAATAATCATGAATGCAATAAATAAGCAGTAAAAGCAACCAAAACTATCCTAGAGAGCGCTAGGATAGACTCGCTTAGGGAAAATGGACCAGCAAGAGGTCAACTTCTGTAGTTCCCAGCAGAGTCGCCAGCTGTCGCAACGCGAAAAACAACCGGCGAAAAAAAAACACAGAGCCGCCACCGTGCGTTATTTATCCCAAATGAGGGAAAGGAAACACTCGAAGTAAACCTGAAAAAGGGAAAGGAATGGTCTTACGACCAGAGATTGTAAGGTACGGGAGTCGGTTACGCAAGGGGAAGGTATTAGCATCCCTCACGTCCGCCGTACTCGACGGGATCCATGCTCAACAGGATAGGAAAAAGTTGCTGATAAACTGCTCAAAGAATGCACACACACTGGAATAATAAAGCAGGCGGAAGAAGACGGAGGAAGGGGACTCGGCAGGATATCGCATCCTAGTCCTACATAGTTTATCAGAAACAAACATCAGAGTCAACGTAGTTTGGGGAAATTGAGAACGGGCTCGCTAGGATATCGCATCCTATGCCTACGTATCTCATCTGGAATGAGAATCAGAGTTGTCGTAGTTCGGCTAACGCACGCCGAAACAAAACACAACACAAAGACGCTGAGACGTCAAAAGAAACACACAAACGGAAATAGACTGCCAATGGCTGGTCTTACGTCCGACTCCGAACAACAAACACAAACAAGGAAACGGAATGCCAATGGCTGGTCTTACATCCGACTCCAAACACATGCAAAAAGGTTATCAAACAGACAAGCTAATAGGGAGTCTGGCACTCGAGCCTAATAGCTGTCACACAAACACCAAGAAGATGCTAAGCCGTCAGAAGAAACAAAGAGATTGAACACACAGACTAAAAGGGAGTCGGGAACTCGGACCTAATAGTTGTCAAGCAAAACACACACAAAAAGAAAAGAGGGTGAACAAAACACACGCAAAAACAAAAAGGGTGCCCGGAGAGATCTCGCACGATCTCCTGCCTACGTATCTCATCTGGTATGAGGATCAGGGCGACGTAGTTCCCCTTAACAGGGGAGAAATTCTCCTAACCAGAGACCAAGGGAATAACGAACTAAAAGGGAGACTGACTTGAGCCTAATAGTTGTCATGCAATCCACAATAGTCCTAGGTTGAGGTATCTAAACAGAACCTAACTCGCACAGGAAGCAAGTTGAAACAGCAAATAAATAGCAAGTAAACATCACAGGTGAACAGGTATCACACACTATATGCAAACAAGCGGCTCATACAAGGCTGGGTTTTAGTCAAGGGGTCATATCAACCTCGACAAACAAGCCAACACTGGAAGGGGTGTCTGAGGCTCTTAACCACTGACATTGACCGTCAGGGTGAGCAGATGAAAGGTAATGAGGGTTAGACCTCATAGCTCTTAACCCGGGCCTGGGTGAGCTCAAGACAAAGAAGGTGTGGGGGTCCAGAATGAGGGACCCTACTCCACATGTCTGACTCTGGACAAGATCTTGGGTGTTTATTCAAAAGCATCAGCACGTAGTGCGAGCATAATGAAAGACTCAACTGAATAGCAGGGGATTGATTGCAAATCCCTTCTATCTGCCAATCGCCTCTTCACTTAGGAGGTCTTAACAAAGTAACAACACAAAAGTAAACAAACACAGTCATTGCCTCTTAAGGAGGACTTCAGCCAAATGCCTGCCAAACAGAAATGACAGGGTTCCAGACTACATGGAGTTAGAGAGGTTACCTAAGTGGTATGCCAACCACAAGCAAAGCAAAGCTCAAGCAATGAGCTAAAAGCAGCTAAGGTACCTGTATGAAAAGCTAAACAATCAGTATTCTATTCAGACAAACAACCAACAGATAACAACAGTCAGACATTCCCAATATGTACAACATGTAAGCCATAAGAGGCAAACACTCAAGTGATTCACCACCAAAGGACCTACAACATAACCAAATGTTAGCAAACAAAGCAAATGGCAATCTGAAATGATGAGGCCACATCAACCATAGAGCTAAATGCTTGAACCTGAAATACAAAGCTCAAATTGTAAGTACAAACCCCTAGTGCAAATCCTAGGGTCAAAAGCAAAGAAAAAAGTCAAAACAGAAGTTGATATTCAACAAGAAGCAACTTTAATCAAGCAAGAACATGTCCTAAAAAGGACCAAGTCTAAAGCATGAAGCAAAGTCATCACATGAGTAAGATAAGGCAAAGGCAATTACAAAGCACACAATTGGACATCAAGAATCAAAATTCCATATTAAAACAGAAATGAATCAAACAATCATGAAAAATTTTATGTGCATATAACATGTCAAACACAAGCATCATGCAAAAAATTGGAATCAGAAAATCTCAATTGATATGTATAAGAAAATGAATAAGATCAACATCAAAATGTGTGACACACATTGTCACACCCTACATCCATGTATCCAAAACAGAAATGGAAAATGATAAAAATGCCAATCCAACTCTCAAAAATCAAGCAACATGTTAGGGATCATCATACCAAATTTCAAATCCATTGGACAATGTATGAGCATTTCACAAGAGAATTGGTACAACATGTCACATTTGCACACATGTTCAAATAACAGTCCACAATCAAAATTCCAGCAATGATAAAATCAAGAAATGGACATTATAAAATACTAGACATCAAGATGAACATGTAGGAAAAAATTGCATTCAATTTGGATCAATATTCTATTTGTTATGAATTTTGGAAGTTGGAGAAAAGAAAATGGAAATAACATGAATAATGCATGAGAGAATGGAGGGAAAAGAAAATGTTTGACAAAATTTGAACAAAACGTTGGAACCAGGAATCGAAGTGAGGATGGAAGTGGGAAGCGCACTGGCAAAAACAAAATTCCCAAATGCTGAAGGTGGGAATCGAAAGGAGGTCGCTGGGTTCAGGGCGCGCTGGACTTGCAAAACGACGCCGTTTAAGGCCTTGCCCTAAGTTCATACCAGACGGCGGCCAGTATTGTTCATGGCAGTGGTTTCCACCGTCTTCCTTGTTGAGACGGTGGCGCAACAGTAGCATTCATAATTTTTTTTTGCAGAATTTTTCAAGGCATATATCAATGGAAAGCTCTCCTCATGAGGAACACAAATCCAGTATTCATTTGGCCTAAATCTCAATAATAAACACGGATCGAGCAGAAACATATTTCATGTTCAAACATTCAACTCAGCATAACTCAATCAATATTCATCCAAATTCAATTCTATAACCATCAGAATTCTCAGCATGATGAGATCTACCTAAACATGGCAATGATTTGAAGAATTAAGAGATTCAAATTTCTAACCTCTTAAAGAACAGTGAACTGATTCAATGGATTCAAGTGCTCTCCAGCTCCAGATTTCCTTCCTCAACCTTGCTATGAAGTCTGGTACACGATTTGATGCTTCAATTGGCTTGGATCTTGCTGAAACTCAAAGCTCCATGTTCATGTGTTCATGCACGATTTGCTTGATTCTTCACCAAAACCTTCAATCCACAGCTTGATTTACACTCAGTGATGATCAATGAACTCGAATATGCAATAAAATTCAAGTGTTATGTGAAGAATTTTCAAATTTGGATTGAGAGAATTTTTGGAGGGAATTTGGATCTAGATCTAGAATGAGTAAAAAAACTTCAGAATTCTGTTATGATTTGGCATTTATACTCTGTCCTAATCACATTGCTAATCCACATTTGCATTGGTTAATTGAGATTAAGAAAAATAAGGTGTATGACCAAAATTGGAAAGTGTGAGGTGCATGGCAAATTTTGGACGTGAACAGTAGCATGTGGAGGTGTATTTTCACTCAAAATCAATTCATGAACACAATGGCAATGGTATTTAGCTCATGTAATCAACCAAATTCAAATTCTCCATTTTCCCTCCAAAATGAACATACATGGGCAAATGATTATATGAGATAATTTCATGCAATGTAATGATGGATTCGGAAATTATAGGTCATGAGAAGCAATATGCAAAAAGAGGGACTCAATTTGGAGTTTTGAATCAAAAGATATGGCATTTTGAAGTTCCATGCACCCTTGATGATCATTTGCTCATAACTCCTCAACCATTCATTAGATGCTCATGATCTTGGACTTTTTGGAAATGGGAGAGAAATATCTTCAACTTTCATGTTTACTAAAATTTCATTTGAAGCTTCTTTAATGTTGGAAAGTTAAGTTGAATGTGAACCAAAATCTTTCCATTTTTGGAAACTTTTGATCTGACTTCAAATTCTTCAAGGTATGTGTTTGACATGATGAATAAACCTCTTTGGGACATGAATGAGATGTTGAAACTCATTTCTCCCCCTCCTAGCCCTCAGCTCTTACACAGTTGACTGTAAAGGTCCTCAAATGACCTTGACATGCTCTGATCAGCTTGAGCCTCAACCACTTGAGGAAATGGCTCAGAAATGAAACCCTAGCTCATATAAGCTTCTCCACATAACCATGTGATCTCCATCTCAATAGAATACTTCATCTCCTTGAAAATCCCTGGTTGGAATAGAAGTCATTGATTAGGGTTGACCAGAGGTCAAAACCCTAATCCAAAGGAAACTGATCATGAATCATGAAGCCCTTGGTGATGATAGAACCATGATGATGGTGATATACCCTTGCAAACAAGATAATACTCAACCTCTTTGAGGAATCAAGAAGCCCTGACTGAAGCACAAACCCTCAGATGGTTGACAATCAATCCATGAAAACCCTTAGGCTTGAATCATGTACCTCTCCACCTCTGACAAGACCTTGGAGGATGACTTCTGATTTCCATATGATATGCAATATGCAAATGCCTAATGCCCTAAAAAAATGAAATGCAATATGTTAAACTAGTCCCAAGAAGAGGAGGGAAAATTTTGAGGTGTTATAGGAGTGAGATGAGAAAATAAGTTACATTAAGAGATTAAAAGAGAGGCACGACACGCAGGTCGTATGTTAAAATCCCAAAACAAAATAAAGGAAAACTAATGCCATAACTGATCACCACAAGACAATAATAATAAACACATTATTATTATTAATTTAAATTCTGTTAATTAATTAAAACCAAATTAAATTTCGGCGACCGATCACACTACGCAGAGTTAGCCGGGGGTTCCGCTGCCCGGTCAGCGGACAGTGGTTCCGCTGACCGTTCAGCGGACGAGGGTCAAGGGGGCAGCGCCCCCTGCGGGGTTGCAGGGGAAGCTCCCTGACTCAAAATTTTAATGAACAATTCATTTGAAATCGTCGTCATTTTTCGCATCAACACTTGATACTTTAAAGCACAACTCCTGCGCAGTCACAACCCTAATCGCATAACTCTTTGACAACACAACCCTTGTGCCGTCATTAACCCTAATGCACCAATTTCAGACCGTCAAACACACCTTAATTGTTAATTCAGTATGATTGATCAACACGTCATTGCTTCACCATACTAATGTCGGATCAAGAAGCAAATGACCATTGATCGCTCAAAGGAAAACAACCATTAAGTGTTTGAATGAATGAAACAGTAACAGTATATCATATATACCGTATTTTGCATCAGGATTACTTATATCATATATATAACTTGATCGATCTCTATTAAGTAACCTATGAATGATCGATGTATCGCTGCTTCACCATACTAACGTTGGATTCCGAAGCATAGTCAACATCAATCATCCAAATAATACACACGTGATGCCAAATTTAATTACTCGTTTATTCTTTGATTCATTCTATCTTTTAATCGTATTAATACGGAAAATACATAAAATAAACAGCTATCAGATGCATGGTTTCGTAAGTGGCTTTGGTACCACTGAAGGAGAAGAGCGATCCAAAAGCATCGGAATTTAAAAAATTCTCCTTTAGTGATCCTTACGAATGGGCATGATCAGTGATAGAATCGTTACCTCTTGTGACGATTGAAACCTTTGATGCAGATCTACGGAGCAATCACAAACGTTGAACGATGACAACGCCTCTACTCATTCTACACGAACGGATTCCTTCAATCTCAGTGCTAGCTGCTACGAATGAAGGCTTTGAGTGAGAGAGAGAAACGAAATTGCAACTACACAAATGCTTCTGCACAAGGGTTCTATTTATAGAACCAATTGTGTGGGCTGTAAGCTAAAAAAGCCCACTTAAGTGCATGTGACCCATATCTTATAATATGCCAAAATCACTTAAGCATGTGCTACCTTACCATATTTCGTGTTCTACTTAAGTACACCGTACCTTACGATGTCCTACAATTCACTTAAGTGCACTGTACCTTATGGTGTTCCTTAGTTACTTTATCTCTCATCAATCCGTATTTTTGTGTGTGACTTTGTGGATTTTCGCGGCATTGGCAATTATATTAAATCACGTATTTAACATAATAAATAGTGAGCGGTATCTAGCAACACATCATTGTTACCCAAGACACGAAAGTGTCATGTGATCTGACAAATCCTTTTGTGATAATACTTAAGTGTATAATTATCCTTTTGCTTTTATGTCTATATTGAACACAAGGCATAGACTGTGTCATCCTTGTCCATTTCAATATTGGGCCTATAGACATTTATCCTGTTACGCAGGATGGGCAAATTCCATCTAGGTCACTCATGTCTCTTAGCATGCTTTGGGGAGTACCCATCAACTGTCTTTATGGTCATCCAGTTATGGACAAAGTTTGATCAGCAATAAGGCACTCGACTCTACATCTAGGGTCCATAGTGGTTTCAGGTCGAAGGGTGGTATACACCATTATCACCATGAGAATAACTTGTGACACTTTGCATAACATTCTATATAGTATTCTCATAGCGGGTTAATCCAGTATAAATATTACTCTTAATATTTATACCTATGTTTAAGACTTGATAACTCCTTATCCATGATCCATGAGATGTGATCATCAGTCTATATACATAATAGTCTTAATGCTTTAATGTTATCCCACTTGACAATAAAGCTCGACTACAGATACTTTAAGAATAGTGTCCTTATGTTTAATGTGATCTCATGATTAAGTCACACTTGATACATTAAACGGACTAGCTATTCTAGGGACTCTATTAAACAAACATAATAAAGAAAAATCCTTTTATTATTAATAAATAATTTGATACAAGTACCAAAAGTATTGGCCTCTAGGGCTTACACCAAAAAAATTACATCCACCAAAGAAAGTATACAAGAGAACTTCTGAAGAAGTTTAACTTGTTAAAGTGGAAGCAAGCAAAAACTATAATGCATCCTACATGCGTTATGGATAAGGAAGAGGTAAGTAGTAAGGTAGATCAAAAGCTATTCAGAGGTATGATAGGTTCTCTCCTTTATCTAATTGCTTCTAGACCTGATATTTTATTCAGTGTTTGTTTGTGTGCTTGCTACTAGTCAGGCCCTAGGGAGACTCACTTATCCGCTGTTAAGAGAATCTTTAGGTATATGAAAGGTATTATTAATCTTGATTTGTTTTATAGAAAATCAAGTGAATACAAGTTAGTAGGTTATTTTGACGTTGACTATGCTGGAGATAGAATATAGAGGAAAAGTACTTCTGGAAGTTGTCAATTTCTGGGATACAATTTGATCTCGTGGTCTAGCAAGAGCCAGTAAACAATTGTGCTTTCAACAATCGAAGTTGAGTATATCATAGCTTCTGGATGCAACACTCAGATACTCTGGATGAAGAGTGTGTTGGAAGATTGTCATTTTTTATAGAGTAACATTCATATTCTCTGTGATAATACTTATATTATTTGTTTATCCAAGAATCCTATCTTGCATTATAGGGCTAAATATATTGAGATTAAACATCATTTTTTACGTGACTATGTTCAAAAGGGTATTTTCCATTTTAAATTTGTTGATACATACCATCAATTGGCTGATATCTTTACAAGACCCCTTGTTGAGGATAAATTTGTTTTCATTCTGAAAAACTTATATATGGACTCTTGTCCAAATTGAAAAGATGTTATCAGAGTGTTAAGTTTCCAGAACTCTTGATTATGTTCTGAGAATTTATTGTTGTTTGATTTTGAGGCATGAGCTTTTTGAAGTAAGGAAGTTTCATGAATCATAAAGGTTCTGATCTTACGAAATCTTATCAGTTTGTCTTCTTGATTCTGAACTATTATTGCATTAAATGGTTGTCATTTTGTTTGATATCATGTGGTTCTTAGTGGTGACAACTATCCCACTTTCTGAGCATGTGTGATGATGGCATGACATATTGAGTTTCTTATTCTTGGAACTAGGTTAAAACTTTTAACGTTTCCCCGTATGACGGTGTATCTTTTGTTTTAATCATTACTAGAAATTTATATAAACCCACTCCACTCACATTTCACATTAAACTC
This sequence comes from Lathyrus oleraceus, assembly GCF_024323335.1. Taxonomy (NCBI): domain Eukaryota; kingdom Viridiplantae; phylum Streptophyta; class Magnoliopsida; order Fabales; family Fabaceae; genus Lathyrus; species Lathyrus oleraceus. Next base: position 99,988,898 of record NC_066583.1, on the reverse strand, counting down.
ACATTATTACCACACTTTTACTATTTCAAACCTCCAAACTCTCTTTACAACTGTTCATTTCCTTCAACTTTCTTAAATGGCTGAGAATCAACAACAACAATCTCCTCTTCACTCCGTTGCCGATGAAAACCACCCAGTTATTGAAGGGATTCCTGAAATCACTCTTAACACTCTGGCCGAAGAACTGATCATTCTCAGTGAAACCATAGTAGATTTCAAGAACCTAAAGGATAATGGTTTTGACCTAATGGGAAGTCTGGAATCCAAGGTTGGAATGAGTTCTTTGAGAGACTGACAGGTCCAATCTATCTAGTTCTTGTTAAACAACTCTGGATTCATGCAGTTGCTGAAAAAGACACAATCATTTCCTACATCATGAACAGGAAGATTGTGATTACGAAAAAGTCTATCGCATATCTGATTTCTCATAATGGTTGTGGGAAAAAGGTGTATAATGTCAAATTTGATGCAAAGAGAGACGCCAATGTAGCATCAACCATCTTCAAGAAAGGAACAAAGTTAGATGATGGAAAGGGTCCAAGTGCCAAATATTTGACTGATACTTTAAGAGTATGGTTTAAAATCATCTGGGGCTGCATTCATCACATATCCAACACCAACTCTTCTGATTATATCAACACCACTCATAATTTTATATTATTTTTTGGAGAAGGACATCAAGATGGATCTTCCAACAATTTTGTTTAGGTTTCCCAGGGATTCAATAAGAGAAACTAGAACTGGAAGTTATTCCAAAAAGTGGGAAGTTTATTTCCAATGGAAGATTAATCTCAGACATTCTGGTGGAGAATGGTCTTGTTAAAGACCTTCTGGTAAATGGATTAACTGTTGAGTTAGTCAAGGATTATGGGAAAGTATTCTAAGGGAAGAATCTGAAAAACATGGGTCTTATTTCCAAAGTTGTCAAACCAGATTACCTTCCTATTGTAACACCCCAAAATTTGCCCTCCTTATTCATGCATTCATTTAGCATTTCATCATGTCAATCAGAATTAGATCCGAAAAAAAAAAAGGAAAAAAATGAAAAATAACGAAAATAAATAAATAAATAATAATAATAATAATAATTTTTTTACAAAAAAATAATAATAAAAAAATAAAATATAATAAAAAATTTTGGACTTGGGTCTCTCTCATTTGAGCCCACAAAACCATGAAATTCAGTCTATAAATACCAATGCTTCACTTGAGAAAAAGGAAGAGAAGCAAAATACTCTGAGGTTTCCTTGGAACAAAACCCTGGACAAAACCTGAAGAGAAACCTGACAGAGAACTCAGAGCAGCCTCCAAACCCTGAAGGGCCTCACGGGTGCAACTCAATTTCAATCAAGCTCTCCAATCAGGTTTGCCCTATTCCCATTATTTTACGCCTTCAATTTGAATGTTCTAAATGTGTGATGTATTATGAATGGGTGAAACCTATGCCTTGAATGTTTAATCACATGATTTCTGAAGTGTATGCCACAAGGTTTGAGGTTTCTGAAACCATACTGTTATCCATGAAAAAAATGCTTATGGTGTTTCACTAACCCTTTTGTTGAGTTTTTGTGAGGGCTCACATGACTTTTGCAGGGATAACTTGCGTGATTTCCCACTTTATTTGTGGGATAACCCCTGGAGGTTCATTCCGATTACCTGTACTAACCCACTTTCTTTGATGATGTTAGCTTGGAAGGATCTCAGGGTTTCCCATTCCTCTAATTGTTGTTACTTCGGATCTTTATCCGCGTGGTACTTTTACATTTTTCCCGCATTTTACTGCTTTCCTAGCTGGAAGACCTCGATAGGAGGCAATGTTTTTGTGTTTACTTTATGCAGGTTCCTTTGTCCAGGGTTAAGAGCTATGAGGTCTTATCCTCATTACCCTTTTGCATGCGCGTTCCTACAATGCAAACAAACCCTTCATTGATTTTTCTTCTCCATAACACACGTTTACTCCTTCTACTACAGGCGAGTAAGTCTCCAAAGGTCGAGCATCCGGTAGATTGCGTAGTGACGTCGTTCGTCCAAAACCCAATCCACAACCCCGTAGTTAGTCGAACTACGGCTTGCTCTGATTCTCATTCCAGATGAGATACGTAGGCATAAGACGCGATGTCTTAGCGAGCACACATCCCCCAACCCATAAGTCAGCCGAGCTACGAAGACTCTGATTCTCATATTCAGATGAGATACGTATGCAGTGGATGCGACATCCGCGCGAGTCATTTTCATTTAACCCTTTTTTTTGGTAAACAACACAAGATAAACTCACACCCTTTAGACGAAAACTACAAAAGTGGATCCCGTAGAGTACTACGGATGCGTAGGGGTGCTAATACCTTCCCTTCGCATAACCGACTCCCGAACCCAAGATTTGGTTGCGAGACCCCGTCTTGTCCTTTCCTTTTTCAGGTTTACTTCGAGCGTTTCCTTTCCCTCCTTTGGGATGAATAACGCACGGTGGCGACTCTTCTGTCTTTTTCTTTCGCCGGTTGTTTTTTTTGCGCACTGTATTTTTCAGGTTGCGCCAGCTGGCGACTCTGCTGGGGACTAAGAAGTTGACCTCTTGCTAGTCCATCTTCCCTAAGCGAGTCCCTCCTAGCTTGTGTGATTTCTTGTTTATTGGGTGTTCATGCTTTTGTACATTTATTTGCTTACCTGCTTGTATGCATCTGTTGTATCTGCTGGATCTGTTTGTTTGTTTGTTTGTTTGTTGGGATGGGATGTTCTACGAGAGATAAGCCCATTACCCAGGCTTGAGTGTACACACAGGTTTTAGAGTGGATGATCATGAGGTTTGTGTGGCATGTTGCTACGTTAAGTCGTTCGTGAAGAACCACACCCAGACGAGGTTTCTTTTGGATATATTATGTCCTACGGATGTTCCGTAACGACATGGTGTTCCTTTAGAAATCGTCGACTCTGGTGACCATTTCCCGAGAACTCAGTCGAGGCCTCTCCTCCGAGACGTGATTATGTTAGCTCTGGTGGGCGCATTCTCGCTGATCAATCCGAGGACCCCGAGACTGGGAACTTGCTATTAGGATGTCCTGTTGAGGGGAGTCAGTGGAGGTCTTTTATCCCGTAATAATGCCAAACCTTCAGTGGTAAACGTATTATTCGCGACGGAAGGGATGAAGCTGACGAACTTCTGTTCTTAGAACCTACCAGTGAGGGGTGGGCTAAATTCAGGAAACCTTAACCTCCAACCAACTCGGTTTTCTGGAGCAGAGTTTTGGTCTTGTATTATATTCCTCAGTGAATTTCTCTCCAGGAAGTGCAACCTAACAGATGTTCAAGCGGATCCATCAATTCTGATTGACATGCCTTTGCATTGCATAACATCACCTGCATATTTGCATCCAACATCTCATGCTTATTCATTTGCAGGGTATTCCCTTTCAAAACGGGGGTGCCTTAAAACTGAACAAGCAGTGCATCGCATACCATGCATATTAACCCTTGTCTGTTTTGCAGGTGTCACCGCAGTGTCTAATGTTTGTTCCCTGTATCAGGCAGTTATTTGTCCCAAGCGAGTTCACAGATACCCGACAAAGGAAAACCGTCCACGACTAGCGATGGACCAAGTACAGAAAGAGCTGGCTGATATGCGTGAAAGGATGGATCAGTTCATGACATTGATGACTGGTATGGCAGAAGGCCAGGAAAAGCTGAGGGAATTGGTTGAGCAACCGAGACCCGATCCGGAGGTGGAGATACCAAATGCTGAGGGAAACCCTGGTAACCCTGGGAACACTGATAACCCTGTGAACACTGGTAACGCAAATGCTGATGGAAACCCGGGTAATGTTGGCAACACAGGGAATGTTGGAAATGGTATTGGCGGAAGGTGCAATGTGAATCAAGGAATTCGGATTAACGGGCGCCCCGTTACTGAAGATTATCAGTATGATCAATTTTCTTTGCACGACGAGGCCCTCGAGACCACTCGCCGTATGGATGAGCTTGTTGAGAAGCTCAAATCTTTGGAGTCTCAAAATTCCTTAGGCTTTGATGTCACAAATCTTGGTCTGGTTCAGGGAGTAAGGATTCCTCACAAGTTCAAACCCCCTACTTTTGAGAAATACAACGGGGCTTCTTGCCCACGCACTCATCTCCAATCTTATTTGGGAAGGTTGGGAGCTCACACGGAAGATGAAAAGCTGTGGATGTACTATTTTGAAGACAATCTAACTGGAGCTTCTCGTGAATGGTATTCTCATTTGTCTCGTACTACCATCAAGAGCTGGAAAGACTTGGCAGAGGCTTTTGTCAAGCAATATCAATACAACTTGGACATGGCTCCAAATTGGACCTTGTTGCAAGGTAGTCCCAGACTGCCAAGGAGACCTTTAGAGAATATGCTCAGCGTTGGAGACAGATTGCTGCGTCCGTCCAACCCCCTATGTCTGAAAGGGAGATGGCGGACATGTTCATGAACACTCTTCAAGGCAATTATATTGAGAGATTGGCTGCTTGCCCGTCAATCAGCTTTGCAGAGATAGTAATTGTTGGAGAAAGAATCGAGAGTCTGTTGAAGATGGGCCGAATTCAAGACAATAGTGTTTCCAACCCATCAGGTCCCAAGAGACCGTTTGCTGGTAACGGTCAGCGAAGAAAAGAAGGCGAGGCAAGCGTTGTGTATGCCGGCAGAGGCAGGAGTAAAGGACGCCCTAATTATTATCAAGATCAAGTGGCCGCAGTCACTATTCCAACACCTGTTCCTCAACCGCAATATCATCCGCAACAACAACCCAGGTACAACAATCAACAACAAGGAGGTAATCCGGGTCAGCAGAGACACTATCAACAACGTCCAAGGCAGACGGATCGGGTCATCGAGCCAATCCCAATGCCTTATTCAGTATTACTTCCCAAGCTGATTGACATGAATCTGGTTACATTGAGAACTCTGGCCCCACCAATCGATCCCAATAATTTGCCTAGAGGTTATGATGTCAACGCCAGATGCGCTTTTCACTCCAACGCACCTGGCCATACTACAGATAATTGCAAGGCTCTCCAGTTAAAGGTACAAGATTTGAGAGATGCCCAGGCTATCAATTTTGCTCCGGTGCCTAATGTTATCCAGAACCCGATGCCGGCTCACGGCGGGCAGAGGATTAATGTTGTTGATAGTGGGGAAACTTTGAATTTGGTTTCTGATGTGACTAAGGTGAAGACTTCGCTATCGGTGGTTAAAGACCGACTTCTGAAAGGACAGATTTTCCCGGGCTGTGGGGAAGAATGCAGAAATTGTCAAGCTGCCGAAAACGGATGTGACAGTTTGAGAAGGGGTATTCAGCAGCTGATAGATGAAGGTTGTCTTCAGTTCGATCAGGCCCGTCCGGTGAAGAATGATGTATCGACGATGACGTTTTATTTCACTCCTGAAGAAATATATGTTCCCGAGAGACTCGCTCCGATAACAATATATTTCCCAGAAAGTACAGAACTAGCAGCGGTGAACACCGAAAGTTCAGCACCAGTCGCAATTTACTCTGACAGCCCTCAACCGACTTTGGTTGGTCCAATCACCATCACGGTACCAGGACCTGTTCCGTATGAGAAAGACAGTGCTATCCCGTGGCACTATGGGGCTGATATCTACTGCCAGGGGCAGAAAGTTAACGAAGAAGACATTGACATTGGTAGCTCCGCTGTAGACAATGTTGGAGGGGTTGGTGGCTTCACTCGCAGTGGACGCCTATTTGCACCATCAATATTACGCGCGAATACTGAAGCCGAGGCAGCTGCCAAGGCTAAAGGGAAACAGATGGCCGCCGAAGAGGTTACTACTGAGGAAGATCCTCCTAAGACCGCATTCGAGAAGGAAGTGGATGAGTTTATGAGGATTATCAAGAAAAGTGACTACAAGGTAGTCGACCAGCTAAATCAGACACCCTCAAAGATCTCTATTCTCTCACTATTGCTGTGCTCTGAGGCGCACAGAGCAGCCTTGTTGAAAGTACTGAATATGGCCTATGTTCCACCGGAGATAACTGTTAACCAGCTGGAGTCGGTAGTTTCCAATGTAAACGCTAGCCGGGGGCTAGGTTTCACCGATAATGACCTGACACCTGAGGGCAGGAATCACAACAAAGCCTTGCATATCACAATGGAGTGCAAAGGGGTGGTGCTTTCCCATGTTTTGGTTGATACAGGCTCTTCTCTGAATGTTCTTCCAAAGAAAGCCTTAACGAAGTTGGATTGCGATGACACCATCCTGAGGCCAAATAACTTAGTTGTGAGGGCTTTTGATGGCTCTAAGAGAGCTGTTTTTGGCAAAGTTGAGTTGCCAGTTAAGATTGGACCGCAGGTGTTCAAGAGCACCTTTTATGTGATGGATATCCAGCCTGCCTACAACTGTCTGCTAGGTCGGCCTTGGATTCATGCTGCCGGTGCTGTTACTTCTACCCTCCACCAAAAGCTCAAATATGAACTAGAAGGTCAGGTCGTCACTGTCTGTGGTGAAGAGGATATTTTTGTTAGCCACCTATCTACATTTAAGTATGTAGAGATGGACGGCGAGATACACGAGATGCTGTGTCAGGGCTTCGAAATTACAAACATCAATGAGGTCGCACCCGAAGCTGTCTTTTCACCTGAGTTTGAGAAGGTCGGGACTTCTATCTCTTCATACAAGCAAGCTGTCGAAGTGGTTAAAGCTGGTAATGCCCAAGGCTGGGGCCAATTTGTGGAGTCAGTCGTCAAAGAAGACAAGTTTGGATTGGGGTATGCTCCGGGATCTCAGAAGAATGAAACCGGTACTCTCTCCAGCGGGGGTTTGGTTTCCCCCCACATCGTCAATGCTGCAGATGAAGACAAGGCTGACAGCGACTGTGACTTAGATAGCTGGATTCGCCCGTGTGTCCCGGGAGAAAAGCTCGACAATTGGTCGTCTGAAAAAACCGTCCGGGTTACTCTGCTGAAAGAGTGATTTTTATTGTTTTCCTTTATTACATGCATAATAAAGTCTTACACTTTGCCCAAGGTGTAACGGCTCATTTGTAGGGCCATCCATTTAGTTACGTTTCGCAATTATTTTTATCATCAATAAAGGACGGCTTTTGCAAACAATTATGTGTTCTCTTTCTTTCAGTTTTTTTACTTTTTACAAAAAAAAATGGCAATGTTTCTTTTTTCGTTTTTCCTTTCTTTCAAAAAAAAAATCTCTCATTCTAAGGTAAAGCATGATCCTCCATCATGCAGAGCCGACCACTCGGATGTCACTGCTAACGACACTGCTATGGCCAAGTATGACTTCGACAATCCTATCTATCAAGCCGAAGAAGGGGCTGAGGAAGATTGTGAATTGCCTGAAGGGTTAGCCAGATTGTTGAAATATGAGGACCGAGCTATTACACCTTATCAGGAGGTGGTTGAGACCATCAACGTTGGTACCGAAGACGACAAGAAAGAGATCAAGATCGGGGCCAGTCTACAGGCCGAGAGGAAAGACCGTTGATCATGTACTTGACTGTGTTAGAAAGGTCAATGGGTTGTGTGCTCGGTCAGCATGACGAGTCAGATCGAAAAGAGCATGCAATATACTACCTTAGCAAAAGTTTACCGACTGTGAACAAAGATACTCATTGCTCGAGAAAACTTGTCGCACTTTGGCATGGGCTGCTCGCCGACTAAGACAGTATATGTTGACTCACACGACTCTATTGATATCAAAAATGGATCCAGTCAAGTATATTTTTGAAAAGCCATCACTTACCGGAAAGGTTACTAGGTGACAAATGATACTGTTAGAGTATGACATCTGTCATACCCCAAAATTTGACCATTAATATTTCAAGACATTTTTCAGGGCACTCCGACTCATTTTTATGACACTGATCTTAAAGGAACAAAGGCCCAGCTCACGAGTGGCCCAATCCAGAAAATGGCCCAAACTGGCCTGCTCGCTAGGCGAGCAAATCCTTCACCTAGCGAACGTTCGCTGCACGCTCGCCTAGCGAACATTCGCTACACGCTCGCCTAGCGAAGCTGGCAGATAACAGAAAATTCTGGGCTTCACTCTGAGCCCATTAGGTCATGAAAAAAAGGCATTATAAATACCACAACTCCAGTCAGAAAAAGGGAGGACGAAAAAGGACGAAAGGAGGACCCTAGCAAGCAAACCCTAGCGCTCACAGACGGAAAACCCTGGAGGCTAACCCTGAGAATTCCGAGTAACCCTAAAGGAAACCCTGAAGGAAAAGCCGGCGGCAGCAAGGTCACTTCCGCTCAATTCGATCCGATCGGCCAATTCAAGGTTACAATTCGATTACAAACAGGTGTGAAGCTTGCTGCCATTATATCGTTATTAAAACCGGAATCCGCAGCCGCTCGCTAGCACATCGCTAAGCGAGCATGCAACGAGTGTTCGCTAAGACTTCGCTAGGCGAAGCAGGAGCGAACGCGACAGCAGCCGACTTTTCTGTTCTGACTTTTGCCCACCTGTCATGTTTTTATCATAGCCATGCATTGTTTATCTGACCCTACTGCTGTTCTGGTTTCTTTTGTGGTGTAATTCTCGATTGCACCCTGATTTGGTATTCTGACATGTTTGCTGAGTTTTGCAAAGGTTCACACATCGCCGAGAAAGCTAGCTAGATAGGTATTCCACTTTATTTGTGGGATGCCCTTTGTGGAGTTTACCCTAAATTACCTAATTAATTTTAATGTATTAATTTTAATGTGGAGATCCACCTTCAATTACTTAGCTGATTTTAATGTATTGATTTTAATGTGGAGATTCATCCTAATTGCCTAATTGATTGTAAAATACGGCCTTTGAATATGTGATCTTGGACCTCTCTTTGCTGCCCTACAGTATTACGGTATAACGGTCGTGTCCTGCGAATGTAGGGATACACTTAGCAAAGACCCTTCGGTTAAATCATCATAAAATAAATCATGGTCCCTCGGATGTTGCCTTCGAAAATACGATTTTGTCCCTCGATGACCCTTCGGTGTAGCCTACGGTTAAATGATGATCGTCCCTTCGAATGCTAAGGTATCCTTACAACTGTTGCCTTCAATGACCTATCGATGACCCTACAATGACCCTTTTACATCCAAAGGATAAAACTACTTACTTCTCAATAGTAAGGACAGTTTTACCCTCATAAGGATAGGAAATGCCCATAACGACCTTAGGAAGGTATAACTCTCAATTACTGGATCATAACCTAAAACATTTTCCACCCCTCACACTTTGCAAGTCCTAGAAAATCACCACTTGGTATACATTCATACTAGAATCATTACCAAGTTATATTTTTCTAAACTGTTTTTTTCAAAATCAAACGAGATAAATACTTTGTATACATTCATACGAGAATCATTACAAAGTTAAACTCTCTTTTCGAAACATTTTTAAACAATTCACCAACACTTTTCAGACAAAAATATAAGTGATCCAGCAATTAAGAGCCCATGGATAACCATGGATACAAAGGGTGTTAATACCTTCCCTTTGTATAATGTACCTCCCGAACCCAAAATCTATTGAGGTCTTTCCTGTTCTTTTCCACCTTTCCTTATTGGATAAAAGAAAAGTCGGTGGCGACTCTTGCTATCCGCGACATTGCGATAAAAAGCAAAATACCCCAAGTCAGTTCACCGTATGACAGAACTGGCGACTCTGCTGGGGACGATTACAAGAGAGGTTACCTTAAAAAAACAAGATCACTTATTTAAAATTGTCTGATTTACTTTTAAGGGATTGCTTGGGTATTCTTGAGTGAAAGATCCTACACCCGGATCTAGTGCACCTTAGGTAAGTGGCAATAGATCATGGCGACTATCCGGCGTATACTGGAATGGTTAAAATGATGGCTACGGTTAATGTGACACTTTGGATGTCCTGATGTTCCTCATGTTTACTTGAGGAAAAATTTGGCATCTGCGTGGTGTCATTAAAGCATTAACCAGACCTTTAGAACCCTAATTGACTCATCCTGGCCATTAGAAAGTAGTGAGATAACTGACTTCGGTTCCGACTGGGGTTGGTTGAGACTCGATACTACACTCCTTGAGATTGGACTTTAGGGAAGCTTCGGTCAACCACTTGGTGTTGCACTGAAGTGGACTTGAAGGAAGGTCAATGATTGGAGATCCTTTTAGAACCCGGTTACTATTCTAGGACAGGTTGAACCAACCAAACTTCAGTAGGGAGGGTACTTACCTATGGAACTCATGCAAGCCTTAAAACTTAGGAGTGATTGTTGTGTGACTTGCTTGTGTTTGTTTACATAACATCATAACATAATAACATCATAACATCATAATATCATGACATTATAACCATTTCAAGGACTTAGGGATTTAACTTTGCTCTGTTTTGTAAAGCTATGGCTCCCAGGAAGACCATCCGGATTAATCTTGTAGCAATCTCTCCTCAACTCAAGAACTTAGTGTCAGAACTTTCCGATCATGCGCAGTTCATCAAGAGACATGGTTCTCTTCTCAATTTAGTTACCACTGGGTTCAAAGAAGATATGATGAGATTTTTATTCCAGTTCTTCGACCCTAAACATCATTGCTTCACATTCCCAGATTATCAGTTGGTACCCACATTGGAAGAATTCTCCAGACTGCTTGGGATACCTATCCTTGATCAACTACCGTTCAGTGGTTTAGAAAAGGTTCCGAAGTCTGAAGAAGTTGCCGCAGCTTTACACATGACGAAGTCCGACATTGAAGCTAATTGGGTAACAAGGAGTGGAGTTAAGGGTTTACTTGCCAAATTCCTGACAAATAAGGCCCGAGAATTCTTAAAAGTTATGAATGTCCGTGCTTTCGAAGACATCCTGGCATTGCTAATCTATGGCTTGGTGTTATTCCCTAATCCAGACCAATTCATAGACATGAATGCTATTAAGATATTTCTCACTCGTAACCCTGTACCTACCTTGCTGGGAGACATTTTGCATTCCCTCCACACTCGTACCATGAAGAAGCAAGGGACTCTCATGTGCTGCATACCTTTGTTGTCTAGGTGGTTTATTTCGCACCTTCCTCAATCGGTCTTGAAGAACGAGCAGAATTTGAAATGGTCTCAAAGGATAATGTCGCTCTCCCACCCAAACATTTGTTGGTGTCCTCAGTTCAAGGAAAATGTTACCATCATTGACCGTTGTGGCGAGTTCCCTAATGTACCACTCCTAGGAATAAGAGGAGGTATTACTTATAATCCTGCTTTAGCTCTGCGACAGTTTGGTTGTGCTCGAAGAGATGGTCCACATGAAATGATCATCGAAGGCATTGTGTTCGACTATGACAACGATTCCCAAGGCCTCCGTCAAAGATTTGTACGAGCTTGGGGCATGGTGAAGAGAGGTACGTTAGGACAGGAAAATTCTATTCCTATGGAACCTTATCTCAGATGGGTACGCGCCAGAGCTCGTGAACTTGTCATGCCATATCTTGCAATCGGACCTCAGATTGTCGAACCTGAAGCTGAAGGAGGTGCTCCTCAGATCATTCCTTATCCAGATATGCCTACCAATGTTGAGGAACTAAAGAGATCCTGGATCCAGTTGAGAGAAGAAAGGGATACTTTCGAGACTCAGTTCGTCGCAGAAAGGAAGAAAGTGTTAGAACTTACCAGTCAGCTTAATGAGGAACGAAGACTCAATGCGTATCTTCGCCCAAAAAGAAGCCGCCCCTGGGAGACTTGAGCTTTCATTGTATTTTTATTATTATTCCTTTTGTAATGAACATTGGTCAAAGAAATTAGCAATAAACATTTCTCTCTTGTTGGTGATTTACGCAAAGTTAAATTCCAAAAGTCCTTGAAAACATTTCATACATTGCATAGCATAACATAACACTGCATAACAGGTATTCTACAAGTTCAATGTTCTCACGGTCTTCCTTCCAAACAGAAAAATGGATCTCGAACAAACTGTCAAAGATCTCCAGACTCAGAATGCTCAATTCAAGGAGATGATGCTAAGCTTATCCAAGGGGCAGGAGGAACTGAAGGCTCTTTTGCTCGAAAAGAAGAAAGACAAGAAAGCTGTGAGTTTCATTAACCCGGGAAGAAGGCGTAAAGGACAGGCCGCAGGAGTCAAGTTTGGGATCCCGAATGGTCCAGAAGAGGAGACAGAGAATGATTCAGAAGAGGAGAATGTCGATCTCTTCAACCCTGAGGACGACGATGAAGATTATGAAAATGAACAGTACTCTCCAAGAGATGATAAGTACAAGTTGCTGGAAGAACGTATGCTAGCTATGGAGGGTCAGAAGGCGCCCGGTCTGGATTTCGAAAGTTTGGGTCTGGTCTCCGATGTGACCATTCCTCGCAAATTCAAAATCCCCACTTTCACTAAGTACGATGGTGCGTCCTGTCCTCAGATGCATCTGAGAGCTTATGTGAGAAAGATTCAGCCGCATACCACTGACAGGAAGCTATGGATCCATTTCTTCCAAGAGAGCCTGTCTGGCACACAGTTGGAATGGTATTATCAGCTCGAGAGCTCTGACATCCGCACCTGGACTGATTTAGCAACAGCTTTCTATAAACAGTACCAGTATAACTCTGAACTAGCGCCTACCCGGCTACAGCTGCAGAATATGACTATGGGATCTAAAGAAAGCTTTAAAGAATATGCTCAAAAGTGGAGAGATTTGGCTGGCAGAGTCAAACCCCCTATGACTGACAGAGAATTGGTGGATATGTTCATGGGCACACCGACCGGCCCATTCTACAGCCATCTACTGGGAAGTTCTTCATCAGGTTTCACTGAACTTATATTGACAGGTGAACGTGTTGAAAGCGGCATCCGAAGTGGAAAGATACAGGCGGCTGCCTCTGCAAGCACCAAAAGGTCCTATCAGGGGAGGAATGAATCAAATGTTGTGTACGGTCAAAAGGGTCGTAACAAGAAAAACCGTGACCATGACATCGGAGCAGTTACGATTGCAGCACCACCATCTCAAAACTTCCAGCCCAAACAAGACAGGCCAAGAAGGCAGTTTACCAGGATCAATATGACCTTGGCACAGGCACTGCAGGGAATGCTAAAGGCAAATTTGATCACCCTCAGAGATCCTCCTACGAATCCCAACACTACTTCTTCTCGTTATAACCCTAATGCCAGGTGTGCATATCACTCCGATAGCCCCGGGCATGATACAAACGATTGCTGGTCATTGAAGAATAAGATTCAGGATATGATCGAAGCTGGAGAAATTAAGTTTGAGCCTCCGGAGACCCCTAATGTCATCACTGCTCCTATGCCTAATCATGACAAGACGGTTAATGCCGTGGATGACGACGATCACGTTTCCAATGTGGCGGACTTAACATCTCCTCTCCCGATCATAAAGAGGAATTTATTGCAAGCTGGTTTATTTCCAGGTTGTGCTGAAGATTGCAATCTCTGTATATTCCAACCAGATGATTGTTGGGAATTGAAGAATGGTATTCAACGGCTGATGGATGATCGTACAGTTCTCTTCGAAAAGATTCCTAAGGCGGAAAACCCTATGAAGAAATATCTGTGATTGCTAGGTCCAAAGTTCCAGTGAAGATTACCGCTACTAGGGCGCCTGTGAAGATTACTGTTGAGCCCAGGGTAGCTCCCCTAATCATTACTGCACCTGGCCCGATCCCGTATTCCTCAAGCAAAGCTATTCCGTGGAATTATGGCGGTGATGTTTACGTCCATGGCGTAAAGCAAATTGACAATTCTACTAATCCTAATGGCATCGTTGGGACTAGTAAAATTACTCGAAGTGGAAGGATCTTCTCTCCAGAAATCTCACCTCCTGTCCTTGAAACTCGAGGAAAGGAACCAGTCAATCCTTCTCAGTCAGAGACACCGGTCGAAGTTACTCCCGAAGATGTTGCCAAACAGGAAATGGAAGAAGTGCTGAAAATCATCCGCAAGAGTGATTTCGATGTGGTAGAACAGTTGGGGCATACCCCGTCTAAGATCTCGATGTTATCCTTGTTGTTATCTTCTGAATCTCATGCCAATGCATTGATAAAATTCTTGAAGACTGCTCATGTGCCTCAGGAAACATCTGTCGATCAGTTCGAAAATTATGTTGCTCACTTGGCTGTTGACAATGGCCTAGGCTTTTCCGATGCTGACCTGACACCAGCGGGAAAGAATCACAATAAAGCCCTGCATATCTCCATTGAGCGTAGGGGAATCACTTTGTCTCATGTGTTGATCGATAATGGCTCTTCCTTGAATGTGCTGCCAACAGCTGTGCTGGATAAGCTGAACTGTAAAAGCATCGAACTGAAACCTAGTGACATTGTAGTACGTGCTTACGATGGTGCGAAGAGTGTTGTCCATGGCGAAGTAGTCCTCCCTATCAAGATAGGACCTCAAGTCTTCAATACTACCTTCCATGTAATGAACATTCGTCCTGCCTATTCCTGCTTACTGGGACGCCCTTGGATTCATGGGTCAGGTGCTGTAGCTTCGTCTCTCCATCAAAAGCTGAGGTATCCCACAGAGGGCAAAATTGTCACCGTCTGTGGAGAAGAAGAGTACATTGTCAGTAGTGTGCATGCCTTCAGATACGTCGAGATGGATGGTGAATTCATTGAGACTCCTTGTCAGTCATTTGAAGTAGTTCCTCCGACCAATCCTGTCCTTAAGCCAACTTCCGGTGTGCCCAAGGTTATTCGGACTCCTCCTGCTATGGTTTCCCTGAAGGACGCTCAAGCTGTGGTTGAAGATGGTGGCTGTACTGGCTGGGGTCAACCGATCGACGTACCGTACAAGTCTGACAAATTTGGCCTGGGGTTTAGCTCTGAGAAGGTAGCCAAGAGTCAAATTAATGCTGTAGAAGACGCTGACAGCGATTGCGACCTGGATAGCTGGATTTTCCCAACAATTGGCGACGGACTCAATAATTGGAAGGCTGAAGACACTATCCCGATTTCCTTTAGTCAGGAGTAATTGTTATTGTCTATTTTGGTGTTGCAAATTTTTGTTTATTTTACAATTGAACTTCTCCAAGCGTTGTGTCTATGCCCGGGGCACAATAGCTAATTTGTTAAGGGTTTTGTCATTTTCATAAGCATATTCATATTCAATAAATCAATGGACTTTTTGCATTCAAATATTGCGCTCTTTGTCTTTTCTGTCATCTTCCAAACAAGCTATGTTTTCTTACACACACTCACGTAACGAATTGCAGATCCATACCCACTCTGGATCCTGTTGATAATAGTTCTACTACTGTTCATTATGACTTTGAAAATCCGATCTACCAAGCCGAGGATGGAAATGTGGAAGATTGTGAAGTACCTGGAGAACTTGCCAGACTGTTACTGCAGGAAGAGAGGACTATACAGCCGCACGAGGAGTCAGTTGAGATTGTAAATCTGGGTACCGAAGTAGACAAGAAAGAAGTCAAAATAGGAGCAGGCTTGGAAAACAGTGTCAAAAGAAGGTTGATTCAGATGTTACATGACTATGTAGAGATTTTTGCTTGGTCTTATGACGACATGCCAGGACTGGATACTGATATAGTAGTACATCGGCTGCCAATGAGGGAAGATTGTTGTCCTGTTAAGCAAAAGGTTCGTCGCATGCGTCCTGAAATGTCTGAGAAAATCAAAGCCGAGGTTATGAAACAATTTGATGCAGGTTTTCTGGCTGTTACTTCTTATCCTCAATGGGTTGCTAATGTGGTACCAGTGCCGAAGAAGGATGGCAAGGTGCGAATGTGTGTAGACTACAGAGATTTGAATAAAGCGAGTCCCAAAGACGACTTTCCACTTCCGCACATTGATGTTCTGGTAGATAACACTGCTCAACACAAGGTATTCTCATTCATGGATGGATTCTTAGGTTATAACCAGATTAAGATGGCGCCTGAGGACATGGAGAAAACTACGTTTGTAACACAATGGGGCACGTTCTGTTATAAAGTAATGCCATTTGGTTTAAAGAATGCAGGGGCAACGTACCAGCGTGCTATGGTGGTTTTGTTCCATGATATGATCCATCATGAAATAGAAGTGTATGTGGATGACATGATAGCCAGATCTCATACTGAGGGAGAGCATCTCGATCATTTATACAAACTGTTCGAGAGGTTGAAGAAATACAAGTTGAGGTTGAACCCGAACAAATGCACCTTTGGAGTAAGATCCGGCAAACTCTTGGGCTTTATTGTCAGTGGTAAAGGGATTGAGGTTGACCCGGCTAAGGTGAGGGCTATTCAAGAAATGCCAGTTCCTCGTACAGATAAAGAGGTCAGAGGTTTCTTGGGACGTTTGAATTATATTGCCCGATTTATCTCCCACTTGACTGCTACCTGCAAACCCCTCTTCAAACTACTGAGGAAAAATCAAGAGATGAGATGGAATGATGAATGTCAAGAAGCTTTCGACAAAATCAAGGAGTATCTTCAAAAACCTCCCATTCTAATGCCACCAGTTGAAGGAAGACCTTTAATCATGTATTTGACCGTGTTAGAAAATTCAATGGGGTGTGTGTTGGGACAACATGACGAGTCTGGCCGAAAAGAGCATGCCATATACTACCTTAGCAAAAAGTTTACCGACTGTGAAACAAGATACTCACTGCTCGAGAAAACTTGTTGTGCTTTGGCCTGGGCTGCTCGCCGACTAAGACAATACATGTTGAATCATACCACTTTATTGATTTCTAAGATGGATCTTATCAAATACATATTTGAGAAACCTGCCCTCTCCGGAAAAATAGCAAGATGGCAGATGATTTTAACAGAGTATGACATCCAGTATACTACCCAGAAAGCAATCAAAGGAAGCGTGCTAGCCGATCATTTGGCTCATCAAGCGGTGAATGATTACCAATCTATGAATTTTGAGTTCCCGGATGAAGATGTCATGCTTGTTACTGATCAGGAAGAACATGGACCGGATGAAAGACCCGAACTTGGATCCCGATGGACTATGGTTTTCGATGGATCTTCTAATGCATTGGGCAACGGTGTTGGTGTTGTAATTATATCTCCCCGAGGTTGCCATACGCCCTTCACTGCCAGACTATGCTTTGATTGCACCAACAATATGGCTGAGTATGAAGCATGTATTTTGGGACTTAAGGCTGCTATAGACCTGAGAATCAAGTTTTTGAGGGTGTATGGAGACTCGGCCCTAGTAGTCAGTCAGATCAAAGGAGAATGGGACACTAAACATCCGAATCTCATCCCTTATCGAGAGCGGGTGTTAACATTAATCCCATACTTCGAAGAGATTACATTCGAACACATTCCACGAGAAGAGAATCAGTTGGCAGACGCATTGGCTACCATGTCATCTATGTTCAGAGTCAGATGGGGCAGCGAAGCTCCCATGATCACCATTGAACGGTTAGATGAACCAGCGTATTGTTATGAACTTAACGCTGATGGAGTAGAGGAGAAACCTTGGTTCCACGAAGTAAAAAGATATTTGGAAACTCAGGAATACCCTGAAGAGGCATCTATCAATGACAGAAAATTTCTGAGGAAGTTCTCCGCTAAATTCTTTTTGAGTAATGGATTATTATACAAACGTAATCATGATTCGACTTTGCTTCGCTGTGTGGATAAAAAGGAAGCAGAAAAGATTATGGAAGACATGCATGATGGTATTTTTGGGACTCATTCTAGTGGGCATACGATGGCCAAGAAGATTCTGAGATCAGGGTATTATTGGTCTACCATGGAAGCTGATTGCCATCATCACTCCAGAACCTGTCACAAGTGCCAGATATATGCGGATAAAGTACATGTGCCTCCTGCTCCATTGAACGTGTTGACAGCACCTTGGCCCTTTGCAATGTGGGGCATTGATATGATTGGAGAGATTAAACCTACTGCTTCTAACGGGCATCGTTTCATCCTTGTTGCTATTGATTACTTTACAAAGTGGGTAGAGGCCGCCTCATTCGCTTCTGTCACCAAGAATGTGGTGGCACGATTCATCAAGAATAATCTCATTTGTCGATATGGCATCCCTGAAAGAATTATTACTGACAATGGTACTAATTTGAACAACAAGATGATTACTGAACTCTGCACGCAGTTCAAAATAAAACACCATAACTCTTCTCCGTATCGGCCAAAGATGAACGGTGCCGTGGAGGCTGCTAATAAGAATATCAAGAAGATCATACAAAAGATGACGGTGACGTACAAAGACTGGCATGAGATGTTACCGTTTGCTCTATACGGTTATCGCACTTCAGTACGCACTTCAACAGGAGCAACTCCTTTCTCTTTATTCTACGGAATGGAAGCCGTTTTACCAGTGGAAGTCCAGATTCCCTCTCTAAGAATCATAAAAGAGGCGGGCTTAGATGAAGATGAATGGATTCAGACTCGACTCGACCAGATAAACTTGATCGATGAGAAGAGACTTGCGGCTGTGTGTCATGGACAGATATATCAGAAGCGCATGACCCAGGCATTTAACAAAAGAGTCAAGAGACAGGTATATCGAATTGGCGATTTGGTAATAAAGCGTATCATTCTACCACAGGGTGATCCCAGAGGCAAATGGATTCCCACGTACGAAGGGCCGTTTGTAGTTAAGAAGGTATTCTCTGGTGGAGCCATGATACTAGCTACAATGGACGGCGAAGACTTCCCGCATCCCGTGAACGCAGACATAGTCAAAAAATACTACGCATAAAAGAGACCTGCTAGGTCGACGTACCTAGGCAAAAGTAAGGGCATCCCGAAAAACCAAAAAGGTTCGGGCAAAAATTAGGGATAAACATAAAAAAATGTGCACCCGGCAAGTCGAAAACCTGAAAAAGCGGCTTGGGCAAAAAGGGGTATCCTGGTGGATTGAAAACCGGAAAAGGAGGTCCAGGCAAAAATTAGGGATCAAAGCGTATGACTATGTCCCGTTCTCAGACAGCTTCATCCAAGTTCGAAGGACTGAACAAGCTAATCACTTCTATCCGACAGCAGGAGATGAGAGGCTTGAAGACATAATGGCAGTAGGGGAATTAAAGTCAATAGGACGTTTTCGGCATAGCTTTCTCTTTGTTTTCTTGACAATTTCCTCTTACTAGGATTTCTGTCTCCTTGTACACAAATTGCCTGTTTATAGGCCCTCTTTCGAAATCAATATAATTTTAGTTTAAAAAAAATGCTTTTGTTTTACTTTCTCTGTTTTGTTTGCATAAGCGTCCATTGATTTAATTCGAATTAATATATGCATTTGGATATGATCGATGTTTACCAAAAATGCGTGCATAAAATAGAAATAGCGATTACTACTAGACTTCAGGATCGAGGAGAAGGTCTAATAATGCTTTCCAATGAATCCGTTGCTAATCCTATCCCCCAGCAAAGCCAGTCATTCCCAGAAGAGAGTGGCATTACTAGACAAATGGGTCATCTCTTCCACCCCCAGCCAGGCTTCTGTTGAACATTTCTACCATCAGACAGAAATCAAGCATCCCCGGCTAAGAAAGGGTCATCGATACCAGTATCTCCCAACCAGAAGATTGAGATTTGTTTTCCCCAGTAGAGTCCTCTGGAAGAACTTTTCAGATGCATAATTCATTCATTACATCATTTCACAGCATACGCATGCATACATCATTCGCAGTTATTTTCGAAAGCCTAAAACATCTCAGGCATCATGACATGGCATGAAACTAACTTTATTTTTCAGGTTAATTATTCCCCTGATACAGTCAAAACAAAGGTCCATTCAGACGGACATCCTCATCAATTACGTTCAGGATTCAACTACATCTTTCAGATATACTCCATGTCAACATTCATTCTGACATCCTCCTAACGATGGCATCTATAAGCCCATCCCAGACATTTATTGCAAATACAACATATACAAATACTATCAGATATAGCCTAGCGTACGGTTCATTCTGATTCAGCTCAACATATGACTCTTTCAACTCAGATGCGATCTAACGTACGATCCATTCCGACCTTCAACAACTCCAATACGGTCTAGCATACGACCCATTTGGACCTTCAAGGCCTCAAATGCTACCTAGCGTACGGTACATTCTGAAGTGTAGTCTGGCGTATGACTACCCCCTTCATCATCAGGTACAGCCTAACGGACGGCTCAGTCTACAACTCAGATACGATCTAGCATACGATCCATTCTGATCCTTCACCCCCAGTAACGATATAGCCTAACGGACGGCTCGTTCCGCAACTCAGATACGATCTAGCGTACGATCCATTCTGATCCTTTATCCCCAGCAGTGTATGACTCATTCGGATTCTTATCTCATTTTGATTCGGCACAACATATTACTCCTCCAATAATACGGTCTAGCGTACGACCCATTCGGATCTTCATTCCTCAGATACTACCTAGCGTACGGTACATCCCGAGGTGTAGTCTAGCGTACGACTACTTTTCGTCAGATACAGCCTAACAGACGGCCCATTCTGCAACTCAGATACGATCTAGCGTATGATCCATTCTGATCTGTTATCCCCAGCGGCGTATGACCCATTCTAACTCCCCAGTGAAGTCGACAGCCTAATGAATGACTCACTATACGGTCTAGCGTATGACCCAGTGACACCCATGACTTCAGATATCTTCCAACGTACGACGTACTCTGAAGCTCTCATCATCAAACTTCCTAGATGGCATCTTTAAACCCATCTCCATCAAGACTAACTAATTGACAAGTGCAAATTTTTGGGGCATCCTAAGTGTTCAATAATCTTCCACCTCCAGACCACGAATGGCGTACATACCATTCTGACTCTCTCGGTTCAAGAATATTGAACAGGGGCAGCTGTCATACCCCAAAATTTTCCCATTAATATTTCAAGACATTTTTCAGGGCACTCCGACTCATTTTTATGACACTGATCTTAAAGGAACAAAGGCCCAGCTCACGAGTGGCCCAATCCAGAAAATGGCCCAAACTGGCCTGCTCGTTAGGCGAGCAAATCCTTCGCCTAGCGAACGTTCGCTGCACGCTCGCCTAGCGAACGTTCGCTACACGCTCGCCTAGCGAAGCTGGCAGATAACAGAAAATTCTGGGCTTCACTCTGAGCCCATTAGGTCATGAAAAAAAGGCATTATAAATACCACAACTCCAGTCAGAAAAAGGGAGGACGAAAAAGGACGAAAGGAGGACCCTAGCAAGCAAACCCTAGCGCTCACAGACGGAAAACCCTGGAGGCTAACCCTGAGAATTCCGAGTAACCCTAAAGGAAACCCTGAAGGAAAAGCTGGCGGCAGCAAGGTCACTTCCGCTCAATTCGATCCGATCGGCCAATTCAAGGTTACAATTCGATTACAAACAGGTGTGAAGCTTGCTGCCATTATATCGTTATTAAAACCGAAATCCGCAGCCGCTCGCTAGCACATCGCTAAGCGAGCATGCAACGAGTGTTCGCTAAGACTCCGCTAGGCGAAGCAGGAGCGAACGCGACAGCAGCCGACTTTTCTGTTCTGACTTTTGCCCACCTGTCATGTTTTTATCATAGCCATGCATTATTTATCTGACCCTACTGCTGTTCTGGTTTCTTTTGTGGTGTAATTCTCGATTGCACCCTGATTTGGTATTCTGACATGTTTGCTGAGTTTTGCAAAGGTTCACACATCGCCGGGAAAGCTAGCTAGATAGGTATTCCACTTTATTTGTGGGATGCCCTTTGTGGAGTTTCACCCTAAATTACCTAATTAATTTTAATGTATTAATTTTAATATGGAGATCCACCCTCAATTACTTAGTTGATTTTAATGTATTGATTTTAATGTGGAGATTCATCCTAATTGCCTAATTGATTGTAAAATACGGCCTTTGAATATGTGATCTTGGACCTCTCTTTGCTGCCCTACAATATTACGGTATAACGGTCGTGTCCCGCGAATGTAGGGATACACTTAGCAAAGACCCTTCGGTTAAATCATCATAAAATAAATCATGGTCCCTCGGATGTTGCCTTCGAAAATACGATTTTGTCCCTCGATGACCCTTCGGTGTAGCCTACGGTTAAATGATGATCGTCCCTTCGAATGCTAAGGTATCCTTACAACTATTGCCTTCAATGACCTATCGATGACCCTACAATGACCCTTTTATATCCAAAGGATAAAACTACTTACTTCTCAATAGTAAGGACAGTTTTACCCTCATAAGGATAGGAAATGCCCATAACGACCTTAGGAAGGTATAACTCTCAATTACTGGATCATAACCTAAAACATTTTCCACCCCTCACACTTTGCAAGTCCTAGAAAATCACCACTTGGTATACATTCATACTAGAATCATTACCAAGTTATATTTTTCTAAACTGTTTTTTTCAAAATCAAACGAGATAAATACTTTGTATACATTCATACGAGAATCATTACAAAGTTAAACTCTCTTTTCGAAACATTTTTAAACAATTCACCAACATTTTTCAGACAAAAATATAAGTGATCCAGCAATTAAGAGCCCATGGATAACCATGGATACAAAGGGTGTTAATACCTTCCCTTTGTATAATGTACCTCCCGAACCCAAAATCTATTGAGGTCTTTCCTGTTCTTTTCCACCTTTCCTTATTGGATAAAAGAAAAGTCGGTGGCGACTCTTGCTATCCGCGACATTGCGATAAAAAGCAAAATACCCCAAGTCAGTTCACCGTATGACAACATCCAATACACTTCACAAAAAGCCATCAAGGGAAGTGTCTTGTCAGACTATCTTGCAGAGCAACCGATTGATGATTACCAACCTATGAGGTTTGACTTTCCTGATGAGGACATCATGTTTCTCAAATCGAAAGATTGAGAGGAACCACTCCCGGAGGAGGGGCCTGACCCTGAATCCAAATGGGTTATGATGTTTGATGGGGCGGTCCACGTCAATGGTCGCGGAGTTGGTATAATGTTGATCACACCGGAAGGGGGTTCATATGCCATTTGGTGCCAGAATAACTTTTCCCTGCACCAACAATGAAGCCGAATACGAAGCTTGTATCCTAAGACTTGAGGAAGCCGTCAATATACAGATTAAAACCCTGGATGTATACGGGGATTTAGCTTTGGTCATCAATCAAACCAACGGGAAATGGTGCTATGCTGGAACTACGTACCCAGAATTGACGTATCTCGGTCAAAGACGAATGAAGAAAGCATTTGGTCAGAAAGTGCGCCCTCGGGGGTATCAAGTCGGTGAATTGGTACTCAAAATATTTCTTCCTCCCAACACAGATCACAGGGGCAAATGGACACCGAACTATGAGGGTCCGTACGTGGTTAAAAGGATTTTCTATGGCGGAGTTTTGATGCTAACAACCATGGATGGCGAAGGATTCCCGTCCCCTATTAACTCAGACGCAGTTAAAAAAAAATACTTCGCATAAAATAGACCCGCTGGACGATAAAAAGAATAGTCCAGGCAAAACAAAGGGCATCCCGACGAACCAAAAAAAAAAGAGAATAAAGAGGTTCGGGCAAAAATTAGGGATATACAAAAAGAGTACACCCGGTGAGTCGAAAACCCAAAAGGGCGGCTCAGACAAAAATGGGTATCCCGATGGATTGAAAACCCGAAAAGGGGGCGATCCAGGCAAAAGTTAGGGAATAAGCGAATGACTGTGATCTGAGTTCATCAGTGTTATATCACCGTTTCATTCAATCCGGCAATCTTCGAAGGTTAAAGATCGACTAATCATCCACTTCAGAAAGCAAGATGAGCAGAGCGTCTTGAGGACATACGAGTCATAGCAGAGTCGAAACTCAGTGGGACCCCGTATCCCCATTGCCATTAGGATAGTTCTCTTTTTATAGCGATCACCTCTTTTCAGGGATCAGCTTCCTGATACCCTCGCCTATTCCTGGCACAAACTTTCTCCCCATTAAGAGTCGAATAATTCAGTTAAAGAGCCTCTTTATTTTTCATTTATCAGTTTGTTGGCAAAAATGTCCGAATTTTTGATAAAACATATTGCATATGAACATAATGGTGGCTTTTGCAGATGATTTTCACAGGAAAACATTTAAAATTGCTTTGAATGTGCTTAATCCCGAACGGTGAATTCAAACCGAGTAATTCCCCCGAGGCATACGTGTATTTTTGGTTGCAGGTCACAGGAACCGGATGCCAAGTCATGAATCCTCATCCCCAAGCGGTTGACAAAGTCTCTCCTCAGCAGAGCATGTTCCCCAACAGAGTTGACAGTATCCAGACTGTCTAGCCCCAGTAGAGTTGACAGTATCCAGACTATATATCCCCATTGAAGTTGACAGTGTCAAACTGTATCTTCCTAGCAACAGCGGAGTGGTTGCATAACCAACAGATGAGAGGGTGGTGTTCCCAGTGTTCATCTCATTCCCTAGCAGATTATTTTTAACAGATTTGTTAATCCCCAACTTGAGGGCGATTAGAAAGTTCATATCCCCAGCAAAGGCCGTTTCCTACGACATTTCCCCAAGAAGTGTTTTCCCCACAGACTCTCCTCACAGAGCCTCGTCGAACAAAGTTTCCATAGTTGATACTCCCCGCGCAAGGTCAACTTTTCAAGCAACCAATTTATTTTTGGTGGCTCATTGGTCCCGGCAGACGGATCATTCCCCGCAGAGCATTCAAGGATTGATACAACGATCTGTTCCCTACCGGAGTTTGCTTCCCTAAGCAGATTTCTTTTTACACCATGCATAACATTTGCATTTGCATGCATATCATATCAAGCATACACATAAGCTGATAAACAGGTTCTTCCAAGCAGACTGAAGAATTACTTTACAACCAAGGTCATGAGATCCAGCCAGAGGATCAAGCGTGAGTGATCCAGCCTGAGGGTCGTTTCGAAGATTAAGCCTGAGAATCGTTTTCCAGTGATCCAGCCTGAGGGTCATTTTGAAGATTCAGCCTGAGAATCGTTTTCCAGTGATCCAGCCTGAGGGTCATTTTGAAGATTCAGCCTGAGAATCGTGTTCCAGTGATCCGGCCTGAGGTTTATTTTGAAGATTCAGCCTGAGAATCGTGTTCCAGTGATCCAGCCTGAGGGTCATTTCAAAGATTCAGCCTGAGAATCGTGTTCCAGTGATCCAGCCTGAGGGTCATTTCGAAGATTCTGCCTGAGAATCGTGTTCCAGTAAGCCAGCCTAAGGCTCAATTTGAAGATTCCCCAGTGAAGTCGCCTACAAGCTTTATTTCCCTAGCAAGCCCAAGTCTAATTGAGGAGTCGTTACAACATGTTCTAGCCCGAAGAATATGTACAAAGCCCAAAAGTGGAATATTCTCGAAGCTGCATATCTAATATGAAGGTTGGGTGTAGATTTCAAAAGAGGGTCAACCAGCGCATGCCTCAGATGCGGGATCCTAATGACGGGAATTTATCATCAAAACAATCCAGATCTAGCCAGAAGATCGAAGTAGATTCAACCAGAGAATCGAAACAAAGCAGATCTAGCCAGAAGATCGAAAATCGCAACAATTCAGATCTAGCCAGAAGATCGAAGTAGATTCAGCCAGAGAATCAAAGGAAATAGATTCAGCCAGAGAATCGAAACGGAGGAGATCTAGCCAGAAGATCGAAGAAGATCTAGCCAGAAGATCAAAATCGTATCCAGCCCGAGGATCAAAATTAATATCCAACCAGAGGACTAAATTGAGTATAGGTTCAGCCAGAGGATCGAAACTCCAGATTAAGCCAGAGGATCGGAAGAAAAATAAACAGCACGGTGTATTTCCGCGTTTTTGTGGTGTTCTCGGAGCGCAAATTTTCGGTCTGTCTTTGGTATTCAATCACAGCTCACCCCGTTTGTCTGATAAGCTGTTCGCTTTCATCCTACTCGGTTTAGCTGATGATTGAATAGGGGCAGCTGTAACACCCCAAAATTTGCCCTCCTCATTCATGCATTCATTTAGCATTTCATCATGTCAATCAGAATTAAATCCGGAAAAAAAAAAAGAAAAAAAAAAGAAAAAAAATGGAAAAAAATGAAAAATAACGAAAATAAAATAATAATAATAATAATAATAATTTTTTACAAAAAAATAAATAAATAAAAATAATAATAAAAAAAAAATATAATAAAAAATTTTGGACTTGGGTCTCTCTCATTTGAGCCCACAAAACCATGAAATTCAGTCTATAAATACCAAGGCTTCACTTGAGAAAAAGGAAGAGAAGCAAAATACTCTGAGGTTTCCTTGGAACAAAACCCTGGACAAAACCTGAAGAGAAACCTGACAGAGAACTCAGAGCAGCCTCCAAACCCTGAAGGGCCTCACGGGTGCAACTCAATTTCAATCAAGCTCTCCAATCAGGTTTGCCCTATTCCCATTATTTTACGCCTTCAATTTGAATGTTCTAAATGTGTGATGTATTATGAATGGGTGAAACCTATGCCTTGAATGTTTAATCACATGATTTCTGAAGTGTATGCCACAGGGTTTGAGGTTTCTGAAACCATACTGTTATCCATGAAAAAAATGCTTATGGTGTTTCACTAACCCTTTTGTTGAGTTTTTGTGAGGGCTCACATGACTTTTGCAGGGATAACTTGCGTGGTTTCCCACTTTATTTGTGGGATAACCCCTGGAGGTTCATTCCGATTACCTGTACTGACCCACTTTCTTTGATGATGTTAGCTTGGAAGGATCTCAGGGTTTCCCATTCCTCTAATTGCTGTTACTTCGGATCTTTATCCGCGTGGTACTTTTACATTTTTCCCGCATTTTACTGCTTTCCTAGCTGGAAGACCTCGATAGGAGGCAATGTTTTTGTGTTTACTTTATGCAGGTTCCTTTGTCCAGGGTTAAGAGCTATGAGGTCTTATCCTCATTACCCTTTTGCATGCGCGTTCCTACAATGCAAACAAACCCTTCATTGATTTTTCTTCTCCATAACACACGTTTACTCCTTCTACTACAGGCGAGTAAGTCTCCAAAGGTCGAGCATCCGGTAGATTGCGTAGTGACGTCGTTCGTCCAAAACCCAATCCACAACCCCGTAGTTAGCCGAACTACGGCTTGCTCTGATTCTCATTCCAGATGAGATACGTAGGCATAAGACGCGATGTCTTAGCGAGCACACATCCCCCAACCCATAGGTCAGCCGAGCTACGAAGACTCTGATTCTCATATTCAGATGAGATACGTATGCAGTGGATGCGACATCCGCGCGAGTCATTTTCATTTAACCCTTTTTTTTTGGTAAACAGCACAAGATAAACTCACACCCTTTAGACGAAAACTACAAAAGTGGATCCCGTAGAGTACTACGGATGCGTAGGGGTGCTAATACCTTCCCTTCGCATAACCGACTCCCGAACCCAAGATTTGGTTGCGAGACCCCGTCTTGTCCTTTCCTTTTTCAGGTTTACTTCGAGCGTTTCCTTTCCCTCCTTTGGGATGAATAACGCATGGTGGCGACTCTTCTGTCTTTTTCTTTCGCCGGTTGTTTTTTTTGCGCACTGTATTTTTCAGGTTGCGACACCTATCAAGGAAGATATTTGTGGAATAAGAATTCCTATTGCAAACTTCCCAATCTTCACAAAGATTGATCCTGCAGGTTTTCTGGCATACTACCTTGATAGCTATATTGAAGAAGGAATTGATCCATTGGTTGATCCATTCAACCTCCGACACACCTACCCAAATGCTTGTGTGAAGAGGAAGAAGAGCGGTAAAAAGAAAGATGCTCAGGGAGAAGGAACTTCTGAACCGTAAAAGATGAAGAAAAAGGTGACAATGTTTATGGATGAATATGATGTTCCTCTTAGTGAGTGCCAGAAATATATGATTCTGAAGGATACTTCTGGTGTTGCCCAACAGTCGTCCAATGCCTTTGACGCGCCCATTTTTGGTAAGTCTCCTATGGCCAGAACTCTTTAAGTTTCTGATACTAATGTTTCTGAAAGTGTCTTACCAACACCACCACATCCATTTCCATCTCATAACAATTTCATAATTCCAAATCCAATTCCACAACCACCACCCACAAATATAACCATTCTAGAACCTGTTACAGAAACTCCTATAGTTTCTGAAAATCAGTTATCTCAACAACAACAGAAGACACAAACACCACCTCATTCATTAATTCTATCTCCACCCACCCCACCACCATCTCTAGATGTTTATGCTCCCCAACCAAATTATCCAAATGAAGCACCCAGAAAATCTCCTTCGAGAGATTCTAGTGACCAAGAGTCTGAGGACACTCCCAAAGGCTTGTTTAACTTTGAACCAAATCACGTTGTGTCTGATTCAGATGATGAACAATATTCAGACCTTCCCTCTCTTGTCATTCCAAATGTTTATGGACCAGAGTTTAAAACCAACATCACTTATATTTCTGTCAGATATCCTAGCCAACCTAAGCCTAAACAACCCAATGTTGGTAATATTTTGAAGAAATTTGAATCAGATTCAAAAAGTTTTTTCACACTGCTATGTGGACTAGTGTTTTATCCACTAATCCAGCAGAAAGTGATGCTACCCGAGAAGCCTACCGGAGTTGGGTTAATTCTAAGATTTCAAAGCTGAAGA
Source organism: Lathyrus oleraceus (assembly GCF_024323335.1). NCBI lineage: Eukaryota > Viridiplantae > Streptophyta > Magnoliopsida > Fabales > Fabaceae > Lathyrus > Lathyrus oleraceus. The sequence goes on along the minus strand of NC_066583.1, from coordinate 99,960,438 downwards.
ACTTTGGATATAAATTTTCTGAAAGGAATTTCCGTTCAAGGTTTGTACCTGCAATGAATGCCTTACAGTTACAATGTGCTTCATTATGTCTTTCATCTCCTAAAATTGAGGAATAAGCAAAGGAGACCGAGGAAGCTTTTGGACATCCAAATGTTGTCATGGAAGATATTTCTGCTCAGCTTGACAAAGGAAAGCAAGTTGCTTATGGAGATCAACAGCAAGCTCAAGACAGTGAGCAAGAACAACAAATTGTTATTTCTGAGAATCAAAATGCTGCAGGAACTTCTTCTGGGGTAATTCCTGAAGAAATTATGAAGACTCTTGCTGAAATGAAGGAAGAAAGTGCTCTTGTTAGACAATGCTTGGATATGCAGGATCTTATATTTGAAATGATTCTCTCCAAACTTCTGTAGTTTCCTCCGCCCCAGAACCCTAAGCCTTAGTTTTCAAAATATTTTATGCACTTTTGTGTTTTATTTGGTCTAAGCGTTTATGTTTCTGTTGTGCCTTCTGGAAATATCAATGAATTCATGTTGTCTATTTAATTTATTTTGTCTATGTCTTTTTGATCGATGACAAAGGGGGAGAAACATAATTGAATTTGATATATCTATGTTTATGAATCAAAACTCAAGATTTTTCAAATGTTTATGCTAATATCTACTCTGAAGAATATTTTGTTAGTTATTTTTCAGGGAAAGTCAAGAAGATCATAACCTCTTAAGGTTTTTTAGATCAGAACTTAAGTTACCAGTTTTTGAAGAAATGGTTTACCCTCTGAGTCTGAAGTTTTAACTTTTCCGTTTGAGAAAGACTTCCAACCAGACATAACCAGGAATCATTTTTTGAGGAATTATGAATTCCATGTTAACTAGAATTGATTCAACCAGGTTTTAAGGTTTTAACCAGGTTCTGAAGCTCTTTAAAAAGAGTTTGTAACCAAGCTCTGAAGCTCTTTTAAAAAGAGTTCAACCAAGCTTCTGAAGTGATGTTCATCAGAGTGTTGAGTTTGACAACCAATGTTTTGGACAAGTTCAAGCAACTTCTGAAGACAAACCAAATTCTGATAGAGGATCATTCTGGTTCTGCAAAAAGTTTAATCAGGAAAGTGTTATTTCATTCTAATTTTATCTTTTTAGGATTGTACATCTCAGGGGGAGCTTTGTGCTTCCTTGTGATGTATCTTTATGTGATTACCCTGTACAAAATTCTTCATAAAAATACATGGCTTTATCATCATCAAAAAGGGGGTGATTTTTATAATAAGATTTGGTTTTGTATATGTACCTTTGAGTTTTGATGATAACAACATATTATTTGTGTGACAAAAAATTTGGTACTCTAATGGTTTGTTATTGTGTAGCTTTAACAACCAATTATGATTCTAAGCTTATGACGTACAACGTCATCAGTTTCTGAACATTTGTTTTTGAAATTTGCTTATGTGTTGAATCACTCTTGAGAAGTTCTAAAAGACACTATGTTGTTGCTGCAATGTTCTTTCCACTACTTCGTTGATTCACTCATGAGAAGTTCTAAAAGAAGCTATGTTACTACTGCAAATGTTCTTTCTACTTCTACGCTAATTCACTCCTGAGAAGTTCTGGAAATCGCTATGTTGCTGCTGCAATGATCTCTATGCTTCTGCTTCTGGATATGACTCTGATTATCAAGCTTCTGAAGAATGGCAAGCTTCTGAATTGTTACTTAGCTGAAGACTTTGAAGATCTCAAGCCAGACACTGGCGCTGCTAAGGTTATGTCAGAAGATTATGAAGTTTTGTTACTTAGCTAAAGACTATGAAGATCTTAAGCCAGACACTAGCATGGTCAAGGTTCATACTGAAGATTCTAATTATTCTAATTTCAGCTATGTGTTTCTTCTTTTTATGCTTCATTAACTTTTCATAAAAAGCCAATGAATTTGAAGATAAGATCAAAGTGGATACATGATCAAATAGTACATAATACAAATAAAAAATTTCTTCCACTACCTGAAAAATATGGGCGAATGATAATACTATTCTTCACACCCGTCATTAATTTATTAATGGATAACTGCTTTTTGGTTTCCCAGATTTTGCCTCTAATGGCCTCTTTCTTATGCTATATAAGTAGGACTCAGAGACTTGAAGAAAATGCCTATGCTACAACAACATTTTTACAAGACTGTTTCTAAGTGAAAAACTCTTAAAGTTGTGCATACTTTTCTTTGAGTAATTGTATTTCATTTGTGTAAAATCTACTTGTGTAAAAGCAACTTGTAACATAAAAAGTTGTATTCAAAGTTGTTTGTTTGTATTTACTTAATGAGACTAAGTTGTAATCGGATCCTTGAGAAGACAAAGAAAGTTGTTCTTTATGATTTCCTTAAGGAGACTAAGTTGTAGTCATATCCTTGAGAAGACAAAAAAGTTGTTCTTTGTGATTTTTTTATTCTGTTTGGTTATAATGGATTAAGTCCTTGTGTATAAGGCAAAATCACCTTGGCGGGTGGACTTGAGTAGCTTTGATTTCAAGCGAACCAGGATAAAAATCCTTGTGTCTTTGTCTCTTTGTTCTTTTGATTGTGTGGAGTTTCTGAGTTAGTAAAAAGCTTTTGTTTTTAAAACCCAATTCAAACCCCCCATTTTCTTGTGTTTTTCACATCTTCAAGTTATTCGAAGAAGTAATGGACTGAAAGCCTTGATAAAAAATGTACTTTATGTCCATAGAATGAAGTGCAATCTGCTAAGTGTTGAATAAATGGTCGAAAAGGGGTTCTAAGTGGTTATGAAAGATGAAGCCTTTGAACTTCTCGACATCCAAAATAACTTGGTCTTGAAATCTCCTATGTCGAAGAATATAACATTTAAGACCATGATCAGTTCAACTGAGGTACAATGTCTGAAAAATAGTTGTCAACCTCACAAAAAATAGTTGGTTGTGGCATATGAGGTTTGGACATCTGAATTTTAGGTCTCTCAATCAATTGATCACTCAAGATATGGTAAATGGTATACCAAGTCTTGAGATTCCCGATAAACTCTGTGAAGGTTCTCTAGTCGGAAAGTAGTCCAGGAAGTCTTTCGTTTCGATTATGCCAATGAGATCCTCCTGCATACTCGAAGTTGTACATTCAGACGTATGTGGTCCTTTTAAGGAGCATACCATTGGTGGAAACATGTATTTTGTTTTATTTGTCGATGAGTTTAGTCAAAAGTTATGGATCTATGTGATCAAGATAAAGGACTAAGTATCTGAAACATTTAAGAGATTCAAGATGCTTGTCAAAAACCATAGTGAAAAGAAGATCAAGGTTATGGGAACAAATGGAGATGGCGAATACACATCCAAGATATTTGAAGCATTCTATGCAGAACATGGTGTTAATCATGAGTTAACTTATCCTTATACTCCTTAACATAGTAGAATAATAAAAAGAATAAAAGGACCATATTAGACATGGCGAGATGCATGCTGAATTAGAAGAATTTTCCAAAATCCTTATGGGGTGAAGTTGTTTTGACTGTTGCTTATATACTGATCATGTGCCCTACCAATAAGTTGAAGAACAAGGTTCTTGAAGAAGTTTGGAATGGAAAATGATCATCAGTTATTCATCTGAAGCTGTTTGGCTCTATGTGTTACAAGTGTGTTCCTGATGTAAGAAGAATGAAGCTTGATGACAAGAGTGAACATATGATTCTGGTAGGACATCATAAGAATGAAGCATATAGGTTGTTCAATCCAATTAATCATAAGATTATGATTAGTCGAGATATTATGATTGATGAAAAATCTTCTTGGGATTGGAATTCTAGTAATGCAATCGACAAGCCATTGATGAGCTATGATTTCGAAGAAGCAAGTAATGATGTCAAAGTCGAAGATATTATTGATATTTCAGTTAAAGTCAAAAAAAATTCTGATATACCCGACATATTTGAAGTCATAGAGGTTATGACTAGGAAAAATCAGAGATCTCTAAGAACTAGAGCTCGTTCAACAAGACTTCAAGATTATGAAGTGGTTGGTGATGATGAAGTCACAACAGATGGAGAGCTGGTTCATTTTACTTTACTTGCAGATGATGAACCAATCAACGATAACGAGTCTTTGAAGAATATGAAGTGGAAGTTTGATATGGTCGAAGAGTTACAAGCAATCAAAAGAAATAACACATGGGAGTTGGTTGAATTTCCAACCCATATAAAAGTTGTCGAAGTGAAGTGGGTGTTCAAGTTGAAGCACAATGTTGATGGGACGATAGCAAGACATAAGGCGAGATTGGTAGCTCGATGATTTCTTCAACAAGCAGGACTCGACTACTCTGAAGTCTTTCAACCTGTCGTAAGATTGGAAACTGTTCGACTAGTGGTAGCTGTTGAAAAGTATATTTCTTGCAAATATTTTTATATCGTATCCACAGAGATTGGGTGATATTACCGCCGTTCTATAATCTCAATTGTTGTAAGTTTGAAAAGTAACCAAGTTGTTTTTGAGTGAATTGTTATCTCTTAATTAAAATGACACTAAGACAATGAAATTAGTTTTAAATCAAATATAAAAGGCTTGCCAAGATTGGAGTTCACTATCCCAATTTCTTATGTCTCCTTAGTGACAACTATATGGATTCAAAATTATTAATAATATTCAAGTATCCTCTCAATAACATTTATTTCTAAATGAGATTGTGATAATCACTATATTAATCTTTAGACGATTTCTCCATCTAACTATTAATATAACAATCTTTAATGTTTGATACAAAAGAAAAGTAGTGTATAAATCTATTTCTATAATTTATTCACTACTTGAAAGCATACTTTAAGTCAAGATTTGAACAACCTTTCTCAACAATAACTCAAATCTGAATATTTAAAATAGGGTGAAAGTATCAATCCATACATCAATAATCAATTGTCACATACAAGAGTTAATAGGAATACATAACCAATAAGGGATAACTACTACCTCCAATCTTGCCAAAGTGGGGTTTAGCTCCTCATCACCATGTTTGACAGCAAATAAAAATGGAATGCATTCAAAAATGGCCACTAGATTGCTTTTACAAAACTTGTGATACTTCCCCATTTTCTCCCAATGTGTGGTTAAAAGGTTCATTGTTTCTCTAATAATCTCCTTTTGGTCTAAAACAGAAAAGTGATCTCAAAAGGTTCTAAAAATGTCACACTTAAGTTGGGCTCCAAACATAACAAGTGGCCCAAACTAATTAAAAGGCTTGCTGTCTTCGTAGGGTTCGTGGCGCCAACATGGGTCGCGGCGCGAACTGAAGGAAATGCAGCTTCTTTGCCTTTCAAGCTTCCTCAACACTTTTTCTTCCAAACTTTATTCTTCAAGTGTGCTTCCAAAATGCCCATCAAGCTCCTTCCAAATTTTGCTCATGCAATACAATGCTCTCTTGTCCACAATTTCTACAAAACTAACAAATAAGTGAAATATCTACTCAAAACATAATTAAAATAAACTTAATTGCATATTTACTAAATTGTGAGAATAAAAGTGTGTAAATTCGATAAGAAAATGGTAAAAGGGACCAATAATAATATATGAAAAGTAGTGATAATTGGTCCCTAACAGTAGCTTTGGTAGGTAAGCAAGGTTGGTCGATATTTCATTTAGATGTGAAATAGGTATTTTTGAGTGGACCTTTAGATGAAGAGGTGTATGTAACATAGCCTCTTGGGTTTGTGATTCATGAGGAAGAAAGGAAAGTATACAAGTTACATAAAGCGCTATATGGTCTCATGCAGGCGCTTAGGGCATGGAACAAGAAAATCGACTCATACTTGGTCGAATTGGGATTCATCAAATGCAAATCTAAGTATGATGTGTATGTTCAGGTTGTGGCACAAGATATAACAATCATCTGCTTATATGTCAATGACTTTCTAGTAACTGGAAATAGCTTGAAGAACTTGTCAAAGTTCAAAGAGTTTGAAATGTCGGATCTGGGAAAGTTGTCATACTTCCTAGGCATGGAATTTCAAATGTCGAAGCAAGGTATGGTGCTACATCAAAGAAAGTATGTCAAGAAGATACTCAAGAGATTTAGGATGGATGATTTGACTCTTGCATTTTCGCCCGTCGAACCAAATTTGAAGTTGGAGAAGCATGGAGAGGAAGACAAAGTCGATGCAATTTTGTTCAAACAAATAGTCGGATCTTTGAGATATGTGTGTAACAATCGACCTGATATATGTTTCTCAGTCGGATTAGTGAGCAAATATATGAGCGAATCAAGGGTGTCACACATGAAGGCTGCAAGAAGAATCCTGAGATACTTAAAAGGATAAACAAACTATGGAATTTTATTTAGACGAGACACTGAAAGCAAAGAAGCTATGATTACTTGTTATTCATATGTTGATTGGTGTGGATATAAGAAAGATCGAAGAAACACTACTAGATATTTCTTTCAAGTATTTGGTGCCCTAATCTCATGGTGCTCGAGAAAGCAACCTATTGTGGCATTATTATTGTGTGAGGCTGAATATATATAGCAGGATCATATGTCGTGTGTCAAGCAATTTGGATCAGATCCGTGCTGGAAGAGATCAAGGTCGAAGTGAAGAAACCCCTGGTACTGCAGATCGACAACAAGTCAGTCATAAATCTTATGAAGAATCCAATTTTGCATGGAAGCAGTAAGCACATATAATCTAGATTTCACTTCTTAAGGGAGAAGGTAAATCGAGGTGAACTTAAAGTAATGCATTGCTCAAGTGAAGCACAGTTGACCGATATTTTCACCAAAGGATTGAAGATAAACAGGTTCCTAACATTGAGAAAGAAATTAGGAATAATTCAGATTGACAATGATTAATGTGTTTCGACAACTTAGTTTATATGGGGGTATGTTGAGATATTAGATATAATACAAGTTGAGTTGTGTGTTCCAAGCCCAAAGTTAATAAGGGTTTAGGTTTTTTTACTTAATTTGTTATTTTACTTAGTAGTCAAGTCAATTAGGTGTATATAAATAGATACTTTGTAATTAAGTTTTATCATTCAATTAAATAATACAATCCTTATTTCCTTATTCTCTCTTTCTCTCCCTACTAAAAGTGTCTCACATATTGTGCATAATTGGTTCTTTGTGTATGATACAGTGATTTGTATGGTAAGAATTCAATAACTTTTGATTAATCCAAAAAGAGTTGTGTAATTAAAGTTACGGTCAAAATATCAAGCAAATGTTAAGTTGGGAATTTGATACAGAAAATTCATACATAACACTAATTTAAACATGAAAGATGAATGAATTACACTTCAAATTAAGCATAGTTGGGGGAAAACAAATGCATAGAGAAAAACATAGAAATACAATAAAAATACAAGGACATAACGTGGAAACTCCAAAACTGGAGAAAAATCATGATTGTTCTCAAATGACAATCAGAGAATAACACTATCTGAAAATTGTTACAACGCATAATTTACCCTCAACCATCCCCAATACACTCACACCCTCCAAAAAAAATATTTAACTACATTTCGCAACACTCTAACACAATAATATAAGAGAATAAAGAAAGTCAAATATAAGCTTAAAGTACTTTTGATTGGTGCATCTTGTAATGAAAAGATTGAATCTTATATATAATCTTGGACTCCCTCTTCCTTCACAAAACTAAGTGATGTGGGACTTCAAAGAAATTTAATCATATATATATACTTGAATTCTTTCTTCCTTCACGAAACTAAGCAATGCGGGACTTCTTCAACATGTAAATTTTCAGCCAACCCCAATAATCTCCATCTTGATTGAAAATAATACATTAATTTTCAATGTCTTCACCGATGATCATACTCTACCATAAAGAGTATAGTCGCTTGAAACTATACTATTCCAAGAATTTCAACATGACCTTCACCGACAATCATAATTTTAAAAACTATCACACCCCACCTAAAGAAGAGTATACTTCACTTGAAGCTAAAGCACTTCAAAAAATTTCACATTCTTTTCACCGACAATCATAGTTCAAAAGAACTATCATAATCCATCATGAATAATATATTTCACTTGAATCTAATCCACTCCAAGAATTTCACATTATCGTCACCGACAATCATATACTTTATCATGAATAATATATTTCACTTGAAGCTAAATCACTCAAAGAAAATCTCATGTCGAAAATCAGGTTGAAAATTTATGGTGCAACTTCCATGTTGGCATTGTCATATCCTAAAATTTGTCCTCCCCTTTTCACTTTTCAAATGACCCATGACTCGAGACTCATCTGCATTCACTCATATGTATCATGCATTCTCACAAACATCATTGATTCAAAGCTTGTGAATAACCATGTGGTTTTACTTGATCTTGGGGGATTACATCTTGACTTGTTATTCATGCAAACCATAATTTGCTTGGCTAGGCTTTGATGGACCATTTGGTCCTTGAAACCCTAACTTTATGGGCCACCTTGGTTTGAGTTCTTTGGTTACTTTGGGTGATCATTGAAACCCTAATTGTTTGTGGGCCATTTGGTTGAAGCATTATTGCCTATTATGTCAGCTTTGGACCATGTGGCTTGCAACCCTAGCTCCTTGATTCATTGTTGTATGTCTGTTTCTTTTTTGTCTTTATGTTTTGACCAAAGACTTTGATATGAGCTCGAGACCCTAATTCAGGAGGTTAAACCATCTGATCATTTTGTGGGTTGCATCATGTCATGTGCTTGTTGATGCATTTGGTTTGAGACATTGGGTAATTCATGATAGTCACATTAATTCATTGTATTTTGATGTTTTCATGGTGCATCTATCCAAGTGAATTGTTTGCATTAAGGCTCATGCTTCATTCAAACAAGATTCAATTTACAACGTTCATTCTACATCATGTCCATTTACATTGCATTTTTCACTGAAGTGGACTTGTGGTCAACTATTGACTTTTTGGTCAACCAATCAACAATTCAAATGGTGATTTTCTTAAGCTTAACTTGTGGCATTCTCATCTTCATTGTCAATTACCATTGGATTATTTTAGGCCATGACACGAATCGTGATTCATTAGGTTGAGTTTTTGTGTCCACTTTGCATCGACTAATATAGTGAGCATTAAACCATGGAGCATGCTGACTATGGATTCCATTTAGGCCATTTCATACAAACATTTCATACCAAAAGAGAAAAATTCAAAGGAAGGAAAGTGCACCTAACATGTAACTTAGTCCTAAGTCCCATGACCAATTCCTTCCGATTTACATGAACCATAAAACATGTTTCAAGTCCAAAACTACAAATGATTCCATGTAATATCTCATAAACCAACCTTTCACACATTTTTTATTCACTTATTCAATTTCATATTTTCAATTCAAGTTACAACATATATGTCCCATTCATATTTTTAAATTACAACATTTCCATTCAATTTCCAATCCGTATTTCAAACCATTAGTTTCCGTTTACATTTACATTCACAAACAATTCACAAATCTGAACCTTAAATTCTACACTTACTTCATTATCCTCATTCTTGTGAGTCTCCAAAAGTTTCATAAATTTAATTCTTTGATCAAACCTTCATGAGCAAGTTATTCCACTCCATGCCAAGCCAAGGACATGAGTGCACCAACCCTATAATAACCAATTTCAACTTGTTAATACTATAATAAAAACACATACATATAGGATACATTAACCACATCCACTCCATTCAATAATTTACAGCATCATTAACAATTAATTTTTAATTCAAGCTTAACACAACAAGAGTAACAGTTCTGTGAAGGATTTTGCAATTACTGATGTCTCTTATCTTTACTTTTCGTCAAAGATCATACGTGAGAACTCTGTTGATTCACTACAGAAAATTAAGCAGACAAATTCTAGTAATTTCGATAGTAGCTATTCCCATGGTTCGGCTTCTAGAGGCTTCAATAACTCTATCAGTTCTTCTATGTTTAGAGAGACCATTAGATCTGATAGTGATTAAGATTCGGTCTTCAGATTCCGTTTTGATAGCGTTTTCGCTTCAACATCGGATATGAGGGTGAAGAACGAGAGAACGTTGTTGGAGTTAATTTGAGTTGCGGCAAAGTGAAGGTTCATGTACTGAAGGTGAATCATGGACGCAAATTCGGACCCTGGCTGGCCATATGAAGCTTGGGGCTAAGGCCCAAAACGGAATGCTGCTAATCACACCACCAATATCCAATTACACCATTGCTGAGTGGGAATGAAGTGTCTTGGGCCCCAGGCCCAAGCGTTTTGCTAATTCACCATCCATACTTGGGCCTGCACCCCTGGCCCTTTCTTAATTATACCATTTAATCTTCTTTTTAGGAGGTTAATTAGGGATCTTCTTATGGATTAAAGTATGATTAGAGACTAATTAGGATTGTTAGAATTTAATTAGTTTAGTTAGATTTTGGAATTAGTTGTTAAGATTAGATTAATTAGATTTAAATCTTGATTAATTTAATGAGGTTAATATATTTTTAGAATTATAGTTAGAAACTAACTAGGTAATTAGTCTTCTTAGGAAACTAGAATTAATTAGATTTGTCAGATTTTATTGATTTTAATTTTTTCATGATTAGAAATTTAATTCAATATTTCTCTAATTAATCCAATTTTGGCATATTGACCATTTTGCACTTAAGGCTTATTTTAATACATGCTCCCTTAGTTTAGGGCCTTGACTAGAATTATTTGATTTTTATCTTAGTTGATTAATTCAATAGGATTTATTATTGTACCTAGTTCAACTATTGTTTCAATCCCACTGATTAGTGTTGACCAAAGGTCGTTTTGGTCAACCAAATCCTTTGTAATTGTGTTGTAAGCCCCAAACCTATTCAAGTGATCAAAAGATCCTTAATCACTTGATATGGCAAGTTCATTATGCTCAAGCTATTATGGATATACTGAATCTCAGGAGCTCAAGACCTTAAGGTTCAAATGCAAGATCAAGACGTCAAGTCAATATCAGTCAAGCATAGCTAGCAAAGTGGACTACTTCTCAAGCATTGCAAAGGTATCAACGTTTGACGATCATAATTTAGAGTGTGTGGCACGAGCCTTAAGAAATATAGAATAGATGAGAGTGGAGAATTTCATTAACTCATTATGAATATCTTTGGGTACGGGACATTTGACCCAGTTGCTCATCGTATTCACCTATATTCATAGATTTTAGCACAATTCGAATTACGTGATTGTCAAGTCTTATTCTACAACAAGTAGCATCGCATCAATACAATCAACATACAAGATCTTCTATCAGCAACTTGTCAAGTTTGATTTGAGTTGCACGCTATGAGCCTTAAGAAACAAAGAATGGATGAGAGTGGAGAATTCCATTAACTCATTCTGGATATCCTTGGGTACGGGACGCTTGACCCAGTTGCTCAAGGTATTCACCTTTGTTCATAGACTTTAGTGCAATTTAAATCACACAATTGACAAGTCTTCTTCTTCAAGCTAGCATCATATCATTCAATACTTCAACAGTGAAGCACCGTTGCATAATAATCATTTCCTCCTCAGTGGATCATTCATCACACTCTCTTTAACATTCAGATATCCTTTGGATCAATTCATTTATGATCAAATCTTGAAATCCTAATCAATCCATTCAATCATTGTTTGCCTCGTTAGTCCTCTTATGCTTTGGCAAACTCTTATTCATCGCGAGCCTTATCAGGCCTCTTGTGCTTAGGCCCATTTTATTCAATCAGTGTTTGCCTCGTTAGTCCTCTTGTGCTTTGGAAAACCCCTATTAATTGCTTGCCTTATAATTCCTTTCATGTATAGGCCAATCATTTCATAATCATTCTTCGTCTTATAAGACCTATCGTGCTTAAACGAATCTCTTTCCTTGTAAATCCTCTCGTGTGTAGGCCAATAATTTCATAATCATTGTTCGTCTTGTAAGACCTTTCGTGCTTAGACGGATCTCTTGCCTTGTAAATCCTCTTGTGTGTAGGCCAATCATTTCATAGTCATTGTTCGTCTTATAAGACCTCTCTTGCTTAGACGAATATCTTACCTTGTAAATCCTCTTGTGTGTAGGCCAATCATTTTATAATCATTGTTCGTATTATAAGACCTCTCGTGCTTAGACGAATCTCTTGTCCTGTAAATCCTCTCGTGTGTAGGCCAATCATTTCATAATCATTATTCATCTTATAAGACCTCTCGTGCTTAGACGAATCTCTTACCCTGTAAATCCTCTTGTGTGTATGCCAATTATTTCATAATCATTGTTCGTCTTATAAGACCTCTCGTGCTTAGACGAATCACTTGCCTTATAAATCCTCTCATGTATAGACCAATCATATATCATTTGTCCCTGTGGTTGATTACCACCATTGGTTAGTGCCACACTCTTGCTTGTTAAGCAATCTACCATGCTTCTTGGCAATCCAATCAATATATTTCCCTTTGCTTCAACCTTAGTGGGCTGAACTACGATTGCTCTGATTTTCTCATTGCACGATGATAATACGTAGGCACGAGGGTTCGAATCCTCCGCGAGCATACTTATTTATTCCTTCTTCCGCCTCAGGGCATCATTCATATCTTTCATGATCCATGATATACCTTCAATCATTGAACCGTTCACTCCAGTGACATATTGTTTCTTTGAAACCAAAATATAGTTTTCTTTGGAATTCCATATACACCATTTTATGACCATATAGTGACAATCCGCATTCGTACCTAGAGTTGTTTGGCTTGTACCCAGACATTTAATTCTTCTTTTTCGGCTCAACGATACAGTGATACCATGCCTTAGGCCCCTCACTTATGGTTCATGCCATCTTTACTCTATGGTACAAATTCCATTTCTCCTATGGATTCTGATGTATACCATGACCTTTGGTTTCAAATTATACCTTTTCAGTCACTTATTACCAAATCTTCAATTCTGTGACTTTGGTCATTCACTCAATTCATCTCCATGATGCATTCATATTCTACTTTCATTCACTTCATGTGATATACTCTTGCTTTGAGCCAAATACACTATCTCTTTGAGCTTCATTTTGTATCCCTTTGTGAACCAAGATATGTTTGTGATGTGAAACCAAACACTTAATTCCTTTCTTTTTTGGTCACTCTAATATAGTGACACCATGCCTCAGGCACCTCACTTGTTGGTTCATACCAGTTTTACTCTTGGGTTCATATTTCATCCCTTTTTGGAGTTTAAATCATAATCCTTTGGTTTAGACCATATTTGTTATCACTCTTCTTTTTATCTTCCGACATTAGTTCTATGAACTACGAAGCTCTAAATTCCTCATTGCACTATGAGGATACGTAGGCATAAGGGCCATAATCCTCATCGAGTACTTTATCTATTCTTTTCCTTTTCCTTTATTCTTTTGTGAGTAATATTTAGATGCAACACTCATTTGAGCAAGAACAATCAAAACGATTCCCATGGAGAACCATGAATGTTAGGGGTGCTAATACATTCTCATTGCATAACCGACTTCTTACCCAACATATCTCTTACCCCGAGTTTTATCAATGTTTCCCCTTTCCTTCAGGAATAAATAAAGTTTGATGGCGACTCTGTTGTATGTTCGAGCGTGTGATGTGTAACACCCTTCTACCCAAACGACATATTTAAATAGATTATCAGAGTACAACATGTAGAAGAGTTTACATTTCTTACAACATAACAATTATCGCATCACAACATAAAACATATTATTTATTTTATTAAAACTTCGCAGCGGACAACAACATTAATATCATCATTCATCATATAACAATTCGTAATAATGGTTCAACATTATCTCAACAAAACGTCTCAACATGTTAGTCATCATAAACAACGTAAATAATAATCAATTATCTATCGAATCCCATAACCCCGGTGTCACATGACCAGAGCATTTGACTCGACTCTGTAGAATAACTCTACACTTATTCTTCAAACCTCAACAATAGCTACTCCTCTTTATCTGCACATTGCTCATCATAGATGAACATAAACACATGCAGAAGGGGGAATTTTTACCAATATACCCCAGTTTTTCAATTAATTTCCCAAAATAACCCACATTTCAGAAAAATTCCCAATCTACCCCACATGCAGAAGGGAGGCGCCAATTGGATTGGCGCCCCCTCTTAAAAATTACAAGGAGGCGCCAATTGGATTGGCTAGGGCACCTGCCCTAGCCAATCCAATTGGCGCCTATGTGTTATTTTTAAGAGGGGGCGCCAATCCAATTGGCGCCTCCCTTAAAAAAGCCTCAAATGAAAAAACTTCCAACATGAAAGTTGTAGATATTTTCAAGACAATGAATTTGGATATAAATTTTGCATCATTTGGATTTTATTTGAGAAAGTTATGGGCAGTTGAAGTTGGACTTCTGAGTTTTTTAACTGTTATCTGAGTCATAATGTTTTGTATTATTGCATGTGTTTCTTTTAGGAATATGAATTTTTGTCCAACATAACATTTGAAGTAGACATCTTAAATTTTCCAATGCACTTGGTCCCACCTCAAAATAATTAAAAATGAGTGAGTTATGTCCCTGCGAACTTGACCCAAAATTAGGGTTTCTTTCAAAACAAGTGTATGTGAATTTTGCCAAAAGGGACCAACTTCAAGCCCTTAAGTTTGAATGATAGAAGCCTCAAATGACAAAACCTTCAACATAAAAGTTGTAGATCTTTTCAAGATAATGAATTTGGACTAAAGTTTTGCATCATTTGCAATTTTAATGAGAAAGGTTTGGGCACCTGAACTTGGACTCTTTGACATTTTATCTGTTATCTGACCTATAATGTTTTGTATTATAGCATGTGTTTGTGTTAGAGTTATGAATTTTTGTCCAACATAACAAGTGAAGTAGACATCCTAAATTTTCCAATGCACTTGGTCCCACCTCAAGTTAATTAAAAATGAGTGAGTTATGTCCCTGCGAACTTGACCCAAAATTAGGGTTTCTTTCAAAACAAGTGTATGTGAATTTTGCCAAAAGGGACCAACTTCAAGCCCTTCAACATAACAATAACAAGTCCTTGAATTAGGGTTTCTGACCTATAAATTTTTGTTTTATGATATGTGTTTATTTTAGAATTATGAAAGAAAGTTAATGTTTGGAGAATACACAAAGATAAATTTGACATAATACGAATTGATATTAATAAAATTTGGATTTTACACAATGAATCCTAATGGTGATGACCGGGATCACCTAACCGACCTCTGGCCTCCATCTTTCGCATAAGGCGAAAATGAATTTGTTATCTATAGACCAAGACATAATTTTGCTAAGGTGACCAAAACCGGCGAGTTCAACGTAAGGTTGAATCATCGGGTCCATGTGGACAAATTCGTGGACTCGAGTGCGAAACCTTGAGACATCCTATAATAGAAATAATGTAACACTTGACTAAGTCGGTATTTCAAAATAAAATGGGGTTGGTGGAGATGAAACATAAAAAAGAAGTATAAGAAAAAACTTACGTATGTCGCGATGTTTGCAACTGTTCCTCTGTGTGCTTCGCCCATTGTGAGTAAAGACATATTGTTGGGGAGTTGGTGTAGATGAAAATGGAAGATTTTGTTGAAGATGAAATTGTAAAAGAAGTAATGTAGATGAAGTAGTGAGAAATGTAGATGAGGTAGTGAGAATGTTGGTTTGGAAGAATTGTTGAAGGAGTGGATCAATTTATAGGCAAATGAAGAATTGTTGAAGGAGTGGATTAATTTATAGCCAATCTATGTCTGATTTCTGATAGACATGCTGCCATCGAAAGTGCCTACAACAACCATGACAACGGATGGCATGATCCTCCTTCTACACATGTCTACTGTATCAGACACATTGCACAAAACTTCATGCGTGCTATAAAAGATAAGAATCTTCGCAAGAAGGTGGTGAATGCTGGGTATGCTTTAACTCAACCGTCTTTTCAATATTATCGTGATGAGATTCGACTGTCTAATGAAGACGCGGGGAGATGGATAAATAACATCCCAGTAGAGCAGTGGACAAGAGCATTTGACGGTGGTTGTCGATGGGGCCACATGACAACAAACATTGTGGAATGCATGAACGGGGTTTTTAAAGGAATTTGAAACCTGCCGATAACCGCCTTGGTAAGATCAACCTATTATAGGTTGGCTTCTATGTTCGCAACCAGAGGTGAAAGATGGAGTGCAGTGTTAATGTCCGGACAAGTATTCAGTGAATGTTGCATGAAGGTCATGAAAGAGGAGAGCATCAAAGCTACGACACATGCTGTAACAGTGTTTGACCGTCATAGACAAAATTTCAGCGTCCAGGAAACAATGGGCAACAGCGAGGGGAGACCAAATTTAGCCTACGCTGTTAGACTAAACAGAAGTTGGTGCGATTGTGGAAAATTTCAGGCCTTCCGCATACCTTGCTCTCATGTCATTGCAGCATGCGCTTATACTCGTCAAGACGCTTACACCCATTTATCTGATGTGTACAAGGCCAGCACCATCATGAATGTATATAGTCAAAGCTTTTCAGTACTACCAATGGAGGATTACTGGCCTCCATATGAAGGAGATATTGTTTGGCACAATGAAGAGATGCGTAGAAAGAAGAAAGGAAGGCCAAACAGCACACGTATAAGAACAGAGATGGATTCCACAGATAAAATGATAAGACTATGTAGTATCTGTCGTCAACCAGGACACAACAAAAACAACTGTCCCAACCAAGGAGCATCATCTAGATCTTAAGCTTATTGTAACATGATATCTAGATCTTAAGCTATTCTGTAACAATCAATCATTATATATCATTAAGTTCTTGTTACAACGAGTTTCATAACCAACATCAGTACAAAACATCTGAAAACATAAATAATTCTAACTGATTACAACAATCAAATTAATGTCGTCTCGACCGAACATCATTTCCCTAGCATCCTTATCAGTCCTCATTCGCACCCAACCAAAGATACTGTCAAGTCTCTCAATACTTCTGATTTTTTCCCCTTCTGGTATTTTCCCGTCTAACCAGCGAACCAGCTCCCTCTTCAGTTGATCTAACGTGGTGATGTTCCAAAACAGCATCAGCAATTGAGGTTTGTCTCTCGCATAAATCACCTTACCGTATCGGCGACGAACACCAAACATGATAGCCAAATGATTATATGAATTGTGGAACAATAGGTCACACTACGCATCTATTTATAAGACAAAAAAGGCATTTTATGAGGGACTCGACAATTGAGTTGGCGCCTCCTTTTAAAACATACACATAGGCGCCAATTGGATTGGCTAGGGCACCTACCCTAGGCTAGGGCACCTGCCCTAGCCAATCCAATTGGCGCCTCCATTCAAGTTTTAACAACAGTCGCCATATGAACAACTTTCATGTTCATCAAAAATCCATTTGAAACTTGGAAGCTCATCATTAATTTCAAAACATTATAGGTCATTTTGACAGAAACCCTAATTTTGGGTCAAGTTCGCAGGGACCTAACTCACTCATTTTTAATTATTTTGAGGTGGGACCAAGTGCATTGGAAAATTTAAGATGTCTACTTCAAATGTTATGTTGGACAAAAATTCATATTCCTAAAAGAAACACATGCAATAATACAAAACATTATGACTCAGATAACAGTTAAAAAACTCAGAAGTCCAACTTCAACTGCCCATAACTTTCTCAAAAAAAATCCAAATGTTGCAAAATTTATATCCAAATTCATTGTCTTGAAAAGATCTACAACTTTCATGTTGGAAGTTTTTTCATTTGAGGCTTTTTTAAGGGAGGCGCCAATTGGATTGGCGCCCCCTCTTAAAAATAACACATAGGCGCCAATTGGATTGGCTAGGGCAGGTGCCCTAGCCAATCCAATTGGCGCCTCCTTGTAATTTTTAAGAGGGGGCGCCAATCCAATTGGCGCCTCCCTTCTGCATGTGGGGTAGATTGGGATTTTTTTTGAAATGTGGGTTATTTTGGGAAATTAATTGAAAAACTGGGGTATATTGGTAAAAATTCCTCACTGTGAGAATTACATTATTAAATAATAATATAACGACAGAAATATAAACATAAACATATTTCACATATGCCAACACAGCTCATCATAATCCTCATTATCAACATATTCACGAACATCAACAAAACAACATATCAAATGCAATGCACACACCCATGCATGACTCAACACGACTCGGTATACCCATTTTGTGACCAACTACAGGATCACCACTCCCAGATTCATCACCATAGAATCCGAGTTCCTCGCAAGGAACCAAGCCTCTCAACAAGCCCGGAGTCAACAACATCATTGGAACTCAGTCCGTTCATCACTAGGCATCGGCCTTTCATGAATGCATGCACACCAAGCATGCATCATAATCAACATAGCAACAACAGCATCATATAGTCATGTTATCATCATCATTAACACATTCTATCACAAAAGCATATCACATCATGCCACATAATCAAACACAGTATTATCACACTCTACTAATATCTATACCACTCAAAGCAATGGGAAATGATCCCTCGTATACCATGCATCAGCTAAGTTACCTCGCTCGGCCTAAACAACTAAAAACTGCACAACAACAGCCCAGGAAAGACCACAAGTCTGCCCATACGCGTATTGCCTATGCCCATACGCGTATTGCCCACGCCTGACCAAATCCATACGCGTATTGCCCATGTCCATACGCGTATGCTACGCGTATCACATTCCCATACGCGTACCAACAGAGACCAAAACACGTTCAAAACATCATCTTCCTCATCCATACGCGTATTGCCTAGTGCCATACGCGTACCAGCAATCTCATACGCGTATTGCCTAGTGCCATACGCGTATGACCAGAAACCAGATTTCCAGATCTGCAATGGCTTTCTCTGCTACGAGATCTATCCAAATTCATCCTTCCACAGTCCAAATTTCACACAAAATCACTCATATCATCTAATACAAATAGTCCCCTATTCGATTTCACAAATCCTAACATCATTGCATATAATTTCTACGAATTCCTTCGATTAAAATCCCCATTTTCGTTCATCCAATATTTCACCATTTTCAGCATATTATTGTTTAATAAGGTTCAGACCCCTTACCTCTTTGGATTGAAGGAAGCTCTGAGCAATCTTTGGCCTTTTCCTCTTCCTTCTCTTTCTCTTCAGCGTTTCTCCCCCCTTTCTCTGACTCTGAGGCAAAACACGTGAAAAAAACCTGAGTCCTCACTTTGGCCTCTTTTATCCAGTTTCCACTTTTACCCTTCCACTCTTCATATTCCATTTATTTTATTTATTTAATTATTAATAAAATAAATAACATCTATAATAATAATAAAAATAATCCAATAATTCAACTTTATTTAATTAAATTAATAAAATAATATTAACTCAATTAAATAATTCTCTTATTTTAATCGGGGTGTTACAACTCTCCCCCACTAAAAGAGTTTTCGTCCTCGAAAACATACCTCAAGCAAATAGAGCCGGATACGACTCCTTCATCTGATCTTCACGCTCCCAAGTCAAGCTCTCACCAGCTGGACCTCCCCAAACAACTTTCACTAGAGCAATCTTCTTACCTCTCAGGGTCTTCTCTTCTCGGTCATCTATCCGAATTGGCAACACCTCAACGGTCAAATTATCCCTCACCTGGATATCATCCAACTGAACAACATGCGAAGGATCCGCAATATATTTTCTCAACTGAGATACATGAAACACATCATGCAGATTAGAAAGCGACGGCGGTAAAGCTATCCGATACGCCACTTCCCCAACCCTCTTCAAAATCTGGTACGGACCCACAAACCTCGGAGTAAGCTTTTTAGACTTTAAAGCTCTACCCACACCTGTCGTCGGAGTAACTCTCAAGAACACATGATCTCCCTCTTGGAACTCAAGTGCCTTTCTCCTGTTATCATGATAACTCTTCTGACGACTCTGAGAAATCTTCATTTTCTCCTGAATCATCTTAACCCTTTCAGTCGTCCTCGGCAATCCCGTCACAAAATCCATGGAAATGCTATCCTACTTCCATTCAGGAATCTTCAAAGGTTGCATCATACCTACCGGTTTCTGATGTTCAATCTTTGACTTCTGACAAGTCAAACAGGCATACACAAACTTAGCAACATCTCTTTTCATACCAGCCCACCAAAACAACTTCTTCAAATCTTGATACATTTTAGTTGCACCTGGATGGATACTCAATCCACTCCTATGGCCCTCTTCAAGAATACTCTTTTTCAATTCAGACACCTCAGGAACACAAACTCTACCTTTAAATCGCAGGATGCCATTCTCATCAATCTCAAAATTACCACCATTACCCTGGTTAACCATAGTAATATGATCAACTAGAGTGACGTCAACTTGCTGACCATTCCGAATATCTTCTAGAATTCCACTAGTCAACTTCAGCATACCCAACTTTACACTATCAGCGGAAACTTCACAACCCAAACTCATATCACGGAACTGTTCAATTAACTCAAGCTCCCGAACCATCATCATAGACATATGTAGAGACTTTCTACTCAGCGCATCTGCAACTACATTAGCCTTACCGGGATGATAACTCAATTCAAAGTCAAAATCCTTCAGTAATTCTAACCACCTTCTCTGCCTCATATTTAACTCTTTTTGATCAAACAGATACTTCAGACTCTTGTGATCACTGAACACTTCGAATCTGGAACCATACAGATAATGCCTCCACATTTTCAACACAAATACAACAGCTGCAAGTTCTAGATCATGCGTAGGATAATTCCTCTCATGAACTTTCAACTGTCTAGAAGCATAAGCTACAACTTTACCATTCTGCATCAAAACACCACCAAGACCCATCAAAGAAGCATCACAATAAACAACGAAGGACTCACCAGGATTAGGCAGGATCAACACTGGAGCACTGGTCAACCGCCTCTTCAACTCAACAAAACTCGCTTCACAAGCTGCATCCCACACATACACCTGACCCTTCTTAGTCAACTGCGTCAACGGCAATGCCAACTTAGAGAAGCCCTCAATAAATCTGCGATAATAACCAGCTAACCCCAGAAAACTGCGTATCTCAGTAGCAGACTTCGGAGTCTCCCACTGTAATACAGCATTAACTTTAGCAGGATCAACAGAAATCCCACCACTCGAAATCACATGGCCAAGGAAACTCACTTCCTTCAACCAGAACTCACATTTAGATAACTTTGCATATAATTTCTTTTCTCTTAACACCTGCAAAACAATTCTCAGATGTCCTGCATGCTCTTCTTCCGTCTTAGAATATATCAATATATCATCTATGAACAATACAACAAAATTATCAAGGTACGGATGAAATATACGGTTCATATATTCCATAAACACACCTGGAGCATTAGACACACCGAACGGCATCACAGTGTATTCATAATGACCATACCTCGTACGGAAGGCAGTCTTCGCAATATCATCTGACTTCACTCGGATCTGATGATAACCCGACCGCAAATCAATCTTACTGAAAACATGAGCTCCAACCAACTGGTCCATCAAATCATCAATCCTCGGCAATGGATACCGATTCTTGATAGTCACCTTATTCAACTGCCGATAATCGACACACAACCTCATCGTACCTTCTTTCTTCTTCACTAACAATACTGGTGCACCCCAAGGAGAAACACTTGGACGCACAAACTTCTTCTCAAGCAATTCTTCAAGTTGCTTCTTCAATTCAACTAATTCAGTTGCCAACATTCTATAAGGAGACGTCGACACTGGACTCGTACCTGGTACTAAGTCAATGGCAAATTCGACTTCACGTTCTGGAGGTAATTCACTTACATCCTCCGGAAACACATCTTGAAATTCACAGACAACAGGCAAATCTACACCCACCACTTTCTTATCCGCTTGCAGAGACGCAAATAAAGCGAATATCTGAGCTTCATCTTTCACAAATTCCCCCACCTGCCTAGCAGATAGAAATCTTGCCTCATCATTCTCACCAACTTCAGAAAACCGCACCGTCTTACTATAGCAGTTGATAAACACGCCATAGAATTCTAGCCAATTCATTCCCAGAATAATATCAATTTGGTGCAAGGGTAAGCACACCAAATCAACCACGAACTCTCTCTCAAAGATCGTCAAATGACAACCTCGACAGACAACAGAAGTCTTCACAGAACCATTAGCAGGAGTATCTATCACCATACTTCCGCCTAGGGACGACATAATCACACCAATCCTGGTCGCACACTCATACGAAATAAACGAATGAGTAGCACCAGTGTCAACAATAGCAAGCAACTCAACATTATTAATCAAGCAAGTACCTTTAATCAGATTATCTTCTTTAGGAGCTTCAGCCCCACTCAGAGCAAACACCCTACCAGTAGTATGAGCTGCAGTAGCCGCCTTCTTCGGTTTCGAGCACTGCGAACTGATATGGCCTTTCTCGCCACAATTAAAACATGTCGGACCAGCATCCTTACATTCCGTAACTCTATGACCAGCCTGACCGCATCGGAAACATCTCAGCACTTTCTTGGTACAGCTATCAGCACGGTGGCCTGGCTCGCCACACTTGAAACATTTACCAGCTATGGGAGATCCTCCCCCACTTGGCTTCTTCGCATCTACCACTTTCTGCTTACCTTTACCATTCGGAGATGCATAAGGACTACCACGCTCCTTATTCTTCTTCTCACTAAGACTCTTGTAGTGAGCAGTCCTAGCCTTGCTATCTTCATCAAATATCCTGCACTTGTTAACCAGCGTAGGAAACCTACGAATCTCCTGGTAACCAATGCCTTGTTTGATCTCGGGACGCAACCCGTTCTCAAACTTGACACACTTGGATTCCTCAGCATCAGCATTATTATAATGAGGACAATACTGTACCAGCTCCTCAAACTTCGAAGCGTAATCAGCAACAGACATGTTCCCCTGCTTCAGTTCTAGAAATTCCATCTCCTTCTTACATCGCACATCAGCAGGAAAATATTTCTCCAGAAAGGCCGTCTTGAACCTTTCCCAAGTCATCTCAGCACCTGGTACTTCAATCCTCTGTCGAGTGTTATCCCACCAGTTTTCAGCCTCTTCAGATAACATATACGTACCAAACTGCACCTTCTGTGCTTCAGTACACGTCATCACCCGGAAAATCTTCTCAATTTCCTTCAGCCAAATCTGAGCACCATCTGGATCATAGCGCCCCTTGAATGTAGGAGGGTTATTCTTCAGAAACCTTCCCAAATTCCTAAACTCGTCGACCGGCGGATTCTGCTGCGCCTGCATAGCCTGCGCCATAGCAGCCAAAGCCTCAGCAATCGCACGGTCATTTTCTCCAGCCATACTCTGCACGACACAACTACAACCGTTAAATATCGACAGTGTCATTTACACTAATCGACCAACAGGGAAAACATCACATTATGACTCGACTGGACTGACCATGCTCTGATACCACTAATGTAACACCCTTCTACCCAAACGACATATTTAAATAGATTATCAGAGTACAACATGTAGAAGAGTTTACATTTCTTACAACATAACAATTATCGCATCACAACATAAAACATATTATTTATTTTATTAAAACTTCGCAGCGGACAACAACATTAATATCATCATTCATCATATAACAATTCGTAATAATGGTTCAACATTATCTCAACAAAACGTCTCAACATGTTAGTCATCATAAACAACGTAAATAATAATCAATTATCTATCGAATCCCATAACCCCGGTGTCACATGACCAGAGCATTTGACTCGACTCTGTAGAATAACTCTACACTTATTCTTCAAACCTCAACAATAGCTACTCCTCTTTATCTGCACATTGCTCATCATAGATGAACATAAACACATGCAGAAGGGGTGAGAATTACATTATTAAATAATAATATAACGACAGAAATATAAACATAAACATATTTCACATATGCCAACACAGCTCATCATAATCCTCATAATCAACATATTCACGAACATCAACAAAACAACATATCAAATGCAATGCACACACCCATGCATGACTCAACACGACTCGGTATACCCATTTTGTGACCAACTACAGGATCACCACTCCCAGATTCATCACCATAGAATCCGAGTTCCCCGCAAGGAACCAAGCCTCTCAACAAGCCCGGAGTCAACAACATCATTGGAACTCAGTCCGTTCATCACTAGGCATCGGCCTTTCATGAATGCATGCACACCAAGCATGCATCATAATCAACATAGCAACAACAGCATCATATAGTCATGTTATCATCATCATTAACACATTCTATCACAAAAGCATATCACATCATGCCACATAATCAAACACAGTATTATCACACTCTACTAATATCTATACCACTCAAAGCAACGGGAAATGATCCCTCGTATACCATGCATCAGCTAAGTTACCTCGCTCGGCCTAAACAACTAAAAACTGCACAACAACAGCCCAGGAAAGACCACAAGTCTGCCCATACGCGTATTGCCTATGCCCATACGCGTATTGCCCACGCCTGACCAAATCCATACGCGTATTGCCCATGTCCATACGCGTATGCTACGCGTATCACATTCCCATACGCGTACCAACAGAGACCAAAACACGTTCAAAACATCATCTTCCTCATCCATACGCGTATTGCCTAGTGCCATACGTGTAAGAACAAAAATTGTTCTACAACAGATTCCATGATTTTGATGATAACAAAGGATGAAACCAAAAATGGCACCCTAACGAAAAGTTTCTAAGTGTGCAGGGTTCTAAAGAAAGAAGAAATAAATCTGATGATGTCATCAGATGCACAACAAGATCAGATACAAATTATCAAGTATCAGAAGCATCTAAAGTGGAATCTCATTCAAGAAGCTTTGACTCTGGACAAAACTGCAAAGTATCAGAAGCATCTGAACATGAAGTAAAGTCTAGAAGCTCTGACTCTGAACAAATGCCTTCTGTAAATTCTGAAGTTATCAGTGCCATCTGAACTTTCAAGAGATAACATCAGAAGCAAGATTCTCCAGATACACGAAGACTCTAATCAGAATTGTTAATCATGATGAAGTAACGTTTAAGCCAAGTTAAAGTTCTGCAAATGGATTTCCTCAAAAGAGACGTTAATCTCCACTTCCAAGAGAGAAGATACTAATTGTGGTAAGTAGTCACTTCTAAGAGAAAAAGTCTACTGCAGAAGCTATTAATGGAATGGCGTAACTACATCTCAATATCCAACAGATTCAACGCTACTTCAACTCTACTTCAACTCCTATAAATAGAGAAGAAATCTCATTCAGTAAGCAAAGAAATCACTAGCCAAAACTATACTGAAATCATATCACGCTCAAGAAAAACATCCTTGTTCTTCAAAGTTCTTCACTAAGCTTTTGCTTATCAAGTGAAAAATTTGTTCTTAAGTTTGTAATATTTGCTTTCTTAGAAGCACTCTAGATTACACATCTTGTATCTAATTCTTATTTGATTTCCTCAAGTGACTCCTTGTAGTCTGTAGACTTGAGAGGACTAAGAGATTTTCTTCTCTCTTAGGGGTTGTTTGTAATCTTTCAAGATTAGTGGATTAAGTCCTTGTTGAAGGCGAAATCACCTTGGCCGGGTGGACTGGAGTAGCTTTGTGTTATAAGCGAACCAGTATAAAATCATTGTGTGATTTCATTTTGCAAAAGCGCTTATTTTTCAAACAATTCAAACCCCCCCCCCCCCTTTTCTTGTTTTTCTCACCTTCAATTGGTATCAGAGCTCCGGCTCTGTTATTGATTTTCAAATCAAACACTTAACCGTGTAGAGAGATCCAGTACGAGAAAAACAAATGGCCCACTCAAATGAGAAAGATTCTTACAATGCCAAGCCTCCTGTTTTTGATGGAGAAAAGTTTGATTACTGGAAAGACAGAATCGAAAGTTTCTTTCTGGGTTATGATGCTGACCTCTGGGACATTGTCACAGATGGATACAAACCTCCAGTCTCAAATGGAGCTGAAGTTCCCAGAAGCAAAATGTCAGAAGATCAGAAACGTGAGTTCAAAAATCATCACAAGGCCAGAACAATACTTCTAAATGCTATATCATACAACGAATACGAAAAGATCACCAACAGAGAACGGCTAAAGATATACTTGACTCTCTGAAGATGACCCATGAAGGAAACTCCCAAGTCAAGGAGACGAAGGCTCTGGCGCTGATCCAGAAATATGAAGCCTTCAAGATGGAAGATGACGAAGCTATAGAAGCTATGTTTTCCAGATTCCAAACTCTTATTGCAGGTCTTAAAGTGCTAGACAAAGGATACACGACTGCAGATCATGTTAAGAAGATTATCAGAAGTCTGCCAAAGAAATGGAGACCAATGGTTACTGCTCTGAAGTTATCAAAGGATCTGAACAGTATCAGCCTTGAAGAACTTGTTAGTTCTCTCAGAAGCCATGAGATAGAACTAGAGGAGGATGAGCCTCAGAAAAGGAACAAGTCAGTGGCGCTGAAGTCCAGACCTGAAAGACGGAAGTCAGACAGAACCAAAGCTCTCCAGGCAGAAACTGCAGATACTGACGATTCTGAACCTGAAGACTCTGATGATGAAGAAGAACTGTCCTTACTAACCAGAAGAGTTAAGCAACTCTGGAAAAGAAGGAACAACAACAACTTCAGAAGATCAAGACCCAGAGGGGATCGATCAGAGTCAACTTCAAAAGGTAAACCTAACAAAGATATTACCTGTTTTGAATGTAAAGAAACAGGTCATTATAGAAATGAATGCCCCAAGCTGAAGAAAGATAACTCTAAGAAAGAAAGCTTCAAGAAAAATGCCTTCAGAACAAAGAAGGGATTAATGGCCACCTGGGACGATAGTGAATCCGAATCATCAGAATCTGACTCTGATGAACAGGCCAACGTAGCTCTTATGGCTATCACATCTAGCAGCTCAGATGAAGAATCTGAAGAGGTATTTTCTGAACTTTCTAGATCTGACTTAGAATCATGTTTATCAGAAACTCTTACCTCTCTTCAGAAATTAAAACAAAAAGTTAAAAACATTAAAGGCCTTCTTAAAGCAAAATCTGAAGAGTGTAGTAAACTTGAGACAACAATTCTAGCAAGAGATGATACAATCACATCTTTAACGTTAGAAAGAGATGAAGCTAAAACGAAAAGCTTAGAATTAGAAGAAGTGTTGTCTCAAGCACCACAAACTTCAAATGAAATTATTTATAAATATGAAGAAGCCTTTCAACAATTTCTGAAGAATGGGATAAATAGGAGTATTATGGCATCCATGATTTATGGAGTAGGTCAGAATAATAAAAGGGGAATTGGATATGATTCTGAGGAAAATCAAACCTCTACCAGTAACCAAATTAAATCGCCTTTTTCATACCACTACACACACACACAAGAACACAAATTTAAAAATGCTAGAAGACCCAAAGTTGTAAGAAACTCTGGGAAAACTAATCTGAAAGGACCCAAGAGATTCTGGGTACCGAAAGATAAGATTATCTATGTTGCAGATATCCTATGCAGCAAAGTTCAGACACCAGTCATGGTACCTGGACTCTGGATGCTCGCGACATATGACGGGAAGAAAGTCTATGTTCCAAAGCCTGGAACTTAAAGACGCTGGCTTCGTAGGCTTCGGAGGAGATCAGAAAGGAAGGATCAGAGGCTCCGGAACTATTGGTAACGGTACTCTTCCCTCTATATCTGATGTTCTTTATGTAGAAGGATTAATGCATAATTTGTTATCCATAAGTCAATTAAGTGATAACGGTTATGATGTAATCTTTAATCAAAAAACGTGTAAAGCCATTAGTCAGAACGATGGCTCTGTCCTTTTCACAGGCAAGAGGAAAAACAACATTTATAAAATAAATCTTTCTGATTTAAAAGATCAAAATGTTAAATGTTTAATGTCAGTTCACGAAGAGCAATGGGTATGGCATAGACGCTTAGGCCACATTAGCATGAGGAAACTTTCTCAGCTAACTAAACTTGAGTTAGTCAGAGGCTTACCTAAACTGAAGTTTTCTTCAGATGCTCTGTGTGAAGCTTGTCAGAAAGGAAAGTTTTCAAAAACATCTTTTAAAAAGAAAAATGTTGTTTCTACCTCCAAGCCTCTGGAGCTTCTTCACATTGACTTATTTGGTCCTGTGAAAACAGCATCAGTCAATGGAAAGAAGTATGGACTTGTAATCGTTGATGATTACAGCCGCTGGACATGGGTAAAATTCCTAAAGCACAAGAGTGAGTCTCACTCTGTATTCACCAGTTTCTGTTCTAAAGTGCAAAAAGAATTTGACTCTAAAATTATTAGAGTCAGAAGTGATCATGGTGGAGAATTTGAAAATAAAGATTTTGAAGAATTATTTGATTCTAATGGAATATCCCATGATTTCTCCTGCCCTAGAACTCCACAACAAAATGGAGTTGTAGAGAGGAAGAATAGGACACTCCAAGAAATGGCCAGAACCATGATCAATGAAACAAATGTAGCAAAGCACTTTTGGGCAGAAGCTGTAAATACAGCGTGTTACATTCAGAATAGAATCTCTATTAGACCTATTCTGGATAAGACTCCCTATGAACTGTGTAAGGGAAGAAAACCCAACATTTCATATTTTCATCCTTTTGGATGCATTTGCTTTATATTAAATACTAAAGAACATCTAAACAAGTTTGATTCCAAAGCACAGAAAGGTATTATGTTAGGATACTCAGAACGCTCTAAAGGCTACAGAGTATACAACACAGAAACCAAAATTGTGGAGGAATCAATTCATGTTAGATTTGATGATAAGCTTGACCCTGAAAAGTCAAAGCTAGTTGAAAAGTTTGCAGATTTAGAGATCACTCTGGTAGAATCTGAGAAAACTCCAGAAGCAACTGTCACTCCAGACTCTGAAGAAATTAAATCTCCAAAAATTTCAAGGAAAGTCAAGAGTCGTAGCAACGTATCTGAAGACTTGATTTTGGGAAACAAAGATGAACCTGTTAGAACCAGATCTACCTTCAGAACTTCTGAAGATATTCCTCTGGGACTAGTGTCTCTGATTGAGCCTACGTCCTGTGATGAAGCTCTTCAAGATAATGATTGGGTGGCAGCTATGCAAGAAGAGTTAGATCAATTCTCCAAGAATGATGTCTGGGATCTCGTTCCTAAACCCAGAGGCACTCATGTCATTGGAACCAGATGGGTTTTCAGAAACAAACTGAACGAGAAAGGAGAAGTTGTCAGAAACAAAGCACGACTGGTAGCTCAAGGTTATAGTCAACAAGAAGGTATTGATTATAATGAAACTTTTGCTCCAGTCGCGAGGTTAGAATCTATTCGTCTCCTTGTATCTTTTGCTATTAATCATTCTATCAAATTATACCAAATGGATGTCAAGAGTGCATTTCTTAATGGTTATATTTCAGAAGAAGTGTATGTTAATCAACCTCCAGGCTTTGAAAACTCAAACTTTCCAGAACATGTTTTCAAACTTAAGAAATCCTTATATGGACTTAAACAAGCTCCCAGAGCTTGGTATGAACGTCTGAGCAATTTTCTTCTGGAACAAAATTTTATCAGAGGGAAAGTTGATTCTACACTCTTCTGTAAAAATCATTAAAATGATCTCATGATATGCCAAATTTATGTTGATGACATTATTTTTGGTTCTGCTAATATCTCTGTTTGCCAAGAATTTTCTAAGTTAATGCAGGCAGAATTTGAAATGAGTCTAATGCAAGAACTAAAGTTCTTTCTGGGAATTCAAATCAATCAAACTCCAGAAGTCACGTACATTCATCAAAGCAAGTACATTAAAGATGTTCTGAAGAAGTTTGATATGTCTGAATGCAACTCTGCAAAGACTCCTATGCACCCAACTTGCATTCTGGAAAAGGAAGAGGTAAGCAACAAGGTTTGTCAGAAGCTCTATCGAGGTATGATAGGCTCTCTTCTCTATCTGACTGCTACTCGTCCTGATATTCTCTTTAGCGTCTGTCTTTGTGCCAGATTCCAATCAGATCCTAGAGAATCTCATTTAACAGCTGTTAAAAGAATTCTTAAGTATCTGAAAGGAACTCCTAACCTGGGCCTGATGTATGAGAAAACATCAGAGTATAGGCTTTCTGGTTATTGTGATGCAGATTATGCAGGAGATAGAATAGAACGAAAAAGTACTTCTGGAAATTGCCAGCTTCTGGGAAACAACTTAATCTCCTGGGCTAGCAAAAGACAGTCAACAATTGCTCTATCAACTGCAGAAGCAGAATACATCTCAGCATCACTGTGCACAACTCAGATGCTCTGGATGAAGCATCAGCTAGAAGATCTTCAGATATTTGAGAGTAACATTCCTATCCTTTGTGATAATACTGCTGCTATTTGTTTGAGTAAGAATCCTATTTTACATTCCAGAGCCAAACACATAGAAATTAAACATCATTTTATTAGAGACTATGTTCAGAAAGGAATAGTAACGCTGAAGTTCATTGATACAGAACATCAATGGGCAGATATCTTTACTAAGCCTCTGGCTGAAGATAGATTTCGTTTTATCTTAGAAAATCTGAACATTAAAAATTGCCCTGAGTAAAATTTGGCTCTGAACATGTAAAATGAGACTCTGATAAAAACAAATACACTTCTGCCTCTGACTCTGATACTTCTACCAAGTTAAGAAGATATCTGAGTTAGAAATCTTCAGAAATCCTTTGGTATTCCTGAAGATCAGATACATCAACACGTGGGGAACATGCGTCTAACCCTAGAACTTCTAGACAGCTGTCAAAAGAAATCAAAGGTCAGAACGCTTGAAATCTCCTCGAGCAGTGTGCTTACTGTTGGGATTAGACATTCATTTATTAGCTATAATCATTTTTCCCCCCCTAGCGTGCAAATCTTGTGTTCTGTTCCAACGCAATTAAATGTGTCGTTTTGCATGTGTTTTTACCCTTAGGTATATAAACACTTTTCTCACATTTCACACACTTATCACTCTTCACTCACTCTTAAACCCTAAACCCTCTCTCGAAGTTTTCTCTGCAACCTTCTCAGTTCTTCATCTTCTTCATCAATCTTAGTCATGAATCCTCAAGAGCAAGAAGTTTTTAACTTCTCCCAACAAATGGAAGCCGCTTCTACTCCCCAACCATAGCAACACTCTATGCCCATAGACTTGCTTTACAACGAACACAAACCACAGAACCTGAAATAACTTCACCACTCCAAACTTCACTTCCACCACAACAAACAACAACTCTCCCCTCTGAAACTCAAACATCTGATCCTTTCACCTCTAATATCACTCCACCATTTATTCCCGCTGTACCTGGCCCAGACTCTGACCCATTAGACCTAAATCCACTATATGCTTCATCCCCTAGTCTTCAACCAGACGCAGATTCTGAACTTCAAGCAGAATCTGAACCTCAACAAACTGAACCTCAACCTCTAAATCTCAGCCCTCAAAACTCTCCACCTCATTCACCTGAACCTGAACCTGAACTTACCATACCTACCCTTGAGGAGGCCATTATACAGGTTGCAGAAGCCTCAGTCCAGAAGATCAAGTCTCTGGCTAAAAACTCTGAAGTAAGTGATGATCCTAAATCTGTTAGGACACACTGGAACAGAGTCATTAGTTGGATGACCTCTGAGTCTTATAGGCTGAAGAGTATCTCTGAACAAGTCAGAAATGGCTACATCAGAGACTCTGAGGAAAGACTCCAAGAGAGACTGGCTAGAGAAGCTGAGGCCAAGAGATTAGAAGAAGAAAGATTGGCTAGGGAAGCTGAAGAAGAAGCTAAGAGGTTAGAAGAAGAAAGAATTGCTAAGGAAGCAGAACTTCTAAGGATTCGGGAAGCTGAAGCCAAGGCTCAGGCAGATGCAGAAGCCCAAGCTGCTGCTGAAGCTGAAGCTCAGCAGGCTCTGATTCAGGGGGAGTCTTCCTCTGCGATCCCTCTGATTCTTAACACTCTGAAGGAGATCAAGCAAGATCAGCAAGAGATCAAGAAAGATCAGAATGAGCTTCGTGCCAGGATGGACAAGCAAGATGCTCTGAATGAAAACATCCAGAACATGTTTGCCATGTTGCTTCAGAGACTTCCTCAACCTCCAAACCCTTAGGCACTTAGGATTTATTTTTGTTTGCTTGCCTAGTGTTTTTGCTTCTGTCTTCTTTTTTAGCTCTGATATTCTGTTGAATCTGATGTTTTGACTGCTGTTTGCCTTTGTGCTTTTTTTAATGAAGTGTTTTTCTCTTTATTATTCTTTTTATTTTTTTTATGCCTTTTTGATTATGCCAAAAAGGGGGAGAAATTATTAAATAGCTCTGATGAAAATTATGTCTAAAACCTTAAGCATTCTGCAACAATTATAGAAATAGTTCTAATATAAATAGCTCTGATTAAATAATAGCTCTGATTAAATAACTCTAACATTAAAATTAAGAAATTGCAGAAAGTCTTCAGAAATCTTATTGCTTGGAAAGCTCTGGTAAGAACTTCTGAACTCCCTAGTACTAACTCAGGGGGAGCTTTTGTCTATCTGATCTAATATTTTTCATGTTTCATCTGATAATTTTATTTGTTTTGTCATCATCAAAAAGGGGGAGATTGTAAGAACAAAAATTGTTCTACAACAGATTCCATGATTTTGATGATAACAAAGGATGAAACCAAAAATGGCACCCTAACGAAAAGTTTCTAAGTGTGCAGGGTTCTAAAGAAAGAAGAAATAAATCTGATGATGTCATCAGATGCACAACAAGATCAGATACAAATTATCAAGTATCAGAAGCATCTAAAGTGGAATCTCATTCAAGAAGCTTTGACTCTGGACAAAACTGCAAAGTATCAGAAGCATCTGAACATGAAGTAAAGTCTAGAAGCTCTGACTCTGAACAAATGCCTTCTGTAAATTCTGAAGTTATCAGTGCCATCTGAACTTTCAAGAGATAACATCAGAAGCAAGATTCTCCAGATACACGAAGACTCTAATCAGAATTGTTAATCATGATGAAGTAACGTTTAAGCCAAGTTAAAGTTCTGCAAATGGATTTCCTCAAAAGAGACGTTAATCTCCACTTCCAAGAGAGAAGATACTAATTGTGGTAAGTAGTCACTTCTAAGAGAAAAAGTCTACTGCAGAAGCTATTAATGGAATGGCGTAACTACATCTCAATATCCAACAGATTCAACGCTACTTCAACTCCACTTCAACTCCTATAAATAGAGAAGAAATCTCATTCAGTAAGCAAAGAAATCACTAGCCAAAACTATACTGAAATCATATCACGCTCAAGAAAAACATCCTTGTTCTTCAAAGTTCTTCACTAAGCTTTTGCTTATCAAGTGAAAAATTTGTTCTTAAGTTTGTAATATTTGCTTTCTTAGAAGCACTCTAGATTACACATCTTGTATCTAATTCTTATTTGATTTCCTCAAGTGACTCCTTGTAGTCTGTAGACTTGAGAGGACTAAGAGATTTTCTTCTCTCTTAGGGGTTGTTTGTAATCTTTCAAGATTAGTGGATTAAGTCCTTGTTGAAGGCGAAATCACCTTGGCCGGGTGGACTGGAGTAGCTTTGTGTTATAAGCGAACCAGTATAAAATCATTGTGTGATTTCATTTTGCAAAAGCGCTTATTTTTCAAACAATTCAAACCCCCCCCTTTTCTTGTTTTTCTCACCTTCAATACGCGTACCAGCAATCTCATACGCGTATTGCCTAGTGCCATACGCGTATGACCAGAAACCAGATTTCCAGATCTGCAATGGCTTTCTCTGCTACGAGATCTATCCAAATTCATCCTTCCACAGTCCAAATTTCACACAAAATCACTCATATCATCTAATACAAATAGTCCCCTATTCGATTTCACAAATCCTAACATCATTGCATATAATTTCTACGAATTCCTTCGATTAAAATCCCCATTTTCGTTCATCCAATATTTCACCATTTTCAGCATATTATTGTTTAATAAGGTTCAGACCCCTTACCTCTTTGGATTGAAGGAAGCTCTGAGCAATCTTTGGCCTTTTCCTCTTCCTTCTCTTTCTCTTCAGCGTTTCTCCCCCCTTTCTCTGACTCTGAGGCAAAACACGTGAAAAAAACCTGAGTCCTCACTTTGGCCTCTTTTATCCAGTTTCCACTTTTACCCTTCCACTCTTCATATTCCATTTATTTTATTTATTTAATTATTAATAAAATAAATAACATCTATAATAATAATAAAAATAATCCAATAATTCAACTTTATTTAATTAAATTAATAAAATAATATTAACTCAATTAAATAATTCTCTTATTTTAATCGGGGTGTTACATGATGCATTCGAGTATATTTCCGATAGCTTCAAGCATGAAGCTCTTCAACCACTAACATAATCTCCTAGTACATCTTACATCAATATCAATCAAGTGTTCATGTACTAACCATGAACCAAAACTTGTGTAATTCTGCTTATATAAACACATATTTGACTTGAATTTTTCACAAGTCAAAAACAATTATTCCATCAATTTTCTCTACCCCAAAGTGCACAACAGAATTTGTGACTGCAACTCAACAACTATTTCACAACACCATTATTCTTTTCTGATGTGGAATATTAGACAAAGATGTAACCACATAGCATACCAAGAACAGATATCCTCGGATCAAACCAAAACCTATGATACCAGTTATTGGGAAAAACAAATGCATGAAGAGAATTAAAGGAACACAATAACAACACAAGGACATAATGTGGAAACTTCAAAACCGTAGAAAAAACCACAACCATGGTCAAATGAAAATCATAGAATAACATTATGTGAAAATAGTTACAACACATTATTTACCTTTAACCATCCTCAGTACATCCACACCCTCTAAAACAAATACTTAACTACATCTCACAATATTCTAACACAAGAATATAAGAGAATAAAGAAATTCAAATACAAACTTAAAGGGCTCTTGACTGGTACATCTTGTAACGAAGAACTTGAATTCTATATATAGCATCGACCCCCCTCTTCATTCACAAAACAAAGCAATGTGAGACTTCAAAGAATTTGAATATTATATATAATCTTAGACTCATTCTTCCTTCACAAAACTAAATGTTGCGGGACTTCTTCAACATGCATATTTTCAATCAACCCCAACAAATCTATCACCCAGGTGAGCTCAACAAAATTTAATATTCTTGCTTGAATTTCTCTCGAATGTGCAAGCTTAACACGTCTCATATGTGAGTTGAGTGCATAATTGCTTCTTTGTGTATGTGTATGATATAGTGATATGAATGGTAAGAATTCAATAACTTTTGTTTAATCCAAAAAAAAGTTGTGTAAGTTAATAATCAAAATATCGAACAAATATTAAGTTGGGAATTTGATCCAGAAAATTCATATTGATCGCTAATTTAAACATGAAATATGAATGAGTTAAACTTCAAATTAAATATAGTTGCAAGTAATGGAATAAGATTTCCAAAAGTACAAGAATACAATTAATTTGATAAGTATAATCAATGATGATTTGATAGTAACAAAATTTAAAAGAATTAAAAGTCATCTAAAAGTATAATATGAAATCATTTACGTTACACCTTAACACAAAATTAAGATTAATAAAATTCATTTACAAGTATCAAAGTTTTCTAATGAGTATTTAAACTATGATAAAATCACGAAAATTCGGATGCAACACTTGTAAAAGACCCAAAGTTTACACAAATCTACTTTTGACACTTTAAAACTAAAGCAAGGACTCTAAAATATTAATCATCTATCAAGATAATTATTCACAAAAAGCAAAATAATTTAGATATAACCACGCATACACTAATTACCAATTTAATGCACATGAAAATATCACAATAATTACTATCTCATACTAGGGATGGACAGATACCCGAAACCCGTCCAAAACCGCAATAACCGAAAGTAGAAAACCGCAATCGGGCGAGTGAAATGAATCTGCGGGTTATTAGATTAAATTCACGAGTTTAATATGGTTTCAAGTGGGCGGGTCAGTTTCATAAAATTCATCCATCGGCAACCGAGCCCACCCGAAGTTCAATGCATTTCAATAACTTTAATTAATTTGTACTAGTATGTTATGATGTGAATGAATGCCTATAACATGTGAAGCAGACTACAGACTATGCTCCTATATCTATCCTACTATCATTATTGTTATTTATTATAATTTTAATTCAAAATCATTAATATTCACCATCAATTGTTTGTCTCTCTCCTTAAAAAAAACTGAACTAATACTTTGCCACTACATCTAAAAGAAATAAAGCTTGGCTTGTAGAGAGATGAAAAACAAATTGGAGAACTAATAATATTCTCACATGGCAAACATGTACATGTAATTACTCGTTTTATTGCATTTCTTCTTTCATATTCTATACCTCTTCTTCTTTCTAGTTTTTTTTGTTTTGTTTTTCTTTTTAGTTCTAGAACAAATTCATTTTTTTTTATATTTAAAGAAGAACAGAAGAACTCCATAGACTTGTTTTGTATTTTATAGATCTAGAACAACAAACTAGTTTCATTATTTTAATCTTTGATTATTTTTATTTGGTACTACATCACTGTTATTTTGTAGATCTAGAATAATAAACAAGTATTTTTGTATGAGATTGTTGGTGTGAATTGTTTGTTTTTATTTTAAAATATTTCCTTTTGTTTGATTATAAACCGAGTCAACTCGCCCAACAACCCGCAAACCGTCGAAACCGCCAACCACGTAAACCGATGATTGAAATGGGCGAAAATGGGTTGATACTTTTCATCCGAAGATTTTTTCGGGTGAGGTTGTAGGGCCCGAAACCGCCCGTTGTCCACCCCTAGACTGATGCTTTGTTCAAATGATTATGCGACTTGTTGATATGAGGTGTGGTTTATCGGTTCTGAATTTTTGGCAAACTCAGATAAAGACATTGGTTTTTTTATTTTTATAATGACGTTTTGAAGTATTAGTTTTAATTCATTGGTTTTATTTAAAATCAATTGCTTCTACCGTCCATTTTTTTTTATAAATTTAACATAACTATTGATTTAAAGCAATTAACTTATCGATGGAAAACTCAGAACTATTGTGCATTTAGACAAACAAATGTGAGGTCTATGTACTCTTACCGCAAGTAAAGGTTGTATGTATTATAATGGGATGAAACTAGGGGTGTTCGTGGTGCGGTTTGAGAGGTTTTAACATTAAAAATCATTCGAACCGCAAGAGAAAAAAGGATGTGGTTTGGTTTGGTTTGATTGACTTTTAGAAATAAAATCAAACCAAACCAAATCAATGCAGTTTGAGTTGGTTCAGTTTTTTACAAGATTTTTACTAAGTCATACATACACCTATAGAGAACAACATAATTTTATGTTTAGTCATTCATAGATTACCATATAACAACAAAACTCATTATATTTAGACAACAAATTTTCATTCAATATACAAAAATAATTTTAGACAAAAGTTGAATAAAAAACATAAAATAGTAACATAGAACAACATTAAAAATATTATAATAAAAAAATAGAAGAGGGGGGAGATTAGAGAAGATGAAAATGAAAGAACATAAGAGATGCGAGATTAAAGAAGAAATGTGCGATAGAAATGTAATTGGAAGGGAAAACAATAACATAAAAATGAGAATGTATAAAAGAAAGAATATAATAGATGAGAGATTCAAGTAGAAGAAGTGAGACATACATGACAAAGAAGATGAGAAGAATGTGTGATACTATGAGGAGAAATTTGAGAATGTTGAAACTAAAACTCTAAATGTGAGTAAGAGAATATTTGTAAGGTTAAGGCATAATAGGTTTGATTTAGGGTTGGATGTTGGATAAATGCAGTTTGGGTTGTAACATAATATGTTTGGTTTGGTTTAATTCAGTTTGTAAAATACAAGTCGCACGGTTTTGTTAAAAAATGACTCAAACACATCCGAACCAAGTGCAATTTTTTGCGGTTTCAGTTTGATTTGTTTTGGTTTGCGGTTTTCAATTGAGTTAGTTCAATTTTGAACACCCCTAGATGAAACTAAGAAAAATATTGTTTACTTACTACACACAAATGTGAATCACGCAAAGTTTAGAGCCACACATGTTTATGGTCTATGTATAATTTTATTTATTTATTAAAATAATATATTTTAATAAATAAATAAGTAATTTTGTTAAATTATATTTTTTATTATTATAATTAATGATATATGAATTTAATTTTAATTTAATTTTGTTTGAATTTGGCCACAAATTGTATTTTTATACGGTGATTTAAGTTTTTTTAAGTAAGTAGTTGAAAGAAAAAAGTTGTCAAAGTGACATCTTTTATAGAAATTTTTTATGAAAAATGTTAAATTTTTTTCGGGTTTGTTGTATGTTTGTTCATGCGAGTATCAATTAACCCAAATGACAGTTGATGGTTGGCCGATTTTCATACACGCCTGTGATGATAAACATGTGATAATTATAAGGTTTCACATGTGATAGTAAATCAATCCAAATAGGGTTTATTATTCGATATTTTTCATCAATATTTGACCGTTACAACAATAATACCACTAACAATTAATATTAGTGTCCAAAGACTCAATAATGATGGTGCACTAAGTATTTTGAGATGTGTTATGTCTTTATTTGAACAAATTGATAATTCAGTTTTTTTATGTGAGTATATTTAAATGTTTAAATATTTTTTGTTCTTGTTTCAATTACAATTGCTTCAACATCTGTTAATCTAAATTCGGTTTCAGTCCTTAATGGGACAAATTTCAAGGACCGGAAGATAATATATAAATTGTTCTTGGCTGCATGGATCTTGGTCTTGCATTAAGAAACGAGCAACCTACTTCTCCTACGGAATATATTACCTATAGATAGAGGAAAAATTATGAGAAGTGGGGTCACTCCAATCGCATGTGTCTCATGATCATTAAGCACGGTTTTTCTGAGGTCTTCAAGGGCACTATATCGAAAGATATAACTAATGTCAAAGATTTCCTTATTGATATTGAAAAGCGTTTTAAGAAAACCGATAAGGTGGAAACAAGTACTCTTCTTCAGAACTTGATTTCCATGAAGTATCAAGGCAAAAGAAATATAAGGTAATGTATTATGAGCATGTCAAACATTGTTTCGAAACTTAAGGCACTAAAGCTTGAGCTATCTGAAGACTTGCCCATTCATTTATTATTACTTTCTATTCCTCCATGGTTTGGTTAGTGTCACACCCCAAAATTTACCCCTAGATTTCATAATCATTTGCATCCTAGACATCATTCATACATAGCTAACCTCAAGATCAAGATATGTCTGGTTTTGTTTCATCTGTGAATTGGGGTTTCCCTCAAAGAGCTCAAAGGATTGATCAGTCAAAGTTTTGGATTGGTCATCAATAAATCAAGTTCTCATACACTCAAGATCTCTCTCTCCATCAACAAATAAGTGTATTCTGGCCTAATCACAAGTGCATCAAGCTTCACTTTTATATGGCTCACCAATTAGGGTTTCCCAACAACATTCAACTTCATCTGAGAATTTTGACCAAGACATGATCTCAAGCCTTGAGACATGACTCAACACACTCAAGTACATCATTAGAGCCCGTCCATGATATTCAATTGGCTCAAGAGTTTAAATTCAGTGAAGATTAAGAAGTTCAAATTCATCTAATACACAACCAATGCACTACAAAGTCAAACCTTGGACTTTTGAGATTTATGATCAAATATGAACTTCTCAAGTTAAATTTCATGAAGATATGTTTAATTGATTAATTTTATCAAGAAAAATCAAGAGACATGATGTTACGTGCAAAAAGGGCAATCTTGAAGACATTGAAAATTTCACTAAGTATCCAAATTTCATGTCAAAAGTGGAAAACTTCCCAAAGCCATAACTTCTAGTCCAAGCATCCATTTTCTTTTCTCCAAAGCACAAATGAAATATCTTGTTCGATACTTCAATTTTGTTCTAGAGGGTTGATTCCCTAAAAGTGCAAGGATTTTAAGCTATGAGGCCATGAAGTTGGTGTCTCAAGTTGAAACACTTAGAATATTTTCAAGTCAGCTTTGATCCCTAAAAAGTAATAAACTTTGAAGTCAGTTTTCATTATGATCCACTTTGATTCAACAAAAACTCAAAACATGAAAGTTATAGAGCATGTCTTGAGTTTTCCAAAAACTACAAGTACATTTTTTCTCATGCCTGAGCTATGAGTTTCGAAAATGGGAAGTTAGGGTTCCAAACTTGAATTTCAAGTCATGTTCATGATGAATTCTTGGAGGAAAACCATTTCAAATGTGCAAATCCCTTGATTTTAGGACCTTATGTGTACAAATATATCCATAATCAAATATTTACACAAGTCTTTAGTGCATTACACAAAGAATTGAGCCTTTATCCATTTCAGCATGCCACTTTTGGAACATTTTGCACAAAGCTTGATATCCATTTGCATAAAGGATCACTTTTGCCAACAAATATTGCATTGAGCCTCTAAATTGTTTTCTCTGACCACACTTAACCTCTAAATCCAGAAGCGACCTCCTAGACTTTAGAAAAGTGTGGCCAAGATCCTTGATTCACTCCATATTTTCATCATGAAGCCAACATGCATTTTTGTGCAAAATGAAACCAAACATCCAAACCAGCATTCAAATTGAACTAAGATCAATTTCTGAAAGTTACTTGAGCCTTTTAGATCCTCTATAAATAGAGGGACAAGCCTTAGAAATCAAGACCCTAAGAATTGCATCCAAAACTCCATTATTGCAACCTCTAAACCTCAAACTTCCAAATTCCATTTGTGATGAAAATTCTTAAAACCAACCATCCAAACACCTTCTAAACATCAAATACTATTTGTCCAAACCATTAAAGCACAACTGTAACACCCCAAACACCACATCCATTTCAAAAGTCAGTCACTCGCATTTTGATTTGGATAGAACAGTTCAAGCCATTTCAGAATAAACCAAGGGCACCTACAACTTCAGGAAGGATCAAAGGTGCTAAAGGGATCATTTGTTTGCTTCTGGAATCAGTGAAAGAGGCATTGGACCTTGCTCCAGTAGGTAAGCTTTTGTTATTTTGGGAGTCAGTCATACACGCATCATTAATGTTTGGTTTCTGAAGCAAAAATGTAGCATTTGATATGCTGATATGAACCCTAGGTCAATTTCAATTTATCATGTTTGTATGTGAAGTTTGGCATGACTGAACATCTAGGTTTAATTTCTAGTTTTTAGGACCGTGTTTATTATTCTTTGAGTTTCAGTTCAATTAAATTATACTATTAAATTCCTTGTTAAATTTCGAGCAACTTTGATGTTCACATCTTTGAATTTCATTGAGAAATGAGAGAGATAGAGTGTTGAGTTTGAATGATGATGGTGATGTTGAAACACGAGGAAGAAAATGGTGAAGTTGGCGCCATTTTCAAATTAATTGTTTGAGTTTCATATATTTTATATCCTTGGAAATTAATTCTTGAATAGGAATTGCGTCATGCTGGTTAAAGGCTTGGTTTGTGTGTGTTAGCAAGTCATGGGTCTGGGGTTCGAATCCCCCTCGCCCCAGACCCATTTTATTCATTGTATTTTTTGCCTATTTGTTTTTCTTCATAACTTCAAAGGCTCATAATTTGATGATCCCTAAGCCTTTTTGAGCCACTCTTTTTTCTATGTGTTCATAATTTTGTCTATTTTATGATGATGATTTTTTTTCAGAATTGATTTATTTTCACATACTTATGCTTGTCCAAAGTTGATACCTTTTTAGGATTGTTTTAGGATTCAAATGACCTTCTTTGGTTGATACTTTATTTTTTCTTGATCACCATGACTTGTATGAATATTGTGCATCATATATGAACTTTGTTTGATGTTGTTAATATATGCCTCTTGGTTTTGACCTAATTTTGACTTACTTTAATGTACATTTACATGTTAACGTGCTTTGAACTTTGTTACTATGCCATGAACTTTTGTGTTTTTTTTTGCCATTGATCCATGATTCACATGTCATTCTTTCATGTCTTGTTGAACCTTTGTGTGCATGTGTGCCCTTGTGTTTGCCTTTGTTTATGTGTTTGCAAATGCTTTAAACTTGTGATAACATGTCTTTGTATGCTTACATGTTCAAACCTTTTGTATGATGTTGAACCTTTGATTGTGATCATATTGAACCTTAACATGCATGTCTTGAATACCTTAACTTGTTTTCATGATTAAATTGATGTTA
This sequence comes from Lathyrus oleraceus, assembly GCF_024323335.1. Classification (NCBI taxonomy): domain Eukaryota; kingdom Viridiplantae; phylum Streptophyta; class Magnoliopsida; order Fabales; family Fabaceae; genus Lathyrus; species Lathyrus oleraceus. The sequence continues at coordinate 99,918,214 of NC_066583.1, read as the reverse complement.
TGTCTAAACCATGTCTTACTTCATTCATATACATGTTCATTCATACTTATTATGGCATCCAAATACATGTTCATGCATTGTCATGTCATTCATATTCATGTTGAATTTATATATCTTTGATTGATCTTGTTGTATCTTTGCTCATGTTCAGATGTTGTACATATGTGTTTACATACAATATTTGATATTGTTACGATCATGCTTCCATATATTTATTAATGTCATGTATGAACATCTTCTTCATTTGCTTATCTTTGTGGATGTAATGCTTGAACATATTTCTTTACCATTTGTTTACCTTTGATGTCATGCTTGAACATCTTCTTCATTTGCTTATCTTTGTGGATGACATGATTGAACATATTTCTTTACCATTTATTTACCTTTTATGTCATTCTTGAACATCTTCTTTATCATGTGCTTACCTTTGTTGATGTCATGCTTAAACATCTTTCTTTACCATTTGTTTACCTTTGATGTCACGCTTGAACATCTTCTTTATCATGTGCTTATCTTTGTTGATGTCATGCTTAAACATCTTCTTCATTTGCTTATCTTTGTAGATGTCATGCTTGAACATCTTTCTTTACCATTTGTTTACCTTTAATGTCATGCTTGAATATATTTCTTTATCATTTGCTTATCTTTGTGGATGTCATGCTAACATCTTGCTTATCTTTTGTTTGTCTTTTTGCCCAAATCCAAGGGAAAGAACTCTTTATTGACTTAATGTCATAGGTAGTTTAGCAATCCCTAGTTCCCCTTTGGCCTTGTTAGAGCCATTTTCACTTTCAACTTATATTTAAGTAAGAGTTTGTAACTCTTGTAAGTGTGTTTGTTATGAACACTTACTTCCCCTTTTGGAACCTTGATCATTATCAAGTGTTCTTTCACCCTTAGTTAGGTGAACTACGGCTGCTCTGATTCCATTCTTGAATAGGAATTGCCCCATGATGTTTAAGGGCTTGGTTTGTGTGTGTTAGCAAGCGAAGGGTCTGGGGTTCGAATCCCCCTCGCCCCGAACCCATTTTATTCATTGTATTTTTTGCCTATTTATTTTTCTTCATAACTTCAAAGGCTCATAACTTGATGATCCCTAAGCCTTTTTGAGCCACTATTTTTGCTATGTGTTCATAATTTTGTCTATTTTATGATGGTGAAATGAAATTCCAGAAGTGATTTATTTTTCACATACTTATGCTTATCCAAAGTTGATGCCTTTTTAGGATTGTTTTAGGGTTTCAAATGACCTTCTTTGGTTAATACTTTAATTTTTATTGATCACCATGACTTGTATGAATGTTGTGCATAATATATGAACTTTGTTTAATGTTGTTAATATGTGCCTCTTGGTTTTGACCTAATTTTGACTTACTTTAATGTACGTTTACATGTTAACGTGCTTTGAACTTTGTTACTATGCCATGAACTTTTGTGTGTTTATTTTTCCATTGATCCATGATTCACATGTCATTCTTTCATGTCTTGTTGAACCTTTATGTGCATGTGTTCCCTTGTGTTTGTCTTTGTTTATGTGTTTGCAAATGCTTTAAACTTGTGATAACATGTCTTTGTATGACTTGTATTCTTACATGTTCAAACCTTTTGTATGATGTTGAACCTTTGATTGTGATCATATTGAACCTTAACATGCATGTCTTGAATACCTTAACTTGTTTTCATGATTAAGTTAATCTTATGTCTAAACCATGTCTTGCTTCATGCATATACATGTTCATTCATACTTATTATGACATCCATATACATGTTCATGCATTGTCATGTCATTCATATTCATGTTAACTTTATATATCTTTGATTGATCTTGTTGTATCTTTGCCCATGTTCACATGTTGTACATATGTGTTTACATACCATATTTGATATTGTTACGATCATGCTTCCATATCTTTATTAATGTCATGTATGAACATCTTCTTCATTTGCTTATCTTTGTGGATGTCATGCTTGAACATCTTTCTTTATCATTTGTTTACCTTTGATGTCATGCTTGAACATCTTCTTCATTTGCTTATCTTTGTGGATGACATGCTTGAACATCTTTCTTTACCATTTATTTACCTTTTATGTCATTCTTGAACATCTTCTTCATTTGCTTATCTTTGTGGATGTCATGCTTAAACATCTTTCTTTACCATTTGTTTACCTTTGATGTCATGCTTGAACATCTTCTTTATCATGTGCTTATCTTTGTTGATGGCATGCTTGAACATCTTCTTCATTTGCTTATCTTTGTAGATGTCATGCTTGAACATCTTTCTTTACCATTTGTTTACCTTTACTGTCATGCTTGGACATATTTCTTTATCATTTTCTTATCTTTTTGAGATGTCATGCTTGAACACCTTGCTTATATTTTGTTTATCTTTCTGCCCAAATCCAAGGGAAAGAACTCTTTTATTGACTTAATGTCATATGTAGTTTAACAATCCCTAGTTCCCCTTTGACCTTGTTAGAGTCATTTTCACTTTCAACTTAGATTTAAGTAAGAGTTTGTAAATCTTGTAAGTGTGTTTGTTATGATATGCACATGACCGCGAAGTTTTTGCGATCAAACTTAATAAAACCTTTAGGTCCTTCACAATAAAGCATTTCCAAACAATAGCAAACAAATAATAACATAACACAAATACTTTCAAAAGGTTCCTATAGGATACTATAGATACTTATGATGCTAATACCTTCCCTTAGTATAATCAACTCCTGAACCTTAGCTCTCTTCGCATTTGTTTTTACATTGTACAATTAGGGTCTTATTCGATCTTTTCCCTTTCCCTTGGATAAATTAAAGTTCGGTGGTGAACATTCAATGTTTTGTGATTCAAGTTAATACAATAGCTTGATATCTGATTATCACCACGACAATTAGTTTAAGATATCTTATAATTGTCAAAAGGGGAAATGATCTCTTAATGAGCTCATTTTATTTTGTGTGCAAGAAAAGGAAAGGATGAAACGTAATAAAACAAAAAATACTCATTTTGTTAGCACCTATAAAAACAAAGGCAAAAGAAAGAAAACTTATCAGCTCAAGAATGAATCTGCAAGTGTTCCAGCATAAAAGAAACAAAAATATGATGATATTTGTTTCTTTTGCAAAGCGTCTGGACATGTGAAGAAGAAATGTCCTAAATATCACGCTTAGCATGCAAAGAAATGTACGTTTCTCACATTGGTCTGTTCTGAGGTCAATTTAGCTTTAGTGCCTAGAAACACTTGATGGTTAGACTCAGGTGTAACTAATGACATCAGTGTTTCAATACATGGTTGCCTAAACTACCGGAAGCCAAATGATGTTAAAAGATACATCTATGTTGGAAATGGCAAGTCGCTCGAAGTGGAAGTTGTAGGGAATTTTATATTATTATTGATACTAGATTTTATTTGGATTTAAAAGACACTTTTGTTGTACCGTCATTTAGACGAAATTTAATTTTAGTTTCTTATTTGGACAAATAAGATTATTTGTGTTCATTTGGGAATAATATGTTTAAGTTGTCTTTTAATTCAAATATTGTTGGATCTGGTTCACTTATGAGTCATGATAGTCTACATTTGCTTGACATGATAACTACCTATGATGAATCCTTAAATGTGGAAACACGTGGTATTAAGCGTAAAATTGATAATAATGATTCAAGGGCATTATGGTACAAGCGCCTTAGTCACATCTCTAAAAGTAGAGTTGGGCGACTAATGTCTGATAGAATTTTAGATTCCATTGACTTAACAAACTATAATGTTTGTGTTGAATGTGTCAAAGGAAAACAGATCAAACCAAAGAAATTTGGTGCATATAGAGCTACGAATATCTTAGAATTGATACATACAGACATTTGTGGACCATTTCTGACACCTTCTTAGAATGACAAACAACATTTTATATCATTCATAGATGATTATTCTATATTTATTATACATGAAAAGTCTTAATCATTGGGTGTGTTCAAATCGTTTAAGGCTAAAGTTGAGAAGCAACTCAACACAAGAATTAAGAAAGTCAATCTGACAGTGGAAGTGAATATCACGACATATATGATGGTTCAGGTGAACAACATCCAGTGCCTTTTGCCAAATACCTAGAGGAATGTTAAATTGTCCCATAGTACACCATGTCAGGATCACCTAGCATAAACGATATTGCTGAAAGAAGGAACAAGACTCTTAAGGATATGGTAAGGAGTATGATTTATCATTCTACCTTACCGGAGTCAATCTAGGGAGAGACACTAAAGACTGTAACTTACATTATAGATAGAGTACCAACAAAGGCAACTGTCAAAACACTTTATGAACTTTCGACTGGGCAAAAGCCTAGTCTAAAACATTTTCATGCGTGGGGATGTCCAACTAAGGGAGGGCCTTATAGGCCAAATGAAAAGAAAATGGGCTCTCAAACCGTGAGCAACAACTTTATTGGATATTTTAAAAGATCTAGGGGCTACAAATTTTACGATCCAAAATTAAATTCAATTTTTGAGAGGGAAACAACCACATTCTTTGAGGATATTGAGTTTAGGGTAAGAATAAGGTTAGATACTTTATTTTAGAGGAAGAATTAGTAACAATTCCATAACCGATTCATAATGTTGCTTTTGACCAAGCAAGTATGCAACCTCCACAAAACATTGTTGACTTTCCTCCTACTTAAGATGATTTGGTAATTCATGAAGTACAAATTTAAAATCCTCAAGAACAAGTGATACAAGAACCAATACCTTTGTGGAGATCCACTAGAAAAAGGATAAATGTTATTCCGAATGATTACATAGTCTTTCTCCAAGAACATGAGGAAAATAATGGTATCATAGAAGATGATCCAATCAACTTCCGCCAAGTCATGCAGGATTCCAACTCATAAAAGTGGATTGAAGAAATGAAAGAGGAGTATAAGTACATGCAAGACAATAAAGTTTGTGAACTTGTCCCATTACCAGAATGTGTGAAACCCATTGGTTGCAAATGGATTTTTAAGACCAACATGATTTTGACGGTAGTATGGAGAGGTATAAGACTAGTCTTGTGGCTAAGGGCTATACCCAAAAGGAAGGGATTGAATTCAAAAAGACTTTCTCTCTGGTTTCATCAAAAGACTCTTTTAGTGTTGGTGTAAGCCCTAGAGGCCAATACTTTTGGTACTTGTATCGAATTATTTATTAATAATTAAAAGGCTTTTTCTTTATTATGTTTGATTAATAAAGTCCCTAGAATAGCTAGTCCGTTTAATGTATCAAGTATGACTTAATCATGAGATCACATTAAACATAAGGACACTATTCTTAAAGTATCCGTAGTCGAGCTTTATTGTGAAGTGGGATAACATTAAAGCATTAAGACTATTATGTTTGTAGACTGACGATCACATCTCATGGATCATGGATAAAGAGTTATCAAGTCTTAAACATAGGTATGAATATTAAGAGTAATATTTATACCGGATTGACCCGCTATGAGAATACTATATAGAAAGTTATGCAAAGTGTCATAAGTTATTCTCATGGTGATAATGGTGTATACCACTCTTCGACCTGAAACCACTGTGTGTCGCATCCGCGAAAAACAACCGGCGGGCTAAAACAAAACAACACAGAGCCGCCACCGTGTGTTATTTATCCCAAAAGAGGGAAAGGAAACGCTCGAAGTAAACCTGGGAAAAGCATGGTCTCGCGACCAAAGAGAATGGGATCGGGAGTCGGTTATGCGAAGGGAAGGTATTAGCACCCCTACGCATCTGTCGTACTCGACGGGATCCACGCTCTAAAAGATAGGAAAAGGTTGCTAAAACAAACATCACACACACACACTGAAGACAACACAGGTGGAAGAAGAGGGGAGAGGGCTCGCTAGGACATCGCGTCCTATGCCTACGTATCTCGTCTGGAACGAGAATCAGAGCTGCCGTAGTTCGGCTCACGCACGCCAAACAAGACACACACGAACACAGGCAAACTTGGAATCCGAATGCCAATCGCTGGACTTACATCGGCTTCCGAACCAAACAAACCCACACTGGAAACCAGATGCCACTTGATGGACTTATACCAGACTCCAAGCACACAACAAGAGGATACGGAATGCCAATGGCTGGGCTTACGTCCATCTCCTACACACACAAGAAGAAACAAGCAACAAGTTACTAAGGAGTCAGGAACTCGAGCCTAGCAACTGTCAAACAAAACACACACAAAAAAGGAAAAAGGTGAAAAACAAAAAGGGTGAAAAACAAAAAGGGTGCCCGGAGAGATCTCGCACGACCTCCTGCCTACGTACCTCATCTGATATGAGGATCAGGGCAACGTAGTTCCCCTGAACGGGAAAGAAATTCTAACCAGACACAAAGGGAGACACACTACTAGGGAGCTGGACTCGAGCCTAGATGTTATCATGCATCATTGCCCTATGTTATGGTTTCTATCCTAACTTGCACAGGCAGCAAGCTAATCCTAAACAGGTAAAGCAAAGCATGCAAGCATAATCAAAACAAAGCAAACATTCACAATTAGCACACACTATATCCAGACAAAGTGGGCTCAAACAAAGGGTTAGGCTGCAAAAGCAAACCAACTGTATCAGGTGATGTTAGCTCTTAACCTTGACATTGAGAGTCAAGGTGAAGCTGATGAAAGGTGAGTGAAGATTAGACTTCACAGCTCTTATCCCTGGCCAGGGAGAGCTTCAGACAAAGGAAGTGTGGGTCCAGAAAGTGGGAACCCTTCTACACTTATGACACCGACTCAACTGTACAACTGTACATGGATCTTGGGTTAGGATCCACAAGGCATCAACATGTGATGTGAGCCAAGGGACGACTCAACAGAATAGCAGGAGGTAGACTACACACCTCTTGTGTCTGCCAATTGCCTTAACAAAGGTCTTTTCCTACTTGGGGACAAAAATAAACAAGCACAAGCATCGCCTCTTAAGGAGGACTTCTGACAGTTGCCTGGCCAAGTAACAGGCCAGGTCTTCCAGACTACATGGAGAAAAGAAATTCTACCTCAATTGGTTTATACAACCAAGCAGCAACACAAAGCAAGTTCAAAGATGAACTATTAGCAACTAATGTACCTGAAATCAATCAAATATAATCAGTATACCAATCACAAAGTCAAAACAAACAGATAAGAACCAACAGTCAACACAATCAGACAATGCACTATGCAAAGCACAATCAACTCAAGTGAGCCAAGCATCCTACAAAATAAACCAAGTTAGTCCATAACAAGCATATAAACCAAACTCAATCAACTTGAATTAATCTCCTTAAAGCATTTGCTTCTTCAACCTGAAAATCACATTCAAACATGAGAAACAAGACCACTAGGACAAGCCTAGGGTCCAAAGGAGATGAAAAATTCAAAACAGCAAATGAAAATTAACCAAAACCAAGATTAATCCATCAAGAATAAGGTCCAATTGGTCTCACATCAAAACTATGCACCAAATCTATTTTATGAACAAAACATGTCAAAGTGTGCAAGTGTGAATCACAATGGAGCAAACAGAATGATCACAATCAAATCAATACCAAAATGGCTCAATAAATTCCACAAAAAACATGCCTAAACAGAACACATTCAATGAGCAGCATACCAAAAATCATGGTAATTGGATGAGTGGAAGTATTGAAATTAAAATCATCAAATCATGGTATGCAAAAGCAAGCTCAACCAAGGCCACAAAACATGTATCAACTTCAAATGATCATAAAACAGTGAAGACACATGATAACTGAACCACACCAAAGCCAAAATGAAGTTAAACATGTCTATACCACTCATGCCAAATTTCAAATCCATCCAATTAATAACCAGAATTTCACAAATCAAATACAAACATGTCTCACAAAAAGTTCACAAATGGCTAAACAGAAAATAAAATCCCAATCAAATAGGAAATGGATCAAAAAAATCCACAAAAAATCATGCTCAAACTAGACATTCAGAAGCATCAACATGCAAAAATCCAGGGAAATTGGCATAGCACAAGCATAGAAACAAAATTCAAGAAGTTGAACAAAAATTAGTGTGACACACATTGTCACACTCAACTTGATCACATTATATCTCTCAAACCAGGAACTCAAAAATAGCAAATCATATACCAAACTGACCAGGAATAAGTCTAGATCATGCATACAAAATTTCAGGCATTTCCAATTACGCATCAAGATTTCATGCATGAAAAGGTGAGCAAGGTGCAAGGCATGGTATACACAAACAAACCCTAGGCATTTTAAAAATCTAACTGTGCACAAATTTATTAAAAATCATCAAAAAAACAAGCACATCACAAGGAGCATTTCACAAAAAATCTCACATTATTTGGACAAAAATTGAATGAGATATGAATTTTTGAATGTCATGAAAAAATAAAAAAATGTGAAATGGAGGATGTGAAACATGGATAACATATGAAAATAAATGGTAAGGCAATATGAGAAAATGACTCCACACGGAATCGAATCCGGTCCCCATTCAAACAGGTAGCGCGCGCTCAAACACGTTAATGCATGTACAGTAGCGAAAATAAAGATCAAAATGCCATTTCTGGAAATTTTTAACATGTTCTTCGCGCGTTCATCACCAAATTCCAGCATGAACAAATCATCACGAAAATGGACAAATGATATATGGATCGAACCGTCTTCTCAAGCACAACAACAATATCAACATGATTTGACCTAATTCTAACTAACCAGTTCAGATCGATCAAAAGAAAGTTGGAACATCAAACTTCAAATCCAGATTTCTTCATCAATTCTTAATGAAAACGCATGATTCAACTTGCATTGTGCTCAGCAATGAGAGATCTATCAAAGCCATAACCTAATTTGGAGAATTAGAAGGTTTGAATTCTTACCTCTTGGAGATGCAGTTGCTCGATTGGATGAATTCAAGGCTCCAAAGTGCAAAACAGATGTTGATTGATGCTTTAGGAGGTGAATGAAGTAAGTTCCTTAGCTCAAGTATGCTCCAGATCGAAGAATCCTCAAACTGCCATGGCTATGCTCCAAGTGCAACAGATGCGATCTTGCAATTATCTTCCAAGGTTTGCTTCAACAAATGTTCAAAAATACATGTAGATGAAGATTCAAGCTAGCACGAAGCAAAGACAATGTGAAATTTGATGAACAAGAGTGAAAAAGTTTGGAAAAAATTGAGAGAATTTGGTGATTTTTTCTGTTTGGATCTGAAAAAGTGATTGTGATTATCCGAATTCAGTTATGATTAATCCTTTATATGATGTGTTAATCACTTTGTTAAACAAGATTAGCAAAATTCAAGTGGATTAGCAAAATGCAATTTCATGTAATTTGGCCAAAATGACCTTTTTCAATTAGAGCCAATGGAACAGTGCAAATGCAATTGAGACAAGTCCAATTTTCCATTTAGAATGTGTTGGAAATGGTTTGGTATGAAAATCACATGTATTTTTCAAAAACACCTTTTTTCCCACCAAAATGCAAATTAGTTCACTTGAAAAATGCCATTTTGATGTGTTGATTTTTGATGAAATGTAATGATGCAATGTGATAGTACATGTCAAATGTGACTTGCTCAAAAAAGAATCACCCAATTTGGCCAAATGGTTCAAGAGTTATGGCACTTTGAAATTCAACTTTTTCTAAAAATGATTTGATCATAACTTGCCAACCACACATGAGAAATTCATGTTCTTGGACTTTTTGGAAAGGTGAGAGCAAGATCTTCAACTTTCATGTTGGACAAATTTTCATTTGAAACATTTTTGGACACGTAATTTTGAGGAGAAAAACTTTCCATTTTTGGCAATTTTCAATTACAAGTCACTTTCTATTTTTGGAAAGTTTCCATCTGACTTTATTTCCTTCATTCTTGATCTTTGAAATGTCAAATGAAACTTGTTTAGACATGAATGAAGTGTCTCTAACTCTCTCCCACCTCCAAATCCATCAGTTCAGGCACAGTTGACCACAGTTGACTTTTGTTGACTGATAAATGAATTGGCCATGCGTAGATGAAATTGAGCTTCAAACTCCTGATGAAATGGCTCAATGATGAAACCCTAGCCTCCATAAGCTCAATATAATCATAAAATGATCCCCATATCCATTGAAACCCTCATTTCCTTGCCAAGCCCTGACTGGCCCAATGCAGATAATTCAACTGATTAGGGTTGACCAGTGGTCAAAACCCTAATCTCAAGGTGTCTGATCAAGCATACCGAGTCCTTGGATGATGACAAGACCATGAGGATGATGATGTATCATTTCAACCAAGATGAAGCTCAATCCCCTTGAGAATCAAAAACCCTAATTTGAATCACACATCCTCAGATGATTAGTGATCAGTCCAATGAAAGCCCTCAGCTTGAATCTCAACCTCTTATCTTCTGACCAAGACTTAGGAGGATGACTTGCTCAATGTAGCCACATGATATGCAAATATGCAATGCCTAATGACCTAAAAATGAAATGCAATATGTCAAGCTAGTCCCAAGAGAATAGGGCAAATTTTGAGGTGTTACACTGTGGACCCTAGATGTAGAGTTGAGTGCTTTATTGCTGATCCAACATTCTCCGTAACTGGATAACCATAAAGACAGTTGATGGATACTCCACTAAGCATGCTGAGGGACATGAGTGACCTAGATGGAATTTTCCCATCCTGCATAATAGGATAAATGTCTATGGACCCAATATTGAACTGGACAAGGATGACACGGTCTATACCTTGTGTTCAATATAGACATAAGGGAAAAGGGGTAATTATACACATAATTATTATCACAGGAGGTTTTGTCAGATCACATGACATTTTCGTGTCTTGGGTAGCAGTGATGTGTTGCTAGATACCGCTCACTGTTTATTATGTTAAATGCGTGATTTAATATAATTGCCAACATCGCGAAAACCTACAGGGTCACACACAAAGGACGGATTGATGAGAAATAGAGTAACTAAGGAACACCGTAAGGTACGGTTCACTTAAGTGGAATACGAAATATGGTAAGGTACCACACGCTTAAGTGATTTTGGGCATATTATAAGATAACTTGCGATCGCCATTGTGAACCCCGTTCTCCAGAAAATGCCGTAACATTTCCCTTTCTCCGTTTGAACCCCGCTCTCCAGAAAATGCCTCAACACTTCCTTTTCTCCGTTTGAACCCCGCTCTCCAGAAAATGCCTCAACACTTCCTTTTCTCCGTTTGAACCCCGTTCTCCGCTTTTTTGTGATAATTCCGCTGGCAACGTCGGAAATAACACCAAACACCACTCTGAGAGCGACATATCAGAGGGTACACCTTCACAAAAGGAAGGTAACATGTGCATCTCTTCCTCAGAAGACACCCATAACGACCTCCATTGGCCTCAGCCAAAGTCTAAGGTGACACATGAACAGAAGATAATCCTGAGGACCTCATCCCGGATTTAATCTTCAACTCCAATCTCCATTTGGACCCCGATCTCCAGAAAATGTCTCAACATTTCCCTTTCTCCATTTGAACCCCGATTGTCGCGCTGATCGCGTAACGTCCTTTGATTTCATTTCCATCTCCGCCCGACGGAAAAGTTTCCTCCAGTATCGCACTACTGGGGAACATTGCTGATCTGACGTCATGATGCTAAACTCCTCAGAGTAACACCTTCAACCAGACACTGACTAATGACTGGGAAGAAACTCGACGTTTACTGGACATCGAACAATGATGTTTACTTGACACCAAAGAATACTCGACCAGACATATACTGATGACTGGGAGGAACCTCGACGTTTACTGGACATCGAACAATTATGTTTACTTGACACCAAAGAAAGCTCGACCAGACATATACTGATGACTGGGAGGAAACTCGACGTTTACTGGACATCGAACAATGATGTTTACTTGACACCAAAGAAAGCTCGACCAGACACTTACTGATGACTGGGAGGAAACTCGACGTTTACTGGACATCGAACAATGATGTTTACTTGACACCAAAGAAAGCTCGACCAGACACTTACTGATGACTGGGAGGAAACTCGACGTTTACTGGACATCGAACAACGATGTTTACTTGACACCAAAGAAAGCTCGACCAGACGGGGATCGACACGACACTTACTGGTATCGCAAGTATGACATCCACATATGTCAAAACCAGGCAGACGCTTGCCGGGGACTAAATGGGAAATACTGTTGCTCCAAGATCACGATGCTGAACTCCTCAGAGCAACATCTTCACCACGGTTGAAACCAAATCTCAAGCGGTAACCACGACTCGAATCGCGCTGATCGCGTAACATTTCCATCTCTGTCCGACGGAAAAGTCTCCTCCAGTATCGCACTACCGGGGAACATTGATGACCTGACGTCATGATGCTAAACTCCTCGGAGTAACATCTTCACTGACCGGCAAAACCCATTCTTGGATGGTAACCACGACTCGGGGTTAACTTATGCTTGCAATGCTGATGTCGATCTTCCAACCAGCGAAACCACCTCTCAAACGGTAACCACGGCTTGAGTAACACCTTCACCCACTGGCGAAACATAAATCTCAAACGCCGACCTCGGCTTGAGACTAGTTGGTGCCTGCAATGATGATGCATGATGATTTTTAGCGCAATGCTCCATAATTATGGAAATGCTACGCAATTTATTATGCAATATGCTATGATCTCCTAAATGATGAATGCATAAAAAGTATCCCCCTCAAGGGACTCTTCTGGGGAGCTCGAGATACTCTGCTGAGGAACTTGTCAACACTCCGACTTCCACCCTGCTGGGGAATAGCACTGCCGCTGGGAAAAGGCAACCCTTGCTGGGGATAATATCTCCTTTGCACCCGATCCGCTTGGGGAATTGCTGGGGGAAGGAACCACCACGCACTCTGTGGGGAAACAACGGTTTTTTGACTTGCTGGGGATATAAATCCCGACTCTGCTTGGGAAACCACCACCCACAGATACTTCCGTTGGGAAATAGCAACCTTCAGGCCTGGCGACTGGGAAGCACCGATCTTCAACCTGCTGGGGATGACCATCCTGACCCTGCTGGGGATGACCATCCTGACCCTGCTAGGGAATCCACAGACCTTGAGTCTGCTGGGGAATTAGTCATTCCGACTCTGCTTGAGGAGATGAGGAAACTCTGGTACTGAACACCCGTCGACTCGTCGAACCATGGCATTCATCATCTAAATCCATTGTCAGCTTTCCAATTTTGAGAACTCCCAAACTCGTCTGGACTTTTCTGATTCATCACCTTGTATTCCCAACTGCTCCGCACTCGACGAAGAGCGAACTCCTGGGATTTATACAGACTTTTCAATTTTCAGACTTTGAAGAGTCTTCTTGATTAATTCCAAGGATCGTCGTACATCTATCGTCGTCTTTTTCGCCATTCGTCCGTCTCTTGTCCCTGATCGGACTCCGTGGGGATTGTTTTGTCAAAAGCTTCCACATCACAACCTGCAAGTGAGTGAAAATACCTAACAGCACCTGCAAAAGAGATCGTTAGATAAAACGTGCCCCGGGCGTGTCAAGATTTCAACACTTGGGTCACTCAACCTTCCGAATAAGATTTCAAGTTTTCAATCTTATGAGCATGCACTGGAAGGGACCTGTATGTCTTAAAATGCAAGATTCTTTATCACAATAATCTGGATGTTTTTGCAATCAAAGCGGTAATGAAAAACAAAAACAAAATTATTTGACTGAATATGCATTTTATTGATTGAAAAAGTGTGGCACAAATCGAGCAATACAAAGGAAGCAATTCCTGAAAAGAGGTAATTGCGCACAAAAGGAAAAATCTATCCTAATGGCAATGTGAAACCCGTGATCTCATCGAGTTCCAACTCGGTTACACCCCATATGTCCTCAGACTCTCCTTGCTTTCTGCCTTCTGAACAAGACGTTTCTGATTGATCCCCACTGGGTATTATCCATGATGCTTTAATCAAAGCGCAAATGATCATGCTAGACGCAGTTGTTCGTTTCAATCCCTCTTTTGCCTGGACCGCCCTTTCGGGTTTTCAGTCCACCGGGATACCCTTTTTTGCCCAAGCCGCCTTTTCAGGTTTTCGACTTGCCGGGTGTACAGTTTTTTCATTTTATCCCTAATTTTTGCCCGAACCTTCCTTTCTGTTTTTTGGTTCGTCGGGATGCCCATTTTTGCCTGGACTATTTTATTCTTTTCGTCCAGCGGGTCTCTCTATACGAAGTATTTTTTAACTGCGTCCGCATTCACAGGGGATGGAAAATCCTCGCCATCCATGGTCGTTAGCAACAAGGCTCCTCCAGAGAAAACCTTCTTGACCACGAATGGACCTTCATAATTGGGTGTCCATTTGCCCCTACGATCGTTTTGAGGAGGAAGGATCCTTTTCAGCACCATATCACCCACGTGATATACCCGAGGTCGTACCTTTCTGTCAAAAGCACGCTTCATCCGTTGCTGGTGTAACTGCCCATGACAGATGGCTGCCAGCCTCTTTTCCTCAATCAGGCTCAACTCCTCGTACCGGGTCCTTACCCATTCCGCCTCTTGCAATTTCACGTCCATCAGGACTCTCAAAGAGGGAATTTGGACCTCAACCGGTAACACCGCTTCCATTCCATATACCAACGAGAAAGGCGTTGCCCCAGTAGATGTACGCACCGATGTTCGATACCCATGCAATGCAAACGGCAACATCTCATGCCAGTCTTTATAGGTTACCACCATTTTCTGCACAATCTTCTTAATATTCTTGTTGGCTGCCTCAACCGCCCCATTCATCTTCGGACGATAGGGAGAAGAATTGTGATGTTCGATCTTGAATTCCCGACACAGTTCTGCCATCATCTTATTGTTCAAATTGGAACCATTATCAGTAATGATTCTCTCGGGAACCCCATATCGGCAAATGATGTCTCTCTTGAGAAATCTGGCAATGACCTGCTTCGTCACGTTCGTATAAGAGGCCGCTTCAACCCACTTGGTGAAGTAATCAATAGCCACTAATATGAACCTATGCCCATTCGAAGCTGTAGGCTCAATCTTTCCGATCATATCAATGCCCCACATAGCAAACGGCCATGGAGACGACATTAAACTCAACGGATTTGGAGGCACGTGCATCTTGTCAGCATAAATCTGGCATTTATGACACTTCCGCACGTAATTAAAACATTGGGCCTCCATTGTCATCCAATAATAACCTGCTCTCAGCAGCTTCTTTACCATCGCATTCCCACTGGCATGGGTACCGAACGATCCTTCGTGAACCTCTTTCATCAATTGGCTTGCTTCCCTATCATCAACACATCTGAGCAAGACCCAATCAAAATTCCGCTTATACAAAACCCCATCCTTATTGAGATAGAACACCATGGCCAACCTCCGCAGAGTCTTTCGGTCCTTCTTGGATGCTCCCTCGGGATATTCTTGAGTCTCTAGATAGCGCTTGATATCGTAATACCACGGCTTCTCATCATCAGGCGCTGTATCAACAACAAACACATAAGCCGGTCTATCCAGACGACCTACCTCCACACTGGGGAATTGATTCCACCATTGCACCTTAATCAAGGCAGCCAGAGTAGCCAAAGCATCTGCCAAAGGATTCTCCTCTCTAGGCACATGATGCATCTTCACCTTGGTGAAAAACGTCAACAATCTCCTCGTATAATCCCGATATGGAACTAAATGAGACTGATGCGTATACCATTTTCCGTTAACTTGATTTACAACCAGAGCTGAATCTCCATATATGACAAGGTTCTTGATCCGCAAATCAATCGCCTCTTCAATCCCCAATATACAAGCTTCGTATTCAGCCACGTTGTTGGTGCACTCAAATGTTAGCCGGGCAGCAAAAGGAATGTGGGATCCTTTCGGCGTAACCAAAACAGCACCAACACCGCTACCATTCACGTTAACGGCCCCATCAAACATCAAAATCCATTCGGATTTAGGGTCAGGCCCCTCCTCCGGGATTGGTTCCTTGCAATCTTTCGATTTGAGAAACATGATGTCCTCATCAGGGAATTCAAACTTCATCGGTTGATAATCATCAATGGGTTGCTGGGCGAGGTAATCAGACAATACACTCCCCTTGATTGCTTTCTGAGAAGTATACTGTATATCATACTCTGTCAAAATCATTTGCCACCTTGCAACCCGTCCGGTCAATGTTGGCTTCTCAAAGATGTACTTGATTGGATCCATCTTGGAAATCAATAAAGTGGTATGAACCAACATGTACTGTCTTAGTCGGCGAGCAGCCCAGACCAAAGCACATCAAGTTTTCTCGAGCAGTGAATATCTGGTTTCACAGTCGGTAAACTTTTTGCTAAGGTAGTATATGGCATGCTCTTTTCGACCAGACTCGTCATGCTCCCCAATACATACCCCATAGATCCCTCGAGGACCGTCAAGTACAGAATTAACGGTCGCCCCTCCACAGGAGGCATCAGAATCGGAGGCTCCTGCAAATACTCTTTTATTTTTTCAAATGCTGCTTGGCAATCATTATTCCACCTGACCGTCTGATCTTTTCTCAACAACTTGAATATAGGTTCACACGTGGCTGTTAGATGAGATATGAACCGTGAGATGTAGTTCAATCTACCTAAGAAACAACGAACCTCCTTCTCCGTTCTCGGTTCAGGCATTTCTCTTATTGCTTTTACTTTAGCAGGATCAACCTCGATTCCTTTCTCACTTACTATGAACCCCAACAATTTACCGGACCGCACTCCGAAAGTGCACTATTTGGATTCAACCTCAGTCTGAATCGTCTCAGTCGGTCGAACAACTTGGCCAGATCTACCAAATGCCCCTCTTCTGTTTGGGACTTTGCTATCATGTCATCAACATAGCATTCAATTTCATGATGAATCATAATATGAAACAAAGTCACCATGGCTCTCTGATAAGTAGCACCGGCGTTCTTGAGACCAAATGGCATCACCTTGTAACAAAAAGTGCCCCACGGTGTAATGAACGTTGTTTTCTCCATATCATCTGGCGACATTTTGATTTGATTATAGCCAGAAAAGCCATCCATGAAGGAAAACACCGAGAATTGAGTTGTATTATCTACCAACACATCAATGTGAGGTAATGGAAAATCATCTTTCGGACTAGCCCTATTCAGATCTCGGTAGTCCACACACATTCTCACCTTCCCATCTTTCTTCGGGACTGGCACAATGTTCGCGACCCGCGGCGGATAAGTAGTGACAGCAAGAAAACCAACATCCCACTGCTTCTGCACTTCCTCTTTAATTTTCATCGCCATGTCAGGTCTAGTTCTGCGCAACTTCTGCTTTACCGGAGGACAATCTGCTCGCAACGGTAGCTTGTGTACAACAATATCGGTATCCAACCCTGGCATATCTTGATAAGACCAGGCAAAGACGTCGACATACTCTCTCAATAGTGCTACCATTCTGCTCTTGACACTTTCCTCCAAAGCAGCCCCGATTTTCACCTCTTTCTTGACCTCGTCGGTACCCAGATTCACAACCTCAATCTGCTCTTTGTGCGACTACCTTCTCCTCTTGTTTCAACAACCTGGCTAACTCCCCTGGCAGTTCACAATCTTCTTCGCCTTCTTCTTCGGCATGATAGATTGGATTGTCGAAGTCATATGAGGGTGTAACAGGATTGTTATCAATGAGATCCGGAGAATGATCGCATCTGCATGAATGTGGATTCATGCATTGCTTTAGAACCGGAACGAGACAAATTGAAAAATAAAAATGAAAACATTGCCATTTTTATTTTGTTTTTATTTTTAAACTGCAAAAATAAATGAAAAACAGGGAACACCGCTTTTAACTGAAAAACATCCTTTTATTGATGATGCAAAACTTGCAAAATTAAACATGAGGTGGCCCTTACAATGAACCATTACGTGTCGGGCAACACGTATGGCTTTCATGCATATAAATATTACTCTTCCAGCAGAGTGACCGTGATGATCTTTTCAGCCTTCCAGTTCTGGATTCCCATCCCTGGTGCGCACGGCTTTATCCATCGGTCCATTTCACAATCACTATCAGTTTCGTCACCCACCATGCAAATGTGATCCGGATCCAGCATTCTGGCACTAGTGAATATGACTGACGTACGACGACCTCTTCCTTGTCCAGATGAGCCTTTGCCAGGCTGATAACCCACTCCGAAGCGATCTTTCTTGGCGGAGATATCCATCATCCTACCCCAACCGGGAGCCTCTCCGTTCTTCACCACCTCGGCGACCTGCTTGTACGAAGCAATGTACGGTTTCTCCTCCTCTCTTGCAAAAAGAGCATTCTCCACCTTAACGGTTTCGAACGCTTGACTAGGCGTCTCCCATATTTCACCGTCCATTTCAACATATTTGAATGAAGACAGGTGGATGACAAAGATATCCTCCTCTCCGCAGACGGTGACAACCTGTCCTTCCCAGATATATTTCAACTTTTGGTGCAAAGTCGAGGTCACTGCCCCAGCAGCATGGATCCATGGGCGACCCAACAGGCAACTGTATGCCGGCTGGATATCCATGACATAGAAAGTCGACTTAAACACCTCGGGGCCTATCTTCACTGGAAGCTCAACCTCTCCGAATACGGCCCGTTTCGACCCGTCAAATGCCCGAACTATCAAATCAGTGGGAGTCAGAATCAACCCTTCACAATTCAGCTTAGCCAGAGCCTTCTTCGACAACACATTCAAAGAGGAGCAGGTATCAACCAGCACATGCGAAAGCACGGCTCCTTTACACTCCATTGCGATATGTAATGCCCGGTTGTGATTCCTCCCATCCACAGTCAGATCCATGTCTGTAAAACCCAACCCATGGCTGGCATGCACATTAGACACGACCGTCTCCAACTGGTTAATGGTTATCTCTTGAGGAACATAGGCTTTCTTCAGAATTTTCAACAGAGCCTCTCTATGCCCCTCAGAGCTTAACAGCAAAGATAGAATCGATATTTTGGAGAGGGTCTGCTGCAGATGGTCCACAAGTTTGTACTCAGACTTCTTGATGATTCTTAAGAATTCTTCTGCATCATCATCAAGCTTTTCTTCCGACCCAACAGGCGTCGGTGTCACATCAGGAGTACCATTATTCACCACTGCATGTTTCCCTTTCGCCCTGGCTAAAGCCTCGACCTTTTCTTTTTTCTCTTTTTCTCCTTCTTCTCTCCTCAACGCGTCAGGAGCAAACAGTCTGCCACTGCGAGTGAAACCGCTGGGACCGGCATTATCCACCTTTGAAACGGTGGTTTCACTTGCAGTCTGATCTTCTACTCTCTCACCATTACAGTAGACCTCTCCCCCATAATGCCATGGCACGACATCATCTTTGTCATACGGAATTGGCCCAGGTACCGTGATGGTAACTGGAGCCGCTTCCGCCAGGGTTGACAAATCAACCGGGTCAAAGTATATCGTTATGATGGAGACCTCTTCTTTTCCCATATCAGCCCTCTCAATCAGAATACTTCCATTGTCCATCAGTCCCTGGACAGTCTCTCTCAACAATTCACATCCATTGACAGAAATAGTGCACACATCGCAATCAACACCGCAGCCCGGATGAACCCCATTCAACAACAACCGCCGTTTGACCTCAGCCAACGGAGTCTTCAATTGATCAACACTGGACAACCCGATTCTACTCTCCTCAGAGACATCATTCACCCCCCTCTGACCATGCGCAGGCATGGGATTAGCATTCACATTGGGAGAAGGTGCGAAGTTGATAGCTTTTGAATCCACCAGGTCTTGAACCACGTGCTTAAAAGCTTTGCAGTTCTCTACGTTATGCCCGGGAGCACCCGAATGGAATTCACATTTCGCATTCTCATCATAATTGGCTGGCCTTTGATCAGGTCTCAAAGGTGCCAGAGTTCTTAACTGTACCAACCCCAGATCTGTCAACTTCTTCAACAAGAAGGAATAAGTCACAGGTGGCCTATCGAACTGTCGGTCGTTCATTCTTCCCCTGACCAGGTAACCAGCCCTCTGAGGCCTCTGCTGAAACGGTTGACGTTGTTGTTGAGGTTGTTGTTGTTGCTGTTGATGCTGCTGTTGCTGATTATCAGCAGGAATAGTTACCGCAGCAGTGTGCTGGAAGTAACGATCCCTACTGGGTCCTCTCTGAGCATAGACCGCACTGGTATCACCCTCTTTTTTCCTCTGGCCGTTACCGAAGGGCTTCTTCGACCCAGACGACGAAGCATTACCACCCTGAATCTTTCCGAGCTTCAGCCAGCTCTCAATCCTCTCTCCAGCTACCACTATGTCTGAAAAGTTGGTCACCGGACAACCAACCATTCTTTCGGCGAATGCCCCCTGCATGGTGCCCATAAAGAGATCAGACATCTCCCTGTCCACTAGTGGAGGTTGCACTCTGGCAGCCAACTCCCTCCACCTCTGAGCATATTCTTTAAACCCTTCGCTATTCTTCTGAGACATACCCTGCAGCTGGGTACGACTCGGAGCCATATCAGCGTTGAACTGATACTGTTTAAAGAATGCGTCACCAAGATCCTGCCAGCTCTTGATATCAGACGACTTAAGCTTGGTGTACCACTCCAAGGATCCTCCGGACAGGCTGTCCTGGAAGAAGTACATCCACAGCTTTTGGTCCATGGTGTATGCAGAGATCTTGCGGACAAATGCTTGAAGATGAGTTTCCGGGCAGGAACTCCCATTATATTTATCAAATGCGGGCGCTTTAAACTTCTGCGGGATCACAATCCCCTCAACTAGCCCCATGTTTGACATGTTTATAACACCGGGAGTGGCATAACTCTCCAAAGCTCTAATCTTTTCAGCCAGCAGCTGAATCTCTTTGTTCTGTGGTTGGGCACCATACTGGCCGAATGGCTCGTTGTGCATGGAAAACTGATCAGCTTCCCTGTCTTCTTCTCTGTCATCGTCAACCCCAAAGAATGGCGGGAAAAGACTATCCTTCAGATTCTGACCAGGTTGACCACCAGCAGCACCAAAACCAGCAGCATTATTCACTATACCCACATTTGTTCTCTTTCCACCATCTCTGGAACCACCCAGCCCCTGGTTGGAGACACCATCCAGGTTCACACCACTATTAGTAGCTGAAGCCCGCTCGAGCTTCTCAACTTTATCAGCCAGAGCTTTCTGACCAACTGCAAACCCTTGCATGATGTTGATCAGTTCACTCATCTTATCTTTCAGCTCGAGGATGTCTGAATTAGGGAGATCCATCAGTCTGGGAGTATTGCGTCGAGTGAAATATCTGTGCGGGCGTGTTGAGTGCAAAGGTACAACTCTACGAGCACGAGCAATGATTCCTGAAACAATCAAGCACGTTAGAACTGATACCTGCAAAATAAAAACACGTTATTATGATCATGCATGGATGCAGTGTTTATCCACATGAGGAACACTTTATCCCTCGATCCTGGCTTCATCGAGACATATAATAATCCGGCCGCAATATTTTGATATTCAACATTCGATTTCATCATACAGATCAGAGATATATGATTTAGCAAAATACCGCCCAACCATGTGTGTGCTGTGTGAGCGCATACAGTAAAGCAAATAAAGCTTGAAGATCAACCAGTGAATGAAAATAACCATCGCATAGCAAAATGCACAATAAGCGCCATAGTCATCCATCAAAGCTGATACAACTCAAATACAATCCTCCAGAATAGGAAAGGAAATACAAGCAAGTGAATTCCGTCAACAAGCCTGACGGTAATCCACACAAATGAGAGATCTAGCCTGACGAGGGTCCCACAGAAGGCCCTATATCATCGACCATCCTCGCAAACTCTGCGGCGAACCTGAGCTCAGTGTTCTCCTGCTGTAATCTCCCCACCTCTTTCTGGTGAATCTTCATCTGCCTGAAGTAATGATCTCTCTCAGCAATGTAATGATCTCTCTCGGCGATGATCTTCATGTTCTCTGCTTCCTTGATCTTCAGCTTTGCCTCCCACTCAGCAATAAGAACCCTGACTCTGTCTTCTTTCTGATCTCTCACGAGGATTTGCCTCCTCTTCTCATCTTCAATGACCTTTGAGGCTTTGGCTAGCTTCTCCTTCGTGATGTCGTGCTCCCTTGTGGATGACGCTAAGGCTTGGATGATCTTCCCATAGTAGGCGGTATCCATCTCAAAGCGCTTTGCTTCCAGGGCATGTCGCTTGTCTTGATCTTCCATCCTTACTTTGATCTCTTGATTAGCCATCTGAATCCGAGCAACACTCATCTCCAATTCAGTCTTCTCCGCTTGCAACTGATCTCTGGCTCTCTTCATCTCGAGGAATTCTTCCATACTGACAGAAGAACGCGGACCCTCAATCATAGGACACCAAGGATCACCTTCCGGAAATGGTAGATGTGTGATCTTGATCCTCTTCTGAAGCCAATCATCAAATAGAGGAAAATACCGGCTGTTAACCTTGCCATAAGGAACTTTGCCCTTTCTCTGAATGTCACGCCACTCATCCAACACTTGCCTTAATTTGGCCTGATTGCCCTCAATTGGGAAGTAGAAGGACTCCTGAATCTCTCGCCCGAGAGGAGGACCCTCCACAGCAAACCCCATCTGTCTCTTAAGAAGCACCGGGTTGTAATTAATGCAACCCTGAACTCCTACAAGAGGCACATTGGGAAGACTCCCATAGCTATATATGAAATCCCGTCCAGCCATACCGTTATGAGTCCACGCTATATCAGCAGCCCGCAAACCCATCAATCTGACCGACCACTTGACCGTAGGATCAAGCGAAGCAAAAACACCTCGGGAAGGCAAATACCCCATAAACCACCTATACAGCAGCCGAGCACAACATCGGATCAGTCCCCCACGCCGCTTCTCATTCCGGTTATGGACCGAGTAATAGACATCTCCGATCAGAGTAGGAATGGGATTCCTCTGCATAAATAGCCTAATAGCATTAATGTCCACAAAGTTCTTCTGATTAGGAAACATAATGGTCCCATAAATGCCCACAGCAATCACAGCACAAACCGTCTTCCAACTACCCACAGCAGCATATTCCTTGGCTTTGGCCTCCAAGAAACTCAAATGAAAACCCGGTAATTTGCCCTTCTCCTTCAAACCCTCCTTGATCATCTCCGGGCTCAAATAAAGAGCACGAGAAATCTCCATAACAACAGGCTCCACCTTAGTGGCAAAGAAAGGAATCTGATCTCGGATCTGGATACCCAGGATGCTAGCATAGTCCTCCATCAGAGGCCCCAACAAGTAGTCCGGGAACACAAAACATCTCAAACCCAGGTCATAGAACTGGAAAAGTGTATGAATGACGCTTCTGTCGCTGTCAGTGAACCTGAAAACCAGCTTCAGAATACCACCGTATGCCTCACGGAACATCCCCACATGGTCGGGTGTAATCAATGCTATCATATCTCTCAGCACACCAATCTCTGGGTCGAAGAAACTATAGGCAACATCATGCTTCAAACCGGTCCTCATGTCTGAGCAAAGAAATATCTCAACCAGGATCTCAATCAAAAATGTCCCTGCATATGAATAAACACGCGTTAGATGCAGGTAAATGCAAAATGTGATGATGCTGATGAATGAATGCAATGCATAGTGCCATCCTCCAAGTCATCTGAACATCTGTTGCACTGAAGCCCGATCTCTGAACTGATCACAACCATCTGAGGTACGAAGCAAACACAAATCTGACTCGGGAGCTCCGAAATAAACGGAACTGAAAGATACATCACCATCATCACCAGACAATCTCTAAGCAGATAACCACAATCCTCTGAATCGGCCCGGGGAATCCTGAAATAAACGGATCCCCACTGATAAATAACACGGACAGCACTCCGGCGTCTCAGCAATAAGTGTCCATAAATCCGACTTATAAATAAGACTCTGATCAACGGAACCAATAATCACCATCAAAGTCACCATCTGAACATGCATCTGTAAGAATCACCCTCCCCTCACAGGTAAATTCTAATCAGGTCATCCTAAGGCGGATAATAGTCTCGACAATCGGGCAAAGATACTCAATGGGTTTGCCCTTTCGGGTGTGCCATTGTAGCTCCCTCAAGATCGTCTAAACCAAAGATCCGGGAAATGATCGGTCACCAGAGTCAATAGCTCAGATGAGGTGATTCAACCAGAGTGGAGTACCCCACAAAGGAAGAATTCCCTCAAAAGAACCTCGTCCGGCTTGTGGTACATCACATTGCCAAACACATGTTGACCTAACATGAAGGAGGCAACATGAGACCACACTAATCCTAGGTGTATACTCGGGCCTGGGTTTTAACCCCACTCAGAACATCCACCCCAAACAGAAGAACCACCTGCACAGAGGACGACCACATGATAGTATGATGCATGCAAGTATTTATGCAAATATATACATAATCAGAATAATAAATGCAATAAATAAAGCGGCACAAGCAACCTAAACTATCCTAGAACGCTAGGAGAGACTCGCTTAGGGAAGATGGACCAGCACAGGTCAACATCTAAGAATCCCCAGCAGAGTCGCCAGCTGTCGCATCCGCGAAAAACAACCGGCGGGCTAAAACAAAACAACACAGAGCCGCCACCGTGCGTTATTTATCCCAAAAGAGGGAAAGGAAATGCTCGAAGTAAACCTGGGAAAAGCATGGTCTCGCGACCAAAGAGAATGGGATCGGGAGTCGGTTATGCGAAGGGAAGGTATTAGCACCCCTACGCATCCGTCGTACTCGACGGGATCCACGCTCTAAAAGATAGGAAAAGGTTGTTAAAACAAACATCACACACACACACACTGAAGACAACACAGGTGGAAGAAGAGGGGAGAGGGCTCGCTAGGACATCGCGTCCTATGCCTACGTATCTCGTCTGGAACGAGAATCAGAGCTGTCGTAGTTCGGCTCACGCACGCCAAACAAGACACACACAAACACAGGCAAACTTGGAATCCGAATGCCAATCGCTGGACTTACATCGGCTTTCGAACCAAACAAACCCACACTGGAAACCAGATGCCACTTGATGGACTTATACCGAACTCCAAGCACACAACAAGAGGATACGGAATGCCAATGGCTGGGCTTACATCCATCTCCTACACACACAAGAAGAAACAAGCAACAAGTTACTAAGGAGTCAGGAACTCGAGCCTAGCAACTGTCAAACAAAACACACACAAAAAAGGAAAAGGGTGAAAAACAAAAAGGGTGAAAAACAAAAAGGGTGCCCAGAAAGATCTCGCACGACCTCCTGCCTACGTACCTCATCTGGTATGAGGATCAGGGCAACGTAGTTCCCCTGAACGGGAAAGAAATTCTAACCAGACACAAAGGGAGACACACTACTAGGGAGCTGGACTCGAGCCTAGATGTTATCATGCATCATTGCCCTATGTTATGGTTTCTATCCTAACTTGCACAGGCAGCAAGCTAATCCTAAACAGGTGTCGTACCCCAAATTTTGCCCACACTTCATATGTTTTCTAGTGCCATTTTATTTCAAATAACTGAAATGGCACATTTGGTAAGAGAGCATGTGTAAGGAGTACAATCATAAGGTCTTGGGTTCAAATCCCAACTCTCATTTTTTTAGTATATTTTTCTCTTTTTCCGTTATTTCTACCTTTCACAAAAAATTAAAAAAAATTACATTCTTATTTTTGATTTTTGATTTAATATTTTTAGATAAATATAATCTTTCCATTTTTATGAACTTTTATTTAAAAAGAGTAAAAAAAATATCCAGAAAAATATTATTAATATTACTTGTTCCATTTTATGCACTTTTATTTTAAAAGAGTAAAAAAAATATCATTTAAGATTACTTGTTCGATTTTATGCATTTTTATTTAAAAAGATTAAAAAAAATATAAAAAAGTTTTATGGTATATATTTTTGCTCCATTTTATTTCAAATAATTATAATAGCTCAGCTGATGAGAGTTTAAGTATGAAGAGTGGCAAACATAGGGTCCTAGGTTTGAATTATGTTGGGACATTTTATTAATTTTTATTTCTTCTCATTTTTCTTATTTTAGTTCATTTTCTATTCTTCTTCTTTTTATTTATTTACTATTATAACTATTATTATTATATTTTGATATTATTAGTAACATTAGGTACTGTTATTATTATTAAAAGAAAAAATCAAACAAATCTTGGTTAGTTAATTTTACTATTAATTTCATTAGGCATAGTATTATCATTGTCTTAAATGTTATTATTATAAGTATTAAAAGAAAAAAAAAGTAAGAAAAAAGAATTATGTTATCATTATTACTATTATTAAATTGAATAATTATTTTTGATATTATTATTATTAATTTAAATTATAGTCATTTATTATTATTATTATGCTATTTAACCAATAAATATCCCAAATATAAAAAAATAATAGTACAAGATCTTGCAATAGCATTTCAAAATCAACCCCAAATTAAAACCAGATCAAAACTTCTTTTTTCTTCCCAGATAAAAATAGAAAAAAAATCAAAATCTTTTTACATTGCTATTATTATTATTATAAATTATTATTCTTATTTATAAGTAAAATTCATAAAATGTTTTTTCAGGATATCATTAATATCTTTATTATTAGTATTGATTCCTTTAATTATTATTGATTTACTATCATCAATTATCCGGATTATCATCATCAATTATCCAGATTATTATCATCAAACATCAAGTCAAAAAAATCATTTTTTATCATTTAATTAAAAACATTAATTTTTTCATTAAAATTATAATTTTATGCCTAAAATCTCAAAATATCGTAAAATAAAAAAAATTTGGAAATATTTTGTTTATCTTTTATTTTAGGATAGTAATTCAATTTCATTTAACATTTCATTTTAGGATAGTAATTTAAATCGATTTTTAATATAAAGAATATACAAAAAGTAATTAAGTGATTTTGTTCTTTTTAAATTTTTCCATAATATTTTTATTTTTTATTTTTTATTTTGGAAATAATCAACATTACTAGTTTCTAAAGCTAAAAAAAGTAAGTTTATTTCTTAACTTTCGGTTTTTCTTTTTAGATAATTTTTAAAAATTATTATTTTGTACTTTTATGTATTATTAGTAAAACAAAAATCAGAAAATGTGTCATTAATTTGATTGACTTCATTTTTAGCATGTTTTAAATATAAATATAGAACTTTAAGAAATATCAAGTTAATTAATAAAAATAATTGAAATTCAAGTCAAATGAAATATGTGTTTTTGGACTTTTGAATTGTTTTAATTAATTGTTGGAATAAAATTAATTTGTTTCCTTCTTAATTTAACCTAATTTTATCTATAAATAGGACTTATGTTTACACTTCACAGTGATCCACAATTTACATATTCTTATCCTAAAATTGTTGCTCTTCACATCGAAGAACAACAACAAATAAATCCTAGACTCCAAAATCAAGTTGATCAAGAAATATCGAAAGAAAAAGGAAGAACGCGAGGAATAGGAGGAAGGAAGCAGCAGTTTACGTGGGTCACGACACTTCAGGTTGGTATTTTCATACTATTGATTATCAATTGTATATATTCATTCTTGAATTCTTGTTTGGATTGCGATTTGGGGTCTGAATTAATTTTTGTGTGTTTTATTATTAAATAATTATGTATTTGAGTATTTAATTAATTTGATGTTGTATATACTTAATTTTGTTTTTGTGTAAGATTAATTTTTATTAAACTTTTATATAATCAAGTTTAATTATCATCATAAACTAAAATAACCTAACTTTACAAAATTCTATTCCCTGTAAAAAAAAATTTATACAATTATCACAATTTTGTTTTACATCTAATTAACATATTATCTTGCCAAAACTCATAAACATAATCTTAATAACCTAAAACAAAATCTCACGAAGCCTAATAAAACAAACCTGCATTTTATTTTTCAGTGAGTTTACAAACGTTCTCACACTAATGCAATTTCAAACACATCTTTAAAAAGGGCTAAATTGTTAACATTGAACCTTCCATATTTTTTTCAGTAAAAAAACTCAATACATAATATACTTCCGGCCTATTTTTTAAGGGATAAAAATTTATGGGATAATTTAGGGATAATAAATAGGGTTTTAGGGATAAATAATTAGAGATAAGGGATATAACACTTTGGTTAAGGTTATGAGATAAAACCTTAGGATTTCAAGGGATAAAAATAAGGGATAAAAATAAGGGATAAAAATAAGGGATAAAAATAAGGGATAAAAATAAGGGATAAAAATAAGGGACAAAAACATGTATAAAATTCTATAACAATTTCAAGGGATAAAAACAAGGGATAAAATTTATGGGATAAAATTATGAGATAAATATAGGGATAATATGGGATAAAATTTGGGGATAATTTCTAAGATTTTAAGGGATTTAAATTAGGGATAACATTGGGATAGAGGATTTATCTTATTACATTTTTTAATTTTCTTAATTAAATTAAACTATATTTTCAAATCAAATGGGAGAAGGACATGGGATACAAACATGGGATAAAGTAATAGGAATTTTCAAGGGATAAAACTATGGACAAAATTAGGGATAAGGGTTATGTCTAAATATTCGATTATAATCACTAATTTATTTTCTTAAATAAGTTAAATATTTTTATTTTTATAACATAACATGAGATAAAATCTATAACATTTGTTAGGGATAAAATTGGGGATAAGGGATATATCTTATTACATCTAAATTAATTTATTTTTATTAATTAAATTAAATTATATTTTAAATTTAATGGGATAAGAATGCGGGATACAATGTGGGATAAAACTCTTTTCTTTCCAAGGGTTAAATTGGGGATAAAATTGGGATAAAGGATTACATCTAATCCATAACTATGACTCTTAAATTATTTTCTCAAATAAATTAAAACAACATTTTTCGCAAGGGATAAAGGGATAAAGTCAATTCAAACTCACTTCAAATCATAAGACCTCTACCCTAGTGTATTGAGGCATTTTTTAAGATTACTTCTCCGCCCCCGATGCGCGAGAACTTTTAAGGGATAAAAATAACCAACCAACCAACAATTTTTAAGAAGAACTACGGTACTCTGATCCCTCGCCTAATGCGAAGGTACGTAGGCATAGAGTTGTAAACTCTAGCGAGTACAATTATGAAAATATTTTTGGGTCTCTCGTCCATTTAAAAGTAATACCTTCTGTAACTAAATAAATAATTAATAATTAATAAATATTAAAGCAAACACTTTAGGAACACACACTAGCCCTAAAATTGTAGGAGGATCCCATTGAGTACAATGGAGGTAAGGGGTGCCTAACACCTTCCCCTTACTTAACTGACTCCCGAACCTAGTCTCTTATTCTTAACTATTAGGTTTTATCATTATTTCCCTGTTCCTTAGGAACGAATAAAGGATGGTGGCGACTCTGTCATTTTTCCAGCCACGACAACAGGTAAAGCAAAGCATGCAAGCATAATCAAAACAAAGCAAACATTCACAATTAGCACACACTATATCCAGACAAAGTGGGCTCAAACAAAGGGTTAGGCTGCAAAAGCAAACCAACTGTATCAGGTGATGTTAGCTCTTAACCTTGACATTGAGAGTCAAGGTGAAGCTGATGAAAGGTGAGTGAAGATTAGACTTCACAGCTCTTATCCCTGGCCAGGGAGAGCTTCAGACAAAGGAAGTGTGGGTCCAGAAAGTGGGAACCCTTCTACACTTATGACACCGACTCAACTGTACAACTGTACATGGATCTTGGGTTAGGATCCACAAGGCATCAACATGTGATGTGAGCCAAGGGACGACTCAACAGAATAGCAGGAGGTGGACTACACACCTCTTGTGTCTGCCAATTGCCTTAACAAAGGTCTTTTCCTGCTTGGGGACAAAAATAAACAAGCACAAGCATCGCCTCTTAAGGAGGACTTCTGACAGTTGCCTGGCCAAGTAACAGGCCAGGTCTTCCAGACTACATGGAGAAAAGAAATTCTACCTCAATTGGTTTATACAACCAAGCAGCAGCACAAAGCAAGTTCAAAGATGAACTATTAGCAACTAATGTACCTGAAATCAATCAAATATAATCAGTATACCAATCACAAAGTCAAAACAAACAGATAAGAACCAACAGTCAACACAATCAGACAATGCACTATGCAAAGCACAATCAACTCAAGTGAGCCAAGCATCCTACAAAATAAACCAAGTTAGTCCATAACAAGCATATAAACCAAACTCAATCAACTTGAATTAATCTCCTTAAAGCATTTGCTTCTTCAACCTGAAAATCACATTCAAACATGAGAAACAAGACCACTAGGACAAGCCTAGGGTCCAAAGGAGATGAAAAATTCAAAACAGCAAATGAAAATTAACCAAAACCAAGATTAATCCATCAAGAATAAGGTCCAATTGGTCTCACATCAAAACTATGCACCAAATCTATTTTATGAACAAAACATGTCAAAGTGTGCAAGTGTGAATCACAATGGAGCAAACAGAATGATCACAATCAAATCAATACCAAAATGGCTCAATAAATTCCACAAAAAACATGCCTAAACAGAACACATTCAATGAGCAGCATACCAAAAATCATGGTAATTGGATGAGTGGAAGTATTGAAATTAAAATCATCAAATCATGGTATGCAAAAGCAAGCTCAACCAAGGCCACAAAACATGTATCAACTTCAAATGATCATAAAACAGTGAAGACACATGATAACTGAACCACACCAAAGCCAAAATGAAGTTAAACATGTCTATATCACTCATGCCAAATTTCAAATCCATCCAATTAATAACCAGAATTTCACAAATCAAATACAAACATGTCTCATAAAAAGTTCACAAATGGCTAAACAGAAAATAAAATCCCAATAAAATAGGAAATTGATCAAACAAATCCACAAAAAATCATGCTCAAACTAGACATTCAGGAGCATCAACATGCAAAAATCCAGGGAAATTGGCATAGCACAAGCATAGAAACAAAATTCAAGAAGTTGAACAAAAATTAGTGTGACACACATTGTCACACTCAACTTGATCACATCATATCTCTCAAATCAGGAACTAAAAAATAGCAAATCATATACAAACTGACCAGGAATAAGTCTAGATCATGCATACAAAATTTCAGGCATTTCCAATTACGCATCAAGATTTCATGCATGAAAAGGTGAGCAAGGTGCAAGGCATGGTATACACAAACAAACCCTAGGCATTTTAAAAATCTAACCGTGCACAAATTTATTAAAAATCATCAAAAAAACAAGCACATCACAAGGAGCATTTCACAAAAAATCTCACATTATTTGGACAAAAATTGAATGAGATATGAATTTTTGAATGTCATGAAAAAATAAAAAAATGTGAAATGGAGGATGTGAAACATGGATAACATATGAAAATAAATGGTAAGGCAATATGAGAAAATGACTCCACACGGAATCGAATCCGGTCCCCATTCAAACAGGTAGCGCGCGCTCAAACACGTTAATGCATGTACAGTAGCGAAAATAAAGATCAAAATGCCATTTCTGGAAATCTTTAACATGTTCTTCGCGCGTTCATCACCAAATTCCAGCATGAACAAATCATCACGAAAATGGACAAATGATATATGGATCGAACCGTCTTCTCAAGCACAACAACAATATCAACATGATTTGACCTAATTCTAACTAACCAGTTCAGATCGATCAAAAGAAAGTTGGAACATCAAACTTCAAATCCAGATTTCTTCATCAATTCTTAATGAAAACGCATGATTCAACTTGCATTGTGCTCAGCAATGAGAGATCTATCAAAGCCATAACCTAATTTGGAGAATTAGAAGGTTTGAATTCTTACCTCTTGGAGATGCAGTTGCTCGATTGGATGAATTCAAGGCTCCAAAGTGCAAAACAGATGTTGATTGATGCTTTAGGAGGTGAATGAAGTAAGTTCCTTAGCTCAAGTATGCTCCAGATCGAAGAATCCTCAAACTGCCATGGCTATGCTCCAAGTGCAACAGATGCGATCTTGCAATTATCTTCCAAGGTTTGCTTCAACAAATGTTCAAAAATACATGTAGATGAAGATTCAAGCTAGCACGAAGCAAAGACAATGTGAAATTTGATGAACAAGAGTGAAAAAGTTTGGAAAAAATTGAGAGAATTTGGTGATTTTTTCTGTTTGGATCTGAAAAAGTGATTGTGATTATCCGAATTCAGTTATGATTAATGCTTTATATGATGTGTTAATCACTTTGTTAAACAAGATTAGCAAAATTCAAGTGGATTAGCAAAATGCAATTTCATGTAATTTGGCCAAAATGACCTTTTTCAATTAGAGCCAATGGAACAGTGCAAATGCAATTGAGACAAGTCCAATTTTCCATTTAGAATGTGTTGGAAATGGTTTGGTATGAAAATCACATGTATTTTTCAAAAACACCTTTTTTCCCACCAAAATGCAAATTAGTTCACTTGAAAAATGCCATTTTGATGTGTTGATTTTTGATGAAATGTAATGATGCAATGTGATAGTACATGTCAAATGTGACTTGCTCAAAAAAGAATCACCCAATTTGGCCAAATGGTTCAAGAGTTATGGCACTTTGAAATTCAACTTTTTCTAAAAATGATTTGATCATAACTTGCCAACCACACATGAGAAATTCATGTTCTTGAACTTTTTGGAAAGGTGAGAGCAAGATCTTCAACTTTCATGTTGTACAAATTTTCATTTGAAACATTTTTGGACACGTAATTTTGAGGAGAAAAACTTTCCATTTTTGGCAATTTTCAATTACAAGTCACTTTCTATTTTTGGAAAGTTTCCATCTGACTTTATTTCCTTCATTCTTGATCTTTGAAATGTCAAATGAAACTTGTTTAGACATGAATGAAGTGTCTCTAACTCTCTCCCACCTCCAAATCCATCAGTTCAGGCACAGTTGACCACAATTGACTTTTGTTGACTGATAAATGAATTGGCCATGCGTAGATGAAATTGAGCTTCAAACTCCTGATGAAATGGCTCAATGATGAAACCCTAGCCTCCATAAGCTCAATATAATCATAAAATGATCCCCATATCCATTGAAACCCTCATTTCCTTGCCAAGCCCTGACTGGTCCAATGCAGATAATTCAACTGATTAGGGTTGACCAGTGGTCAAAACCCTAATCTCAAGGTGTCTGATCAAGCATACCGAGTCCTTGGATGATGATAAGACCATGAGGATGATGATGTATCATTTCAACCAAGATGAAGCTCAATCCCCTTGAGAATCAAAAACCCTAATTTGAATCACACATCCTCAGATGATTAGTGATCAGTCCAATGAAAGCCCTCAGCTTGAATCTCAACCTCTTATCTTCTGACCAAGACTTAGGAGGATGACTTGCTCAATGTAGCCACATGATATGCAAATATGCAATGCCTAATGACCTAAAAATGAAATGCAATATGTCAAGCTAGTCCCAAGAGAATAGGGCAAATTTTGAGGTGTTACACTGTGGACCCTAGATGTAGAGTTGAGTGCTTTATTGCTGATCCAACATTCTCCGTAACTGGATAACCATAAAGACAGTTGATGGATACTCCACTAAGCATGCTGAGGGACATGAGTGACCTAGATGGAATTTTCCCATCCTGCATAATAGGATAAATGTCTATGGACCCAATATTGAACTGGACAAGGATGACACGGTCTATACCTTGTGTTCAATATAGACATAAGGGAAAAGGGGTAATTATACACATAATTATTATCACAGGAGGTTTTGTCAGATCACATGACATTTTCGTGTCTTGGGTAGCAGTGATGTGTTGCTAGATACCGCTCACTGTTTATTATGTTAAATGCGTGATTTAATATAATTGCCAACGTCGCGAAAACCTACAGGGTCACACACAAAGGACGGATTGATGAGAAATAGAGTAACTAAGGAACACCGTAAGGTACGGTGCACTTAAGTGGAATACGAAATATGGTAAGGTACCACACGCTTAAGTGATTTTGGGCATATTATAAGATATGAGCCAGAATACACTTAAGTGGGCTTTTTAGCTTGAAGCCCATACAAGTGGTTCTATAAATAGAACCCTTGGGTAGAAGCATTGTCACTCACACTCAAGTGAACTCTAATTGGAATTTCGTTTCCCTCTCTCTCTCTCTCACTCAAAGCCTTCATTTATAACAGCTAGCACTGAGATTGAAGGAATCCGTTCGTGTGGACTGAGTAGAGACATTGTCATCGTTCAACATTCGTGATCGCCACAAGAGGTAACGATTCTATCACTGATCATGCCCATTCGTAAGGATCACTAAATGGAGAAATTTTTAAATTCCGCTGCGCCTTGGATGGCAATTCTCCTTCAGTGGTATCAGAGCCACTTACAAAACCATGAATCTGATAACTGTTTTTGTTCTGTATTAATATGATTAAAGACAGAATGAATCAAAGATTAAATTGAGATCGATCAAGTTATATATATGATATATGTAATCCTGATGCAAAATACATTATATATGATATAGTGTTCTCGTTTCGTTCATGCAAACACTCAATGGTTGTTTTCCTTTGAGCGATCAATGGTCATTTGCTTCTTGATCCGACATTAGTATGGTGAAGCAATGACGTGTTGATCAATCATACTGAATCAACAATCGAGATGTGTTTGACGATCTGAAATTGGTGCATCAGGGCTAGTGACGGCACAAGGGTTGTGTTGTCAGAGAGTTATGCGCTTGGGGTTATGACTGCACAAGAGTTGTGCTTTCTAAACACTTTTTAGAACAGTGTTAACCGGTTAACGCATATGGTTAACCGGTTAACGCAAGACGGAAAACAGTTTTCCAAGAGATTTCAAACAGTGTTAACCGATTAACGTATTTGGTTAACCGGTTAATGCAAGCCAGAAAGCAAATTTTGAACAGATTTCAAACAGTGTTAACCGGTTAACGCATATGGTTAACCGGTTAAAGCAAGGCAAAATTCACCCGTTCGGCTAACTCAGTGCTTTAAAGTATCAAGTGTTGATGCGAAAAACGACGTCGATTTTAAATGAATTGTTCATTAAAATTTTCGGCCAGGGGCGTTGCCCCCTTGACCCCCGTCCGCTGACCGGGCAGCGGACCCCTGGTTAACTCTGCGTAGTGTGATCGGTCTTCGAAATTTAATTTGGTTTTAATTAATTAAAATAATTAAAATTGATAATAATAATAATGTGTTTATTATTGTCTTGTGGTGATCGGTTATGGCCTTAGTTTTCCTTTATGTTATTTAGGTTTTTTAAAATACGACCTGCGTGTCGTGCCTCTCTTTTAATCTCTCAATGTAACTTCTTTTCTCATCTCACTCCCTCGTATGTAAAACAAGTTTCTTTTATGTAATGTAATGATATGAAGAAAGCAAAGAAGTCAGGGCCAAAGGAGGACAACCTTGAAGATCTTGCTTGGAGAAGCTTAGATCGTTGTTAGGTTAGCTTAGGTTCTCTCATTGGCTTGGAAGAACAATTGCGCTAGGGGCCATAACTGTTTCATTATGTATGTATGTATGTTGATGCATGTGAGAGGCGATTTATATGATAAATAAGACGGTGAGATCAGAAAAATTGCAATTCCCTCAAATTAAATATTAAGTTTATGCTTTCCAAGTTTTAACTAACACTCATCAAGACTAGTATCGGATAATGTAGGTTTCGCCTACGCGAGGTGCATGTTCTATATTAGTAAGGTGCGATGGGATAATTGTAATATCCAACTGTTAAAGCAATGGGTCAAACTTAACTAAACAAATTATAATAATATTATATGTGTTTGCTTTCCAAGTTTTAGCACTCATCAAGACTAGTATCGGATAATGTAGGTTTCGCCTACGCGAGGTGCATTTTCTATATTGGTAAGGTGCGATGGGATAATTGTAATATCCAACTGCTAAAACGATAGGTCAAACTTAATTATAATAATATTATATATGTTTAGAACCAAGAGTTGGGAATAATCCATATGATGGATTGGAATAAGGAGTTATTCACCCAACTGAAATTTTCGAGAGTTGTATGAGATACAATTGGAAGGAGTTCCTACCTAAATAACCTAGTTTTGTGTAATCCGCCTACGCGGACTTAAAACGAAGTGAAATATGGATCTCGACCCACTAGAAAATCTTCCAACGGGATTTTCCGAATCAAATGATGAGGGTCATTTGTTTTGAGTAAAATAGTGGGAGCATATTTAATTAAAGGCCTAATTAAATATGTCAATGATACTTATATTTTCATTAATCCTTATGTAGATTACCATAACAACAAACACCTCTAACAACATCTTGCGATCAATCCTTGAGAAGGAAAAATTGTCTGGGACAAATTTTCTAGATTGGTACCGAAACATGAGGATTATCCTCAAACATGAAAAAGGGAAAGGCAAGGAAGTTGTCAAACCCAAACCCATTATTGCTGCTTTGAAGCCTAGTGGAGGCATAGCAAAAGAAGGCACCTGCTTCCATTGCGGTAAGACCGGACACTGGAAGAGGAACTGCCCAAAGTACCTGGAAGATAGGAAGAATGGAGTAGAGACTCCAACTTCAGGTATTTTTGTTATTGAAATTAATTTATCTACTTCTGCATCATGGGTATTAGATACTGGATGCGGTTCTCACATTTGTATAAATGTGCATGGACTAAAAAGGAGTAGAGATTTGGCAAAAGGTGAAGTCGACCTACGAGTTGGCAATGGAGCAAAGGTTGCTGCCTTAGCTGTAGGAACTTATGAATTGACTTTACCTAGTGGTTTAATAATTCAGTTAGAGAACTGTTATTATGTACCAACAATTAGCAGGAATATTATTTCCGTTTCTTGTTTAGACAAGTTCGGTTTTTCATTCATAATAAAGAACAATTGTTGTTCAATTTATTTGAATGATATATTCTATGCTACTGCTCAAATGAACAATGGATTATATGTCCTTGATCTTGAAGTGCCAATTTATAACATTAATACTAAAAGGATGAAACCTAATGAGTTAAATCCAACTTACCTTTGGCATTGTCGATTAGGCCACATAAATGAGAAACGCATTTCCAAACTCCATAAAGATGGATTGTTGGACTCTTTTGATTATGAATCATATGAGACATGCAGATCTTGTTTAATTGGAAAGATGACAAAATCTCCATTCACAGGAAAAGGTGAAAGAGAGAATGATCTTTTGGCCCTTATACATACTGATGTATGTGGACCACTGAACATACCAACCAGAGGAGGTTTTCAGTACTTCATCACATTCACTGATGATTTCAGTAGATATGGTTATGTGTATTTAATGAAACACAAATCAGAGTCCTTTCAAAAGTTCAAGGAATTCAAGAATAAAGTACAAAACCAACTAGGTAAGAATATTAAAACTCTTCGATCAGATCGAGGTGGTGAGTATTTAAGCCTAGAGTTTGATGACCATCTGAAAGAGTGTGGGATCCTATCCCAACTCACTCCTCCTGGAACACCCCAATGGAATGGTGTATCTGAGAGAAGAAATCGAACCCTGTTAGACATGGTCTGATCCATGATGAGTCACGCCGATCTTCCAAACTCCTTTTGGGGACATGCACTATTGACAGCAGCTTACACACTTAACCGTGTTCCATCCAAAAAGGTTGAGAAGACACCATATGAGATATGGAGTGGTAAGAAACCACATATGTCTTACATGAAGATTTGGGGTTGTGAAGTTTATGTGAAATGACAAATTTCAACTAAGCTTGAGCCCAAATCTGACAAATGCTTATTTGTGGGGTATCCTAAAGAAACAAGAGGGTATTACTTCTACAATCCTTCTGAGGGTAAAATGTTTGTCGCTCGAAATGGAGTTTTCCTAGAAAAGGATTTTATTTCCAAAGGAACCAGTGGGAGGAAAGTAGCGCTTGAAGAAATTCAAGAATCACAAAGCATCGATACACCTATGGGGGAATTAGAGCAGGAAACACAAGTGGTTGTGGAAGAGCAACTTGCTCAAGTAGAACAAGACCAGCGTAGGTCAAGCAGGATACGTCACTTACTTGAGAGATATGGATATCTCATAACAGATCAAGGTGATGTATTACTCATGGATCAAGATGAGCCTGTGACCTACCAAGAGGCCATAACTGGTCCCGAGTCTGAGAAGTGGCTAGAAGCCATGAAATCTGAAATGGATTCCATGTACACAAACCAAGTTTGGACCTTGGTAGAGCCTCCTGTAGGAGTTAATCCTATAGGATGCAAGTGGGTCTTCAAAAAGAAGACTGACATGGATGGTAAGGTACATAACTATAAGGCAAGACTGGTTGCAAAAGGATATAAACAAATTCATGGGGTTGACTATGATGAAACCTTTTCACCAGTTGCAATGCTTCAATCTGTTCGGATTTTACTTGCTATCGCTGCATATCATGATTATGAAATATGGTAGATGGATGTCAAAACTGCTTTCCTTAATGGGAATCTTCTTGAGGATGTGTACATGACACAACCTGAAGGATTTGACATACCAGAAGAAGCCCAAAAGATATGTAAGCTACAAAGATCAATCTATGGATTGAAACAAGCTTCCAGAAGCTGGAATCATCGTTTTAATGAAACGGTAAAACAATATGGATTCATCAAGAACGAAGATGAGCCTTGTGTCTACAAGAAGGTTAGTGGGAGCATGATCGTGTTCCTGGTGTTATATGTAGATGACATATTACTCATTGGAAACGATGTCCCTACCCTGCAACAAGTAAAGTATTGGTTGGGGAAATGCTTTTCTATGAAGGACCTAGGTGAAGAAGCCTATATATTAGGAATCAAAATCTATAGAGATAGATCACAAAAACTGCTTGGCCTAAGTCAGAGTACATACATAGACAAAGTGCTGAGATGCTTTAATATGCATGATTCCAAGAAAGGATTCGTACCTATGCAACATGGCCCGTGTCTATCAAAAGCACAATCCCCTTCAACTAAGGAAGAAAGGGATCACATGAATAAGATTCCATATGCATCTGCAATAGGATCTATCATGTATGCCATGTTATGTACTCGACCAGATGTCTCGTATGCTTTAAGTGCAACGAGTAGGTACCAATCTGATCCTGGTGATGCCCATTGGGTAGCTGTCAAGAATATCCTTAAGTACTTGAGAAGGACTAAGGACTCATTCTTGATATATGGAGGTCAGGAAGAGTTGGCTGTAATTGGATACACCGACGCTAGCTTCCAGACAAATAAGGATGACTTTATATCGCAATCTGGTTATGTGTTTTGCTTAAACGGTGGCGCTGTGAGCTGGAAAAGTTCAAAGCAAGATACAGTTGTTGATTCTACAACCGAGACCGAGTATATTGCTGCCTCAAGTGCAGCAAAGGAAGTTATTTGGATCAAAAAGTTCATTAGTGAACTTGACATAATCCCTAGCATTGTGGATCCCATTGGTCTCTATTGTGATAACGATGGTGCTATCGCACAAGCTAAGGAGCCCAGATCTCACCAACGATCCAAACACATACTTAGGCGTTATCATCTCACTCGAGAGATAATAGATAGAGGAGATGTGAAAATATGTAGAGTACCTACACTTGACAATATTGCTGACCCACTGACAAAGCCTCTTGCGCAGCAGAAGCATGATGGCCATACTAGATCAATGGGCATTACGGGTATGCCTGATTGGCTCTAGTGCTAGTGGGAGATTGTTGGTGTAAGCCCTAGAGGCCAATACTTTTGGTACTTGTATCGAATTATTTATTAATAATTAAAAGGCTTTTTTTAATTATGTTTGATTAATAAAGTCCCTAGAATAGCTAGTCCGTTTAATGTATCAAGTATGACTTAATCATGAGATCACATTAAACATAAGGACACTATTTTTAAAGCATCCGTAGTCGAGATTTATTGTGAAGTGGGATAACATTAAAGCATTAAGACTATTATGTTTGTAGACTGATGATCACATCTCATGGATCATGGATAAAGAGTTATCAAGTCTTAAACACAGGTATGAATATTAAGAGTAATATTTATACCGGATTGACCCGCTATGAGAATACTATATAGAAAGTTATGCAAAGTGTCATAAGTTATTCTCATGGTGATAATGGTGTATACCACTCTTCGACCTGAAACCACTGTGGACCCTAGATGTAGAGTTGAGTGCTTTATTGTTGATCCAACGTTGTCTGTAACTGGATAACCATAAAGACAGTTGATGGATACTCCACGAAGCATGCTGAGGGACATGAGTGGCCTAGATGGAATTTGCCCATCCTGCGTAACAGGATAAATGTCTATGGGCCCAATATTGAAATGGACAAGGATGACACGGTCTATACCTTGTGTTCAATATAGACATAAGGGAAAAGGGGTAATTATACACATAATTATTATCACAGGAGGTTTTGTCAGATCACATGACATTTTCGTGTCTTGGGTAACAGTGATGTGTTGCTAGATACCGCTCACTGTTTATTATGTTAAATGCGTGATTTAATATAATAGCCAACGTCGCGAAAACCTACAGGGTCACACACAAAGGACGGATTGATGAGAAATAGAGTAACTAAGGAACACCGTAAGGTACGGTGCACTTAAGTGGAATACGAAATATGGTAAGGTACCACACGCTTAAGTGATTTTGGGCATATTATAAGATATGAGTCAAAATACACTTAAGTGGGCTTTTTAGCTTGAAGCCCACACAAATGGTTCTATAAATAGAACCCTTGGGTAGAAGCATTGTCACTCACACTCAAGTGAACTCTAATTGGAATTTCGTTTCCCTCTCTCTCTCACTCAAAGCCTTCATTCATAACAGCTAGCACTGAGATTGAAGGAATCCATTCGTGTGGACTGAGTAGAGACGTTGTCATTGTTCAACGCTCGTGATCGCCACAAGAGGTAACGATTCTATCACTGATCATGCCCATTCGTAAGGATCACTAAATGGAGAAATTTTTAAATTTCGCTGCGCCTTGGGTGGAAATTCTCCTTCATTTAGGACAATCATGGATCTTGTTGCACATTATGATTTGGAACTCCACCAAATGGATGTCAAGACGACATT
This sequence comes from Lathyrus oleraceus, assembly GCF_024323335.1. Taxonomy (NCBI): domain Eukaryota; kingdom Viridiplantae; phylum Streptophyta; class Magnoliopsida; order Fabales; family Fabaceae; genus Lathyrus; species Lathyrus oleraceus. The sequence continues at coordinate 99,877,166 of NC_066583.1, read as the reverse complement.
CCTCAATGGAAACGTTTATGAAACAATTTATATGGTGTAACCAGAAAACTTTGTGTTAGGAGACTCGAAGAATATGGTTTCCAAATTGACAAAATCCATTTATAGACTGAAGCATGCGTCTCGTCAGTGGTACCACAAGTTTCATGAAGTGATTCTCTCATTTGATTTTGAGGTGAATGTTGTTGAAGATCGTGTGTATCACAAATTCAGTGGAAGCAAGTACATTTTCATGGTCTTGTATGTAGATGACATACTGCTTGCCACAAATTATATAGGCATGATGCACGAAACTAAGAAATTTTTATCAAGAAATTTTGAAATGAAAGATGTTGATGATGCCTCCTTTGTATTAGGAACTCAGATACATCGATACCGGTCTAATGGTATTGTAGGATTATCACAAATGAGCTATATCGAAAAGGTTTGACATGCAGGAATGTAAACCAGATGATACTCCAATCTCTAAGGGAGACAGATTTAGTCTTAATAAATGCCTAAAAGGAAACTTAGAAATTCAATAAATGCAAAAGATTCCTTATGCGTCAGTTGTATGAAGTCTAATGTATGCTCAAGTATGTATGCGTCCAGATATTGCGTTCATAGTTGGGATGTTAGGCAGATATTTGAGCAATCCATGAATGGATCATTAGAAAGCAATCAAAAAGGTTATAAGGTATTTAAAGAGAACAAAAGATTGTATGCTCACATATAGGAATTCATATCAGTTAGAGATCGCTAGATACTCTGACTTATATTTTACGGGAGGCTAAGACAATAAAAGATCCACTTTAAGCTATATCTACATGTCGGCTAGTGGTGCAGTTTCTTGGCGCAGTGCTAAGCAAACTCTTACAAATTCATCCATCATGGCAACAAAGTTTATAGTATGTTATGAGGAATCCAACCATGGGTTTTGGACGAGGAACCTTATCATTAGGATGCAAATTATGGTAGTAATTAAAAGGCCACTTAAGTTATACTGTGACAACAAATCAATCGTCCTGTATTCCAACAATAATCTGAGCTCGACCAAGTCAAAACATATTGACATCAAATTCCTAGTTGTTAAGGAAATGGTACAAAGTGGACATATTTCTATAGAAAACTTGGAGAGAAACTCCATGATAGCAGATCCTCTTACAAAAGGTATTCCACCCAAGGTCTTTCATGAGCACACTGCTCGCATGGGTGTTATACCGTTAGAGGAGTCTTGGTTTAGTGAGAGTTAGTCATTTATGAATTTTATGTTATGTGTTTAGTATTAAGTATGCATACTATGATTTTGGATATTTTTCAATTAATAAAGTTTGATATTCAGCAATTTAGGTTTTGTGCAATGAAGTTGTTGAATGATTTCACTAAAGTAAAGTAGGACTAGTTGAAAATTGACATATTCATACCAACTTCATGTGATTTTCATGTTGTACATTTTATGATGGATCTATGTCATTTAGTTGTGTCACTATTGATGTCATCATTGAAGGGTTTATTTATGATTGATATAAAAAAAATCATTTTGATTCTGTATATTGGCACAACTAATGGACAAGATAATTTGGATATGCTTAAGGAATATAATGGCGAATTTTGAGCTCATAAAATATAACACACGTGTGTATAATTATATATGTGACTAGTGGGAGATTGTTAAAATTTTGGGTCACAATTGTAATATTCATGTGTTAGGGCCATTATGTAATTAGTCAAAGCTGCAATGGTCTAATTAATAATAAATTTGTTGCTAAAAGCATAAATAACATAAAAGGAAAGATTATTGTGTAGATATCACAAGTCAATATCTAATTCGATGAGGGGTCAAATTAGATTATTGAACTCTAAGAAATAACCCTAAGGTTATTTATAGAGGTTATGGTCCCCATTTGTAGACAACGTGAAATCGGCTCATCAGGAAATTTTTCTTTTCATCCCCATCAGAGGAGATTCAAGTAGCCATAAGAAACTCTACAATTGGAATATCACATACTTATTAACTTTCAACTATTTTCAATGACAAATTTAGGTATGCTTCCACTTTCATTCTCATAATTGTATTCGGGTATGGGTATAAGGGATATGAATCAATCACATATCTGACTCATAGAGATTTTTTTAGAGTTATGTTCTTGATTTCTATATCGATAGAAATCATAAGGTTATGAATAGATCCAACTGACATAACAAATCAACATTTTCTTCTTCCAATCGTTTAAAGAAACTCTATGAAAATCTTCTCTAGGAATACATGACCAACTAATAGAATGATGAGTGTTTGGTTCATTTGGTTGTACCTTCAACATATTATAAGTTGTGCATGATTCTTTGGTTCACTCCTGCACAATAGTTGAGATAAAAGACTTCATAGAGAAATCTAGAAATGGTAATCATGTAAAATTAAAGAAACGAAAATTTTCTACTTGATTTTCTTTAAGAAATCAAATTCTACGAATAATCTTAAATGCAAATGAAAAAAACTGAAATTGAAAAGGATGACATATTAATATTAGAACTCACTGGCTGATGTTCCTCCGATTGCCTAGTTGTGTGAAGAGTTTAAAATTCTCATAAAGAATGTTCCAATATCCTAACACACCAAAACACAGGAGCTATTCTTAGAAAATTGAAAGGTATGTATAAGGGAATTGAATGATTATTATCCTCAAGTTATACCTCCAACACATTAAAATTGGTAAAAATAAGTAAATTAGCTTACACCAATAAATAGAAAATAAACATAACTTTATGAAAATTTAGTGAAAAATAGATTGGTAATCTTCAATGTCCATGAAGAACACCTTATAAGTTGGATCACTCATGACTTCACACTGCATTTGAGTTCCGACAACAACTAGGATATGTGTATTATAATGAAATTCAACTATGTCATTTGCTTAAAAAAAAAGAAGAGAATTTCAAAAAAATAAAATTGGGACCATTCATAAAATTAAATACAGTTTAGAATACAAAAACCTAAGTTCTTCACCTAGTTGTTTAATTGGTTTGTCGAAAAGGTGAGTCAACAAAAGATGTTTTGAATCCCCCTGCATATTTTGTATAGAAAAAAATGATACAACAACTATATCAAATTAACAAGGAATTATGTGGATCTTATTGACAAGCAGGAATAAAAAAACAAAAAAACATAAAATAAAATCAAAATACAAGCATAGCGCATTCTAGCAGGCTTCTTGAATACTTTCTAAAATCTAGAACTCACTGAAACTTCTAGAACATTCTGCGAGCAAGAGATAAATTAAGGGAATCAAACTTTTATAAAAGAATCAATACCTAGTAAAAAAATGAAATGAAGATGAAATCATGGAAACTCTAATGATCGATATATATATATATATATATATATATATATATATATATATATATATATATATATATATATATATATATATATATATATATATATATATATATGAATGGAATTAATGGTCAAAGAAGGAGAAGAAATACTGAGGAAAAAGAGAATAAAAAAGGTGATGGCTAGGTTTTGGGAAAGATAAGAGAAGTGAGAAAGAAAAGTTAGAATAATGTTTAATAAATTATAAATAATAAAATATTAATAAAATAATTCCGAACCAACCAAATTAATACTATAGTGTCATGTCTGCTAAACTTAAAAGATTTTGACAAAATTTAATAGAAAGACCTGTGGCTAACGGGACATATTTAAAGGACTTAAAACGAACGTTTATTAAATAAATGACCAACGTAAAATATAAAATTAAATTAAAAGATTAAAGGACGCATCATTAAATCTTTTTCATTGTACCTATAATATATCGAAAAATAATTGAATGTGTGTAATGACAATGAGAAGGAAAACACAACCATTTAGGGTTCATTTCGCTCTAAAAAAAGTTAAAATTGCTTTCCTTTTAAAGTAATTTCTCGTAATTTCTCATTTTTCTTCTAACTTCAAACATAATTATAATTACTCTTTTATCTAGTTTCATCTCAATATAAGTTAGTTACATTAACTTAACTGAATATAGAAAACTTTAACAAATTTTAAATTAAAAATAAATTGCTTTAACAAATTTTAAATTAAAAATAAATTGATTATATTTACTTAAGTTAATGTAGATTTATATCTCTATTACTTCCCACAAATTTAAGGTGGCTTTGAATAAATCCCTTTAAGTTTGGTTCTTAGGTTTTGAAATGCCAAAATTTTCAATGGTTTGTTGAGTGTGTCTGCAATCTAAATTAGACATGTGTTTGAGGGTTATCTTCTTGTACATAATGTGTTTCTTATTTAGAGAATTGAATTATGGAAGCAGAAGAACACTTAAGTTATCACATAAAATTGCGAATTTTTTACAAAAACAACCCACTTTTTAAAGGAAATTCCCCAAATACCTCTGGTTTCAAAAAAATTCTCAAACTACCCCACTTTTAGGAGGAGACGCAAATTCAATTGGCGACTCCTCTTAAATGCTTGAATGGATGCGCCAATTGGATTGGCTAGGACATGTGCCCTAGCCAATTGGATTCGCGCCCATGTGTGTAAGTTGATAGGAGGCACCAATTGGATTGGCACCTCAGTGTAAAATGCAACTTTTTTGGTAAATGGTATACGTGATAGATAAATTTGAAATAAGACCAATTGATATTAATAAAATTTTCCGTTTACACAAAAAAGCCTAATGGTGATGACCGGGATCACCTAACCGACCTCCGGTCCCACATCCTCTAGCTACCCTAACATGTGGCCCTAATCCACATTGATGATTCAGTACCGATGTTTGAGCATTTGAGGGGCCAGGAGCATCACTACCAACTACAAGAGAAGGCCTGTTGAGGTAGTCAGACAAGTCGACATAGTCTTCAGTATGCACCGATGGTGTACCGTTGTAGCTGAGTTCATGACCCATGCCAGAGAAGTTGGGTTGTGGTTGACTCATTGATGGGCGATCGGGACGGTTAAAGGGAGACATGGGTGTGAATGATGCGTCGAGGAAAGGTTGGAATGGTTGTTGGGGTGTTTGGTAGAGATAGGGTTGTTGGATGTTTTGGTTTTGTGAGGTTTGGGCTTCTTGGTTATGGTAGGAGGAGGGCGGTTGGTGTTGAATGATCGTTGGGTGTTCTGGCTAAGGCGACTTTGGTAGGGTAATGGGGTGGGTGCGAAGCGATGTTGAGTCTCAGGTTGATGGTCAATTTGTGGTGGTGGTATGGGGAATGCTCTTGGTATTGGGGTTGGGTGTATGACATGTTTTGGTTGTATGTTTGTGTGTTGGTTGAACGAAACGTTTGACGGACAGGGGATTATGTGTATCCGGTCTGACACTATTGTTGGGGGTTTGATGTTGAGGTTTCAGGTGTGTAAGTCATCTAGCGTGGGTCGTACATGTATATATCCTCAGCGATGAACTAAAAATCAACTGATATGTACCAAGCCATATAAGTACGACTTGGTTTTTCTTCAGTTGGCATGACTGCGTCAGTTAACACATGGTCATGGCGGTGCTTCCATTTGCGACACTCCGATCTTGCGAAGCTTTGCCATGGATTGAAGTTCCATTGGTCGTTAACTTTGTGCAAATTCCATTCTCCTAGGCTAGCTGGGGGATCTGGGATGTTTTGGGGCATACCAAACTGCAACTTCACACGATCACTGTTGTGCATCTCCACAGTTGTGAACCATATTATCGGTGTGCATGCAGTCCATACGGCCGCGTCTTCGGCGTTAACCTCATGGTCATGATCCAAATTAAGGTATGGATGTCAGATGAACTGAAATGTGAAAGAAGATAGGATTATAATCTAGGTAGAAGAAGTTAACAAATTATAACGAAATAATTAAGTTATTATCCTTACGTCTGTCGGTCGAAGGTGATCTAACAGATTGCGATACTGAGTAATACAGTGTCTTGGACATCTGTTGTAACTCATACCACGTGCAGACCATCTACACCAAAAAGGTAAAAATATTAGTTAGAAATAATAATCTTTAAAGAAGTAAGTAAAGATATAGTAATTTAAACAACTTACTTTTGTGCATACGGAAATGTGAAAGGGTTGTTGTTGACGGGTGCTAGGGACGGTAGTCTTGACCAACCCCATGCTTGTAGCAAAACAGCACATCCAGAAAATGTAGATGTGTCTTTGTGTGAGTTTTTGCATACGGAGATATAGAGATAGGCTAGACAAGCAGATCCCCAATTGTAACTTCATACTCTATCTATATGTCTAAGTAAAGGTAAATACATAATATGCATGCTAGAACCACTACCTTCGGGAAATAAAAACGAACCAATTAACAGCATAATGTTACACCTAGTTTTTATTATTCGAGCATCTTCGGTAGAATGCTCATCTAAGTATAAACTATTATAGTACGACTTAAGGCGTGAAAATAATATACCTTGACCTCTTGCGTTATCATCTAACAAATCAGTCTCCAAGAGATCCATGCAAATTGAATTTGCATAGTTGGTTTTACCATTAACAGCCTTACCTTCAATCGGAAGTCCCAAAAGCATGTAGACGTCTTCTAACGTCACAGTACACTCACCGGTTGGGAACCAAAATGTGTGTGTCTCTGGTCGCCATTTTTCGCATAAATCTAGAATGAATTTGTTATCTACGGGCCAAGATAAAATCTTGCTTATATGACCAAAACCGACGAGTTCAACATAAGGTTGAATCATCGGGTCTATATGGACATATTCGTGGACCCGAGTCCGGAACCTTAATACATCCTATAAAAGAAAGAACAAAAACCTTGACTAAGTTGGTATGTTAAAATAAAAGGGGGTTGGTGAAGATGAAACTACAAGAAGTTGTTGCAGATGAAAGAAAAAAAGTTAACAAAAGAAAAAACGTACATATGTTGCGATGTTTGCAACCGTTCCTCTATGTGATTCGCCCATTGTAAGGATAGACATTTTGTCGGGGGGTTGGTGCAGATGAAACTAGAAGAAATTGTTGTAGATGAAATTGTAGAAGAAGTATTGTAGAGGAAGTGGTGAGAGTGATGGTGTGGAAGAAATGTTGATGGATTGGATGTATTTATAGGCAAATGAATGAGAGCATGAAAAGTTGTGCTTGCATGGTGTCTCCACTTGAATTGGCGCCCATGTACAACTTCTACATGGTGTCGCCATTCAAATTGGCACCTCCATAGGGACATGCATGCAAGACCTAGGTCTGATTGCTTGGTTTCGAGGTCTGTATGCATGATTTGACAAGGTGTCTCCAAATGGATTGACGCCCATGTGCAAGGAATGAATGGGGGCGCCAATTCATTTGGAGTGTGTGTCTGCATGTTTGACATGTGGTTGTCCTCTCTCTTGCATGCTAAACATGTCACTTCTTAGTAGCTTGCATGGTTGACACATCATTTCGGACGATCTTGCATGTGCGATACGTCATTTCGAACTAGCTAACATGTGAGACACTTCACTCCCTTATTGAAGTGTCTTACTATCAACATCCAAGACACTTCACTCACATTCATCTGCAGCAAGAAAATAGTTTTCATCTGCACAATGTCATCTTCACCAAAATACAGTGTCAACATTCGCTGCAACGGTGAAACATACGAGTTTGAGTTATATGGTTTTTGTTTTCGAAACACTGATACCATTACACTCACGATCAAGAGAAATGCAACCTTCTTGCATTTGAAAAAAAGAATACAATCCTGTATAGGATCGGGTATTGTGTCAAAGATCACGTATCAAAATCCAATATTTTTTGAGAATAGACAATGCAAGTTTTTCCCGCTTAAGGTATGAGACGATGAAGATGTTGAATACATTTTTGTTAGTCATGAACATTCAGATTGCAACTGTATTGAGTTGTACATTACTCTTCAACCATGTATACCGTCTTAGCAGTCTCAAATAACCATTCAGGACGAATCTGGTGAATTTGATCCACAATGGTCAGATGGCGTCAACCCAGAAGCAGAAGCAGAAGTAGACGTCGTTGATGAAGAAGAAGAGGAGACCGAGATACAGGTTAATCAGATGCTGAACAACGACATTGAAGATGATGATCAACCACCACCAATACCTCCTAGTCATGTCTACAATCCGCCTCAACATATGACAAATTTGGATCTGCACGACAATGATATATCCAACAGTGTTTTCTATAACCCGTATCCACGATCAGAAGGCGAATTAAAGGTGGGAGACATGTTTTGTACCAAAGAAGAATGTGTGCGAGCTATCAAAAAATTCCACATGAAAAACTCTGCTGATTTTACAGTGAAACACACTGATTCAAGAAGGTATGTTATCGAATGTCATAACATCCTTTGTAAGTTTCGGTTGGCTGCGTCTTGCAAAAAGAAAAACGACTCTTGGGAGATCGCTTCAATAGACCCACCTCACAATTGCATTGCAACTAATGTTGAACAAGATCATCGTAAACTAAACGCTGCATTGATATGTCAAGACATTCTACTGTTGGTTAATAAAGACCCATCAATGAAGGTGAGTATAATTATATCCCATATCAGAACAACATATAATTATACTCCATCTTACAAGAAATCCTGGACTGCGAGGACAAAGGCTGGGGACAAAGGCTGTTGAACAGGTATTCGATAACTGGGAGGATTCATATAAAGAATTGCCACGGTTTTTATGGGCACTAAAAACATATGTCCCATGAACTGTGGCAATTATGGAGACATTGTCAGCGATGATGCCAGACGGAACCTGTGTTACAGGTAATAGAATCTTTCATCGTCTCTTTTGGGCGTTTGACCCATGTGTCAAAGGTTTCACATTCTGCAAACCTATTATTCAAATTGATGGCACTTGGTTATACGACAAATACAAGGGTACTTTGCTTATGGCGGTTGCACAAGACGGAAACAACAATGTCTTTTCCATTGCCTTTGCTCTGGTTGAAGGTGAAACGGCTGGTGGATGAGATTTCTTTCTTCGATATCTCAGAACGCATGTGGCTCCACAAGCCAATCTCTGTTTGATTTCTGATAGACATGTTGCCATTGAGAGTGCCTACAACAACCATGACAACGGATGGCATGATCCTCCTTCTACCCATGTCTATTGCATCAGACACATTGCATAAAACTTCATGCATGCTATAAAAGATAAGAATCTTCGCAAGAAGGTGGTGAATGCTGGGTATGCTCTAATTCAGCCGTCATTTCAATATTATCATGATGAAATTAGACTGTCTAATGAAGACGCAGGGAGATAGCTAAATAACATACCAGTAGAGCAGTGGACAAGGGCATTTGACAGAGGTTGTCCATGGGGCCACATGACAACAAACCTTGTGGAATGCATGAACGGGGTATTCAAAGGAATTCGAAATCTGCCGATAACCGCCTTGGTAAGATCGACCTATTATAGGTTGGCTTCTACATTTGCAACCAGAGGTGAAAGATGGAGCGCGATGTTAATGTCCGGGCAAGTGTTCAGTGAGTGTTGCATGAAGGTCATGAAAGAGGAGAGCATCAAAGCGAGCACACACGCTGTAACAGTATTTGACCGTCATAGGCAAAATTTCAGCGTCTAGGAAACAATGGACCACAACGAGGGGAGACCAAATTTAGCCTATGCTGTTAGACTAAACAGAAGTTGGTGCGATTGTGGAAAATTCCAGGCTTTCTGCATTCCTTGCTCCCATGTCATTGCAGCATGTGCTTATACTCGTCAAGACGCTTACAACCATTTATCTGATATGTACAACGCCGTCACCGTCATGAATGTATATAATCAAAGCTTCTCGGTACTACCAATGGAGGAATACTGGCCTCCATATGAAGGTGATATCGTTTGGCACAACGACGAGATGCGTAGAAAGAAAAACAAAAGTCAAATAACACACATATTAGGACAGAAATGGATTCAACAAATAAAATGATAAGATTATGTAGTATATGTCGTCAACCAGGACAAAACAAGAACAACTGTCCCAATCGAGGAGCATCATCTGGGTCTTAAGCTTTTTGTAACATTGTATTTCTGTAACCTTCAATCATTATATATCATTAACTTTTTGTTACAACGAGGTTTACAACAAACATCGGTACAAAATAAGCTATCTGAAAATAAAAATATTTCTAACTGATTACAACAATCAAATTGATGTCATCTCGACCGAACATCATTTCCATAGCATCCTTATCAGTCTTCATTCGCACCCAACCAAATATACTGTCAAGTCACTCAATACTTCTAATTTTTTTTCCTTCTGGTATTTTCCCATCTAACCAACGAACCAGCTCCCTATTTAGTTGATCGAACTTAGTGATGTTCCAGAACAACATTAGCATCTGAGGTTTGTCTCTCGCATAAATCATCTTTCCGTATCGGCGATGAACACCAAACATGATTGCCAAATGATTAAATGAGATGTGGAACAATAACTCACACAACGCATTTATTTATAACAAAAAAATTGCATTTTACACTGAGGCGCCAATCCAATTGGTGCCTCCTATCAACTTATACACATGGGCACCAATCCAATTGGCTATGACACCTGCCCTAGCCAATTCAATTGGCGTCTGCATTCAATTTTTAAGAGGAGTCGCCAATTGATTTGAAATTAGGGGTATTTTGAGAATTTTTTTAAAAAATAGTTATTTTTGTAAAAAATTCCAAAATTGCAATGCTAACGCCTTATTTATTCTACTATATTCTATGAAAGACGTAACTTTTAAAATTGATTTAAAATGGTGAGGTACCAACCAATATATATTTAGTATGTGCATTAAACAAGTATTGCCCATAATATATTTTATAGTAGAATAGCCTTTCAAACCTTGTATAGTTGTTGAAGTTTCTTACTAAAATCTAAGTTGAATCTTTGTTTCAACATTCAATTTTGTGAAAACCACTAATAAAAAGTTTCATCTTCGTATAGGTCATGAATCCATCTAAATCACATTTATAATTTAATTCAATTTATAATAATTATGTTAATAAAAATTCAATTAATTATTAAAATATTTTCAATTCAATTTAAAATTATTATTTTTTTATAATTATCAATTAGTTTATAATAAGTTCACAATTATAAATCAATTTTATATTTTAAATTCTCTTAAAATCAATTTTTCTAATTTTTATTTTAGTTTAAGTAATACTTTTCAAAATATTTAAAAGAATATATTTTTTTTATTTTCAGAAAACAAATTGAATTTTATATTTTTTAGAAAAAAATATTTTTTTTCTGAAAAAAAATTTCAGAATCATTTTGTTTTATTTTTCTAAAACTTTTTTTTTAGTTTTTGGACAAAAAATTATTTTAAAATATATAATTTTTAATTTATAGAAAAAAATTGAATTTTTCATTTTTTGGAATAAATTTTTTTTAAGAAAAATAAAAATTTTGGAATAAAGAAAATAAATTTTTTCCAGAAAAAAAAGTTTGGAATAAAAGTTTCGTAAAACAAATTTTATTTTCATGAAAAAAATTATTCTTTTTATTCCAATTTTTTTTAAAATTTATTTCAAAATCTTCTTTTCTGAATATTTTTTCAAAAGTTTTTATACTGACTTTTTTTCTGAAAACAATTTTTTTTGTAAAAAATATATATTTTCTGAATAAAAAATATTTGAACTTTTCAAAATAAAATCAAAATTTTAATTTTGAAGAAAAAATTTTGGAATAAAATTTTCTAATTTAAAAAACAAATAGTTGAAAAAAATAGTATTTCTTATTTTTTGGAAGAATTCTTTTAAGATTTTTTTTGGAATAATATAATTTGATTAAACATGCACTAGACCATCCTAAATTTCATATAACTAATGTCAATGGCAAAATAAACAACTCAAGCGCGTGGGTCAGCATATTTAAATTTGAAGTATTGTTCACTTTGAATTTGAATGTGAGAATCTTCACTACTTTACTCTTTAAAAAATGCACCTCCTTGGATTAAATGAAATGTGGAACTATTTTGTCCTATCCCAAACAAATAATATGAATACAATAAACATAAAAAAACCATCGCACAACATATTTGAGAGAATCTGATCCTCATTCGGACAAATTTGAATTAAACACCAATCAAGTATAATTTGTCTACAAATACTATATCAACAACTAAAACATGATAATAAGCAAGCACAAATAATGTTTGCTCACAATCTTTGAGAGTTTTTATTTACAATTCATCATAAATTAAAACAAAATAGATGCTTGTAACTAGGCATGGCAACGGGGCGGGTCGGGGACGGTTTTTACCTCCCCAAACCCAAACCCGAATCCCCAAACCATCCCCATTCCCCGCCCCAAATCCAAACGGGGATGGAGAATCAAAACCCAAACCCGTTCCAAACGGGTTCGGGTTGGGTTCGGGTATCCCCGTCCCGCCACCATTCATCTAGTGAAATCAATTTTTTTAATAGAAACATTTATTTTTATAAAATAAAGTTACATTTCAAATAATAAAATAAAACATTCTAAAAAAATTTCATACATACATTTCAAATACTTTAAATATATAATAATGTACATAATGAAAATAAATAATAATGTACATAATGAAATAAACCGGACGGGTTCGGGGACGGGTTCGGGGTGGGTACTAGTGTCCCCATTACCCGACCCGTTCCCATATTTTAAAATGGGAGAAAATCCAAACCCGAACCCAAACCCAATCAAAGCGGGTTTTTCCCGTCAACTTCGGGGCGGGTTCGGATTGGTACCCGCGGGTACGGGTTATATTGCCATGCCTACTTGTAACACAACTTCAAAGGTTTTTACTGCATTGAGTTTTTCCAAGAGCAAGAAAATCGTTTTGGACATTAACGTGAAAGACAAAGAGTGTGCATTGTTTGCTAATAGCATGTAGTAGTTTGTATTATGTGTAATATTGAGAGAGCTTTCTATCAATGTAATGTATTTAACTGAGTTAAAAACTAAAACTAAAGGGAAAAAGTATGTCGTTGTAAAAATAGATTGAAAATGAGTGGAAGATGTGTGCTAGATATAAGCAGAAGATGAATGCTATGATCACAGTCCAATCTATTAATGCCACACTACCTTTTTTTAATCTTTACCTGCTCATTGGTTTTGGTTACACGTGACTGCGGCTCCGGCTACTGGGATTTGACTTTTGCAAGTAAATCATTTATCTGACTTCCTGTAAGTGTCTCATGCTCCAGAAGAGCATTTGCAAGTGCACGAAGCTCCTTTTCATGGGTGGTTAGGATAGTTTTTGCATTGTTGTAAGCTCTCTCCAGTAAGTTCTTCACTTCTTTCTCAATAAGCAGCCTAGTTTCTGAGCTCATACTTCTCCCATTATCATAGTAATTGTGAGTGACCGGACCAACTTCAGTACTCATACCATACCTTGTAACCATTTCCCTGGCCAATAAAGTTGCCTTTCCAAGATCTGAGGCGGCACCAGAAGTAACTTCACTTTCTCCAAAAATTAGCTCTTCAGCAACCCGACCTCCCATACAAACATCAAGCCTAGCAAGCATCTGTTTACGCGAGTAACTGGTCTGATCTTTGTCCGGCAGTTGAGAAACCATGCCTAGAGACCTCCCACGCCGTACAATAGTTGCCTTTTGAATAGGACGCGCACCATCAGTATATGTTGCCACTAAGGCATGGCCACTCTCATGGAATGCAATAAGCTTTCTTGACTTCTTAGACATAACACCTGATTTGTGTTCGCTTCCTATCATAATCTTCTCCCGTGCAAACTCTAAATCATGGATGCTCACGGCTTTGGCGCCGACCTTGGCAGCCCTCAGGGCAGCAACATTAACCAAGTTTGCAAGGTCAGAACCAGAGAACCCGGGTGTACACTGAGCAATGATCATCAGATCAACATCATCCGCCTTCAGAACCTGAATCATATTGGAGTAAGAAACAGATGTGAGAATTTTCCTTCTAAGTTTAACAATTCTATATTACATTATGCATTGCACCAATATAGCGCAAGCACACATACCTCAAAAAATTTAAGCCATTCAACCCAAAGATACAAGAAAAATATTCTTCCAATAGAGTAAGACAATACCTTTGACATCAGAGATTCCAAAATCTGTTGTCGTCCTTTTAAATCTGGTTTGGGAATAACAACACGGTGATCAAATCGCCCAGGTCTCACCAAAGCCTTATCTAGTGACTCCTCAAAGTTAGTAGCACCAATCACAATTATGCCTTCATTTTTTTTGAATCCATCTAGCTCAACAAGCAATTGACTAATAGTCACGTGCATTTGGTCATTTGGATTTCGTTTTCGACCAATAGCATCAATCTCATCAATAAAGATTACACAAGGGGCGCGCTTCTTTGCAGCAGTAAAAAGATCACTCACTCTTTGTGCACCATAACCAATATACATCTTTTCAAATTCACTTCCACTGCACAAGAAGAAAGGAACCCCAGCCTCTTCAGCAGTAGCTCTGGCCAACATTGTTTTACCAGTGCCAGGCGGGCCAACAAGCAAGACACCTTTTGGGAGTTTACCACCAAGACGAGTAAAGCGCTGTGAAAAGGGAACAAAGTTATCTCAAGATAGTACAAAACAATACAGAATCTGATCTTGAAGAAAATGATAAGAAAAAGATTGGACACCAATTAAAACAGTAACTGAGCCTGATGAGAAACATGATAAATGGAATTGCAACCAATGGCAAAAGCCTGTAGATAGAATAAATAAATATCTGGCTATAAATACTAGGGAACATGCTGGAATCTGTAGGGAATTAGAAGGTAGGGGATAATGAATACCAGTACAACACATGAATGAAAGAGGATAAAAGAGAGAGAAAATAACAGCATAAAAAAGAAAAAGGAAAACAGAAAGAATTACTGTGAAGTAAAGACATAAACCAGAATTACAAGAAAAGAGAGCAGGAAAAAAAGGAGAAAGAAATATACATAAAAAAACAGAATTAATTAGCATACAATGTGAGAAGAACGAGAGAGACGCAACATTGTTTGAAAGTTTGAAGAAACAGAATGAGAAACACAAATGAGAGTCTGAGAATTTGTTTTGGGGTTTTAAGTTTGAAGCATAACCCAAAAAGCTCTATTTATGCTTACAAACTCAGTCCAACTAATTTAACAGTTACCAACAGACAGTTATAACACTATAGCAGGCATATTTTAATATTGAGTTAGCATATTGAAAGGTACAACTCTAGTAAGTTAGGAAGCTTATAAAAAACCTAAGAATAAGAGTATGTTCTATATACATCAAATTTGTTTCGAAATTATCATCCAGAGCAATAGAACTGATTTCTCAACAACTTTGACTATTTGCCTCTTGTATTAAAACGACATTTTTCTTGTCAACAAAAGAATTATTACTATTTCATAAATTTGTATTAAAATTTCCACCCCAAAGAATAACAAAACTTCCCATTGCATCATATCAGTAATCAAAGGTATTGGAATAGCTTAGGACACATGTCAATCGTATAACTATTTCACTCGAGTGTGAGAAATGCATGCAAGAGAGAGAGAGAGAGAACATGTATTTATGCCGGAAAAGTCTACCTTAGGATCTCTTAGGTAATCAACAATTTCTTCAAGTTCAGCCTTTGCCTCATCCACACCTTTCACATCGCTAAATTTAGTACTTGTCTGCATATTGGGTTGCACTTCTTCATACATACCAAGTCCTAAGAAAGGTGAAAAGTGTTACAGAAAAAAAGGATAAAAAGACAAAACAGAGGACATGCCCATCAAGTTCAGATTGAATATTGAATCAAACTCAGTGGTTTGTAAGTTATGTTGACACAAAATACCTTTACTGATTCTTTGATACACGATGAAACCTCCTAAACCACAAACTAGGATGAAAGCCAGTGCAATTAACCAAATTGTATGCCATTGCTGGTCTTCGAAATTTCCAAGAATTTCATCTTTTGTAGGCTCTCTCACATTTCTAATTACAGCTAGGCCACCTGTACTACTTTCTTCCATTTTCACTGAACTAGAAATAGCTGAAGATTTAGATACCTCGGGTTGTATTTTTGGTCGGTAAACTGTGCAAAAGAATGGAATATTCAAAAAGCTGATTGAAAAAGTAGCTGAATAACAAATTTTGACAAGTGGATAATTGCAATGCCAAGTTTTCAATTCTGCAGGCACCATAGATATATATAAGATTTTGGATTTGGTACATCCGTCATTTATTAATCCCATCTATAAAATGCAACTTTTATGAAATTATACTAGTTCCTATCATGGTTTTAAATTGCGGACCGCGTCACATGATGCGGGGGCAATATTGCGGTTGTGGTAGTTGCCGCATCCGCAACAAGCCGCAATTGCGGTGTGATTGTAAATCACACTAAAAACCACATCATAACGCCGCAACGGCCACATCATAACACCGCAACGGACGCATCAACCCGCATCATGCCTCAACCGATTATGCCTTTCTTGTAAAAATTACTTGTTCTACGTTTCTTCCTCTTTATATTATAAATTTAAGGTATGTTTCAAAAGGATTAAAGATATTCAAAGTGATCGCGAATTTTTAATGAAATATATATATGAAAATTTAGAGAGAAAATGAAACATGTGTAAAACATAAAATAAATAATAAAGTATAATATTTTATGCTCATAAAAAACAAATTCATGCTGTAACGACCGCAATCCATATCGCAACAGCCACAATAACCGCAACCGCAGCCGCAATTTAAAACCATGGTTCCTATCACTTAATGAAAGGTCAAAAGAGGTATGATGATTGTGATTGAAGTACTTCCGCATTACTAGGAAGATAAAAGTAGGAGTCTCTTTTGTTCACAATGACTATAAGTGAAATCAAACTTCATAATCCCCAACAAAAGATTATGATTAAAGTTACCATAATACACAACAAGTTAAAGATTCTAAATGCAATGCAAATAGATCCACACCTTCAGTCTTTTAACTTGGATGAAAAACCTTAATTCCTTGAGCAAGGTTAGAAGATCAAACAGAGCAAAGCACAATGACATGCAAACATAGTCAATATAAAATGGAAAAATTCTAGCCAATTAGTCACCTCTTAGCAAATTCTTGAGAAATTCACTTTCTGCCAGCCTGTCAACTTTTACTAATGCTTCGACATATTTCGAAAACGCCAAATAATTCGTATGCAGAGATGGCTGACTTTCAAATGCTCTAATCATGACTTCAGGGTCACTTTGATCATGAGAGACTTCCTCAACATCAGATGAACCACTTGGTGGCCGGGCCAGATTTCCTAGAAATCTGAACTGAGATCTCTCCTGGGAGAAGAAATGCCTACTCCCTACATAAATTTGAGAGTAAGTAAAACAAGCAATAGCTAAAGCCAATAATAGTTTCCCAAGTACTTCAAACAAGCATACTATAAAAAGAGCAGCATGGCGTTTGTCTTCTATTTATGTATAGACTTTATTTTATATTGCTATAGTTTATGAATTACCTTGAAACTTATGGTGAGATTCATAATTTCGACTCAATAAATCTTTGATCATTCCAAATTCAGATCGATGCCTTTTCACCTGCAAACAAACAAGCCTGAACCTAAATGTATGCATTGATCCGATTACTATATCCCGAGTTCAAGAAAAACAAAAATCACACTGAATTAGTTAAAATGTAAAGTTAACATTGTAAACCCTAGCCTGCGTTCGAGTTTGAACGATTGAATAACTAAGCTGCTTTGCGAAACGTCTCCCAGCCATGTCGCCGTAATAGAGCAAAACGACTGGGATCAAAGGCGTTTTGGCGAAAGAAAATGGAGCAGTTGAGAAAATGCAGAAAACAGAGATGATGGAGGATGAAAAGAGAAACGCAGAACATGTATGAACTTCTCCGCCTAAGCAGAAATGATTTCAAGAATCACTATGTAACTGAATTCTGCATTGACTAACTAACTCACTGCTCCCGTTTTCTCTCTCTGCCACGTCATCATTGGTCAACTGGTTTCTCTTTTGAGTGTATAATTGTTACATTGAGTTCCGATTTCGCAAGCACAAGGACTCCGACACTTGAAGACTTCCTTTCCATGCCTTTTCCAATATCTTTATTAACTATAGTTAGTATATTAATTAAGAAAATTAGTTTAAAATAATTAATTTTTTTTATTTCGTTTACAATCAGTAAAATTTATTATAATATCTTTAATTATATTTGATCAATTAATTATAAAATTAAATGCTTTTACATTAATTGAAAGCTATACTAATAATACAAATATTAATTAATTTATAAATTAATGACTTTTGTTTATAATAGGAATCAATTTCTTTTCTTATAACTATGGGTGAAGAATGTAGTTGAAAATAAATAAAGGCATAATAATAAAATAATAATAAATATTACATAGAGTATTTATTTTTAGACATAAAAAATATATAAATGACACACTTTGAGACAAACAAATTAAATTAAAGTCTTTTAATTAAAAAAAAGATTATAGAGAAATTAAGAATATATTTGACCTATTTTATAAAGATAAAATATTATAAATAGAAAAAGAAAGAGTGGGAGGTTTCAACCAAGACCCACTTAAACACCACCAAATCTATAATTAGTCAATCCTAACTTATCATGATGCAAAAAGAAAATAGGAAGTAAAGAGATGTGTTCAACATCGAATTATATATTGTTGAGTTTATATATTTAGCTTAACATGATGAAAAAAAAAATAGGAAGTAAAGAGATGTGTTTAACATCGTATTATATATTATCGTATTATATATTGTTGAGTTTATATGTTCAGTTATCTCAATTAGATATGTAGTGATATATTCATAATTCAAAGATGTGATTATTTATAATACAAAAATTAAAATAATATGCAGTATGATAATTTGACATTATGCAGTTTTCAAAGTCTGAGTCATCTGGACTTATGTAGTATGTAGAATGCAGAGTTTAAAATATTGTGCATATGTGTTAATATTAAATATTATACAGTATAAAATGATTAGTATGAAGGTTGATTTTGTTGGTATAAATTCACTAATAAGGTTGAATTTGCTGATGTATATTTTCTAATAAGTCTTTGTAAAAAATTGAGACTGTTAATTTACAGTGATATAAAACTGAAGTGTCTAATTCTTGAATTAAAAATTGATGTGTTTAATATATTATAGTATAAGAAAATGTATTGATGTATAAAAGATTCATCAAATTCTGGCAAATAAAATAACTGTTTCCATTGAAAATCTATATAGTGGAGGCAAATAAGATATGCCATTAACTTATTAATGCATAAATTTGTCACATATAAAATTGAATTAATGCACATCATGATTATTATACAAAAGATATTTAGATGAAATGATGTGATAATAAAAGGGGTTATTTGATATAATGATGTATCGGAAAAGAGTTACAATTAAATGACTCCCCTATTTAGTACAACATTGCAGGTAATATCAAAATAAATCTTCATCATAATTGTTGGATTTTCAACAACATTCAATTCATTCCTATCAAAGAAAAAAGGAAATTCCCATAATATTGTGCTTTCGTTTGGTTTGTTGTATGCTACACATGTGTTAGTGGTAAAGGATAGTTTGACTTTAAAGTTTACTTGCATAAAATATTTTGTTGTAAAAATAACCAATACAAATTTGTGAATTTAGATAATATGAAGATTTTTTTTTAAAATAACCAGTATTTTCAAAAAAAATCCAAAAGAATTATTATTTTATTTTTTCCCCCAAAATAACCATCTTTCAAAACAGATGGGTCGGATGAACTGACACATCCATTTTGCATTAGGAGGAGGCGCCAGTATCACTGACGCATGTATTGAGAGCAATGAATGCTGACGCCAAGTGTGTTGGCGCATGCATTTTGGCTCATGAAGAGGCGCCAATGCCTTTGGCGCCTACATGTCTTGACATGTGAGGCACCTAACCCTTTGGCGCATGCATTTTCTGGCTCCTCTATAAATACCTCGCCCAGTATGCAATATTTTTCACAAAATTTTTACCCTACAATCACATTTTCTTTCATTCAACTTCACTCTCCTTCAGGTTTTTGAGTTTTAACCATGTCTGAATACATTCACAAGCGAAATGTCGATTTAATATTTTCCGTTATTGCATCTCCGATAAAGATTCGACTTTGGAATATAGATTCGTTTGAACGTCTTAATCGGACGTTGAACAGTTGGTTAGATGGAGAAATTGGAGATGGTGAAAGGATTAGAAGAATCCAATGACTTGTGTCCACGTTCAACCAAAATGGAAAAGTGCGTGAATGGGTGGATATTAAGACTGACCGAGACGTTCATAGGATGATGCATTACATGTTCAAAATTATTTTGATGGTTGTAATCGCTTAGTTATTGTATTGTAGTTGCTTTAATTGTTTGTGTTATTGTTTATGTAATGGTATTTTCCTCACAAACTTATAATATGAAATAAATTTAGTTTTTCATATATTACAACAGAGGTATATGTGAATTTATCTAGTTGTGCTTGTTCCAACACTAGGACATTTAGTACGATTGTGACCTGGCTGACGACATGAACTACATAATATAACCATTTTGTTCACCGTATCCATTTCGGTTCGAATACGGGTGCTGTTTGGGCGACCCCTTTTCTTCCTTCGCATAACTTCGTTGTGCCAGACAATATCCCCTTGATATTCTGGTCAGTAATCCTCTTTTGCCACTACGGAAAAACTAATTTTATAAACATTTGATAGGCTGGTGACTTTGTAAACGTCAGATAGCAAGTAAGATGGATCCCTTCGAACCTTTGAACATGCCATAATGACATGGGAGCAGGGCGTATGGAAGGCTTGGAACTTTTCGCAGTTGCACCAACCTCTATCTAGTCTGACTCTGTACTATCCCATCGGCATGCCCTTATTGTGATCCATGGAGTCGGCAATACTATACCAACCTTTAGTGTGGTCAAACACCGTGATAACATGTGTGTTTGCTTTGGCAGTTTCATGTCTAATGAACTTCATTAAAGCATTACTGAACAACTGCCCAGATTGCAACATTGAACTCCATTTGGAACGTCTAGTCTCAAACAACGCCCATAGCCTGAAATATGTTGCCTGCACCAAAGCGGTTATAGGTAGGTTACGGATGCCTTTGAAGACAGAGTTCATTGATTCCACAAGATTTGTTGTCATGTGGCCCCAACGTTGACCGTTATCGTATGCCCTATTCCATTTCTCCAATGGAATAATGTTGACCCACCATACTGCATCTGCGTTTGACAATCTTATTTCTTCGCGGTAGTATTTGAAAGAAGGTTCTGATAACGTGTAACCTGCGTTGACGACCTTCTTCCGTAACGTTTTGTCTTTGACCTCCCACATGAAACTCTGAGCAATATGTCTAATACAGAAAACATGCGTCGAATGAGGATCTTGCCCGCCATTATCAATGTTATTATATGAACTGATGATTGAAGGGTGTCTGTCGGAGATCAAACATAAGTTAGGCTGAGGTGCAACGTGCAATCAGAGATTTCTTAGGAAAAAACTTCATCCCTAAGTAGTCTCCCATTCAACAAGGGCAAAGGCGATTGGAAAAATGTTGTTGTTGTTGTCATCTTGTGCCACTACCATCAGTGACGTTCCCTTTGTATTTCCCGTATAACCATGTATCATCAATTTGTATAGTAGGTTTACAAAAAGAAAAACCAATGATGCATGGTTGATACGCCCAGAAGAGACGGTGGAATATTCCATTTCCAATAGCACACGTCCCGTCTGGTGTATACGCAGGCAACGTTTCCTACTTGACAATAGTCCCAGTAGCATACTGTTTTAGAGTCAACAGATATTTTGGAAGTTGTTCGTAAGATTCCTCTCAATTTCCATACACTTTTTCAACAACATTTGTCCTAACTATCCATGCCTCCCTATATGATGGAGTGTAGTGGTATAGTACTACAATATACGAGATTATTGTACTCACCTTTAACGACGGATTATTGCCAATGACAACCAATATTTCATCACATATTAGCTGAGAGCTTAGTTTCTGATGGTCTTGCATTGGGTTTGTTAGCATGCATGTGTGAACTGGACCCATGGATTCAATCTTCCAAGAATCGTTCCTCTTCTGGTACGAACCTGAAAAGGCAGTGCTCATTAGGATAATAAACTTTGTACCTTAATGCATTAGTTCTATCAACTCTGAAATCGGCTGATAGTTCCATGTGAAACTTTTTAATGGCTTTTACATAATCTTCTTTTGTGCGAAATGTGTCTCCTTGTTTCAAAGATCCTTGCATTTGCACATAAGGATTGTACCATATATCTGATGAAGGTTCATCGAAACCCAAATTCAACCTTGTCATATGTTGAGGTGGACAATATACATGACTAGCTGGTAATGAGCCTTCTTCCTCATCAGGGTTCACCATTGAATCAACCAAGATCTCGACTTCTTCTTCTCCGTCATCTACAACATTCACCTCAGCTTGTTCGTCGTCATCAGTTTCACAAAACACTTGTGACTGATCAATGAATTGAGACATTTTTTGTTATTGTGGTAATATATACAACTCCATATCGTTGTACCCAGATTGTTTGTGACTGACAAACATATGTTGAACATCGTTATCATCTTAAATCTTCTTCTGATAAAACTTCACTTGGTTTTCTGCAAACTAAACCAGATTTTTATAGATGATTTGGCCCACAATACTGCACTATAATTTCTTTTCTATTCTTTGTTTCAGATGTAAAAAATTTGATCGTCGATTTATTGTAAATCGAGTTACCTCTGTGTTACGAAAACAAAAACCGAATAATTGATGCTCAAATATTTCACCTTCGATATGGGCACTGATCATGTAATGTTGTGAGGAAGACGTTTCTTTAAATCTAACTTTAGTATTTCTTTTGATCTGTATGAGTACTGAAATTGAATGCATTGATATGTTATTCTCATGCACTTAAGTAGGGTAAACGTTGAATGCATTAATCACACAATTCATCTGCAGAGAGGTAACTCTGCAATGAAAAGAATCCATGCAAAGACAAAAACACGCAATGCATGCGCTTGGTAGAATCTCTGCACACACAAAGCATGCGCCTGCGCACAAGGAATCTCACAAGAATCTTTATTCCCTAATAGTCCAAATAGGCGCCAATTCCCTATGCGCATAAAGCAACCTAGGCGCCAATACCATGGACGCATCTTCATGCATAAAGTAACCTAGTCGCCATTAGCATGGGCGCATCTTCATTGCATGTGAATATTCACATGCATGCACCACTTCTCTTTGCGCATGTGGCCTTGCATGTGAATATTTCATGCATGTGCCTAAGACTATGGTTACTCCTAGACATTAGCATGCATGCATCCAATCACATGCTGTGTAGGTTGCAAACCTAGTAAGACTTACTCATATATAAATAGGGCTTCAAATCACAGTATCTAATCATCTGCAACAATAATTGTTAGTACCTTAGGATTGACATTAATTTTGTAAAACAAATAATGTAATCACCTTTGTTGTTTTAATATGTTGGGTTGAAGAAGTTCAACATCTGGACCAACATGTCATATAAGATGTCACGACATCGTGACTGCGACATCACGCATGTGTATAAAACTGAATTAGTTAATTCTGGTATGTGTTAACTGATTTAATATTCTGGGATTAGTCAGAATCCTAGGTGGCGTTATTTGTGGAGATCTTGAAGACTCAATCAGAATATTTGGTGAATATACAGTTTCTAAATATGGAGATATTTTAGGAAATAAAAGATTGAAGACCTTGATTGTAGCAGAAGTTTTCTGCTGGCTTTGTAACAGCAAAGGAGAAGTTTGCTGCGATTTCTGAAGGCCCAAATCCAGTGGGGTGTTTAGGTTATACATAGCAGATTGTAACCTAGGTTTTAAACAACCTCAAATAATGTAAAATTAGGGGTGTGTGTGAGGTAAACCTCCCAACCTGTGGGAAGGTTACCAGGTGTTTCTCAGTGCTCGAAAGCATGAGAATATTTGTAACTCAAAGCCTGTAGGTAAGAGTTGTTATGTTCTTGAACGAAGTTGTGAAGCAAATTCAAGGTGTTTAGCATTACATTGTAATGGTAGTGATAGGAATGGAAACTGGAGGTTTCTATCTAGGAGTTCCTAGGTATAAATTGCATTGGGTAGGGATTAAGTGAAGAGTTGTAAACGGGGGAGTTTAACTCTGAATTAATACTGCTGATAGTGGATCTTCTTCCTGGCTTGGTATGCCCCCAGAGTAGGTAATGTTATACCGAACTGGGTTAACAATTACTTGTGTTTTTACCTTCTGCACGTTACATTCTGTCTGTTATAACTAAGTATGTATTTCGGTCTGTTTATCAAGGGAATAACTGACCTGGCACATAGCACACTGTCTGAATGCCAAATAGAATGTTATGACATTCATCATTGACAGCTGATACTGAAGTATAGATTGGTTGGTCTTTTACAGTACAACAAACTGTAATGCTGGAACAGGTGATGTTCAAATCAATGTTGAGACATCATGCTGATAATAGTGCAGGATCAATAGAAGTAAGTACTATGTTTGATCTCTGCTGTGTATTTGTACCAGATGGACAGAACTGGGTGTTCTTCTTTTCTATGATGGTATAGTAGCAGATGTCGTGACATCTGTGAATGTGTGCATATTAGTATTGGGTTTTAATTTTTAGAATTGTCTTGCTGTATTAGTAACAATGTTTGATCATATGTCATGACTTCGAGTAGAACATCTGAACTCTGACTACACCAGAATTTCAATTGGTATCAGAGCAGGCATCCTGTTTTGTGTCTGGATGAGATCCATAGGTGATACTTTCTGGAATCTTGCAAGAAGTTATGTTAGTACTGATGTTGGAACCTATGGAAGGTTCTGTGATTTCCCTGAATGGTCCCTTGAAGTAGGTGGATGGACTATACATGACAGGAACTGTGTGTACCTATCTCTAAAGGTTGGCAATTGGCCTTTGTGTGGAACAGCTGTGCTAGTATTGAAACATATTCAAACTTGGTATGTTCTTGGAGGCTGATCTGGTGAAGTGTGTGGTCATAGGTTGAGTTGTATTATGATTTTCGCTGCATAATACCTGGCAAAACTCAAACTCTGATGTAGTTTCCCCTCATGTGGATGAAAGGATGATGTATTCAAAATTTAATCATAATCTACTGAAGATGTCAAAGATACTTGATTCTCCTTAAGTCCACTCATCATGACGTTCTCACTTCAGGATGGTAAGAATCACCTGATCACTGATTCTTTTACACTCTTGGGTAGTGTATATGAAGACCTTGAAGACTTTCAAGGAGGGTTTGTTCCAAGGAGGTGGAACTAATGTTCTATGCGATGTTAGAACATGGTGCTCAACAAGTATGCAACTACTGGTCGAAGAGCAGATGTTTTTAGGTGTCAAACAAAGGAATACTTGTGTTTGGAACCTACTCCTAACCTGGAAGAGGAGACATCTATGTGAGCTAAGTTGACAAGGGTAGGGTCAATTGTGTGTGTGCTCAAGAAGGTCACTTTTAGACGTCTGATCTCTAGAAGTGGAGCTGGTGGAGAAGTGACATTGTGCAATTTCCTGCTGTTTGTCTTATTCTTATAGATTGATCAGGGTTGGATAGTTGTTCCCTGAAGTACTATGTTGTGTTGAAAGACAAGTCCCCCGGATGTTAGAAGACAATAATGGGGTAACCTGATTGCTATTTCATTTAAGAGGATTGGGACCATGAATCTAGTTATTCAAACACCACGCTCAGAAGTGACAGTTCTTTCAAGGAGTGTGAATATGAAGATTCAGAGGTTGGTTGAGGTAGTATGCTCTGGCAATGCATATCTGCTATTGGCTGGTGTTGTTTTCTTTCACTAGTACTTATGGTCAGCTGGAGTCTGATTGGTATGATTGGAGTATGTATAGGTATAACTCATAGAGTTAGTTGCCACTGGTAGGGATGGGGTATGTCATATTGATACATTTGTGTACAATGCATGGATATTGGTGTGGAGTTTCCATAATTGTTAATCTGAGGAGGAGTTTTGGTTAACCTCCTCACACTTGGTCAACCTAGGGTCTAGGTGGTTGTTGACCTGTGTCACATGAGTTCGGGTTGTTGTGTGACACATTTGCAAGAAAGGATTCATCTCTCTCTTTCCTAAGGGTGAATCTAATCTGGAAAGATTCTCAAAACTGTTGAGGTGCTTGCAAACAGAAGATGTTGACACAAGAAGAGTATTTTCAAAGTATTCTTATGGTGGAAGTATCTGAAAGGAAAATTGGGAAAGGATTTAAGATCAATGTCTACTTGTGCCAAGTACAAGTATTTAATTGATTATCCTTGGAGCTCAAGATAACTGATGTTTTTAAAGATGTTGGAACATCTCGTCTTCAAGACCCTGTGCAGAATCACAGGAAGGATAGTACATTGGTTTATGATCTATCACTTTGGTGGAAGCAAAAGCATATGATCTATGAAAAGGTTTCCTGGCAAGAAACATGTTCAGCCTTGGTATGTACAAGAAGAAGAAAACATCATAGTCCTGATGGTGGTTACTTGGATCAATTTACTTCTGATCTAGGTAAGGAAGTGTATTGGCTAATGCACACTGTGGAGTTAAGAATAAGTGGCAGCATTCTTGACATCATGGAAACAACCTTGCTTTAGGAAGTGGAATCCTTGGTATAGCTGAAGGGATAACTTCTAACTGGTCCTTCTGAAGACTCATGCATCAGAGTGTCTGATGTCTTTGGAGAAGAAGCAGGGATTCATCAAGGTGTGAGCTTGGATGACTTAACTGCAAACCTGCAGGATGAAGATTGTTTACTCAAACTTGGTTCCACAATCAAGTCTATGAGAACGTTGAACTCTGGTTCTGTGAAGGGAGGAAGTTCTTTCAAGTGGCAGAAGAAGGAGCTGAATTCAACAGCTAGATGTTAAAACACAATGTTGTGACATTTGGTTCAATATCAGATTCTTAGTTGGTGAAGTGGCACATCAACTTAAGATAGAAGGGTCTACAGAGTTGTAGATTGGCTACTTCAAAAAGATCGTTATCATTGCAGTACTATGGAGTTGCTGGATGGAGAGGATGTTACATGTTCATGTCTTAGAGAATCTAAGTTGTGTTTAACATGTAGCTTGAAGTTCAAGTCTCACTTGGAAGGTCAGAATATCTTTGGGAGAAGTCTGATAAACGTGGAGAGGTCAAAAAGTGGCATTTGACTTTTTCATATGAGGATTCATGAAGGAGGTAATCAACCAGTGGCATTTGGTCTATCTCAGAAGTGAGTTCGAAGAAACAAGATAATCAACATATGACAGCTGATTATTCTTGAGGAAAGTCTGAGACAAGTTACTTTTGAGCAGAAAAGTAGTAATTTGAAGACAAAAGGAGGTGGTTTATTTTCATCTCTTGGAGCTTGTGGAAGGAGTTCTGAGCTATCTATGGAAGATTATCTCTTGTAATGGGATGAGAATGTATATGTTCCAATTTGTGTCTGGTTTCTTTTGGCTCAAGCTAGTGACTCAGTGATATCTGAAGATTATCAGATGGTATGTTTAGTTTTGTTGTGAAGGATGTCCTAACTTATGTTAGAACATTTTGTGAAGTGGTTTTCTGTTCTGGTTAGAAGAGAGATTGACACAGAGTATGGATGAGTTCAGCCAAGAGGGTTGAACAGAGGGTGTGCTCTTGAAGACATGAAGATGCGTCTTATGTTTTCCATTCATCAAGTGGTCTGGATTCTCTTTGAATCAGGAAGTATGTGAAGATCCAACTTTGGGGTGTTGGATATGTTCATGTGTGATCTCCAAGTTTCAAGAGGAGAGTTGGTTGTTCATGACAGGGGGAGTTCTGTCTTTGCACTGCAAGAAATCATCAAGCTTATGGTCTATGTGTTCTCAGATAACAAGGTATGGCACCTTGTTAGTTAGTGGGATAATGTGGTGTGTGTCAAGGCTGAGTGAGCAGAAGAATGTCTGACCGGATGTCATGACATTGCCTTTGACAATTTGTGTGTCTTACTAGTTGCATCCATAACTAGTAATTCTGATTGTTGCACAGATTTAGGGGGAGGAGAAGTACCCTTGTGCAAGTGTGTATTACTAGTAGCCATAGCTAGTAATTGTTTTGCTTCTGCTGCTGATTAAACTACTGTTATGTTGTTTAAACTGCTGGTAGTTTTCCTTGTGAACAAAAAGGACAGAGTGTTCACAAGATGTCATATGTGATGTCTTAACATAAGATATCATATGTACCTGCTGGAAGTTATATAAGGAAATGTGGATGTGTGGTGCTAGATGTCAAGCTACCACTGGAGGTGAGAAAATGGTCTTAGGAAATGGTGATAGGGAGAATACATGAAGAATGCAGACAAAAGCAGTGTCGAATGTTAAGACATTGCTTGTAATGTGTCTGACAACATTTATGGAATAGTCTACACGCATTGGAACTGTTGTTTTTGAAAAGAAACAGTCAAGAGCTATAAAAGGTATTCAAAGATAGTCTGGGATATTGGTGGTGATTCTCTGACTGATTCTCAGCAAATATTTATGGATCTTGACCAAGTATTTACTCCTACCGTTAATTCCTAAGCATGGTCTGACCTATTTAAAGGATGTATCAGCACTCCTCTTCTCACAAGAGCGACATTCCATTCCCTCTAAACCATGGGGTTTGTTAAGATTTGGGCATACTGCGCCTGGATCTGGTTTTGTGAAGGGTGAATTTATAAATGTTTAGCTAAAAAGGGGGAGAGAAACATTGTCCTGAGGATGTACCAGAAGCAAGCAAAATGTGGTAGCAAGGAAAAGTTGGGTTCAGGCACAAAAGTCACTAACTGGGTATATCACTTGTGACTTGTGATCTGAGTTGTGTCTTGTGAGCTGAGTTACATTATCTATGTACTCAGGATTACATATTCTTCAGGAAGCTCTAGTGTTGAGGGGAAGGGTTGTGATGCAGCTGATTCCTATACAGCTTCTTCTTCATGTACACCAAAGTTGGTGTTAGTGATGGTGCTGACAATGACAAAGAGGAAGTGCAGACCCATATTGGGATGTGGTGTCTAGTGTAATGTTTATTTGTTTTAGCTAAAATTTGCCAAAGGGGGAGATTGTTAGTGCCTTAGGATTGAGATTAATTTTGTAAAACAAATAATGTAATCGCCTCTGTTGTTTTAATATGTTGGGTTGAAGAAGTTCAACATCTAGACCAACATGTCATATAAGATGTCACGACATCGTGACTGCGACATCACGCATGTGTATAAAACTGAATTAGTTAATTCTGGTATGTGTTAACTGATTTAATATTCTGGGATTAGTCAGAATCCTAGGTGGCGTTATTTGTGGAGATCTTGAAGACTCAATCAAAATATTTGGTGAATATATAGTTTCTAAATATGGAGATATTTTAGGAAATAAAAGATTGAAGACCTTGATTGTAGCAGAAGTTTTCTGCTGGCTTTGTAACATCAAAGGAGAAGTTTGTTGCGATTTCTGAAGGTCCAAATCCAGTGGGGTGTTTAGGTTATAAATAGCAGATTGTAACCTAGGTTTTAAACAGCCTCAAATAAAGTAAAATTAGGGGAGTGTGTGAGGTAAACCTCCCAACCTGTGGGAAGGTTACCAGGTGTTTCTCAGTGCTCGAAAGCATGAGAGTATTTGTAACTCAAAGCCTGTAGGTAAGAGTTGTTATGTTCTTGAACGAAGTTGTGAAGCAAGTTCAAGGTGTTTAGCATTACATTGTAATGGTAGTGATAGGAATGGAAACTGGAGGTTTCTATCTAGGAGTTCCTAGGTATAGATTGCATTGGGTAGGGATTAAGTGAAGAGTTGTAAACGGGGGAGTTTAACTCTGAATTAATAATGTTGATAGTGGATCTTCTTCATGGCTTGGTATGCCCCCAGAGTAGGCAATGTTGTACCGAACTGGGTTAACAATTACTTGTGTTTTTACCTTCTGCATGTTACATTCTGTCTGTTATAACTCAGTATGTATTTCGGTCTGTTTATCAAGGGAATAACTGACCTGGCATATAGCACACTGTCTGAATGCCAAACAGAATGTTATGACATTCATCATTGACAACTGATACTGAAGTATAAACTGGTTGGTCTTTTACAATACATCAAACTGTAATGCTGGAACAGGTGATGTTCAAATCAATGTTGAGACATCATGTTGATAACAGTGCAGGATCAATAGAAGTAAGTACTATGTTTGATCTCTGCTGTGTATTTGTACCAGATGGATAGAACTGGGTGTTCTTCTTTTCTATGGTGGTATAGTAGCAGATGTCGTGACATCTGTGAATGTGTGCATATTAGTACTGGGTTTTAATTTTTAGAATTGTCTTGTTGTATTAGTAACAATGTTGGATCAGATGTCATGACTTCGAGTAGAACATCTGAACTCTGACTACACCAGAATTTCAATAATCATCGGCACTCTTTCTTTACCACACTCTTTCTCTGCCACACTCAAGCTCTGCAACACTTAACATCTGCAGCATTATGTCTCTGTTGACTATGGGTGATGAACACAGAGGAACACTCGAGAATATCTCGACATTTATATGTTATCACTCTCTTTTTACTTATTTCATATTTATTTCGTATATCTTTCTTATCTATGTTTTTATTATATATTACTTCTTCTTATTGTATTTCTTATTTGTGTTTTATTAGGACCCAAAGCATTTTTGATGCTGTGTACATGAATATGTACCCCACGATCCTTTGATAGAACCATATATTATAGGACGTGGATTTAGAAATCTCCTCAACATAGTCTCGTACTCGGTGGACTACAAATTTATTCTTGCTTTGTTGGAGAGATGGAGACCCGAGACCCACATATTTCACCTTCCTTTGGTAAGTGTACCGTCACACTTGAGGGCGTATACATGTTGTTGGGTCTCCGTATAGATGGTAAGGTCGTGAATGGTAGAGCTTACCAAGATAACTCTATCTGTAATGAATTATTGGGTGCCCCTTTGTGTGATGATCAAACTGAGGGATAGTCATCCGGTCAAGCTATGAGGCAATGTATAAATTTAAAATATCTTAAACAATATTATGCGAGTATAATATTGTCCGAAGAATCAACCGAGTATGAAAAAATAATTAAAGTTCAGTGTTATATTATGATTTTATTTAATAATTTTTTATTTCCAGAAAGCACTAGTAATACAGTAAATATTATGTATTTACCGTTGATACGCAACATTAATAAGGTAAGCACATATAGTTGGGGTTCAACTATGTTGGCCCATCTATATAGTGCAATGTGTAAAAATTCCAAAAAAAATACTTATACTTTTTATTCATGTGCGTATTTGCTACAAGCATGGGGTTTGTCAAGAATGTCGTCACTCGCCCCCGTAAACGAGAACTCATTCATGTTTCCGTTTGCAACAAAGTAAGTTTAACACTTTACCATTTGATTAATTATACTTTATATTACAATTAACTGTAAATAATATTTTTCAATTGTTTATAATCTAGGTGGTCAGTTAGAGGGATGAACTATAATAGGTGTCTGAAACACGCTATAGCAGTCTATCGCAATCTATTGGACCATATTGGACCAGACGATGTAATACTCATACACAACTTATTTATCATTTAATCATGTCGTATTGCTGTACAATTTATTTGGAGGCCATATCTAGGTCTTGATCATCAGGTTAACCATGACGATGCTGCAATTTGGACAACAAAGACACCAATTATCTGGTTCACTACTGTGGAGATGCACCAGAGTGACCGGGTAAAACTGCAGTTCGACATGCAGCAACAGATTCCAGAACCTCCGACGTGTTTGGGAGATTGACATCAAAAAAGAGTTAATGCCCAATGGGATTATTCCTACTTGAGAGACTTCGCAAAAGAGACGTGTCCTCAATAGAGGAATCGACGACAACACATCTTAAACGAACCAGACATCCATGGTGCAAGATCAACTCAACAATATATGACATGGTTTAGATCGGTAACAACGCAATAATTTGTGTCTGAGCCGCGGTATTTGATTGATCCACGTCAACTAGCTTCGTCATCGTACACCCAACAACAAGTCCCCGTCCAACACCAATGTCAAACCACCCAAACTCAACAACCAACCTCATACCATCAACCTACCACATACACCCAACAATCAAACACCCAACTTCGCAACCCATTCATGTCATCCACCTAACAACCAAACACCCAACGTCGCAATCCATTCATGTCACACACTCAACCATAAAATCAAGAATCAAACCTTACCCACCAACAACCATACACTTCAACCACAACCGTTTATAGCCTAGATGATTCATATGAGTCACTTCATCGTATCCCCCCATCAATGACCACTCAAACATCTCATCATCAAAATACACAACCATTGTTTAATTATAGTACACCCCAGGAACCATTGCTTCGTTTCCACAATGATTCAATGTCCCAATTCGGGCAACTATAATGTCCACAATCCACTCAACCACATCGACCTAACTACGATGACATGGGCACAAAACTCCATTACGGAAGCATCGTTGGCCAGAGCCCCTGACTAATGGGAACAAATGATGACACATCTATCAAATACCGATGAAACTTCCGTCGGACCTTCATACCAGCCATCATTGGATCAGGTCAGCACACCTGGATGTGGAACAGGGGGACGTTTTGATCGGTCCGGTCATTAAATTTTTGTCAATCCCATGTAACATTTATTATATCATAAATAATTTTTTTAACATTATATTTCATTATTTAATAAAATAAAAAAATAATAAAAAATAATAAAAAAATAATACAAAGGTGTATGCGTCAGATGAATTGGCGCATACACCACATCACAAATGCATGCGCCAGAGGCATTAGTGCCTCTTCATGAGGCTCCCAAAGCATGCGTCAGCCATGTTTGCGCCTCCTCCTACTGCAAAATGGATGTGTCAGTTCATCTGAAGCATCTATTTTGAAAGGTGGTTATTTTGGAAAAAAAATTAAAATAATGATTATTTTGGATTTTATTTTTTGAAAATAATGGTTATTTCACATCAAGAAAATGGCTTTTGAAAAACAATATTTTATTAAATTCAAGTAAAATTATGTTACAAACCCTTGCAATAAAACGTCTTATATTTGAAAAACTGATGCAATAACTTTTGGTGCAACGACTCCAATCCGTCTAAGAAAGATATCTTTCATTCAATCGAAAGTTTAATATAGCCAGCCACACATAATCATTTCGATGTCAAACAAGAGATACTTTTGTTTTAAATAAAATGAAGATGATGGCTTAAAAATTGTGAACTAAAGTTTGAAAATGTTAAGTATTTTGTATCCTCTCAATCACATTGATGTATAAGATTGATAATATGTGATTACAGTTATGATGAATCAAAATCATATATAATACAAATAAGATCATTATTAAAATAAATCAATGGAAACTGTGCTACAAGATATTTCAACTCACTAAAATATGGAGTCAACTTGATTCTGATTACCCGAGTTAAGTTCCACAACTGAAGTGGAACCCACAAAAACACCAAATAAATTAGTATCTACCCGAGTTGAGTTTCTTTTTTTAAAGCACATGTCACCGGTCTTCTGCGCTAAAAAGGCTACTGAGGCAACTCCTTGAGCCTTAAGCAGAAGCTGCAGCGGCAGTGGCCACAGCAACTGCAACCGTAGCGGCTGCCAGATTGGACCGTGAAACTTCCCCGAGCTTCGTCTACGTGTGACTGCGGCTGTTGCTGTTTTTGAGTTTTCTAAGTAAATCATTTGCTTTTGAGCTTTCTAACTAAATCATTTATCTGACTTCCTGTAAGTGTCTCATGTTCTAGAAGAGCATTTGCGAGCGCATGAAGCTCCTTATCATGGGTGGTTAAAATAGTTTTTGCATTGTTGTAAGCTCTCTCAAGCAAGTTCTTCACTTCTTTCTCAATAAGCAGCCTAGTTTCTGAGCTCATACTTCTCCCATCATCATAATAATCGTGAGTGACGGGTCCAACTTCAGTACTCATACCATATTCAGTAACCATTTCCCTGGCCAAAGAAGTTGCCTTTGCAAGATCTGAGGATGCACCAGAAGTAACTTCACTTTCTCCAAAAATTAGCTCTTCAGCAACCCGACCTCCCATGCAAACATCAAGCCTGGCAAGCATCTGTTTACGGCTGTAACTCGTCTCATCTTTATCAGGCAGTTGAGAAACCATGCCGAGAGCCATCCCACGAGGAACAATAGTTGCCTTGTGAACAGGTAGTGCACCATCTGTATGAATTGCCACTAAGGCATGACCACCCTCATGGAAAGCAGTATTCTTTCTTGACTCCTCAGATATAACAGCCGACTTGCGTTCACCTCCCATTAGAATCTTATCCCGTGCAAACTCTAAATGATGCATGCTCACTGCTTTGGCGCCATCCATTGCAGCCCTCAGGGCAGCAACATTAACCAAGTTTGCAAGGTCAGCACCAGAGAACCCAGGTGTACACCGAGCAGTGATCATCAGATCAACATCACCTGCTTTCAGAACCTAAATCATATTTGAGTAAGAAAAACACATGTAAGAAGTTTCTTTCTAATTCTAACAAATCATATTCCACAACCTTACTATATCTCACAATTGTGCACATTCACATTAAAACTATAAAACTTGAATAAAATAGACATAATTCAAAGAGTATCACGGGTTATAATGGGTGTTAAGCTCTTATCAAATGTGAAGTATCCAGAAGACTCCCAATCATAATTTAGGGAAATCATACTGCGCAACACTTTGCATCAACATAGTGAACTGCTCACGTGCCTCAAAAAATTCTTAAGCCACCCAACACAAGATACAAGTTAAAATACATTCTTCAAAAAGAGTAATAACCTACCTTTGACATGTGAGATTCCAAAATCTGTCGCCGTCCTTCTACATCTGGGTTGGTAACAACAACATTGCGATCAAATCGCCCAGGTCTCACCAAAGCCTTATCTAGTGACTCCGGAAAGTTAGTAGCACCAATCACAATTATGCCTTCGTTTTGTTTGAATCCATCTAACTCAACAAGCAATTGATTTAAAGTCATCCTCATGTACATTTGGTCCTTTGCATTTCGTTTTCCACCGACAGCATCAATCTCATCAATAAAGACTATACAAGGCGACCGTTTTTTTGCAGCAGCAAAAAGATCTCTCACTCTCCGTGCACCAACACCAACATACATCTCTTCAAATTCACATGCACTGCATGCGAAGAAAGGAACCCCTGCCTCTCCAGCAATAGCTCTTGCCAGCATTGTTTTACCAGTGCCAGGCGGGCCAACAAGCAAAACACCTTTTGGGAGTTTGCCGCCAAGACGAGTAAAATGCTGTGACAAAAGAAATGGGATATTTAAAAATAGTAGAATAATACAGGCCAAAATGTGTTTATGAAAATAGTAAATATAACATATCCTAAAAAGTAAGAAATAATGTGACATCAAGAGTCACACAAATTTAAGTTCTACATAGAGATGGGACCATTTCAAGCAAACTTTCTGTAAGATTCTAAAAAAAGAAAAACATGACCACCAATGGAAACAGTAACTGAGCCATATGAGAAACATTCAAATATGTAACAAAATAAGTTTCGTGCTAAAGTAAATCTCAAATCCATTGTTCCACTTTGTTCCACCATAAGAGGTATCAAGTAGCTTGTTTAAAACACCAATAAAAAAGTGCAGTAAAAAGGGACGGCTCATATAATAGTGTTGAAGGATACCATGAAGAATTCTCCATTTACAACTACAGTTATGTAGATCTTTATGGGTCTGCACACCTCCCAGCCAAAGGCCCCTAATTCTCTAACAAAGAGTGCTACTTATAAAACAAATAAATGTACACAAATAACTATTTCTTGCTCGAGAAAGCTTTGATTTATGCCGGAAAAGTCTACCTTAGGATCTCTTAGATAATGAACAATTTCTTCAAGTTCAGCCTTTGCCTCATCCACACCTTTCACATCGCTAAACTTAGTATTTGTCTCCAAAATGGGCCGCACTTCTTCATTCATACCAAACTCTAAGAAAGTTGAAAAGTATCATATAAAGTAGAGCAATGGTAAATCTTATTGGACGATAGTTGGCCATGGCTTACCATACATAAGCAAAATGGTCATATAGAAATAATTGACGGATAAAAAAGTAATTAGCAATTTAAAGGAGTGCATTTCTTGACTTTCATTAAAATACTGTTTGTAACAAACAGCACTAATCTTAGGAAACAAAAGGCTAGTTCTATGGTTCACAAGGGAGATAAGTCTTGCATTAGGCACCAGTTAGTTTCCGCTATTGTATCAGTAAATCCCACAATTGGATCAAATGAGATATGACGAAACCTATTGATCTAATGGTATAAAAATACACTTGTGCCTGGTACAATAACATTTTACTTGTGCACATTAGACGAAGCCAGAAAAAAAAGAAAAAAAAGGTGAAAATCAACAGAGAAT
This sequence comes from Lathyrus oleraceus, assembly GCF_024323335.1. Taxonomy (NCBI): domain Eukaryota; kingdom Viridiplantae; phylum Streptophyta; class Magnoliopsida; order Fabales; family Fabaceae; genus Lathyrus; species Lathyrus oleraceus. Next base: position 99,840,777 of record NC_066583.1, on the reverse strand, counting down.
GTGCCTATCAAATTCAGATTGAACATTGAATTAAACTGAATAGTTGTAAGCTAGAATGACACCATAATACCTTTACTAATTCCTTTATCCTCAATGATAGCTCCTACACTAGAAATCAAGAGGAAGGTCAATGCAACGGACCTAAGTGTACGCCATAGTTGCTCTCTGAAATTTCCACTTTCAGATGCAGAGACTGTATGAATTGGAGCACTTGCAGTTCCAAGAATTCCATATTTTGTCGGGTTTCCCACGTTTCTAAGAGCAGCAAGGCCACCTATACTACTTTCTTCCTTTCTCACTGGATTAGAAATACCTGAAAATTCAGATACCTCAGGTTATAACTTGTGGTCTGCAATGAAGAATAACAAATTTCAACAAATGCACAATTGCAATTCCAAGTTTTGTATTCTGCAGACTCGCCAACATAGATCTATATAGATTTTGGATGAAATGCAAGTTTTTTGAAATTATACTTGTTCCTATCACTAAACGAAAAGTCAAAATAAATATTAATCAAACTTCATAATCTCCAAAGAAAGGTTAGAACGTCCGAATAATAATGGTAGTTTGGAGCAATGCACGACTGTCACCTCTCCGCAAAGTCTTGAGTAATTCACTTTCTTCCAGCCTATCAACTTTTACTAATGCCTTAACATATTCAGAAAGTGCGGCAGAATTTGTATGAAGATATGGCCGACTTTCAAATGCTCTAATCACGGCTTCAGGATCATTCCGATGGTAAAGTTCTTTGAGATAAGAGGCTTCCTCGGCTTCAGATGATTCACGCAATCTTCGCGCCAAATTTCCTAGATAGCTGGACTGGGATCTTTTCTGGGAGAAGAAAAACCTATTCCCTACATAAATCTACAAAATTGTATGATAAAAGTGAGAAACACAAGAAACACCGTTAGCATGAGTCACGTTGACTAACAAATTTAGGGTTTTCGAAATTCTAAATAGGTTGATAGATTGAATAACTGACCTGTGTTATCAAACGCATCCAAGCCATGAATGTGATGGGTTTGGATACTGAGGGAGATAACCTAGAGAGAATTCAATGGATTGAATAAACTCTGGTGCAGTGAACAAATGAATGCATAAATAAATGCGAGATTATGCGCAATGCAAATGCAGAGAGAGAGAGTAGATTTTATTTAGTTTAGTTCATTTCATTTCTCCCGCTATAAACGTGAATCAGTTACAAACTGACTTCACATTCTCTGCCACCTCAGCAAAACTAAAGTAACTAATACATTTATTTATTGTCACATAAATATGAATCAAACATCAACAATACTTTCTTAAAAACAACATGGGCTAGCTATGAAACTTCACCACCCATGACATTAAATAAAAACAAAAGAGACAAAGAGTGGGACCAATGATGGGTGTTTCCGCGATATGCTATCCTCAAGTATATGGTCTCACATCGATCAAATTGTCAGTCTATCGATTTCTATTGTTACGGTGTTTATCTAAGGTAGTCAAATTAGTCGGTTCAAGTACACTGAAGTGAAAATGATGAAGTAAATAAATTACGATAAAATACAGGCTCAGATGTTACTCACATCAGTTAGGAAATACTCCAATTCGTTCTAAACAGATCTACTTATGGGGCAATATTTTCTACTTAGAGAAGAATCAATTTAACAGGAACTATCGCTTTCGCGTATTCAGAACCGAGTTTACTCTCTCTCTAGTTAATGCATTTCATTGTCACAAATGAAGGGTGATTATCGCGTTAAAGTAGTAAACCTATTTTTAAGAAATTAAATCCTTGACTTAGTTAAAAAGTGATTTTGATTTGGAAAGTTTAACTTAAAAGGGATCCATGACTTTCACTCAAGGATCCGGATTTTAAACCTACAAACGCGTCCGAAAACAATTTCAAAATCGTTTTCTAATAGTGTTAAGAATTTCCAATTAACCGGACAAAATGCTTTCGCTACTTTTGACCAATTAAAACTAACCAAGTTTATCTTTAAGAGCTGGACGACTTTCGATCTTACCCAACTATACTTCGGCTCTACTTTCGTAGTTACCGAATAAAATAAACACTAAAAATTTGTGTCAAAATCAAAACAGCCCCTAAAACATTTCTACAGATACAAATAATGGAGTATCATCTTAACGATGATCCTTACATCCTAACCTTTAAAGATTTAGCCAAACATGGAAATAGAAAACAACATAGCAGAATTAATCATGTTTAAAAATGGAGAGTAAATAAAATGTGCAAGTTAAATAAGCGAGTATGTAAAAGCGAGACAGACAAATAAATAAAGTAAAGCATGCAAGATAAATAAAACGTAAATGCGAATAACTTGAATAAGAAGCCTGCTCTAAATCGGAGACTTCAATCTGGTACACTTGAAAAGAAAACTTGATTGGAAAGTAAAATGGTGGTAAGATTGTTTGTACAGTGCTCCAACCTAACTACAACTCAAGTGCGATAATCCCCCGATGTGACGGATTATCGCTTTTACAATGGTGAACTTTAGGCTTAGTGTTGTGAACTAAGTTGGATGCCTTTTCTTGAAGAGAAAACGCCTATTTATAGAAGTTCTAAAAAGCTAGCCAAAGACAGAAATGTCCTCCAACTTCCCTTAGTGGGGTCGTGCCAACAAAGGTGGCGCCCGACATCCCCACCAAGGCGCTCGTCGTGTGTACAACATGGAAAGATCATGGGAAATGTGGCAGTTACCACTGGTTGAAGGCTTACACGTCATGGCACCCTCCTTGGCGGCCGCCATGTTGGACGCCATGTGAATAAATTTCCACAAAAATTTCGATTTCTTGCTCGTTTGGCTTTGTTTCTTCACAAAAGGATCCTGTAGGGCAAAATATTTGAAAATAGGACAAAAGGAAAACATAGCACAGGAAAATGACAATAAAAATCTAATAAGCATGTGAAATCTGAGTCAAATACACAGTGTATTTCAGTGTTATCAAATTCTCCCACACTTGAACTTTTGCTTGTCCTCAAGCAAAACTCTTAAGGATCACAAAAGAAAAACAGCAACACACAAGTATTCAATATAGGCTAGAAGATTCTAAGTTTAGTCAAGGATGTGATGCTAGGTACTGTCATACCCCAAAATTTGCCCGTTGGTATTACAAAGCATTTTCCAAGACCCCGACTTATTCTGCAAGGCACCGACATCAAGCCCAGCTCACAACAGGCCCAATCCAAAAGGGGCCCAAAATAGCTTGCTCGCTAGGCGAGCAATCTCTTCGCCTAGCGAATGCTTCGTCATGACACTCGCCCAGCGAAGCGTCAGATCCAGGAAAAGGCCCAGACCTAGTTTGCTCGCTAGGCGAGCAATTCCTTCGCCTAGCGAAGCTTGCGAAGTTTGAGATTTTTGGACCTCATTTTAAGCCCATTAGGTCACCACTACCTCTACTATAAATACCTGCTCCTCTGCTACGAAAAAAACACACACAGACGGACGAAGACGGACGGAAACACGCATCCGGAGGGAGAAACACAGAAACCCTGCTGATCCAAAGAATTCAGAAGGCGGAAACCCTGAAGGCCGTTTATTCATTCCGAAGCTACCGCCGTCCAACTCAATCCGGCTCGCCAATTCAAGGTTACCACTTGATTTGCAAACAGGTTAGCCTCACTATTATTCGCTTTAGCTTCTTAATGGGCATATGATTAATTGGCATATGATTATCATTTGGTGTCCGTACTTTGCATGTGGTATCATTTTAATATCTTAATCGGCATGTGATATCGTTTTGTATTTTCACTTGGCATATGGTACCACTTCATGTTCTTAATTTGTGGATTATAATTGAATTCATAAACATTTTGAAGTCTTGCATGAGAAGTTAAATGTGTTTGCCTATTGTGAAACTGAACCCTATAATTGTATGTTAGATGCCATAAGCCATGCTGCAGGTTGAGGTCATAATGCTCTCAAATTTCAAACCCGTGGCCGCTCGCTAGCTCATCGCTAGGCGAGCCCGCAGCGAGCCTTCGCTGAGCCTTCGCTGGGCGAAGCAGAGGCGACCGGGCCAGGGGCTGCTTTGCTTTTTGCTGCCTATTTCATGTTTACCTAATGATGATTCTGCATTATTTGGCCTAAATTCTGGGCTGCTATATTTATCTTATGATGCAATTTCCAATTGTATTTTTTATGCTTTAATCCGTGTGTTCATGGTGTAAAGGCTAGCATACTTCCGAAGAAATAGCCGGTTAGGTACTCCGCTTTACGCATGGGAAGCCTTCATGGAGAGGGATTCTAAATTATTTCACTTTAATGTGAAGATTCATATTGAGTGCCTAATTAATTTTACTATATTAATTTTTAATGTAATGTTGATTTTAATGTATCGATTTGATGCGGTATCATCATAATTACCTAATGGACTTAAAACATGGACTTTAAATAAATGTCATCGGACCTCTCTTTATTACCCCACGATTACAATATTACGGTCACGTCCCGCGAATATGGGGATATCCTTAGCAAAGACCCTTCGGTAAAATCATCATAGTCCCTCGGATGTTGCCTTCAAAAATACGATGTTGTCCCTCGATGACCCTTCGGTGTAGCCTACGGTTAAATGATGATAGTCCCTTCGAATGCTAAGGTATCCTCACAACTGTTGCCTTCAATGACCAATCGATGACCCTACGATGACCCTTAAACATCCCAAGGATAAACTACTTGCTTCTCAATAGTAAGGACAGTTTTACCCTCATAAGGATAGGAAACGCCCGGAAAGACCTCGGACAGGTATAACCTTAATTGCTCATTCATAACCAAAAATGCTTTTCACACCCCACACCTTTCAAACGTCTTCTTTTGGAAAATCACCACTTAGCATACATCCGTACTAGGATCATTGCCAAGTTATATTTTTCTAAACTACTTTCAAAAAACTAAATGAGATAACCACTTTGTATACATTCATGCAAGAATCATTACAAAGTTAAATTCTCCTTTTCAAAACATTTTTCATACATTTCTCAACCACCTTTTTCAAACAAAGAAAACATAAACGATTGAGCAATTAAGAGCCCATGGATAACCATGGATACAAAGGGTGCTAATACCTTCCCTTTGTATAAAGTACCTCCCGAACCTAAGAATTTAAAATTAAGGTCTTTCCTGTTCTTTTCCACCTTTCCTTAAGGGATAAAAGAAAAGTCGGTGGCGACTCTTGCTAACCGCGACATTGCGATTACAAATCCAATAAAAGTCAGTTCACCGTATGACAGGTACTAACTGATGATTCAAACAAATATTAGGTCTACACTTCATGCAAATGCGATCATAAGCTTCTCTCTTATACAAACTAATCTATATCATGTTACTATACTTAGACCTATATTTTTCATCCTTATTTTTAAATCCCTTTTCATTCAAGCGCAATCACATTAAGTCTGTTATCCGTACATACTCATAGTAAGGCGACCGGTTAGTGATTCTGATCTTTTTACATAGGGTTCTGGTATATAAGTTTGGTAACCCCTTTTTATTTTACCCATTTGCAGTTGCGGGGCATCGGACCGTAATACACCCTACCAAGTTCAGCACCAGACACCTCTGAACCAACTAAAACGGGTAATTTCATTATCTTTTTGGTATACAAGAATCATTCACTTATTTTCATCGGTTTCCTTGTGTAGAGTATGCTTAAGTCAGAGCTAACTGCTGAAATAAACTACTTAAGGGCTTTATTATTTGGGATTAAAATTAAGGCTATAATATAGTAAGCATCGATATCAGTTTCCAAAGTCAAGAAGCTTACGGTGTTGAGACGATATCTATTTTTAAAAGTTTTCCCAAGTCTTTAACATCATATCCTAAACTTGTCTAAAAGCCCAAAATTTTCAAAATAAAAGTTGTTTTCTTTGTCAATTTTTTTTTGTAGGGCTCAAGAATTGGGAAGTAGGGTTACACTACACATAAGACTCGTCTAGCACATGCAATTTATTGAAACACAAATTAAAATAAACTAAAAAAAATGAAAAATGCAAAAAAATTAAAAGAAAAAGAAAGCATAAAAATCTCCTCCCACACTTAAATCGAACATTGTCCCCAATGTTTCGATAAAAGATGAGGAAATGAGTAACCTGGATGACACTACTACTGACCACTGGTACCTTTGCCTCCTGGCTCTGAATGCATGGGACGACGACTCCTGCTGCGACTACGCTCCTCTCTAGAAACCTCTAAACGATCAAATTTAGCCGATAATAAAGCATCAAATTCTCGTAGCTATCGAATGTTATCCAGTACAGAGCCTTGAGTAGCCTCCACCAGGGTAAGGTGACTCTGAAATTGCGCTTGCTGACGCTGTTGGTTAGAGAGGAGGGTTTGTTGGGATTCCATAATACTACGGAGTGAATTATCGGTATGCCGCTGTGATTCACGCATGAAGTCCATGTTGTCCTTCAGTTGTTGGCTCATGGCAGATAATAAGACATCCCGCCTTTCTTCTCGATGACTCTCAAGGTATAGTGTTTGACTATGACAATGACTCTCAAGGTCTCCGCCAAAGGTTTGTACGAGCTTGGGGCATGGTGAAAAGAAGCAATTTAGGAAAGAAAAATTCTATTCCTATGGAGCCTTATCTCAGATGGGTGCGCACCAGAGCTCGCGAACTTGCCATGCCATATCTTGCAGTCGGACCATTGACTGTTGAATCAGAGGCCGAAGGAACTACTTCCCAGATCATTCCTTATCCAGATATGCCTACTGATGTTGAGGAGTTGAAAAGATCCTGGACCCAGTTGAGAGAAGAGAGAGATACTTTCGAAGCTCAGTTCAATGCAGAAAGGAAGAAAGTGTTAGAGCTCACCAGTCAGCTTAATGAGGAACGAAGACTCAATGCATATCTTCGCCCGAAAAGAAGTCGCCCCTGGGAGACTTGAGCTTTGTAGTTTTACTATTATTCCTTTTGTAATGAGCATTGATCAAAAAAACGTAGCAATAAAACATTTCCCTCTTGTTGGGGATTTATGCAGAGTTAAATTCCAAAAGTCCTTGAAAACATTTCATGCATTGCATCACATAACATAACATTGCATAACAGGTATTCCAAAGGACCATATTCTCACGGTCTGCCTCTTAAACAGAAAAATGGATCTCGAACAGACTGTCAAAGATCTCCAGACTCAGAATGCTCAATTCAAGGAGATGATGCTGAGCTTATCCAAGGGACAGGAGGAACTGAAGGCTCTTTTGGCCGAAAAGAAGAAGGACAAGAAAGCTGTGAGTTTCATTAACCCGGGAAGAAGGCGTAAAGGACAGGCTACGGGAATCAAATTTGGAATCCCGAATGGCCCAGAAGAGGGGGCGGAAAAGGATTCAGAGGAGGAGGACGCTGATTTCTCTAACCCTGAGGATGAGGATGAAGGGTATGAAGATGAACAGTACTCTCCAAGAGATGATAAGTACAAACTGCTGGAAGAACGCATGCTAGCCATGGAGGGTCAGAAGACACCTGGTCTGGATTTCGAAAGTCTGGGTCTGGTCTCCGATGTGACCATTCCCCGCAAATTCAAAATCCCCACTTTCACTAAGTACGATGGTGCATCCTGCCCTCAGATGCATTTAAGGGCTTATGTGAGAAAGATTCAGCCGCATACCACTGATAAGAAACTGTGGATCCACTTCTTCCAAGAAAGTCTGTCTGGCACTCAGTTGGAATGGTATTATCAGCTCGAGAGCTCTGACATCCGCACCTGGACTGATTTAGCAACAACTTTCTATAAGCAGTACCAGTACAATTCTGAATTAGCGCCTACTCGGCTACAGTTGCAGAATATGGCTATGGGATCTAAAGAAAGCTTCAAAGAGTACGCTCAGAAATGGAGAGATTTGGCTGGCAGGGTCAAACCCCCTATGACTGACCGAGAGTTAGTAGACCTGTTCATGGGTACCCTGACTGGCCCATTCTACAGCCATCTACTGGGGAGTTCTTCATCAGGTTTCACTGAACTTATACTGACAGGTGAACGGGTGGAGAGCGGTATTCGAAGTGGAAAGTTACAGGCAGCTACTTCTACAAGCAGTAAGAAATCCTATCATGGGAAGAATGAATCGAATGCTGTGTATGGTCAGAAGAATCATAATAAGAAAAATGGTGACCATGCCGTTGGAGCAGTGACAATTGCAGCCCCGCCAGCTCAAAACTTCCAGCAAAGACAAGACAGACCAAGAAGGCAGTTTACCAAGCTCAATATGACTTTAGCACAAGCACTGCAAAGCATGCTGAAGGTAAATTTAATCACTCTCAGAGGTCCTCCTGCAAATGTCAACACTGCTTCGCCTCGTTATAATCCCAATGCCAGGTGTGCATATCACTCCGATAGCCCCGGGCACGATACAAACGATTGTTGGCTGTTAAAGAATAAAATTCAGGACATGATCGACGCTGGGGAAATTGAGTTCGAGCCTCCGGAGACCCCTAATGTCATCACCGCTCCTATGCCTAATCATGACAAAGCTGTTAATGCTCTCGATGACAATCCTCTCATCACTACTGTAGCAGACTTAACATCTCCTCTCCCAATTATAAAGAGGAATTTATTGCAAGCTGGTTTATTTCCAGGTTGTACGGAAGATTGCAATCTCTGCATACTCCGGCCCGAGGACTGTTTGAAATTGAAGAATGGTATTCAACAGCTGATCGACGATCGTACAATTCTCTTTGAAAGGGTTTCTAAGACGGAAAACCCTGTTGAAGAAGTATCTGTGATTGCAAGGTCCAAGGTTCCAGTGAAGATTACTGCTCCCAGAATACCTGTAAAGATTATTGCTGAGCCCAGAGTAGCTCCCCTGATCATTACTGCACCTGGCCCGATCCCGTATTCCTCAAGCAAAGCTATTCCGTGGAATTATGGAGGTGATGTTTACATCCATGGTGTAAAGCAAGTTGGCAATTCTGCTAATCCTAATGACATTGTTGGGACTAGTAAAGTTACTCGAAGCGGAAGGATCTTCTCTCCAGAGATCTCACCTCCAGTTCCCGAAAACCGAGGAAAGAAACCAGTCAACCCTTCTCAGTCAGAGACACCGATCGAAGCTACTACTGAAGACGTTGCCAAACAAGAAATGGAAGAGGTGCTGAAAATCATCCGCAAGAGTGATTTTGATGTGGTAGAACAGTTGGGGCACACTCCTTCCAAAATCTCGATGTTGTCCTTGTTGTTGTCTTCTGAATCTCATGCCAATGCCTTGATAAAATTCCTGAAGACTGCCCATGTACCTCAGGAGACCTCCGTTGATCAGTTCGAAAACTATGTTGCTAATCTGACTGTCGACGGTGGCCTAGGTTTTTCCAATGCTGACCTGACACCAGCGGGAAAGAACCATAATAAGGCTCTGCATATCTCTATTGAGTGTAAAGGAATCACCCTGTCTCATGTGTTGATCGATAATGGCTCTTCTTTGAATGGGTTACCGAAAGCCGTGCTCGAGAAACTTGACTGCAAGAGCATTGAGCTGAAGCCTAGTGACATTGTGGTGCGGGCTTACGATGGTGCAAAGAGTGTTGTCCACGGTGAAGTTGTTCTCCCTATCAAGATAGGACCTCAAGTCTTCAACACTACTTTTTATGTAATGAACATTCGCCCTGCCTACTCCTGCTTACTGGGACGCCCTTGGATTCATGAGGCAGGCGCTGTAGCTTCGTCTCTCCATCAAAAGCTGAGGTATCCAATAGAGGGTAAGATCGTCACTGTGTGTGGGGAAGAAGAATACATTGTCAGTAGTGTGCATACCTTCAGATACGTTGAAATGGATGGTGAATTCTTCGAGACTCCGACTCAGTCATTTGAAGTGGTTTCTCCGCCCGATCCTGTCCTTAAGCCAACTCCCTGTGTGCCCAAGATTATTCGTGCTCCTCCCGCTATGATTTCTCTGAAAGATGCTCAAGCTGTAGTGGAAGATGGTGGCTGTACTGGCTGGGGTCAACTGATCAACGTACCGTACAAGTCTGACAAAGCTGGTCTGGGATTCAACTCTGAAAAGATGGTCAAAGATCAAATCAATGTTGTAGAAGATGCTGACAGTGATTGCGACCTGGATAGCTGGATCTACCCAACAATTGGCAACGGACTCAATAATTGGAAGGCTGAAGACATCATCCCGATCTCCTTTAGTCAGGAGTAATTGTTATTGTCTATTTAGCATTGCAACTTCGTAAAGCATTGTGTCTATACCCGGGGCACAATAGCTAATTTGTTAAGGGTTTTGTCATTTCATAAGCATATTTTCATATTCAATAAATCAATGGACATTTCGCATTCAAATATTGCGCTCTTTATTTTTCCTGTCGTCTTTCAAACAAGCTATGCATTCTTACACACACTCACGTAACAAATTGCAGATCCGTACTCACTCTGGATCCTATTGATAATAATTCCGCTACTGTTCATTATGACTTTGAAAATCCAATCTACCAAGCCGAAGATGGAAGTGAGGAAGATTGTGAAGTCCCTGGAGAGCTTGCCAGACTATTACTGCAAGAGGAAAGGACTATACAGCCGCATGAAGAATCCCTCGAAATTGTAAATCTGGGTACTGAGGTAGACAGAAAAGAAGTCAAAATAGGAGCAGGATTGGAAAGCAGTGTCAAGGAAAGATTGATTCGGATGTTACATGACTATGTAGAGGTTTTCGCTTGGTCTTATGAAGACATGCCTGGGTTGGATACTGATATAGTGGTGCATCGGCTGCCTACGAAGGAAGATTGCCGTCCTGTCAAGCAAAAGGTTCGCCGCATGCGTCCTGAAATGTCTGAGAAAATCAAAGCCGAGGTTATGAAGCAATTCAATGCCGGTTTCCTAGCTGTTACTTCTTATCCTCAATGGGTTGCTAATGTGGTGCCTGTGCCAAAGAAGGATGGTAAGGTGCGAATGTGCGTAGATTACCGAGACCTGAATAAAGCAAGTCCCAAAGACGACTTTCCACTCCCACACATTGATGTTCTGGTAGATAACACCGCTCAACACAAAGTATTCTCATTCATGGATGGATTCTCGGGTTATAACCAGATTAAGATGGCACCTGAGGACATGGAGAAAACTACGTTTGTGACGCAATGGGGCACCTTCTGTTACAAAGTAATGCCATTCGGTCTAAAGAACGCCGGGGCAACATACCAGCGTGCTATGGTGGTTTTGTTCCATGATATGATTCATCATGAGATAGAAGTATATGTGGATGACATGATAGCCAGATCTCATACTGAAGAGGAACATCTCGATCATTTATACAAACTGTTTGAGAGGTTGAAGAAATACAAGTTGAGATTGAACCCGAACAAATGCACTTTCGGAGTAAGATCCGGTAAACTCTTGGGCTTTATTGTCAGTGGTAAAGGAATTGAGGTTGACCCGGCTAAAGTGAGAGCTATTCAAGAAATGCCAGTTCCCCGTACGGAGAAAGAGGTCAGAGGTTTCTTGGGACGCTTGAACTACATTGCCCGATTTATCTCCCACTTGACCGCTACCTGCAAACCCATCTTCAAATTACTGAGGAAAAATCAAGAAATGATATGGAATGACGAATGCCAAGAAGCCTTTGACAAAATCAAGAAATATCTCCAGGAACCTCCAATTCTGATACCACCAGTCGAAGGAAGACCTCTAATCATGTATTTGACCGTGTTAGAAAGTTCAATGGGGTGTGTATTGGGGCAACATGACGAGTCTGGTCGAAAAGAGCATGCCATATATTACCTGAGCAAAAAGTTTACCGACTGTGAAACAAGATACTCACTGCTCGAGAGAACTTGCTGTGCTTTGGCCTGGGCTGCTCGCCGACTAAGACAGTATATGTTGAATCAGACCACTTTGTTGATTTCTAGGATGGATCCCATCAAATACATGTTCGAGAAGCCTGCCCTCTCCGGAAGAATAGCGAGATGGCAGATGATCTTAACAGAGTATGATATCCAATGTACTACCCAGAAAGCAATCAAAGGAAGCGTGCTGGCTGATCATTTGGCTCATCAAGCGGTGGATGATTACCAATCTATGAATTTTGAGTTCCCAGATGAGGATGTCATGTTTGTTACGGATAATGAAAAACCTAAACCAGATGAAGGACCCGAATGGGGATCCCGATGGACTATGGTCTTTGATGGATCTTCTAATGCATTGGGCCATGGTGTTGGGGTTGTACTCATTTCTCCCGGAGGTTACCATACACCTCTCACTGCTAGACTATGTTTTCATTGCACCAATAATATGGCTGAGTATGAAGCATGTATTTTTGGACTCAAGGCTGCTATAGACTGGCGAATCAAGCTTTTGAGTGTGTACGGAGATTCGGCCTTGGTAATCAGTCAGATCAACGGAGAATGGGATACTAAACATCCAAATCTCATCCCTTATCGAGAGCAGGTGATGACATTAATCCCATACTTTGAAGAGGTAACATTTGAACATATTCCACGAGAGGAGAACCAGTTGGCAGACGCATTAGCTACCATGTCATCTATGTTCAGAGTCAGATGGGGCAGCGAAGCTCCCAGGATTACCATCGGACGGTTAGATGAACCAGCTTACTGTTATGGACTTAACACTGAGGAAGTACGGAAAAAACCTTGGTTCCACGACGTAAAAAGATATTTAGAAGCCCAGGAGTACCCTGAAGGGGCATCCATCAATGACAGGAAATTCCTGAGGAAGTTCTCCGCTAAATTCTTTCTGAGTAATGGAGTGTTATACAAACGTAATCATGACTCGACTCTGCTTCGCTGTGTGGATAAAAAGGAAGCAGAAAAGATTATGGAAGACATGCACGACGGTATTTTTGGGACTCATTCTAATGGACATACAATGGCCAAGAAGATTCTGAGATCAGGGTATTATTGGTCTACCATGGAAGCTGATTGCCACCATCATTCCAGAACCTGTCATAAGTGTCAGATCTATGCGGACAAAGTACATATGCCTCCTGCTCCATTGAACGTGTTGACAGCACCTTGGCCTTTTGCAATGTGGGGCATTGATATGATTGGAGAGATTAAACCTACGGCTTCTAATGGACATCGCTTCATTCTCGTCGCTATCGATTACTTCACAAAGTGGGTAGAGGCAGCCTCATTTGCTTCTGTTACCAAGAATGTGGTGGCACGGTTCATCAAGAATAGCCTTATTTGTCGATATGGCATCCCGGAAAGGATTATCACCGACAATGGTACTAATTTGAATAACAAGATGATTACTGAACTCTGCACGCAGTTCAAAATTAAGCATCACAACTCTTCTCCGTACCGACCAAAGATGAACGGCGCCGTAGAGGCTGCTAATAAGAACATCAAGAAGATCATACAAAAGATGACGGTAACGTACAAAGACTGGCATGAGATGTTACCGTTTGCCCTTCACGGTTATCGCACTTCAGTACGCACTTCGACAGGGGCAACTCCCTTCTCTTTAGTCTATGGAACGGAAGCCGTTTTACCAGTGGAAGTCCAGATTCCCTCTCTAAGAATCATGAAAGAGGCGAGCTTAGATGAAGATGAATGGATTCAGACACGACTCGATCAGATAAATTTGATTGATGAAAAGAGACTTGCGGCTGTTTGTCATGGGCAGATATATCAGAAGCGCATGACCAGGGCATTCAACAAAAAGGTCAAGAGACAAGTGTATCAAATTGGCGACTTGGTAATCAAACGCATCATCCTACCACAAACTGACCCCAGAGGCAAATGGACTCCCACATACGAAGGGCCATTTGTAGTTAGGAAGGTATTCTCTGGTGGAGCCATGATACTTGCTACAATGGATGGCGAAGACTTCCCGCATCCTGTGAACGCGGACATAGTTAAAAAATACTACGCATAAAAGAGATCCGCTAGGTCGACGTACCTAGGCAAAAGTAAGGGCATCCCGGCGAACCAAAAGGGTTCGGGCAAAAATTAGGGATAAACATATAAAAATGTACACCCGGCAAGTCGAAAACCTGAAAAGGCGGCTTGGGCAAAAAAGGGTATCCTGGTGGACTGAAAACCTGAAAAGGCGGTCCAGCAAAAATTAGGGATTAAAGCGTATGACTATGTCCCGTTCTCAGTCAACTTCAATCAAGTTCAAGGGACTGACCAAGCCAATTACTTCTATCCGACAACAGGGGATGAGATGCTTGAAGACATAATGACAGTAGTAGACTTAAAATCAATAAGACTTTTCTGCATAGCTTTCTCTTTGTTTTTGACAATTTCCTCTTACTAGGATTTCTGTCTCCTTGTACACAAATTGCCTGTTCATAGGCCTCCTTTCAAAATCAATGCAATTCATTTCAAAAAAGATGTTTTTGTTTTACTTTTTCTGTTTTGTTTGCGTAAATGTCCATTGATTTAATTTGAATTAATATATGCATTTGAATATGACCAATGGTTACCAAAATACATGCATAGAATAGCAATAGCAATTACTACAAGACTTCAGGATCGAGGAGAAGGTCTAACCATGCTTCCAATGAATCCGCTACCAATTCTATTCCCCCAGCAAGTTTGTTATTCCTCAGAAGAAATTAGCAGTATTCCCCGGCACAGCCAGTTACTCCCCAACAGAGGTCGGCATCATCAGACAGATTGATCATCTCATCCATCCCTAGCCAGGCTCTGTTGAATATCTCTACCATCAGACAGAAATCAGAACCCCCAGCCGAGAGAGGGTCCTCAACACGAATATCTCCAATCAGTAGATGGGGATTTATTTTCCCCAGTAGAGTCCCCAAGCAGAACTTCTCATACGCATAACTCATTCATTACATCGTTTCACAACATACGCATGCATACAACATTCGCATTTATTTTCGAAAGCATAAAACATCTCATGCATCATGACATGGCATAAAGCTAACCTTTCTTTGCAGGTTAATTATCCTCCTGATATAGTCAAAGTAAAAGGCTCATTCAGGTAGACGCCTTTATCAATCACAGACAAGATTCAGATACACATTCCAGATGCAATTCATGGGAACATTCATTCTGACAACACTTCGATATCCTCCTAGCGATGGCATCTTTAAGCCCATCCCAAACATTTATTGCAAATACAATGTATACAGATACAGCCTAACATACGGTTCATCCGGATTCATCTCAACATATGACTCCTTCAACAACTCAAATACAGTCTAATGTACGACCAAGTTAGACCTTCCAGGCATCAGATACAGTCTAATGTACGACCAAGTTAGACAGATGCTGCTCAAATACAGTCTAATGTACGACCAAGTTAGACCTTCCAGACATCAGATACAGTCTAATGTACGACCAAGTTAGACAGATGCTGCTCAAATACGGTTTAATGTACGACCAAGTTAAACCTTCATCTTTCTCAGGTGCTACCTTCGGACAGGTACATTCCTGAATGGTAGTCTAGTATACGGCTACTCCCTTTCTCAGGTGCTACCTTCGGACAGGTACATTCCTGAATGGTAGTCTAGTATACGGCTACTCCTTTTCTCAGGTGCTACCTTCGGACAGGTACATTCCTGAATGGTAGTCTAGTATATGGCTACTCCCTTTCTCAGGTGCTACCTTCGGACAGGTACATTCCTGAATGGTAGTCGAGTATATGGCTACTCCCTTTCTCAGGTGCTACCTTCGGACAGGTACATTCCTGAATGGTAGTCTAGTATATGGCTACTCCCTTTCTCAGGTGCTACCTTCGGACAGGTACATTCCTGAATGGTAGTCGAGTATATGGCTACTCCCTTTCTCAGGTGCTACCTTCGGACAGGTACGTTCCTGAATGGTAGTCGAGTATACGGCTACTCCCTTTCTCAGGTGCTACCTTCGGACAGGTACATTCCTGAATGGTAGTCGAGTATACGGCTACTCCCTTTCTCAGGTGCTACCTTCGGACAGGTACATTCCTGAATGGTAGTCTAGTATACGACTACTCCCTTTTCAGCAGCTTCAGCCTAACGTACGGCTCATTCTGCAACTCAGATACGATCTAGCGTACGATCCATTCTGATCTTTCATCCCCAGCAAAGTCATCTGCCTAATGAACGGCTCATTCTGCAACTCAGATACGATCTAGCGTACGATCCATTCTGATCTTTCATCCCCAGCAAAGTCATCAGCCTAACGTATGGCTCATTCTGCGACTCAGATACGATCTAGCGTACGATCCATTCTGATCCCTCATCCCCAGCAGTATAGCATACTCTGACTCTCCAACGAAGTCAACAGCCTAATGGATGGTTCACTATACGGTCTGATTTATGACCCGGTGTGACACCCATGTCTCTAGGTATCGTCTAACGTACGACACAATCTGGAAATCTCCTCAGCAAGTTTCTTGGATGGCATCTTTAAGCCCATCTACGTCAAGACAAATGAACAAGTGCAAATTTTTGGGGCATTCTAAGTGTTCAATAATCTTTCACCTCCAGACCACGAACGGCACCTACCATTCTACTCTCTCGGTTCAAGAATATTGAACAGGGGCAGCTGTCATACCCCAAAATTTGCCCGTTGGTATTACAAAGCATTTTCCAAGACCCCGACTTATTCTGCAAGGCACCGACATCAAGCCCAGCTCACAACAGGCCCAATCCAAAAGGGGCCCAAAATAGCTTGCTCGCTAGGCGAGCAATCTCTTCGCCTAGCGAATGCTTCGTCATGACACTCGCCCAGCGAAGCGTCAGATCCAGGAAAAGGCCCAGACCTAGTTTGCTCGCTAGGCGAGCAATTCCTTCGCCTAGCGAAGCTTGCGAAGTTTGAGATTTTTGGACCTCATTTTAAGCCCATTAGGTCACCACTACCTCTACTATAAATACCTGCTCCTCTGCTACGAAAAAAAACACACACAGACGGACGAAGACGGACGGAAACACGCATCCGGAGGGAGAAACACAGAAACCCTGCTGATCCAAAGAATTCAGAAGGCGGAAACCCTGAAGGCCGTTTATTCATTCCGAAGCTACCGCCGTCCAACTCAATCCGGCTCGCCAATTCAAGGTTACCACTTGATTTGCAAACAGGTTAGCCTCACTATTATTCGCTTTAGCTTCTTAATGGGCATATGATTAATTGGCATATGATTATCATTTGGTGTCCGTACTTTGCATGTGGTATCATTTTAATATCTTAATCGGCATGTGATATCGTTTTGTATTTTCACTTGGCATATGGTACCACTTCATGTTCTTAATTTGTGGATTATAATTGAATTCATAAACATTTTGAAGTCTTGCATGAGAAGTTAAATGTGTTTGCCTATTGTGAAACTGAACCCTATAATTGTATGTTAGATGCCATAAGCCATGCTGCAGGTTGAGGTCATAATGCTCTCAAATTTCAAACCCGTGGCCGCTCGCTAGCTCATCGCTAGGCGAGCCCGCAGCGAGCCTTCGCTGAGCCTTCGCTGGGCGAAGCAGAGGCGACCGGGCCAGGGGCTGCTTTGCTTTTTGCTGCCTATTTCATGTTTACCTAATGATGATTCTGCATTATTTGGCCTAAATTCTGGGCTGCTATATTTATCTTATGATGCAATTTCCAATTGTATTTTTTATGCTTTAATCCGTGTGTTCATGGTGTAAAGGCTAGCATACTTCCGAAGAAATAGCCGGTTAGGTACTCCGCTTTACGCATGGGAAGCCTTCATGGAGAGGGATTCTAAATTATTTCACTTTAATGTGAAGATTCATATTGAGTGCCTAATTAATTTTACTATATTAATTTTTAATGTAATGTTGATTTTAATGTATCGATTTGATGCGGTATCATCATAATTACCTAATGGACTTAAAACATGGACTTTAAATAAATGTCATCGGACCTCTCTTTATTACCCCACGATTACAATATTACGGTCACGTCCCGCGAATATGGGGATATCCTTAGCAAAGACCCTTCGGTAAAATCATCATAGTCCCTCGGATGTTGCCTTCAAAAATACGATGTTGTCCCTCGATGACCCTTCGGTGTAGCCTACGGTTAAATGATGATAGTCCCTTCGAATGCTAAGGTATCCTCACAACTGTTGCCTTCAATGACCAATCGATGACCCTACGATGACCCTTAAACATCCCAAGGATAAACTACTTGCTTCTCAATAGTAAGGACAGTTTTACCCTCATAAGGATAGGAAACGCCCGGAAAGACCTCGGACAGGTATAACCTTAATTGCTCATTCATAACCAAAAATGCTTTTCACACCCCACACCTTTCAAACGTCTTCTTTTGGAAAATCACCACTTAGCATACATCCGTACTAGGATCATTGCCAAGTTATATTTTTCTAAACTACTTTCAAAAAACTAAATGAGATAACCACTTTGTATACATTCATGCAAGAATCATTACAAAGTTAAATTCTCCTTTTCAAAACATTTTTCATACATTTCTCAACCACCTTTTTCAAACAAAGAAAACATAAACGATTGAGCAATTAAGAGCCCATGGATAACCATGGATACAAAGGGTGCTAATACCTTCCCTTTGTATAAAGTACCTCCCGAACCTAAGAATTTAAAATTAAGGTCTTTCCTGTTCTTTTCCACCTTTCCTTAAGGGATAAAAGAAAAGTCGGTGGCGACTCTTGCTAACCGCGACATTGCGATTACAAATCCAATAAAAGTCAGTTCACCGTATGACAGGTACTAACTGATGATTCAAACAAATATTAGGTCTACACTTCATGCAAATGCGATCATAAGCTTCTCTCTTATACAAACTAATCTATATCATGTTACTATACTTAGACCTATATTTTTCATCCTTATTTTTAAATCCCTTTTCATTCAAGCGCAATCACATTAAGTCTGTTATCCGTACATACTCATAGTAAGGCGACCGGTTAGTGATTCTGATCTTTTTACATAGGGTTCTGGTATATAAGTTTGGTAACCCCTTTTTATTTTACCCATTTGCAGTTGCGGGGCATCGGACCGTAATACACCCTACCAAGTTCAGCACCAGACACCTCTGAACCAACTAAAACGGGTAATTTCATTATCTTTTTGGTATACAAGAATCATTCACTTATTTTCATCGGTTTCCTTGTGTAGAGTATGCTTAAGTCAGAGCTAACTGCTGAAATAAACTACTTAAGGGCTTTATTATTTGGGATTAAAATTAAGGCTATAATATAGTAAGCATCGATATCAGTTTCCAAAGTCAAGAAGCTTACGGTGTTGAGACGATATCTATTTTTAAAAGTTTTCCCAAGTCTTTAACATCATATCCTAAACTTGTCTAAAAGCCCAAAATTTTCAAAATAAAAGTTGTTTTCTTTGTCATTTTTTTTTGTAGGGCTCAAGAATTGGGAAGTAGGGTTACACTACACATAAGACTCGTCTAGCACATGCAATTTATTGAAACACAAATTAAAATAAACTAAAAAAAATGAAAAATGCAAAAAAATTAAAAGAAAAAGAAAGCATAAAAATCTCCTCCCACACTTAAATCGAACATTGTCCCCAATGTTTCGATAAAAGATGAGGAAATGAGTAACCTGGATGACACTACTACTGACCACTGGTACCTTTGCCTCCTGGCTCTGAATGCATGGGACGACGACTCCTGCTGCGACTACGCTCCTCTCTAGAAACCTCTAAACGATCAAATTTAGCCGATAATAAAGCATCAAATTCTCGTAGCTATCGAATGTTATCCAGTACAGAGCCTTGAGTAGCCTCCACCAGGGTAAGGTGACTCTGAAATTGCGCTTGCTGACGCTGTTGGTTAGAGAGGAGGGTTTGTTGGGATTCCATAATACTGCGGAGTGAATTATCGGTATGCCGCTGTGATTCACGCATGAAGTCCATGTTGTCCTTCAGTTGTTGGCTCATGGCAGATAATAAGACATCCCGCCTTTCTTCTCGAGCTTGTAGCTCTCGCCACATCTCCTCAGTAATTTGAAATCCAAAGGATGTACCTGCAGAAGGGTGAGTAAAAGATGGTGCAGTATGTGCAGGTGATGTATGGTGTGAAGGCATGGTCGGAACAGGAGACTGGTCTCTCCGCTCATACTCATCATCGGTCCCGTCACCTTCTTCAAAAGGTATGTTGGGTGGCAACGGGTCGGTAAAAGGTGGAGCTTGCAGATCATAAATTCAATTTCTCTCAAGACGCACATTTGTACGTCGAGACCAAGATAAAACTACACTCAGGATAGCTACATTATGGATCATGAGGTTAAAACTGCCCTCTTTCCTCACTCTGCATAATCACATATCTTTTAAAAACTTTAAATTTATAATGCGGTGAGGTAGTGGTTCTAATGTAGCCAACTCAGTGTCAAGGTGCAAAGCTCTAACAATGGAGGTGATTAAACCTCCAAAAGGAATATTACCTCCCTTTATCCGAACGGAACACATATGTGCAATCATAAAAGGGAACAAAGTTAATTCTTCTTTGTGTGAGGCTACCCTGTAAAAATAAAAGTTCTTCGGCATTGATTTTTTTAGGATTTTCCCGGCCAAAAATTGAGCAAGCCAACAGATAGCGA
This sequence comes from Lathyrus oleraceus, assembly GCF_024323335.1. Classification (NCBI taxonomy): domain Eukaryota; kingdom Viridiplantae; phylum Streptophyta; class Magnoliopsida; order Fabales; family Fabaceae; genus Lathyrus; species Lathyrus oleraceus. Next base: position 99,820,328 of record NC_066583.1, on the reverse strand, counting down.
AAAATGCGTATGGTCGGGTTATGAATACTTGAGGCTAGGTTCCCCTTAAAAGAGTCGGTATCTAAACCTGTCAATTTCCTCCAAAATTCAAACGCCTCAGATGACCATTCTGAGTCCAAGGGTGTCTCACAGTGGGCACCTTCCCCGTAAGAAAATTCTAATAAACCTGTTAACTCATCGGTAGTGTACTGATATTCAACATTAAACATTTTAAATTGTATTGTACCGGATGTGCTAGCAGTGTTAGAATGAACATTATAAATCAGGGAACTCAAGAATTCTCGGGTCAGGTACTCAAATGTAGGTTCCTTCCTAATGAAAATATCATGCAATCCTAAATTGTCTAACATATAATAAACACTGTGATAAATTCCCAAATTATACAGACAATCTTCATCGATATACCTGGTGGAAAAAATGCTTTTTGTCTGCAACTCCTCGAATAATCTCCTTTGGCTTTCTCCGGGGTTTCCTCTGTGAAAAATGATTTGATGATGCTCCATTTTTGCTCTTGGTGGTGAATGAGGGTGAAAATGGGTTTTAGAGTGGAAGATGGTGAAATGGGATTTTAATGATGGAAATTGGAAATTGAAGTAGGATTAGTAGTGGGTTTTTGGTTGAGTGGAATTTTAATGGGATTTGAGTGGGTTTTAATGGAGGTCTAAGATGATGAAAATGGGGATTTTGGAAGGTTTAAAATGAGTTTTTGAGTGAAAATGGAGGTTTGGTTCGCTTCTCCCCGAGATAGTGCTTAGACCCCATGGCGCCCGCTATGGCTAGATGGCGCCCGCCATCTTTGTAATTCAAGTTGGGCCGGATTTTGTTGAATTGGACTTGGGCCTTGTGGTTTTGAGTCATTTTGCGGTGTGTACAACATCTTCTAAATGTTCTTCTTTCTTGTGTTTGTACATGCATGATATAATTCATTTTTTAACATAATAAAATAATAATAATAATAATAATAATAATAATAATTTAAGGAAACAATAAAATATAAGAGAAATGATATTATAACATGAGATAATATCATAAGAAAAAAACTGGAAAAAAACAATTATATGGGAAAATAAACTAAATCTAGAAATTAGGAAATAAATATAGATATATGTTTGAATATGCAGAATAAATAAAACGATAAAAGCTCGAAAAGCATAGTCCTCAGTGCGTCGATGGTTCCTCAATGCTACCGGAATCTCATGCATCTTCTAGCTGACGACGGAGTTCACCGATTTCCTCGTATAGGCAATTAACCTTCGTGGCATGAGTAACATCAGATACCTCTAACTACAAGGCTAGGTCAGTAACTTCCTGGCGAAGGATGGCAAGTTCTCTGTGTAACTCAATAATCTTAGTGTGAACGTCGCGTCTTTGCAGATCGAAATTATTAGAAAGCATTGTGCTCCTATCTGACGGTGGCAAGGGATGGCATTCTGGTACTGGAGGGGATCTAGGTGCATTAGGTGTCTCATCCTGGTCTTCTAAGGCGTATGTCCAATTTGCTTTGTCATGGATGTTAGTCTTTGCTGGATCAGGTAAAGTAAAGTAATGGATGGTCTCATGATTGATCATGAGCTTATATTGGTTCGGGTTAAAAGAGTTTCTCCTCATCAGGCCATAGTCTAAACAGAAGGTAGCATCCATCAGGGTGTAGCCACATAAAGAAGTCAGGTGGAATAATTTTCTGTGAAGACTTTGGGCATATGCTATATGCGACACAGTTCCTCCTACATGAATAAGCCTTTTAGAAGAGCTTACTATAAGGTTAAGGTTATCAATTAGGAAATTTCCAGAGGCTATAGGGCGCGACTGGGTGATACAAAATAGGAAAAGGATTTCCTCAGCACTAACATGGGTATCAATATCACTCTTTCCAAGAAAAGTGTGGGCTAGGATCATCTGGAAGTAGCGGAAGGTTGGGTTATGGATTTTGTTGGGCAGCTGGGTGGAAGGGTCAGGGCTTCCTCCTTCTGTGATATCACTCCAGAATTTGTCTATTTCATCCTGCATAAAATAGCCTAAAGGAATTCCATGCATAACATCAGGGCCATATTGAAACCCAAGTAACTCAGCAAATTCCTTATGATTGACGGTGTACTCAATTCCAAACAATCTAAAGTTAATATAGCCTCTCTAAAAACTGATTCTAATGTAGGGTTCATAGATGAGGGAGCTTAAGAATTCCAGGGTCAGGTTCCTGTAGGTTACATGCATTGCACCATCATATTCCTCCCATTGAAGTTGATTGCATAGATACCTCACACTTGCCTCGAGACATAAGATTTCCATGAAATCAGGGTCAGGGTACCTAATGGGTAACATGGGACGCTCATATAGGATCGCATAACGCTTTCTCTGAATTTCGTCCTTAAACACAACATGCATATCATCGAAACTCTGCATCCTGAAAAATACGATTAGTGGAGAATGCTACGGATAGTAATGAGACCTGAAACCTGAAAAATAAATATTACTAAGGTTAGTCCACTTAAATACATAAATAAAACATCGAATAAAAACAACGCAAAAATAATAAAGTGAGAAAAATAGAGAAAAATCATGGGTTGCCTCCCATGCAGCGCTTGTTTAACGTCTTTAGCTTGATGATTAGAGATTTATATTTGAGAAATAGGGACAGGTGGATTAATCATAGTGTGAAAGAGTAATTTGTAGGGATGTCACCTCCTTGGCAGTGCTTCAACCTTTGCCCATTTACTACGAATGGATTGCAAGAGTTGTTCTTGATTTCAACTGCTCCATACTTGAGGATCTTTGAGACCTCGTAAGAGCCTGTCCATCTTGAGCGCAGCTTACCAGGAAAAAGTCGCAACCTGGAGTTAAAAAGGAGAACAGGATCACCTATGTTGAAATCTTTTTTTATAATTCACTTATCATGCGACGCTTTGGTTCTTTCTTTATATATTATGGCATTTTCATAAGCATTGCAACGCAACTCCTCTAATTTATGAATGTCTAAAATGCGCTTTTTCACCAGTTGCCAGGTAATCCAAATTCAGGGTTTTAATGGCCCAATATGCTTTGTGTTCTAGCTCAAAAGGTAAGTGACAAGATTTTTCGTAAACTAATTGGTACGGGGTGGTTCCTATAGGGGTTTTATAAGAGGTTTTATAGGCCCATAATACTTCTTTAAGCTTCTGAGACCAATCTTTTCTAGATATTGAAACTGTTTTCTCTAAGATTTGTTTAATCTCCCTATTTGACACTTCCACTTGTCCACTAGTATGTGGGTGATATGATGTTGCTACTCTGTGCTTAACTCCATATTTATCTAAAAGTTTATCAAAAATTCTGGATATGAAATGTGATCCACTGTCACTTATAACAAGGCGTGGTACTCCAAATCTAGGGAATATGTTGTCTTTGAATAATTTAATCACTACTCGAGTGTCATTTGTAGGTGAGGCTATAGCCTCAATCCATTTAGACACATAGTCAACAACTACTAAGATATACTTATTTCCCATTGATGAAGGAAAAGGTCCTATAAAATCAATCCCCCAAACATCGAAGATTTCTACTTCTTGGATATTTCTTAATGGCATTTCGTCACGCCTTGAGACGTTCCTTGTGCGTGGGCACCGATCACATCTGGTAATGTAAACATGAACATCGCGCCATAATGTTGGCCAGTAAAGGCCGACTTGGAGAATTTTAGCGCATGTTTTAGATGTGTCTGCATGTCCACCATAAGGTGCGGAGTGACAATGTTTTATGATGTTTTCTACCTCTTCTTTAGGGACACAACGACGAAAAATGCCATTTGTCCCTCTTTTGAAAAGGAGAGGTTCGTCCCAATAAAAATACCTTACATCACTAAAGAATTTCTTCTTTTGTTGGTAGTTAAGGTCGAGGGTATGATATCAGCAGCTAGGTAATTAACAAAGTCAGCGTACCAAGGTATGTTGGTCACTGCTAGAGTTCTTTCAATGTTCCAATCCATTGGAAAATCAGAGTTATCGTCCTGAATGGTTTCGATTTTTGCCATGAGTCTATCATAGGTAAAATCGTCATTTATTGGCACTAGGTTTGGTTTTAAATATTCAAGCCTAGAAAGGTGGTCAACAACTACATTTTCCGTGCCCTTCTTGTCTCGAATATCCAGGTCAAACTCTTCCAGTAAAAGGACCCATCGAAGTAACCTAGGTTTAGTGCCCTTCTTGCTTATTAGGTATCGAATAGCTGCATGATATGTATAAGCTATAATTCTAGCTCTGACCAGATAAGATCGAAATTTATCAATAGCAAAAACAACAGCGAGGAGTTCTTTCCGGTTGTTGCATAGTGTTAGGGACCAATTGGTACTACTTTTTATATCATTTTATTGGTTCCTTTTACCAAGTTTTGATGTAATTACACACTTTTATTCTCACTATTTTGTATAAATGCAATTAGGTTTAATTTATTTTGTTTTGAATAGTTATTTCACATATTTGTTAGTTTTGTAGAATTTTTGGATGAGAAAGCTTTGGATTGCAGCATCATAATATGGAAGATTTTGGATGAAGCTTGCAAAGCAAGGAAACTGAGGCAGCTTCAGTTCGCCCCGCGAACAAAGTTCGCCCCGTGAACTGAATGACAGTGTCAGTTCGCGCCGCGAACATAGTTCGCCCCGCGAACCCTGCGAATCCAGCAAGTTGATTTTGGGTCAAAAGTGCTGTTTTGAAGGCCAGTTGGTTTTACCATTTTGGTGTCTGCCTTGGGATAGCTTTTCTGCTTTGGATGGAAATGACCAATTAAGGAAATGTCAACTTTTTTTGGAGAGAAAAACACATTATTCACATTCATTGATTATCATTCACATTGATATTGAGAGATTTTGTAAGAGAGAAAAAGAGAGTTTTTCTCCTCTAATTTTCTGCTTTGAACAATGATGATGAGGAGCTAAACTCCCCTTTTGTCAAGATTGGAGGTAGTAGCTATTCTCATCTGTTTATGTATTCACTTTGATATATATATATATATGATAAAGATTGTTGATGTATTGAACACTGCTTTTGCTCTAAGTTGAAAACCAGATTTGAGTAGTTGTCGAGAGAGATTACTTGAGTTTAGACATAAAACAGATTTTCAAGTAGTGAATAAGTTGTAGAGATAGATTTATTCATTACTCTTCTTTGGTATTAAACATTAAAGATTGCTATATTGATAGTTAGGTGGAGAGATCGTCTAAGGATCAATATAGTGATTATCACGATATCATTTAGACATAAATGACTTTGAGAGGATATTTGAACATCATCAATAATCTTGAATCTATGTATTTATCATAAGGAATCATAAACATTTGAAATAGTGAACTCCAATCTTGCCAAGCTTTTATATTTGACTAAAACCATTTCATAGTTTTTGTTAACATTTACTCACAAGATATTTTTCCAAACAAAACAACCCTGTTACTTTCTAAACTTATAACATTCGGATTATAGAACGACGGTAATATCAACCAATCTCTGTGGATACTGTCATACGGTGAACTGACTTTTTGTGTTTTTAATCGCAATGTCGCGGTTAGCAAGAGTCGCCACCGACTTTTCTTTTATCCAATAAGGAAAGGTGGAAAAGAACAGGAAAGACCTTAATTTAAATTCTTAGGTTCGGGAGGTACATTATACAAAGGGAAGGTGTTAGCACCCTTTGTATCCATGGTTATCCATGGGCTCTTAATTGTTCAATCATTTATGTTTTTCTAGTTTGAAAAAGTGGTTGAGAAATGTGTAGGAAATGTTTTGAAAAGAAGAATTTAACTTTGTAATGATTCTTGAATGAATGTATACAAAGTGGTTATCTCGTTTAGTTTTGAAAATAGTTTAGAAAAATATAACTCGGCAATGATTCTAGTGCGAATGTATGCCAAGTGGTGATTTTCTAATGGAGGTTTTGAAAGGTGTAACGTGTGAAAAGTAGTTTTAAATTATGAATAAGCAATTAAGAGTTATACCTATCCGAGGTCTTTCCGGGCATTTCCTATCCTTATGAGGGTAAAACTGTCCTTACTATTGAGAAGTAAGCAGTTTTATCCTTTGGATGTAGAAGGGTCATCGAAGGGTCATCGATTGGTCATTGAAGGCAACAGTTGTGAGGATACCTTAGCATTCGAAGGGACGATCATCATTTAACCGTAGGCTACACCGAAGGGTCATCGAGGGACAAAGGCAACATTCGAGGGACTATGATGATTTAACCGAAGGGTCTTTGCTAAGTGTATCCCCATATTCGCGGGACATGACCATAATACCGTAATCGTAGGGTAACAAAAGAGAGGTCCAAGATCGCATGTTAAAAGGCAAAGTTTTACAATTAATTAGATAGCCGTAATCAAGTAGGTAATTAGGTCCATATTAAAATCAATACATTAAGATCAATTAAGCCATTAGGGTGTATCTTCGCCATGAAATGAATACATTAAAATCAATTGAGTAATTCAGGATGAATCTCCATAAGGATCTCCCACACATAAAGTGGGATACCTAGCCGGCCGTTTCCTCGGGAATATGTAAACCTTTGCACAATTCAACACACGGGTTAGAGCATCAAAGTAAAGTACAATTGAAAATTGCACTACAACACAACAGTCATAATCTCAGGCCAAACGATGCAGAATTATAATAAGTCTTGGTTAGATAGACATAAGGCATAATAGAAAAGAAACAAAGCAGCCCCTGTCCCGTTCGCCTCTGCTTCGCCTGGCGAAGGCTCAGCGAATGCTCGCTACAGGCTCGCTTAGCGACGTGCTAGCGAGCGGCCACGGGTTTGGATTTTGACAGCAGCATGACCTCCGAAAACCTGAACTTTTATGGCATTTGATTACAGGAACAGCATGGACAAACATTCATGATATTCAAGCATATTTAAATTCGCATGTGAAATCAAATTACGTATTCGAAACTTCAATCATGATGCTTTATGTATATAGAGATTACCGATTAAAAGCATAAAACAATAGTGATGCGCAAACCTGCTTGCAACTAAGCTGCTATGTTGAAGAGACTGATCGCTTTTGGTATCGGATGGAGTTGGGCGGCGGTAGCTTCTGAGCGGAGGGGCGGCCTTCAGGGTTTCTTCACTCGGAACTCTCTAAAGTAGCCTCCAGGGTTTCTGTGCCAGGGTTTCCGTCCGTCTTCCCTCTGTTTTTTCGTCCTGGTCCCCTTTTCATGACTGAAACTTGGCTATTTATAGTGATTGTGATGACCTAATGGGCTCAGAATGAAGCCCAGAAATTCTGCTATTCGCAAGCTTCGCTAGGCGAAGGAGTTGCTCGCCTAGCGAGCCAGCTAGTTTGGGCTTTTACTGGATCTGATGCTTCGCTGGGGCGAGTGTCATAACGAAGTGTTCGCTAGGCGAAGGAATTGCTCGCCTAGCGAGCAAGCTAGTTTGGGCCATTTTCTGGATTGGGCCTGTTGTGAGCTGGGCTTTTGTCCCTTGAAGACTAGTGCCTTGCAGAATAAGTCGGAGTATCTTGAAAAATGTTTTATAAGATTAGTGGGCGAATTTTGGGGTATGACAGCTGCCCCTGTTCAATATTCTTGAACCGAGAGAGTTAGGATGGCAAGTATGCCATTCGTGGTCTGGAGGTGGAAGATTATTGAACACTAGAATGCCCCAAAAATTTGCATTTGTCAATCAGGAGCTAACCTTGATGGAGATGGGCTTAAAGATGCCATCCAGGGAATTTGATGATGAGAGCTTCAGAGTGCGTCGTACATTAGACGATATCTGAAGACATGGATGTCGTACCGGGTCATACGCTAGCCCGTATAGTGAGTTATCCATTATGTTGTCGACTTCGTTGGGGAGTCAGAGTGTGTTACACGCTGCTGGGGATAAGGGATCAGAATGGATCATACGCTAGACCTCATCTGAATACCAGAGTGAGTTGTTCATTGGGCGGATGGCTTCGCTGAGGATGAAAAATCAGAATGGATCGTATGCTAGATCGTCTCTGAGTTGCAGAACGAAACCTCCATTAAGCGGGTGATTTCACTGGGGATGGAAGATCAGACCGGATTGTATGCTAGATCGTATCTGAGTTGAAGATCCAAATGGGTCTTATGCTAGACCGTATTGGAGTTGCAGGATGAGTCGTCCGTTAGGCTGTGTCTGATGATGAAAGGGGGTAGTCGTACGCTAGACCACAATTCAGAAATGTACCTGTCACTAGGTAGCATCTGAGTAGATAAAGGTCTAACTGGGTCGTGCATTAAACCGTATCTGAGCAGAATGAGCCGTCTATTAGGCTGAATCTGATGATAAAAGGGGGTAGTCATATGCTAGACTACACTTCAGAAATATACCGTACACTAGGTAGCATCTGGGCAGACGAAGGTCTAACTGGGTCGTACATTAAACCGTATCTGAGCAGAATGAGCCGTCCATTAGGCTGAATCTGCTTATAAAAGGGGGTAGTCGTACGCTAGACTACAATTCAGAAATGTACCTGTCACTAGGTAGCATCTGAGCAGATGAAGGTCTAACTGGGTCGTGCATTAAACCGTATCTGAGCAGAATGAGCCGTCTATTAGGCTGAATCTGATGATAAAAGGGGGTAGTCATATGCTAGACTACACTTCAGAAATATACCGTACACTAGGTAGCATCTGGGCAGACGAAGGTCTAACTGGGTCGTACATTAAACCGTATCTGAGCAGAATGAGCCGTCCATTAGGCTGAATCTGCTTATAAAAGGGGGTAGTCGTACGCTAGACTACAATTCAGAAATGTACCTGTCACCAGGTAGCATCTGAGCAGATGAAGGTCTAACTGGGTCGTGCATTAAACCGTATCTGAGCAGAATGAGCCGTCTATTAGGCTGAATCTGATGATAAAAGGGGGTAGTCATATGCTAGACTACACTTCAGAAATATACCGTACACTAGGTAGCATCTGGGCAGACGAAGGTCTAACTAGGTCGTACATTAAACCGTATCTGAGCAGAATGAGCCGTCCATTAGGCTGAATCTGCTTATAAAAGGGGGTAGTCGTACGCTAGACTACAATTCAGAAATGTACCTGTCACTAGGTAGCATCTGAGCAGATGAAGGTCTAACTGGGTCGTGCATTAAACCGTATCTGAGCAGAATGAGCCGTCCATTAGGCTGAATCTGCTTATAAAAGGGGGTAGTCATATGCCAGACTACACTTCAGAAATATACATGTCACTAGGTAACATCTGAGCAGACGAAGGTCTAACTGGGTCGTACATTAAACCGTATCTGAGCAGAATGAGCCGTCCATTAGGCTGAATCTGCTTATAAAAGAGGGTAGTCGTACGCTAGACTACAATTCAGAAATGTACCTGTCATTAGGTAGCATCTGAGCAGATGAAGGTCTAACTGGGTCGTACATTAAATTGTATCTGAGCAGAATGAGCCGTCCATTAGGCTGAATCTGCTTATAAAAGGGGGTAGTCGTACGCTAGACTACAATTCAGAAATGTACCTGTCACTAGGTAACATCTGAGCAGATGAAGGTCTAACTGGGTCGTGCATTAAACCGTATCTGAGCAGAATGAGCCGTCCATTAGGCTGAATCTGCTTATAAAAGGGGGTAGTCATATGCCAGACTACACTTCAGAAATATACCTGTCACTAGGTAACATCTGAGCAGATGAAGGTCTAACTGGGTCGTGCATTAAACCGTATCTGAGCAGAATGAGTCGTCCATTAGGCTGAATCTGCTTATAAAAGGGGGTAGTCATATGCCAGACTACACTTCAGAAATATACCTATCACTAGGTAACATCTGAGCAGGTGAAGGTCTAACTGGGTCGTGCATTAAACCGTATCTGAGCAGAATGAGCCGTCCATTAGGCTGAATCTGCTTATAAAAGGGGGTAGTCGTACGCTAGACTACAATTCAGAAATGTACCTGTCACTAGGTAGCATCTGAGCAGATGAAGGTCTAACTGGGTCGTACATTAAACCGTATCTGAGTAGAATGAGTCGTCCATTAGGCTGAATCTGCTTATAAAAGGGGGTAGTCGTACGCTAGACTACAATTCAGAAATGTATCTGTCACTAGGTAACATCTGAGCAGATGAAGGTCTAACTGGGTCGTGCATTAAACCGTATCTGAGCAGAATGAGCCGTCCATTAGGCTGAATCTGCTTATAAAAGGGGGTAGTCGTACGCTAGACTACAATTCAGAAATGTACCTGTCACTAGGTAACATCTGAGCAGATGAAGGTCTAACTGGGTCGTGCATTAAACCGTATCTGAGCAGAATGAGTCGTCCATTAGGCTGAATCTGCTTATAAAAGGGGGTAGTCGTACGCTAGACTACAATTCAGAAATGTACATGTCACTAGGTAACATCTGAGCAGATGAAGGTCTAACTGGGTCGTGCATTAAATCGTATCTGAGCAGAATGAGTCGTCCATTAGGCTGAATCTGCTTATAAAAGGGGGTAGTCATATGCCAGACTACACTTCAGAAATATACCTGTCACTAGGTAACATCTGAGCAGATGAAGGTCTAACTGGGTCGTGCATTAAACCGTATCTGAGTTATTGAAGGTCAGAATGGATCGTACGCTAGATCGTATCTGAGTTGAAGGAGTCATATGTTGGGCTGAATCAGAACGAACCGTACGTTAGGCTGAATCTGATAGTATTTGTGTATGTTGTATCTGCGATAAATGTCCGGGATGAGCTTATAGATGCCATCGTTAGGAGGATGTCAGAATGAATGTTGACATGGAGTATATCTGAAAGATGTAGTTGAATCCTGAATGTAATTGATAAAGTTGTCCGTCTGAATGGACCTTTGTTTTGATTGTATCAAGAGGATAATTAACCTGAAAAATAAAGTTAGCTTCATGCCATGTCATGATGCATGAGATGCAAATGTTGTATGCATGCGTGTACTGTGAAATGATGTAATGAGTGAATTACGCGTCTGGAATAAATGAGAGCATTGTATACATGTATATGTTATGAAATGATGTAATGTATATGATGCGGAACGAAAATTGTATGTAGGTATGTGATGTGAAATGATGTAATGAATGCACTATGTGTCTGAAACGTTCTTCCAGGGGACTCTACTGGGGAAATAAATCTTAGTCTTCTGGTCGGAGATATTTGTATTGATGATCCTTCCTTAGCTATGGGTATTTGACTTTTATCTGATGGCAGAGATATTCAACAGAGCCTGGCTGGGGGTAGAAGAGATGACCAGTCTAGTGATGCCAAGTTCTTCTGGGGAATAACTGGCGTTGCCGGGGAATCGAATTAGCAACGGATTCATTGGGAAGCGTGATTAGACCTTCTCCTCGATCCTGAAGTCGTGTAGTAATTGCTATTACTATTCTAGGCATGCATTTTTGGTAAACATTGATCATATTCAAATGCATAAATCCATTCAAAGTAAATCAATGGACGTTTACGTAAACAAAACAGAAAAGGTAAAACAAAAGCATCTTTTTGGAAATGACATTGTATTGATTTTGAAAGAGGGCCTGTAAACAGGCAATTTGTGTACAAGGAGACAGAAATCCTAGTAAGAGGAAATCGTCAAGAAAACAAAGAGAAAGCTATGCAGAAAAGGTCATATTGATTTTAATTCCACTACTGTCATTATGTCTTCAAGCGTCTCATCTCCTGTTGTCGGATAGAAGTGATTGGCTTGTCCGGTCCCCTTGAACTTGGATGAAGCTGACAGAGAACGGGACATAGTCTTACGCTTTAATCCCTAATTTTTGCCTGGACCGCCTTTCCAGGTTTTCAGTCCACCAGGATACCCTTTTTTGCCCAAGCCGCCTTTTCAGGTTTTCGACTTGCCGGGTGTACGTTTTTATATGTTTATCCCTAATTTTTGCCTGGACCGCCTTTTCAGGTTTTCAGTCCATCAGGATACCCTTTTTTGCCCAAGCCGTCTTTTCAGGTTTTCGACTTGCCGGGTGTATGTTTTTATATGTTTATCCCTAATTTTTGCCTGAACCCTTTTGGTTCGCCGGGATGCCCCTACTTTTGCCTAGATACGTCGACCTAGCGGGTCTCTTTTATGCGTAGTATTTTTTGACTATGTCTGCGTTCACGGGATGCGGGAAGTCTTCGCCGTCCATTGTAGCTAGTATCATGGCTCCACCAGAGAATACCTTCTTAACTACAAACGGCCCTTCGTACGTGGGAATCCATTTGCCTCTGGGATCACCCTGTGGTAGAATGATACGCTTTATTACCAAATCGCCAATTCGATATACCTGTCTCTTGACTCTTTTGTTAAATGCCTGGGTCATGCGCTTCTGATATATCTGTCCATGACAAACAGCCGCAAGTCTCTTCTCATCAATCAAGTTTATCTGATCGAGTCGAGTCTGATCCATTCCTCTTCATCTAAGCCCGCCTCTTTCATGATTCTTAGAGAGGGAATCTGAACTTCCACTGGTGAAACGGCTTCCATTCCGTAGACTAAAGAGAAAGGAGTTGCTCCTGTCGAAGTGCGTACTGAAGTGCGATAACCGTGGAGAGCGAATGGTAACATCTCATGCCAGTCTTTGTACGTTACTGTCATCTTTTGTATGATCTTCTTGATATTCTTATTAGCAGCCTCCACGGCGCCGTTCATCTTTGGCCGGTACGGAGAAGAGTTATGGTGTTTTATTTTGAACTGCGTGCAGAGTTCAGTAATCATCTTGTTGTTCAAATTAGTACCCTTGTCAGTGATAACTCTTTCAGGAGACAGCAGATTTCTCAAATAGATATTTGATAGAATCCATCTTAGAAGTCAATAAAGTGGTATGATTCAACATATACTGTCTTAGTCGACGAGCAGCCCAAGCCAAAGCACAGCAAGCTTTCTCGAGCTATGAGTATCTTGTTTCACAGTCGGTACCTTTTGCTAAGGCAGTATATGGCATGCTTTTTTCGACCAGACTCGTCATGTTGCCCCAACACACACCTCATTGAATTTTCTAACACGGTCAAATACATGACGAGAGGTCTTTCTTCAACTGGTGGTATCAGAATCGGAGGTTCTCGGAGCTACTTCTTGATTTTGTCAAAAGCTTCTTGGCATTCATCATTCCATACCATCTCTTGATTTTTTTCTCAGTAATTTGAAGATGGGTTTGCAGATAGCAGTCAAGTGCGGAGTGAATCGGGCAATGTAATTCGAGTGCCCCAAGAAACCTCTGACTTCTTTCTTGTTTATTTCAGTACCCAGATTTACAATTTCAATTGATTCCTCATGCGGCTGTATAGTCTTTTCTTCTTGCAGTAGTCGGGCAAGTTCTCTAGGGACTTCACAACCTTCCTCGCTTCCATCCTCGGCTTGGTAGATCGGATTTTCAAAGTCATAATGAACAGTAGCAGAGTCATTACCAACAGGATCCAGAGTGGATATGGATCGACAGATTGTTACGTGAGTGTGTGCAAGAAAACATAGCTTGTTTGAAAAATGACAGGAAAGATAAAGAGCACAATATTTGAATGCAAAAAGTCCATTGATTTATTGAATATGAATATGCTTATGACAAACCCTTAAAATTAGCTATTATGCCCCGGGTATAGACACAATGCTTTTGAAATACTAAAATAGCAATAACAATTACTCCCGACTAAAGGAAATCGGGATAGTGTCTTCAGCCTTCCAATTATTGAGTCCGTCACCAATTGTTGGGTAGACCCAGCTATCCAGGTCGCAATCGCTGTCAGCATCCTCTATAGCATTAAGAGTTTTGTCATGATCAGGCAGAGGAGCAGTGATGACCTTAGGAGTCTCAAGCGGATCCAATTCAAATTCTCCGGCGCCGATCATATCCTGAATTTTATTCTTCAACGACCAACAATCGTTCGTATTATGCCCGGGGCTATCAGAGTGATATGCACACCTGGCGTCGGAATTATAACTAGGAGAAGTAGTGTTGGGTTTTGCAGGAGGATCTCTGAGGGTAATTAAATTTGCTTTTAGCATACCCTGCAGTGCTTGTGCTAAAGTCATATTGATCTTCGTAAACTGCCTTCTTCCCGGGTTAATGTGCCTCACCGATTTCTTGTCTTTTTTCTTCTCGAGCAAGAGAGCCTTCAGTTCTTCCTGCCCCTTGGATAAGTTCGAGATCATCTCCTGGAGTTGAGCATTCTGAGTATGGAGATCCTTGACAGTTTGTTCGAGGTCCATTTTTCTGTTTGCATGAAAATCGTGAGAACATTGATCCCTTTAGAACACCTGTTGTGCAATGTTATGCTATGCAATGTATGAAATGTTTTCAAAGGACTTTTGGAATTTAACTTTGCATAAACTACCAAAAAAGGAAACTTTTTTTTTTTTTTTTTGCAAAATAGAGCAAAGTTAAATTCCTAAGTCCTTGAAATGGTTAGTTCAATGCCATGATGTTATGATGATGTTATGATGTTATGGTGTTAAGTAAATAACAAGCACAAGCAAGTCACACAACCATCGTTCCTAAGTTTTAAGGCTTGCATGAGTTCCATAGGTAAGTACCCTCCCCACTGAAGTTTGGTTGGTTCAACCTGTCCTAGAATAGTAACCGGGTTCTAGAAGGATCTCAGATCATCGACCTTTCTTTAAGTCCACTTCAGTGCAACGCCAAGTGGTTGACCAAAGCTTCCCTAAAGTCCAATCTCAAAGAGTGTAGTATCGAGTCTCAACCAACCCCAGTCGGAACCGAAGTCAGTTATCTCACTACTTTCTAATGGCTAGGATGAGTCAATTAGGGTTCTAAAGGTCTGGTTAATGCTTTGATGACACCACGCGAATGCCAAATTTTTCCTCAAGTAAACATGAGGAACATCAGGACATCCAAAGTGTCACATTAACCGTAGCCATCATTTTAACCATTCCAGTATACGCCGGATAGTCGCGATGATCTATTGCTACTTACCTAAGGTACACTAGATCCGGGTGTAGGATCTTTCACTCAAGCATAAAATACCCTCAAAAGAAGGAACAGTTTAAAAACATAAATGATTTTTTAAGGTGACCTCTCTTTGTAGTCCCCAGCAGAGTCGCCAGTTCTGTCATATGGTGAACTGACTTTTTGTGTTTTTAATCGCAATGTCGCGGTTAGCAAGAGTCGCCACCGACTTTTCTTTTATCCAATAAGGAAAGGTGGAAAAGAACAGAAAAGACCTTAATTTAGATTCTTAGGTTCGGGAGGTACATTATACAAAGGGAAGGTGTTAGCACCCTTTGTATCCATGGTTATCCATGGGCTCTTAATTGCTCAATCATTTATGTTTTTCTAGTTTGAAAAAGTGGTTGAGAAATGTGTAGGAAATGTTTTGAAAAGAAGAATTTAACTTTGTAATGATTCTTGAATGAATGTATACAAAGTGGTTATCTCGTTTAGTTTTGAAAATAGTTTAGAAAAATATAACTCGGCAATGATTCTAGTGCGAATGTATGTCAAGTGGTGATTTTCTAATGGAGGTTTTGAAAGGTGTAAGGTGTGAAAAGTAGTTTTAAATTATGAATAAGCAATTAAGAGTTATACCTATCTGAGGTCTTTCCGGGCATTTCCTATCCTTATGAGGGTAAAACTGTCCTTACTATTGAGAAGTAAGCAGTTTTATCCTTTGGATGTAGAAGGGTCATCGAAGGGTCATCGATTGGTCATTGAAGGCAACAGTTGTGAGGATACCTTATCATTCGAAGGGACAATCATCATTTAACTGTAGGCTACACCGAAGGGTCATCGAGGGACAAAGGCAACATTCGAGGGACTATGATGATTTAACCGAAGGG
Source organism: Lathyrus oleraceus (assembly GCF_024323335.1). Lineage (NCBI taxonomy): Eukaryota > Viridiplantae > Streptophyta > Magnoliopsida > Fabales > Fabaceae > Lathyrus > Lathyrus oleraceus. The sequence continues at coordinate 99,804,609 of NC_066583.1, read as the reverse complement.
TCTTTGCTAAGTGTATCCCCATATTCGCGGGACATGACCATAATACCGTAATCGTAGGGTAACAAAAGAGAGGTCCAAGATCGCATGTTAAAAGGCAAAGTTTTACAATTAATTAGATAGCCGTAATCAAGTAGGTAATTAGGTCCATATTAAAATCAATACATTAAGATCAATTAAGCCATTAGGGTGTATCTTCGCCATGAAATGAATACATTAAAATCAATTGAGTAATTCAGGATGAATCTCCATAAGGATCTCCCACACATAAAGTGGGATACCTAGCCGGCCGTTTCCTCGGGAATATGTAAACCTTTGCACAATTCAACACACGGGTTAGAGCATCAAAGTAAAGTACAATTGAAAATTGCACTACAACACAACAGTCATAATCTCAGGCCAAACGATGCAGAATTATAATAAGTCTTGGTTAGATAGACATAAGGCATAATAGAAAAGAAACAAAGCAGCCCCTGTCCCGTTCGCCTCTGCTTCGCCTGGCGAAGGCTCAGCGAATGCTCGCTACAGGCTCGCTTAGCGATGTGCTAGCGAGCGGCCACGGGTTTGGATTTTGACAGCAACATGACCTCCGAAAACCTGAACTTTTATGGCATTTGATTACAGGAACAGCATGGACAAACATTCATGATATTCAAGCATATTTAAATTCGCATGTGAAATCAAATTACGTATTCGAAACTTCAATCATGATGCTTTATGTATATAGAGATTACCGATTAAAAGCATAAAACAATAGTGATGCGCAAACCTGCTTGCAACTAAGCTGCTATGTTGAAGAGACTGATCGCTTTTGGTATCGGATGGAGTTGGGCGGCGGTAGCTTCGGAGCGGAGGGGCGGCCTTCAGGGTTTCTTCACTCGGAACTCTCTAAAGTAGCCTCCAGGGTTTCTGTGCCAGGGTTTCCGTCCGTCTTCCCTCTGTTTTTTCGTCCTGGTCCCCTTTTCATGACTGAAACTTGGCTATTTATAGTGATTGTGATGACCTAATGGGCTCAGAATGAAGCCCAGAAATTCTGCTATTCGCAAGCTTCGCTAGGCGAAGGAGTTGCTCGCCTAGCGAGCCAGCTAGTTTGGGCTTTTACTGGATCTGATGCTTCGCTGGGGCGAGTGTCATAACGAAGTGTTCGCTAGGCGAAGGAATTGCTCGCCTAACGAGCAAGCTAGTTTGGGCCATTTTCTGGATTGGGCCTGTTGTGAGTTGGGCTTTTGTCCCTTGAAGACTAGTGCCTTGCAGAATAAGTCGAAGTATCTTGAAAAATGTTTTATAAGATTAGTGGGCGAATTTTGGGGTATGACAGATACGATACAAAAATATTTGCCGAAGATATACTTTTCAACAAATTGGCGCCGTTTCGGGGATTGGTGTCGATATTACAAGCATTGCAATAATTCTTTGTTTTAAGTTGTGTTACTTTTATTGTTATCCCTCTTTTGTTTCACTTGGTTTGTTAGTTTTGTAGATTCTAGTGCATGCGAGGAAAAGCAACCGAGGAGCAACTTCAATTCGATCCTGAAATTGAAAGAACACTTCGGAAGCTCAATAGCAAAACACGAAGAAGAAGGAAACTAGCCGAAGAGAGGAACCGGAGAGAAGAAGCGTCTACTTTCGCACCTGTTCCAATCGAAGAAGTGGTTGTAGAGGCTTGTGACGGAAACATGGCGGATGACAATCGTACCGAAATGTCCGCTAATAGTCCAAGAAGAAATGCTCAATTTGCCCGTGGAGGAAGAAATACGGAGATGAAGACCGGAATCCTCCAACTTCTCTATGCAAATCCATTCACCGGAATGGATCATGAAGATCCGTATACCCATCTCATCAAATTCTATGAGATTGCGGGTTCTACGGGAATAGACGAAGTGGGTGAAGAAACATTATTCAAGAGGATGTTCCCACACTCCTTAGTGGGAAAGGCAAAAGAGTGGTACCTTGATCAAGAATCAAGAGTGATGACGGATTGGAATTTGTTAGAAGAAAAGTTCTTAGAAAGATATTTCCCTCAATCCCGATTCATGGAAGCCAAAACGGCTATTGCAGTATTCACTCAAGGAAGCAACGAGTCTTTAAATGAGGCTTGGGAAAGATTCAAGTCAATGTTGAGAAAATGCAAGGGTCATGGTTTTGATGAGCTCACTCAAATCCATATTTTTCTAAATGGGCTCCAATCAACTCACAAAACACTTTTGGATGCTACCGCAGGTGGCTCTCTTATGTCAAAGAATGCGGAAGAAGCTAAAGTCATTATTGACCGGATGGCACTCAATGATCGTCAAAGTCAACATGACCGTAGTCCTTCACAACGTAAACCGGGAGTTCTTGAGTTAAATACCAATGACGCCATTCTTGCTCAAAATAAGCTACTCTCTAAACTAATGGAGTTGCTTACTCAACAAATGGCCAAGCTTCCACAACAAATGAAGGAAATTCAAGGTTCTCAAGTTCGACATCAAGTAACATGTTGCGAATTATGTCAAGGAGATCATCCTATTGGTTTCTGCCCTCCACTAGAAGAAGTGAGTTATGTGAACAATCAAAATCAAGGCTATCAAAGGAACAATCAAGGTTATCAACCATCAAGGTTCAACAACCAGAATTTTCAGCAGCAAAGTCCTTATCAACACCCAAATTCTCAAGGACAACAATCGCAAGGAAGAAATTCAACGCTAGAAGACACTCTCCAACAATTCATGCAAACCTCCATGGCAAATCAGAAGAGCACCGAGGCAGCAATCAAGAATTTGGAGAATCAAGTAGGTCAGCTTGCAAAACAATTGTCGGAACAAACTGCAGGATCCTCTTTCTCCGCTAACACTCAACCCAATCCAAAGGAGCATTGTAAAGCAATTTTTACTAGAAGCGGTAGAGAGTTGACAAGTAAAAAAAGTGAGGAGATTACAGTTGAGAATGATATGGATGCTATGCTGGAAAATGAGTATGTGGCTTGTGGAAAGAAGAAAGTGGCAGAAACTGCTCAGTTCGCGCCGCGATCTCCCTTCGCGCCGCGAAAACAGCAGAACCAGCAATTGATGGAAGAGCAGCAGTGTGAAGCGGAAATGAATAAGGAAATCGAACCAAGGAAGAAGAAGAAAGGAGAGAAAGGAGTGAAGGTCAGTCCAGTTCAACATCTACCATATCCGCATGCACCGTCAAAGAAGGATAATGCTAGACACTATGCACGGTTTATGGACATTTTCAAACAACTTCAAATCAATATTCCATTTGCCGACGCATTAGAGCAAATGCCACGGTATGCAAAGTTCATGAAGGATATTCTCACAAAGAAAAGAAGACATGTGGAAGATGAGACAATCTTGCTCGATGCACGTTGTAGTGCCATCATTCAAAAGAATCTCCCAAGAAAGGAATCCGATCCGGGTCGAGTCGTTCTACCGGTAACCATTGGAGACACCTACATGGGTAATGGCTTGATTGACTTGGGATCTAGCATCAATTTAATTCCCCTATCCATTGTTAAAAGATTGGGAAATGTTGAGATCAAATCTACAAGGATGACTTTACAACTAGCTGATAAGTCTACCACTTCACCATATGGAGTTGCCCAAGACATGTTAGTGAAAGTGGACAAATTCTTGTTTCCAATAGATTTTGTGATAGTAGACATGGATGAGGATCGTGATGTTCCTATAATTCTTGGAAGACCATTCATGAAAACGGCTCGAATGATGATTGATATTGATGATGGACTAATGAAAGTGAGGGTGCAAGATGAAGAGGTAGCCTTCAATCTTTTTGAAGCCAAAAGGCATTTCAATGGTAAGTGTGAGTCTTTCCGAATCGATGCCACCAAGGAGGAACCAGTGGAGATCGCAAACCAGGCTCATGTTTCTAACCCATCAGAGAAATCTCTTATCGGAGTCTACAAAGTTTTGACCCAAAATGAAGGAGAAGAGATGGAAGCAATGTTGCATGAACTAGAACCTCGCGGAGAACTTGTTTATCATGAAGAGACAAACGAAGGCTTGGATATGACAAAGGAAGTGGAAGAGCCTAAACTAGAGCCAAATTTGAAGTATTTGTTCTTGGGTGATGACTGTACTAAACCGGTGGTCGTTAGTAATACATTGTCCACAAAAGAGGAAGACAAATTGATTCAAGTGCTGAAAAAGAAGGAGGTTGTCAAACTATTGGAGGCTGGGATGATTTGTTCTATCTCCGATGGTGAATGGGTGAGTGTTGTGCAAGTAGTTCCGAAGACGGGTGGTATCAGATTTTATCGAAGGTTCATCAAGAACCTCTTGAAGACAACAAAGCCCTTGAGGAAGTTGCTCAACAAAGCCGGATCGTGAAGACCGTTGAACCGTCGAGCTCTAAACGACGTTAAACAAAGCGCTTGTTGGGAGGCAACCCAACATTGTAAGTCTGCATTCTAATTTTTTTTCTGCTGTGTGAGTTTCTGCTGTGTTAAATTTTGAAAAAAAATGGGTTCTGTTTTTTACAGTTCGCCCCGCGAACACCGTTTGCCCCGCGAACTGAATTCACAGCTTCAGTTCGCGCCGCGAACAAAGTTCGCCCCGCGAACAAAGTTCGCCCCGCGAACAAAGTTCGCCCCGCGAACAAAGTTCGCCCCGCGAACAAAGCTCGCCCCGCGAACAGTGAATGGCAGAACTAATTTTTTTTGAAATTTCCTTCAGTTCGCCCCGCGAACTGAAAAAAAAAAACTAACTTTTGTTTTATGTCATTTTCGTTTCATTCCTATTTTCACAAACTTAGGAGATTCTTTCAACAATCTCGTTGCTCCACTTCCAAACCTCTAAATTTTAAAACTTCTCCTCTCCATTCTCTTCCTAGGAGGATTTTGTTGATTATGATAAGTGGCTTGAGGGTAGGCCAAAAATTTTGGGGGGGTGCAGGAGGTGGTGTAACCCATGGCGATGAGTTGAAGGAAGATTGAGGAGTTTGTTGAACTTTAGAGTTTGGCTTGATAATTGTATGAATACTTTTTGAGATTTAAGTGTGTTACAATCAAATTGGTTTACCAACATTTTTTGTTTAATTGTTCTTACTCTTAAGTCAAGTTTAAAGCAACCGAGAAATGATCGCAAAGAAAGAAGCATAGGACACCTCGAGTGGTGATGATAAGAAGTAGTGTCGGTATTTCAAGGTACACTTTATCGCTTTCTAGACTTAACATGAGTAGTTTGATGGTTTGTGCAAATTTCATATCATAAACTCATTGAAATGTATGTCATCTTTGAATCAAAATAGGACTTAACCATTTGTGAGGAAGCTTTCCATTATACACTAAAAAGCGGGAAACCGAGCATTATTTTAACTCATTCTTATCATGCTAAATCATGCATCAATCCATTTTTGTGTAAAAATTTTGAAAATGATAGAGGCATTGTTTGTGAGAAAAACCACTTGACCAAAAAGTTTGAATCAACTAACCTTGTGAGGAATAATCCTTAGTTAAACCCCTTTGAGCTTATTTTAGGATTCATTTGATTGATCATTGTAAAATCAATTGAAAATTGTGGAATAAATGAATCCTAATTTCTTTCGTATCAGTTGAAACCTCAAACCGAGTTGTTTGCAAAATTTTGCCTTTTGCTTATGTCTAAGTAGGGAGCATTATTGAATAAATTTGGTTTTGGAATCTAAAGTTGCGGAGAGTAAAATGAGAAGTGATTAGAAACTTGGAAAAGTGAGTTTCTTATGAAAGGGTGAAAATTTGAAAAGAAACAAGAAAAAGAAATCACCCTTGAAACCATAGAGCATAAAAAAAAAATAGAAAAAGAAAACCAAAGAAAATGCTCATGGTTATGTGGATTTTAAAAGAAAAAGAAAAAGAAAAAGATAGGGATCAAAGAAAGGGAAATTGTGTAGGGTTGAATATTTGGGAATGCTCCCTTAGGATAGGCAATTTGGTTGAATTCTCTTAATCATATCCTTTCTTGTAACCTAAGCCACATTACAACCTTTGAAAGACCTCTTGATTCTCATTTTTCACATGATTTGGTACTTGTTGTGATAACCGCATGATTTGAGTTGTTGTTGATTTAATTGCTTGGATGAGTGAAAGTAACCCTTCATGTTATTCATCATTATTATGATGTGTGTGTAAGTTTGATTCAATTTTGACATATATGGCTTTGAATTCCTTGGAATGATTTTTGCACTCTACCATTTCCCTTATTCATGTTTTGTCTAGAATTGGGATAGGTGAATTGAGAAAATGCCAAACGCTTTTGAACCATTTGAATGTCCTTGATAAATTCTTGTTTAAATCTTTTGTGTCATTGCTTTGGTTGTAAGGGTGGAAACTTTTGTTTAGGGACAAACAAAATGCTAAGTTGGGGAGAGTTGTTAGGGACCAATTGGTACTACTTTTTATATCATTTTATTGGTTCCTTTTACCAAGTTTTGATGTAATTACACACTTTTATTCTCACTATTTTGTATAAATGCAATTAGGTTTAATTTATTTTGTTTTGAATAGTTATTTCACATATTTGTTAGTTTTGTAGAATTTTTGGATGAGAAAGCTTTGGATTGCAGCATCATAATATGGAAGATTTTGGATGAAGCTTGCAAAGCAAGGAAACTGAGGCAGCTTCAGTTCGCCCCGCGAACAAAGTTCGCCCCGTGAACTGAATGACAGTGTCAGTTCGCGCCGCGAACATAGTTCGCCCCGCGAACCCTGCGAATCCAGCAAGTTGATTTTGGGTCAAAAGTGTTGTTTTGAAGGCCAACTGGTTTTACCATTTTGGTGTCTGCCTTGGGATAGCTTTTCTGCTTTGGATGGAAATGACCAATTAAGGAAATGTCAACTCTTTTAGGAGAGAAAAACACATTATTCACATTCATTGATTATCATTCACATTGATATTGAGAGATTTTGTAAGAGAGAAAAAGAGAGTTTTTCTCCTCTAATTTTCTGCTTTGAACAATGATGATGAGGAGCTAAACTCCCCTTTTGTCAAGATTGGAGGTAGTAGCTATTCTCATCTGTTTATGTATTCACTTTGATATATATATATGATAAAGATTGTTGATGTATTGAACACTGCTTTTGCTCTAAGTTGAAAACCAGATTTGAGTAGTTGTCGAGAGAGATTACTTGAGTTTAGACATAAAACAGATTTTCAAGTAGTGAATAAGTTGTAGAGATAGATTTATTCATTACTCTTCTTTGGTATTAAACATTAAAGATTGCTATATTGATAGTTAGGTGGAGAGATCGTCTAAGGATCAATATAGTGATTATCACGATATCATTTAGACATAAATGACTTTGAGAGGATATTTGAACATCATCAATAATCTTGAATCTATGTATTTATCATAAGGAATCATAAACATTTGAAATAGTGAACTCCAATCTTGCCAAGCTTTTATATTTGACTAAAACCATTTCATAGTTTTTGTTAACATTTACTCACAAGATATTTTTCCAAACAAAACAACCCTGTTACTTTCTAAACTTATAACATTCGGATTATAGAACGGCGGTAATATCAACCAATCTCTGTGGATACGATACAAAAATATTTGCCAAAGATATACTTTTCAACACATAGTTAAGTTGGGTGGCATCCAGGGTTCTACTGGCATAGTAAATTACATGTAATTTCTTGTCCTTTCTTTGTCCTATAACAACACCAACAACGTAATCGCTAGCATCGCACATGATTTCAAAGGGTTGGTTCCAATCTGGAGGTTGCATAATAGGTGCGGAAATCAGTGCTTGTTTCAAAAGGTTGAATGCTTCTATACATTCTTCGTCGAAAATAAACTCGACATCTTTCATTAGAAGGCTAGTTAGAGGTTTTTATTTTTATTTTAGAGAAGTCTTTAATAAAACATCGGTAAAAACCGGCGTGTCCAAGAAAGCTACGGAATTCCCTAATGGTCTTAGGTGGTTTGAGATTTTCTATAACCTCTATTTTGGCTTTATCAACCTCAATGCCCTTTTCAAAGACTATGTGTCCTAATACTATTCCTTCGGTAACCATAAAGTGACACTTTTCCCAGTTTAACACAAGGTTTATTTCCACGCATCTTTCTAGAATTTTCTCAAGGTTAGCAAGACAGTCTTCAAAACTGAATTTGCATACTGAGAAATCATCCATAAAAACTTCCATAATCTCATCGAGGAAGTCTACGAAGATTGACATCATACAACGTTGGAAGGTGGCTGGGGCATTGCAAAGTCCGAAGGGCATTCGTCTATAGGCAAACGTTCTGTAAGGGCATGTAAAAGTTATTTTTTCTTGATCTTCGGGGTGAATGGGAATTTGGAAAAATCCCGAGTATCCATCTAAATAGAAAAAGTAAGAGTGTCTAGCTATACGCTCAAGCATTTGATTTATGAATGTGAGAGGGAAATGATCTTTCCTAGTTACTTTATTTAGTTTTATGTAGTCGATGCACATACGCCAACCGTTTTCTACACGTTTAGCTACATGCTCGCCTTTCTCATTTTCCACAATCGTGACACCTCCTTTTTTAGGTACCACATATACAGAACTCACCCACTTACTATCTGAAATTTGATAAATTATACCAGCCTCTAGTAGTTTCAGTACTTTTTTCTTAACCACATCGCTCATTATAGGGTTTAGCCTTCGTTGATGTTCTCTGAAAGGTTTAGAATCTTCCTCCAGCAAGATCTGGTGCATGCACACGGATGAGCTTATCCCTTTGAGATCAGATATGTTATATCCTAAAGCTGAGGGATACTTTCATAAGATATATAAATTTTGGTTTGTTTCATCTCTATTCAAGGTGGCGCTTACTATAACTGGGCGATTTAGTTCTTGATCTAAAAACTCATATCTTAGATTCTTGGGTAGTTCCTTAAGTTCTATAGATGGTTTCTTAGTAAATGGCATATAGTTCAGGGTAAGTGCTAAGCATTCATAAAGGTTGTCATCCATGTGAGGCTCCAGTCTAAATCTGTCGTCTTCTCTTATGTAAGTCGAGGAATATTTCATTGTCTCGGGAGGTCTTACTTGATCTAGCTCCCTTATGCATTCATCAATGATATTGATGGCATGACAAGAGTCTTCTATGAATGGTGCCATTAGGAATTTGGAAAGTAAAAATTCTATATTTTCATCACCCACTTCTAAAGTTAGTTTTCCTCTTTTAACATCTATTATGGCTCCCACTGTTGATAAGAAGGATCTACCAAGGAGGATCAAAATTTCATCGTCTTCTTTAATGTCCATTACCATGAAATCTGTTGGGATATAAAGTTGTCAGATTCTAACTGGAATGTCTTCTAATATTTCTACTGGATATTTTACAGATCTATCGGCTAATTGAAGAGACATTTTAGTCGGTTGTAATTCTCCTAGGTTTAGCCTTCTACAAACTGCTAAAGGCATCGGGCTTACACTTGCTCCCAAGTCTAAGAACGCTTTTTCTATAACATGATTCCCTAAAATACAAGGTATGGAAAATCTTCCGGGATCTTTCTCCTTCTTAACAAGTTTATTCTCATCAACGGAGTTGCATTATAAAGGTTTGGGATCATCCAACCTACGTTTGTTAGTCAAGATGTCCTTTAGGAATTTAGCATAAGATGGTATCTGGGTGATGGCTTCGGTGAAAGGGATTTCTACGTGGTGTTTCTCGATCACTTTTATAAACTTTTTATATTGGTTATCAATTTTTGTCTGTTTAAGTCTTTGCGGGTATGGAATTGGTGGTTTATAAGGAGAGGGTGGAACATAAAATTTATCTTTAGCTTCTCCCTTATCCTTCACTGTTTGGTCTTTTTGTCTCTTTACTTCCTTTACTTCATCTATAGACACAACATTTTTCTTAGAAGCCTTTGGTTCACTCATGACTGGTTTTACAGGTTCGTCATAGGTGGTCCCACTTCGTAGGGTAACAACGTTAGCTTTCCCTCGAGGGTTTGGTTGAGGTTGTCCAGGAAATTGCCCTTCAGGTATGGGTTGGGGGCTTGTTGTTGTATTATTTGTGAGATTTGGGTTTCAAGCATCTTATTATGAGTGATTACCGAAACAACCTTAGTTCCTAATTGTGTGATGAGTTCATTTATGTGAATATCTTGGTTTAGGAACTCTTTGTTTTGCTGAGTCTGGGCCGAAATGAAACTTTCCATGATTTTCTATAGGTTCGGATTTTGAGGAACAACTTGCATAGGTTGGATTTGTCTTTGAGCTTGAAAACCTAGTGGTCTTTGAGGGGTAGAGTTTTGAATATGGTTATTGTTTTTATAAGAGAAGTTTGGATGATTCCTCTTTCCCGGGTTGCAAGTGTTTGAAAACGGGTTTCCTTGGGCATAATTGACCTGGTCTAAGTTTGATTCAGTTAACAAATTGCATTCTGGTGCAAGATGTCCTTTGGTTCCACATATTTCACAATTTATAGCTACTGCAACTGTAGGATTTGCAGACATGTATTCGACCTTTAGGGATAAAGCGTCCATTTTAGCTTTCATCATGTCCATACAATTGACCTCATGTAGTCCTCCTTTGGTCTCCCTTTTCTCCACTAATGCTCGTTCCGACTCCCATTGGTAATGATTTTGTGCCATATCTTCGATGAGAGCGCAAGCGTCGGGGTAAGGTTTGTTCATCAGAGCAGCACCGGCGGCAGCGTCGCTGGACATCTTTGTGTTATAGTGAAGTCCATTTATAGAAGGTGTGAATAATCAACCATTGTTCTAGGACATGGTGTGGACAAGCTCTTAGTAGTTCTTTATATCTTTCCCAAGCTTCAAAAAGTGACTCACCCTGATTTTGAGTGAATCAGGTTATTTGGTTTCGAAGGACAACGATCTTACTTGGAGAAAAATATCCTATAAGGAACACTCTCCTGAGGTCTTCCCAAGTAGTTATTGAGTTATCCGGAAGAGAATCTAACCAAGATCGTGCTCTATCTCTGAGGGAAAACGGGAATAATCTTAGACGAATTGCCTAAGGTGAAGCACCGTTGGTCTTGAATGTATCAGCTGTTGGTGTAAGCCCTAGAGGCCAATACTTTTGGTACTTGTATCGAATTATTTAAAGGCTTTTTCTTTATTACGTTTTTTTTTAATAAAGTCCCTAGAATAGCTAGTCCGTTTAATGTATCAAGTGTGACTTGATCATGAGATCACATTAAACATAAGGACATTATTCTTAAAGTATCCGTAGTCGAGCTTTATTGTGAAGTGGGATAACATTAAAGCATTAAGACTATTATGTATATAGACTGATGATCACATCTCATGGATCATGGATAAGGAGTTATCAAGTCTTAAACATAGGTATGAATATTAAGAGTAATATTTATACTGGATTGTCCCGCTATGAGAATACTATATAGAAAGTTATGCAAAGTGTCATAAGTTATTCTCATGGTGATAATGGTGTATACCACTCTTCGACCTGAAACCACTATGGACCCTAGATGTAAAGTCGAGTGCTTTATTGCTGATCAAACATTGTCCGTAACTGGATAACCATAAAGACAGTTGATGGGTACTCCACGAAGCATGCTGAGGGACATGAGTGACCTAGATGGAATTTGCCCATCCTGCATAACAGGATAAATGTCTATGGCCCCAATATTGAACTGGACAAGGATGACACGGTCTATGCCTTGTGTTCAATATAGACATAAGGGCAAAAGGGTAATTATGCACATAAGTATTATTACATAAGGATTTGTCAAATCACATGACATTTTCGTGTCTTGGGTAGCAGTGATGTGTTGCTAGATACCGCTCACTGTTTATTATGTTAAATGCATGATTTAATATAATTGCCAACGTCACGAAAACTTACAGGGTCACACACAAAGGACGAATTGATGAGAGATAGAGTAACTAAGGAACATCGCAAGGTACAGTGCACTTAAGTGAATTATAGAACATCGTAAGGTACGGTGTACTTAAGTAGAATACGAAATATGGTAAGGTACCACACACTTAAGTGATTTTGGGCATATTATAAGATATGGGCCAAAATACACTTAAGTGGGCTTTTAGCTTGAAGCCCACACAAATGGTTCTATAAATAGAACCCTTGTGCAGAAGCATTCATAGCGGTTGCATTATTTTTGTTTTCTCTCTCTCTCTCTCTCTCTCTCTCCCTCTCTCTCTCTCTCTCTCTCTCTCTCTCTCTCTCTCTCTCTCTCTCTCTCTCTCTCTCTCTCTCTCTCTCTCTCTCTCTCTCTCTTACTCAAAGCCTTCATTCGTATCAGTTAGCACTGAGATTGAAGGAATCCGTTCGTGTGGACTGAGTAGAGACGTTGTCATCGTTCAACGTTCGTGATCGCTCCGTAGATCTGCGTCAAAGGTTTTGATCGTCACAAGAGATCTGCACCAAAGGTTTCAATCGTCACAAGAGGTAAATATTCTATCACTGATCATGACCATTCGTAAGGATCTCTAAAGGAGAAAATTTTAATTTCCGTTGCGTTTTGGATCGCAATTCTCCTTCAGGTGAAGCACCGTTGGTCTTGAATGTATCAGCTAGTTGGATAAAAACTTTTAAATGTTGATTTGGGTTCTCTGTAGCAAGACTCGCGTATTGATTTTGTTGTACTAGTTGTAATAATGAGGGTTTTAATTCGAAATTATTAGTAGGAATAGTCGGGTTTACTATACTAGAACTAGGTTTTTCGTTAGAAGGTTGGGAAAATTCCTTAAGTGGTCTTCGATTATGATCTTCGGCCATTGCTTTCCTAATTCTTTGGAGAAAACGACGTGTGCGAGCGTATCGCTTCGGTTTAGCTATTGGATCTTCTAAACTTCTGGTACTGTGAGTTTTTTGCATTTACCAGCTAATAGGGCCTTAGTCTAGACGGTGTAACATTAGGGAACACAAATTTGATGTAATTGATCCCCGACAACGGTGCCAAAAACTTGATGGTGTTTGTGCAATATGTTATCCGCAAGTATACGGAACACGTCAAAGTAATACAAAATATTATCGTTCCCACAGAGATCAAATTGTCAATCTATCAATTTCTATTGTCACGGTGCTTATCTAAGGTAGTCAAATAAGTAGGTTCAAGTACACTGAAGTGAAAATGATGAAGTAAATAAATTCAGATAAAATGCAGGCTCAGATGTAATTCACATCAGTTAGGAAATACTCCAATTGTTTCTAAACAGATCTACTTACGGGGGTAATATTTTCTACTTAGAGAAGAATCAATTTAACAGGAACTGTCGCTTTCGCGTATTCAGAACCGAGTTTACTCTCTAATTAATGCCATCCATTATCGCAGATGAAGAGTGATTATCGCGTTAAAGTAGTAAACCTATTTTTAAGAAATTAAATCCTTGACTTAGTTAAAAAGTGATTTTGATTTGGAAAGTTTAACTTAAAAGGGATCCACGACTTCCGCTTAAGGATCCAGATTTTAAACCTACAAATGCGTCTGAAAACAATTTCAAAATCGTTTTCTAATAGTGTTAAGAATTCCTAATTAATCAGACAAAATGCTTTCGCTACTTTTGACCAGTTAAAACTAACCAAATTTATCTTTAAGAGTTGGGCGACTTTCGATCTTACCCAACTATACTTCGGCTCTAATTTCGTAGTTACTGAACAAAATAAGCATTGAAAACTTGTGTCAAAATCAAAACAGCCCCTAAAGCATTTCTACAGATACAAATAATGGAGTATCATCTTAACGATGATCCTTACATCCTAACCTTTAAATATTTAGCCAGACATGCGAATAGAAAACAACATAGCAAAATTAATCATGTTTAAAAAGGGCGAGTAAATAAAATCTGCAAGTTAAATAAGCAAGTATGTAAAAGCGAGACAAGCAAATAAATAAAGTAAAACATGCAAGATAAATAAAACGTAAATGTGAATAACTTGAATAAGAAACCTGCTCCAAATCAGAGACTTTAATCTGGTACACTTGAAAATAAAACTTGATTGGAAAGTAAAATTGCGGCAATATTGTTTGTACAGTGCTCTCACCTAACTACAACCCAAGTGCGATAACCCCCCGATGTGATGGATTATCGCTTTTACAATGGTGAACTTTAGGCTTAGTGTTGTGAACTAAGTTAGATTCCTTTTCTTGAAGAGAAAAAGCCTATTTATAGAAGTTCTAAAAAGCTAGCCAAAGACAGAAATGTCCTCCAACTTCCCTTAGTGGGGTCGTGCCAACAAAGGTGGCGCCCACCATCCCCACCAAGGCGCCCGCCGTGTGTACAACATGGAAAGATCATGGGAAACGTGGCAGTTACCACTGCTTGACGGCTTACACGTCATGGCACCCTCCTTGGCGGCCGCCATGTGAACAAATTTCCACAAAAACTTCGATTTCTTACTCGTTTGACTTTGTTTCTTCACAAAAGACTATTGTAGGGCAAAATATTTGAAAATAGGACAAAAGGAAAACATAGCACAAGAAAATGACAATAAAACCTAATAAGCATGTGAAATTCGAGTCAAATACACAGCGTGTTTCAGTGTTATCAACCAAATCAAACTAATTAAAAAAAAGTATCTAAAGCTAGGTATTCTCAACTTAATGTAAATTAGGTAAGCCTAAACAATAATTAAGTAATAGGCAACACATTCATTTTCTTCTATACAAATATGTGTTAGTATAATGCTCATGCTTCTAGCTAAGACTTGTCAACTAAACCATATGTTCCTTAAGAGACAGGAATGATAAAGACATTTTTAAAGGCTAAAACCAATAAGGAGGAGTTAGTCTCGAGTCATAAGTTTTTCCAATGAAAGCGGGATGTTATTTCGACAATCATAAAAATGTCATATAACTCTAAGAAAACGTCGATTTGATGTTTATAGGCTCAATAAAGCATCCAAGAAAGTCAACATTATGATATCTAAATATACCACCATGAACTACTATGGTTTATATAAAGGCTCCATGGGAGTTGCATTTGCTCTAGTTGGCAATGAGATGATGCCAAATAACTTTCTTAATGATGGGAGCATGGGAAGGATCAATATGCACTTTGAATTTCTTAAGGATATCAAAGTCAGTCAGTCATAGAGGAAGTAAAGGTTTGCTTATTAATGTTACTTGCAACCTTATGGTCCAACCTTGTGGTACAACTTCCTTGTTGGTAAGAACCTCTTCAACTATCAACATAATCTTACATTACATTTTGCATTAATACCCATGTGTTAATATGTTAGGAATAACTCGCCCTTTTTCCATGACAACAGAAATGTCACGAGGACATACTTCTCATTTTTTAGAGAAGATCATCATCTCCCACAACGAGGGAGACATTGGTAGCATTTGACTCGAGGCTCTTCTCTGACATTGTCCCATTAGAACATTTATACTTAGATGCCCAATCTTTCCACGTTTCCAATATC
Organism: Lathyrus oleraceus; assembly: GCF_024323335.1. Taxonomy (NCBI): domain Eukaryota; kingdom Viridiplantae; phylum Streptophyta; class Magnoliopsida; order Fabales; family Fabaceae; genus Lathyrus; species Lathyrus oleraceus. The sequence continues at coordinate 99,789,283 of NC_066583.1, read as the reverse complement.
TCACACCTGTTTCATTGTTTTTCTTCATATAAGGTATTGCTCTAACAATCAATATTGAGTTTGATGAAGTATTATCCTCACCTTCAATCTTCTTTGTTCATAAATAATTTTACTAACAACATCTTCAAAACTTAAAACTTCCATCTTATATATCAAAATAAGTTTAATATGCTCATAGGAAGACTGAAGATACCATATGAGTCTCAAACCTTTATCTTAATCATCAATCTTGAATTCAATAGTTTCTAATTCATAAAAATTACCATTGAGAACACTTAGATGACCAAATACTTTCGTATGTTTATCCATATTCAATCTTCTTTCTTCAGAAGTAATTTTACTAACAACTTTTCCAAAACTCAAACTTTTTTTACCATATATCAAAACAGGAATAATATCCTCATAGGAAGATTTAATAGACTATATGAGTCTCAAAACTTTAGCTTAATAATCAGTTTTGACTCCAATAGTTTCTAATTCATAAACGTTAGCATTGAGAACACTTAGATGACCAAATACTTTCGTATGTTCATCCATACGCAAGCTATGAAATTGCTCCTTCAACAACAACCAAATTGACATAACCTTTCCTTGATATAGTCGTTCTTGTTTCTCCCAAAGCTCTTTGGCTGACGACGTACCAAAAACGTTCACAAGAATATTCTTAGCCTGCAACACGCATATTGGCTCGAAACTCTCAAATACAGTATCTTTATTTCTCGTTGTTCAATTGGAAAATTTTCATTTCAACGCCTTGTGTAATCCTAATTGTATAAAAACATATTTGACATGAATTTCCACAAGGAAAAATTGATTCTTCCGTCAAATTTCTCTAAGTCAATCTTCACTGTACTTGAAAATTTTGATATTACAACCAAAACATTTTTTTCAGCAAAAACAAATTTTATGAACCAACATAGAGTATAAAATTTATTTTCTGATGTGAAAGATCAGATAAAACTACAATCATAGAGCATACTAAAAAATCTATAACTCACCAAATCAAGGTTCTTGATATCAATTGTTAGGAAAAATAAATGCATAAAGAAAAAGAGGAACACAATAACAACACAAGAATTTAAAATGGGAACTCCAAAATTAGAGAAAAGACCATGACCGTTGTGAAATGACAACCAGATAATAACACTATGTAAAAATCATTATATTATAAAGACTACCCCTAAAGGTGAGTAGAGAATGCCCCTAACAATGGGGCAACGAAGTTCTGTCATCCGCGACATCCCACACTCTCATAACATAGGAAAATATGGGAAATGACATGTCTTGGTAAGCGATAATCTAGAAAATGAGTGAAGGGAATAACCTACTTCTCCCAATGAAATGGGGATTTAACGACCCACTATCATGACTAGGTGGGCGGTTATAATTCTCTAGAAATCCTAAAACCAGACCCATATGCCTATATAAATACCTCAATGTGAGAGTTGAGATATATATTTTAAATACATCACAAAACACCCCAAAGATATAAAGTTTCTTATGTCGCGTGAGTTTGATCTCTCCACACCGAATTCACCCTCGAAACAAGGCTTCTCACCATTGTGAACTTGTCATAAACCACCGAAAATCCTCGAAGTCTCTGGTCATCCCTACCAACATAGGGGTGTCACACATATGTACTTTTTAACAATTACATAGTGTCCATCGTGGGACTCAGGTAAAACTAAATTTGGCCACACCTTTCATTATCACCACCATTTTCATTACTTTCTTCTGAAATGACCAAGAAAGATATAGGTTTCATGGTTAACACCATTGTCGAAGGTTTTATCGGAGGAGGAAGTTCTACCTACTTCTAAATACGCCCTGTCTTAAGGACCCTGATCCCTTACCGAATATTAATCGTTTGATTGATGAGCCATCTGGCTATCGAACGTTGAATTAGAATAATAACTTAATTAAAATTAGACGGATTGAAAATTTATGCATGCAACCTATCACCTTTAATAAAAAGTTAATTTTAAATCAGAGAAATATAATCGAAAGAACTTTTAAAAGATTTGATTTACTCTTAAAAAAAACACGTGTACAAATTTAAAGCAATGGCTGATTGGTAATAACAAAAGCATTTAACTTTCTTAGTAGGAGTATTATAGATTAATTAAAAAAATTAAATTATTTTCAAATTATATTTTTATTAATAAATTAGTATACCAACAAAATTATAACAAAATTATATCTTTGCAGGGTTTCTCCAAAAATTTAAGCAAAGAGATTGCAGCGATTAATGTAACACGTGGATGAATAGATAGAGATTGATGATAAAGAAGAAAAAAAATATGAAGAGAGGGTAAGAAATGAAAACTATCTTTGTCAATGGAAGAAAAGGAAAGTCAATATAATAGCCAACGAATTTCCGCAGCCGTAACATAGCACCACGTTAGGTGAAACCAACCTACATTCCCAATTCCTTATGGATTGTGATTTTTAGATAAACCTGCTTAAAGCTGAACGCGAAATTGCGTTGAATTAGGTTTGAAAAATATATGATATGAATTCGTGGAAAGAAGAAAAAAAGGTTGCGGCGAATCGAAGCACGAGTTGCGAGGATGAAGAAAAAAGGTTGAAATTGAAGCGAAATTCATCTCGGCTCAGCAATTTTCAACGCGATCTTATGGCTGGTGCGTTGATGGGTGGTGCGGTTCATACACTTGTGGCCCCAATTGAGAGGGCTAAATTGTTGTTGCAGACACAGGAAAGTAACTTGGCTATTCTTGCTAATGGTAGGAGAAAATTCAAAGGCATGTTTGATTGTATACTTCGTATCGTTAAGGAAGAAGGTGTTGTCTCTTTGTGGCGTGGTAATGGTAGTAGTGTTCTTCGCTATTATCCTTCTGTTGCTCTCAATTTCTCTCTTAAGGTTCGTTTTTTAACCTAATAATGCAATGCACGTTATTAATGTTATGCAAATATTTGGAACTTGTGTTCAATGATATATCTTGATTTGAGAATGCTGTTTAGTGTTTAGTTATTATTTACATGATAGTAAGAAACTATTGTGGTTTGAGAAGAGGGATAGAGAGAGTTATTTGTTGCTCAAAACCCTTAAACAACGTGTGTTATATACTGTCTGCATACTCTGTGATTAGCGCCAGTTTGCCCATCCATTTTCTTGAGGGTACCTCTCTTGGATAGGGAAATGCACCGTAGACGGTGGAGACAGACAATAGGTGGATACTTGCAAAGATACTCTGACGCTCGTGTCAGTAACGATGAATAATATGTGAGTGAATATAAACAGTGCAGGTATCTCTTTAGGGTGAGATTCCTCTCTCTATATCAAGCCCATTGGGCGTATTGCGTAGGCTGAATGTGTTTGAACATGTCCTTCACTACTCGGCTTGACACGTCCCCCCCCGAATCTAGAAGGCATGTGGATGGAGGTCTATCTTGTTGTCTTCATATGTGGTTGGGATTGTATGGCAATCACTGGGGAAGCCCATTTTTTCGATTGAGTTACATGGATTACTTAATAAACATATTACTTTACTTCCAATATCAAATTTCATTTGCTGTTAAATTCACACGAGGGAGCCCTTTATTTGTCCTTTAGCACATTATAACTCCTGTTTTTCTTTTCTCTCCCTATCTAGTATATTTTTCTCATCCAATCAAGTTAACTACTGCTTACTCTTAATAGTTTCTTTTTGTTATATATGTCACGCATATACTGTCCTTGCCCTAGTAGCGATCCATCCCTTATAACTTCTTCTCCTTGGTACCTATGTCCGGGAAGGAAAAATTCAAGTTTTTAGATTGTCATCTGCAGTTATTATCCAGGCTGCAGTATTCTGTTATAGTTTACGAGATGACTTTGAAAATGATACGAACTAACAGAGCAATAATCAATGTAGCAGTAAAACAATTATGAAAATATGAGGAAAAGAAGCTTTATTGATGGAAATGGAAACGGGTACAGAGAATGGAATGTGTCAATCCCAAAATGGGCCCAGAGCTACGCTCCTATAGGATACTAGAGTATCCTATTCATTCCTTCTAGATCTAGCTGTAATCCAGAGATGATTATTCCCTCTATTGACCGCTCCTTATATTGTGGAAACGTACTGCTCCTCATGATTACTAACTAACTCAACCTCCAATTCCCCTTTTACCCCTTCTAGAATATACTTTCCAAACTTTGGGACCACTAGAGGTATGGTGAATTAATTGTCCTGGTAATTGTAAATTATTATCATTGTTTCTATCAATACTCCTCTCTTCAACTGCAACCTTGTCCTCAAGGTTGAACTGTGGAAATTGACTTTTGAGCATGACATAGTCCTCCCAAGTAGCTTCCTCTACTGTCTTCCCCTTCCAATGGATAAGTAATTGTTTCACCTCTTCACCTTGCTTCTGTACCTTCCTCACAGCCAACACAGTTTCAGGTTCAAACACCTCTTCCGGCTCTCCTGCCATAAGGTCTGGCAGCTCTTCATTCTCATGGTACTGCCCCACGACTTTTTTTCAATAATGATACATGAAACACTGGGTGAACTCTGGAACTTGTTGGCAATTTCAATTTGTAGGCGACAACTCCAATTCTCTCCACAATAGGGTAAGGTCCATAATATCTAGTAGCAAGTTTAGCATTAATTATGGTAACCACAAAATTTTGCCTATGTGCTCTCAGCTTAACAAAGATCCATTCTCCTACTTCAAAGTTCCTATCACTTCTCTTCTTATCAGTCCGAGCCTTCATTCTATCCCGTGCTCTGTGAAAATGACTTCTCAACTGTCTGATAGCCTCATCTCTTTCTACTAAGTCTCTCTGCACTGTCTCAACCCTTGTCTCTCCTTGAACCCATCTACCCATCACAGGGGGAGGTCTACCATAGACTAGTTCAAAAGGGGTGTGCTCTGTAGTAGTGTGAAATGAAGTATTGAACCAGTATTCAGCCCAATGTAGCCATGACATCCAAGTCTTGGGTTGACCAGAGATGAAGCATCTAAGGTATGTCTCTAAACACCAGTTAACTACCTCTGTCTGGCCATCGGACTCCGGGTGGTAGGCCGAGCTCATCTTGAGTTGAGTTCCCTGGGCCTTAAACAATTCTCTCAAAAAGTTGCTCATGAAGATGAGATCTCTATCACTCACTATAGACGACGATATCCCATGCAACCTGACTACTTCCTTGCTAAAAATCTCAGCCAAACTTCTAGCCGTATATGGATGCTTAAGAGGAATAAAGTGACAATGTTTAGACATCCTATCCACTACTACAAAAATAGCTTCATACCCCTTGGATTTTGGCAAGCCGGTGATGAAATCCATAGAAATGTCTTCCCAAATGCGTTCAGGTATGGGCAGAGGTTGCAACAGGCCCCCCGGTGAAGAAGCTAAGTAGTTTTGCCTTTGGCAAACATCATAGCTTCTTACAAATTCCTGAACTACTCCCTTCATTCTCACCCAATATACATTTGCCGCCAGCCTCCTTGTAGAGTGCTATGGAACTCTTTCAATAGCGTAGGAATCATGGCTGAATGTCTTGAAATGTCTAGTCTACCATCATATATTAAGACTCCATGTTTGTAGACATATCCAGGTTTGGAAATCGGATCTTGTGACAGTTCAACTATTATTTTCTCCAATTCCTCATCATTCTACACCTCCTCTTTCATTAATTGTGTCTGATCCCACTCCAGAAAAGATGTGATACTCCTCAACTCCATTCCCTCGTGCATTATAGACAAGGCATCAACTCCTCTATTTAATTTGCTTGGCTTATAGGCAACCTCAAAATCATAACCAAGTAGTTTTGCAACCCAGTTTTGTTGCTCTGTAGTGGATATTCTCTGCTGCAACAGTTGCTTCAGGTTCTTTTGGTTGGCAGAGACAATGAATTTCCTGCCAAGGAGGTACCAATGTTGTATAGCCAACCCCAATGCCATAAGTTCTTTCTCATATGCAGACTTGGACAAATTTCTTACTCCCAACACCTTACTAAAGTAAGCTATCGGCCGTTTGTCCTGCATTAGAATTGCCCCTATACCACTACCAGAGGCGTCACACTCGATTACAAATGGCTTACTAAAATCAGGCAGAGCCAGGACAGGTGCTGTAGTGAGCTTCACCTTAAACTCCTCAGAAGCTCTTTGAGTTTCATCTCCCCACTTAAACCCATCCTTCTTTGTCAAGTCTGTTAACGGCTTAGCTATCCTGCCATAGTGTTTGATAAACTTCCTGTAATATCCAGTCAGCCCTAAGAAGCCTCTAACTCCCTTCACATTCTTAGGTGTAGGCCATTGGGTCACACTGTCTACCTTATTAGGATCCATAGCTACTCCCTCTTGGGATATGACATGCCCCAAGTAGTCAATGGATTTCTGAGTAAAGAGACACTTCTTCTTGTTGGCTACTAACCCATTGTCATCTAACACTTGCAACACAATTTGCAAATGTTGCAAATGGGATTCCCAACCAGCACTGTATACTAATATATCGTCGAAGAAAACCAACACATATTTTCTAAGCATGGGTTTAAACACTTCATTCATGAGGATTTGGAATGTAGAGGGTGCATTCATAAGGCCAAATGGCATTACTAAAAATTCATAGTGTCCCTCGCGAGTACAAAAGGTTGTCTTGTATACATCTACTTCTTTGACCCTTGATGATAACCAGGTTTTAAATCTAATTTAGAAAAAAATCTAGCACCATGCAACTCATCTAACAACTCTTCTATAACAGGTATTGGGAATTTATCAGGGATGGTTACCTTGTTTAGGGCCCTGTAATCTATGCACATACGCCACAAAATGTCCTTCTTCTTCACCAATATTACCGGACTAGAGAAAGAGCTTGTGCTGTTCCTGATTATTCCGGTAGCCAACATCTCTTTGATTTGCTTTTCAATCTCATCTTTGTGATGATGAGGATATCTATAGGGCCTTACATTCACCAGACTTGCTCCTTCTACTAAATTAATGGCATGTTCCTTGCCTCTGATTGGAGGTAGCCCCTTAGGCTCTACGAACACCGAAACGAAATTGTTGTTTCTTCCAATTCATAATCATATCTCCAAGAGTATTCAGCCACTCTATTCCCAACATGACCTAACTCAAACAGATGCATATCTGCTTGAATTCCGAATCCTCCAATCTTCAACTCCACCTCCCTACAAACTCCTTGAGTCATGGTTTTAAACCCATCACCCAACTTGATCTGCATTTATGAGGTTTTCTCCATTGCCCAATCCATCTTGCATACCAACTTCAGGGAAATGAAGTTATGCGTGGCTCCGCTGTCTACCAACACAAGCACCACAACTCCTTTGATCTCACATGACTTGGGGGGGGGGTGTGTGATTAGCCATCTGATCCAAATGCATCGAACTCATCTATCCCATCTCACCGTCCTCCGCCTCATTCACTTTGATTGCCAAAACTTGACCATCTTGCTCCTCCATATCACTGTCATCAACAAGAAGGATTCAGTGGTGTTTATCGGGGCATTGATGTGTAGTGGGGAAAGGTCCCTTACATTTGAAGCAAAGACCCTTCTGTTTTCTATCCATCAATTCCTGGTAGGATAAGTGTTGAAATCCACGATCACGAGGCCCATTCCTTCTCTTATCTCCATGGGTTGTTCTTTCTTCTCTAAGCCCAACAGGATTGCTTTTAGAACCCCCATTCACTCCACCTTCTCTATTCTTCACTAAAACCCAATCCGAATTCCCTCGACCCGCTCCTTGAGTTCCGGGTCGGAGTGACCCGCTTCCAGATCTGCCCCCCTTACTACTAGACGACCCATTTTCTCCATAGATCTTCTTCTCTATCGCACGAGTCACCTGTAACAGTCTCGTGCGACTCATGTCCCCCATAGCTATGAAGTTGCGAACTCGACCTCTAATCTCCGCCTTCAATCCGTGAAGAAAATACCCCAAAAATTGCTTGTCAGGCAATTTCGGTATCTGAGCCATAAGATACTCAAATCCGGTGATGTATTCTTCCACCGCCCCACTTTGTTTCAGACCTGTTAATTGCTCATATACGTCACCGTGACCACCATATCTGGCCAACAGTGATTCCTTCAACTTCTCCCACGACAAACCTTCATCTTCTCCGACCAGAGAATTGAAGAAGTGAATCGTAGCTCCCTCCATACACAACTGAGCTAGATTCACCTTCAACTCCGGTAGCGTTCCCTGAACACAGAAATCCACTTCGGCGCGCGAAAGCCACCCCGCTGGATCTTCGCCATTGAAGGACGGTAGCTCCACCTTTTTGATGGATTTACGGAACTTTGTCAACGCATCACCACTGAGGTTGTGAAGCCCGGGTCCGGAGGAATCCTCCTTCCCCGATGATAGTCGTCCGTTAGGTCCTCCTTTGCCATTCGCACTACCTTCTCCTTCAAGCATCGTCTTACCTAGACACCGTTCAAACATGGCCATGAGACTCATGACTAGCCTTCACTGCATTCTGGACGTCTAGCAACGTCGACTTCACCTCCGATATCTCGCCTTCTAACGCAGCTACCTTCGCATCCATCTTAACAAACTCCGAGTAGTTAACCTTCGTTGGGGGCATTCACTGGTTCCGGGAATGAGATCCGGCAGGTCGGACCAGTTTGATACGAACTAACAAAACAATAATCAATGTAGGAGTAAAACAATTATGAAAATATGAGGAAAAGAAGCTTTATTGATGGAAATGGAAACAGGTACAGAGAATGGAATGTGTTAATCCCAAAATGGACCCAGAGCTACGCTCCTATAGGATACTAGAGTACCCTATTCATTCCTTCTAGATCTAGCTGTAATCCAGAGATGATTATTCCCTCTACTGACTGCTCCTTATATTGTGGAAACGTAATGCTCCCCTCTTTCATGCCACCTCATGATTGCTAACTAACTCAGTCTCCAATTCCCTTTTTACCCCTTCTAGAATATACTTTCCAAACTCTGGGACCACTAGAGGTATGGTGAATTAATTGTCCTGGTAATTGTAAATTATTATCATTGTTTCTATCAGAAAAGCACTAGCATTCACACTTTAAAATGATAAGGGGACTTCCTTTTCTTTGCTTATGTTCTTGTAGTTGAAGGTCCTTTTTCTATTTTCCTGCTTCTACAATTGCAATGCTGATTGTTGCTACTTGCTAGGATATCCTTCTGCATCCCTGTACTGAAATCTGACCTTACCCTGTAAAGAAGATAGTAAGAAGTATATGATAAGAATTTGATCTTTTACTAGAACGAATAGTGAATATTGTCGTCCCTGATACCTTGTAGATCTTTCAGGGTATGTAGGTCCCTGTCTAAAGGCCTCAGTTCTTTCCGAAAATGCCTTGTATCCCTCTATTCTCCTTTATATTTATAATTTACTATCCTTTCCTAATGCTCTCATTCTACTCTATTCTCACAAAAATCCTAGTTTCAATTATAGAATTATTCCTTTCTAATTACTATATGTAATGGTATCAACTTCTAATAACTCCACTCTAGAAATACTCTCTATGCATTACTCTATAAAATAATGTATTTAAACTCCACCCTCTTTTATCTTTTTATATACCTTTTTAATTAGGTTCTTCTTTTTTTATTTTACGGATAACAATCTTCATTCGGTAACAAGTCTAGAACAAATAACTAAGTCAGCCAAGTGCATGATAAGTAACCACAATTCAAATAGAAGGAAAAGTAGCCAAAAGGGCTTTTTACTATACCAAAATCTGAGTCCTAACAACCAAACCAATTTTTTCCAAGTATGGTCATTGGTCCAGAAGAAAAGATGATCCGCAATCTTTAAACTTATCTACATATCATTTTTTGGCTTGTGTAGGCTCGCATCAACTAAAAGTAGTCTTGAGTATGACCAATCGAACCACATGCTTAGGAAATACTTGAAGCCACCATTAGCATTGCACCCGGTTTGCAATTCCAAAAAGCCAAATACTTTTGGGGCTTTTCGACAAACACAACAGATAGTCAGATACAAGCTTAGAACAAACTAAAGAACAATAACAACAAGACACTAAACATTAAACATCAAACAACAAACAAGACAGGGGAAACAAAAAACAACACCAGCAAACACATAGTTATTGGATCTCAAACTTGATAGTGGATTTGAGATCAAGACAAACAACTGCCGTGGTGGCTTTGTAGGAGGACACTTCGGAGTTAGACCCATATCACAAGGTGAGGGAGAGACCCTGAGAGCGGAGGATAAGGGTGGTTGTCAGGTGGGGGACGCTCCATTGGAGAAGATGTGGCGGTGAGGGGTGAGTGCCGAAGGTGGAATTGCATGCAATGCAAGTGGAAGCTACAAGGAGGTTACGATGGAATTTTGACAATGTGAATTGCAACTCCATACTACAGAAGGATAAGGTATTGGGGGAGGATCTGTAGTTGTAAGCGAGATGGAGAAAACAGAGCACTGGTGGTGGTCACAGGCTCAAAAGGGGGCACAATTGTGGAGTCCTGTCCAGTTATAGTGAAAACACCTCTTTCTTTGAACTTACTAGATTTTACATTTTTACCAAACCTTTGGTCGGTTTTTTCTTGAAACAAGTGATATTCAATAGATGTTTAAGTATGAACTGTTGCATGTTAGCATTGAGATAGACATTACTCACGGACCCAAATTTCTTATTTGGATCTTGTCTTTTCTTCTTCTTTCATGTATTTGTTATAAACGCGATACAGTCCTTGGCAGGAGTAAGACTTCTTTGACAAATGCAAGGTAAGGGTGCAGGTGCATCTGCAAAAACAATGAAAGTCTATATACATGTTTGTCTCAGTATATTTAAATTATTTTGTAATAGATAGAATATATTAAATTATTTAGTAGAATTGTGACAGATGCTAAGCAAATTTCTGCATGGAAGTTTGTGAAATATGGCAAAAAAAAAAACATTCTCATAGCATTTTTATGCCCAGAAGATGATCTAATATGAAAATATTCTAAAACTTTAGGTCATAAAATGTATCAATTATGAAGTTTTATTTCCACAACTGATGTATTTCAATGTCTATTTTGTGATGGTGTTCTGCCTGTCACTCGTGTAATTGATGAAAATTGATTATAGGTGAAGCTGAATCTCTCTATACTGTTGTAATTAATGTATAGTCATGATGAACAGTGTCTTTTTTTTCCAACAGGATCTTTACAAAAGCATATTAAGGGGTGGGAACTCTAATGCTGATAATTTTTTCTCTGGTGCATCCGCTAATTTTGTTGCCGGATCTGCAGCAGGTTGTACATCACTTATCTTGGTATACCCCCTTGATATCGCACACACCCGCCTTGCCGCTGACATCGGGAAGACGGAAGCGCGCCAATTCCGAGGCATTTACCATTTCTTAGCCACAATATTTCAAAAAGATGGGGTTCGGGGGATTTACAGGGGCCTTCCTGCATCACTACATGGTATGGTGGTTCATAGAGGTCTTTACTTCGGAGGGTTTGATACCATGAAAGAGAAGTTGTCTGAAGAATCTAAACCCGAGTTGGTACTGTGGAAACGTTGGATGGTAGCTCAAGCAGTTACAACCTCAGCCGGTGTGATATCATATCCGCTAGACACAGTTCGTAGAAGGATGATGATGCAGTCTGGCATGGAACATCCGGTGTACACTAGCACACTCGACTGCTGGAGGAAAATCTATCGAACTGAGGGATTGGTTTCGTTCTACCGTGGCACGGTTTCAAATGTGTTTAGGAGCACTGGAGCTGCAGCTATCTTAGTCTTGTATGATGAGGTCAAGAAATTTATGAATTGGGGAGGATTGTGACAGAAACACCAACCCTACATAGTTAGCTGAGTTCATTTTGATACCTGATATATATACATTGAGTGAGGCTTAGGGTAATTTTGTAAAGTACAAGTGAGCTCCATTATAGTTCATTTGAAAATGCATCTGAATGGAATTTCAATAGTCACCAATCTAAAAAGGTTAATTAAGCAAAAATTGTCAAAGCCAAGGGATTATACTAGAAGCCAATAATTAATGAGGGTGTAATAAGATTTGATTGGAACATAAAAATTTGACGACCGTCATCATTCTCCTTTTTGTACTTTATATATACTATTACGGTCTGATCTGATTTATAAACAAAATAGACTGATTTATAAGCAAAATAGATGTTTATTAAGAAGGATGATTAAGTATATTTATAATATTTATAGTTATTAGTATATTTTTAATTAAATTATAAATTTATTAATATTTATTTATATTTTCAAAAAATTTAAGAGATTATTTATAAATAAGGTTAAAAAAGAAAAGAGATGAACTTCATTTTTTTAAAATAGACTAATGTCTCCTTAAAAAAAGAAGAAAAAAAGAGTATATAAAACATGAAAGAAAATTCACGAAGTTATGTTGTTTATAAATAGTATATTCACCAAACTTATGAAAATTGAAATTCATGTGCAGTCAAACACACTTTAACCCAATCTTAAATAAGTGCAAATCAATGTAAAAAATTTGTTTGAATTTCAAAATCCAAACTTGTTTTTCCTTTTAATTTGTTGAGGATTTTTAACCTCCACTGATTTTGAAATTTGAAAAATAACTTAAATATCATAAAAATATGATAACGATTTTTTTAGTTGTTATGATATGGTTGATAAGTTGTTTTGGTAATGGACCCTACCGTTATATCCACCTGAATGAACTCCATAGTTTGGTTAGTTTACCTTCATAGTTGGACAATACAATATTATATGGATTTAAATCTGTATCAAATTTTCCTATCTTAACCAACAAAAAATAGGCATTAAATTCACCGCTGCCCCACCGTCTACCAAGATTTTATTCACTGTGGTACCTTCTATCTTTGTCTTTATAAAAATGGGCTTTAGGTGGTTCTTCATACCCTTACGGGGTCATTCAAAGAATGCATTTTGCTCTTCGATACACCCATTGCTCATTATAAAATAACACATTGGCTTGTGTTTCGTCAGCTACCCCTCTTCACAATCTTCGATCTCAGTAAATTATGTCACACAATCGTACTCCCTAGGGAGCACAGAAACTACATTGCATAGGACATCGAAATCCCCCTCTGACCCGGAGTCGAAGTTGTCTGTGACCAATTCATCCTCTTTCGCCTGCTCCTTTTCCTTGATCTTTGTCTTTGTCTGAGTTGTCTTGGGAGAAAACAACTTCCTTCCTACTGGCTTCTTTGCTTGATCATTTGCCTGACTTTGATATTGCTTATTATTACTCGACTCAACATCATCTCTCTCAGCCTTTTTCTTCCTCTAAAACCTCCTTCATTGCGTCCTTGACATGAGATTTTTATCTTTGTAATTGCTAGGTCCATAGAAACGCCTCTCTGACATTTGTAAATTCTCTCGATAAGCCATAGAGGACCCTCGTCCCATCTCAAAGTTTCTCCACTTAGGATTTCCAGCATACTCATTGCTAGCAGGCTTAGTCCACCTCCCTTGAGGAGCATTGGGCGTAGGTTTGTAAGTATTAGGCCTAGCCTTTTGCTGACCAAGAGCCTGTTCTTTTCTCTGGGGCACCACTCTCTTGTCGAAGTGAGATTGGAACCTATTCCTCCTCTAGACCTCTGTCTCTTTTGCTTTCTGAGCACTCTCAACCTTTCTCGCATCCTTTTTGTCAAAGACAACACTACATCGAGGATAAAACATCACCTATGAGTCTTCAGCCTTGCACCTATGGAGAAATTCCACCAATCCTTCATTGACCTTTGAGAATACTGCTTCAATCTAATTTTCACTTTCTTCAAACTCAGCCATGTCGAAATCTTCAGTAATTTTGACCATATTAATTGACACAAGCTCCTTTCAGTAATTTTGACCATATTAATTGACACAAGTTCCACATAGCTAACATCCTTAACTTGCATGTGTTCAGTGTCAATCTTCATAGGTGGCTTTCCCTTAGCAAACTTCAATCTGCCTTCATTTAGTGCGTTCTGAACAAGATCCCTAAAAAGAAAGTATTGTGAGGTCTTGCGCCTTAGAAAATTATAGTACTTACAAAAACCTCATTTATTTATGTATTCTAATGGTGGTACTTTTGTGCATAGGGGCATAAGTACTTGTCCATTTGCAACCCACAAATCGAAAATCTCATCGCATTTGATTACATCAAAGGTGTAAGTTTTCTTAGGGTATTTATCATTTTCTTTAGGTTCCGAAGGATTATTCCCACTTGCAGGTGTAAGTAAATTACACATATATGAGGGACCTGGTTTTAATTCATCCACGTCAACTCCAGACTCTTCGATATGGCCCAATTCAACCTCAGAAATTAGGTGTCGATCCTCCATGTCAGCATAAGCTACACACTCTTTCTTACCCTTACTCACTCTGGCATTTTCAACCTTTAGTCTTTCGACCTGTCAAACTCTGTCAACTAACTGGGCAATGTCTCTTAGATATTTCTTCCTAATGGAATAATCTAACCCCCAACAGCCATTTCGACAAGCTAATGTTCAGTTACTTGAGTGAAGCACCTTATTTTTAGCAACCAGAATCGATTCAGATAGTCGTCGATCGACTCAGCGAACTTTCGCTCCACGCTCAACAATTCTTTCAAACTAATCTTAGATTGCCCTATGTAAAATTGCTCATGAAACAACCTCTCTAATCAAGACCAATCATTAATTGAATGGCTGGTAGAGTGGTAAACCATGTAAAAGCATTCTTCGCCAGAGGACTAGGAAAATATTTCATCCTTAGATTCTCATTGTTGGCTATGTCACCTGCCTCAGTTAAGTATCGGACAATGTGCTCGACAATAGACTCGTTAGTGTCGCCAGCAAACTTTTTAAATTTAGGGACTTTCCAACCCCTTGGCAGTTCAGTCTGCAACACGAACTCTTAAAGGGGAGATGTGTAATTTGGCATATGCATGCCCATGTTCACCCCATTCTGTGCCATTATCCTTTCGACAATGGTCACAAGGTTATTTTCCCCTAACAAATTTCCCTGTCGAACTTGATGGAATACTTGGTCAGCGTCCTAATTTCAATTAACAATCACAACAAGTGGACACTCTTCCTCTATATGTATCTCTTGTTCGACCAATTGGGGCAACACTTTTTTGTACATGGTTCACAGTGTTTTCCTCCAAAACAAACCCCTCGTTCCGAACTTGTCTAACAACTTGGCGTTGAACCACAGGTCGAACCTGCATCGGAGGAGCGCCAAAAAAATCATCAATTCTAGTCATTTGAGTTGCCAACTGGTGGTAACTCTGATTTATGTTTTGAATTAATGGATTAAATATCGTACCCATCTGCAATGTTAGAGTATTTATGTTATCATGGTTACTCTCATCCATCTGTTGTCGCATTGCCATGATATAATTTATTGTCAAGGTAGGCATTGCCTAAGACCTAATCCCATTCCCACATGGGTTGCATAGTTCAACCATGGTTGCTTATGGCTGAACCAGACGCCATGATTGGTGAATACACATTTGCAACGTTATCGGCAAATGTTGATGGGTTATTATGTAAACTAGCCATCATTGTCGTTGGCATTCCGTAAGGTTATTCACGCCATGTCACGGGCATTATGAAATTTGTGGCAAAATGCCTAAAATCAGACACCACAAAAGGTTTAGGAGTCACTGGGTGACTATGGGGAATAGGAGAAAAAATCGTCGCTTCAGGTAAAGTCATTGGTACAACCGTCGTAGACGATATTGCCGTAGTACTAGCAATCGAAGGAATGGGCTCCGCCATTAGTGCAAAAATTGTGCCCTTTCTAGAACTACTAGTAGGGTATTCTCCATTGATATTCCTGGGAGTGGTCATTCTTCTGACGTGTCTCCTTACAGGTCTCCTAACTTCTCTCTTTGTTATCTTACCAGACCTTAGTCTTATGCACACTCACACTCAGAGAAAGAGGAGTTAGTGGAATGAAGAATTATAAATTTTCGAAAAAGTAAAGCAAAAAGACACAAAAAGGGTCCCACCAGGTGTGTCAATTTGTTTATTATGAAATTTGGTAAACAAATACAAGTTTCTATTAATACTTAAGGGATCAAACTCGAAAAAACCTCCCAGAACATATTTATGTGTATTTATTGTTTTAAACAATATTCTGTGTCGAAATCGAAGGGTAACTTCTTCGATTTATTTCAATGTTGCTTTGAAGCAAGATTTGGATAAAATGTTTTCAAAATAAAGATTGAAAACAAAATGCAAGGTGAAGTAGAAGCATGAACTGTAAAGTGAAATTGAAAGGTAACTCAATGCATAAAAGATACTTAAATGTGAAAAGATTTGAAATTTATAAATTGTGGAACACATACTTACATTTTTCTCACTCGTTTCTCAAATGCGAAAATACTTTGAGTTTAAGAATATGTGTACGATTGTGGACCCCTTCCCAAATGAACATAAGTCCCTTTATAAACTACTCTAAAATATCCACCCAAGAACGGTCGACTAACCCTATCACGACACATTTCATCCCCATGTAGCAGTTCTCTCCGACGAGCCTCCATGTGTCTTCTAGTATAACTGTCTATGTTAAATTAGTTCCCGCTCTTTTAACACCATTCAAATATCTTAACTATTTTTACTGGTCATTAAGAACTGACTTCCCACGTCGAATTCTTTAATGTCAACCATGCTACGACAAGCCACTCTAACATTTTCCACATGCAATGCCCAAGTCGACATTGTTTCCATTGTAATGATGAACTCCAACCTTAACCAACATAGCATAGTATTCAATTTCACTAAGTCCCCGAACTCTTACAGTGCCCTTCGATGTGGAGTTATTTCGACCGACATCACTACACGTGACTTCCGACCTGACATTAACTTGGTTCCCCCTTGACGTCATTTTACCTTGTCCTTCAACCTAGCATATTCATTGTTGTCCCATTAATACTGGCTACTTATAGTCAAGTCAAAAAATCGAAGGTAACAAATAGATATGAAGACACCTGAAGATGTTTTGTCGGGACATCCATCAGATCTCAACAAACTTAGAGTATTTGGCTGCATAGCCTATGCTCACATTAGGCAAGAGAATGTCAAACCTAGATGTTTGAGATGCATGTTCATGGGATACCCTTAAGGAGTTAAATCTTATATGATATGGTGCCTAGAGCCAGGTCACAGGAGGTGTATCACCAATCGATATGTAGTTTTCAATGAAGTCGAGATGGATTTCAAGAAAATTGATGGCGTTAATCAAAGTGCACAAGTATTTGAAGAAGAGATGGATCATGAAGAGATTCCTATTGAGGTGGAGCATGTCGATGTTGAATTGCGTACCTTAGATCAAGTCGAAGAAGAAACACAAGATGCTGAAGATATTGAGGAAGTTGAGGAAACTGTCGATGACTACCTGTTGGCAAGAGATAAACCGACAAGAGTCATCAAGCCACTTCAAAGACTTGGGTATGCATATCTCATAGCTTATGCCTTAATATCTCTAAGTGAGGTTCTAGATGAAGAACCTAGAGATTATAAGGAAGTTATGAGGAGTCTAAATAAGACTGAATAGCTGAAGGCCATGGATGATGAGATGAAGTCTCTTCATGATAACCACACTTGAGAACTGATCAAGAAACCTATTGGAGCCATGTTAGTCACCTATAAATGGATTTTCAAAGTTAAGGAAGGAATCGAAGAAGTGACATCGAAGAGATACAAGGAAAGATTGGTCGTAAGGGGTTTCACTCAGAAAGAAGGTGTCGACTTCAATGATGTGTTCTCTCCTGTTGTGAAGCACAAGTCCATTCGAATGTTACTTGCCATGGTGGAAAAGTTCGACCAAGAACTGGAACAAATGGATGTGAAGACTGATTTCTTGTATGGAGATTTAGATGAAATAGTCCTGATAAGGCAACCTGAAGGGTATGCAGAAAAAGGGAAAGGAATATTATGTGTGAAAGCTGAATAGATCTTTATATGGACTAAAACAATATCCTCGACAGTGGAATAGGAGATTCGACAAGTTCATGACACACATAGGTTTCATTAGAAGTCAGTTTGACCACTGTGTTTACTTCAAATTTTGACATGGAATTTCATTTGTTATTTTGTTGCTTTATGGGGATGGTATTCTCATAGCAAGCAATAATGTCAAGGATGTAATGAAGGTGAAGGCTAGACTTATTAAGGAGTTCGATGTGAAGGATCTGGGGGCTACATCCAGGATTCTTGGGATTGCCATCTGAAGAGACAGAAACCAACCAAAATTATGCTTATTTCAAGAGGAATACCCACAGAAGATTCTCGACAAATTTGGTATGTCGAATTCAAAGCCTGTTGTGACTCCGACAAACCCTCAATTCAAGATGAGTATAAATCAGTGTCCCAGCACTGGTGTCGAAAGAGCTTATGTGAATAGCATCCTATATGCTAAAATAATAGGTTTTTCATGTATGTTATGGTATGTACTAGACCCGACATAGCATATGCAATAAGTCTTGTAAGCAGGTACATGACGAATCTTAGAAAGGCTCACTGACAAGCATTGAAGTGGATTTCAAGGTACATAAATAGGTCTTTGAACAGAGTCCCAATTTATGATGGAGCATGTGGTGAAAATAGTAAAGCAAAAAATGAAGGGTATGTCGACTCTGATTATGCAGGTTGTATAGATTCTAGAAAATCTATTTCTGGATATGTGTTCACTATTTTGGCACAACAATTAGTTGGAAAACAACACTTCATAAGGTTGTTGCCTTATCAACCACTGAAGCGGAATATATCACCCTCACTGAAGCTGTGAAAGAAGTATTGTGGCTTGAAAGTTTTGTTAAGGAGCTGAAATTTCAAGGTCGAGTTATCACTGTTAAATGTGATAGTCAAAATGTTATACACCTGTCGAAGAATTCAACCTATCATGAGAGAAACAAGCACATCGATGTGAGCCTACATTTAGTCAGAGGGATAATCGAGCATGGAGAAGTCCAAGTTCTAAAGGTTTCGACATATCACAATGATGCTGATATGATCACCAAGACATTATCAAGTTGCAAGTTTTTTCACTGTATGCAGTTGATAAAGCTGCATGAAGAAAGCTAGTTTGTTCCCTTGATGTTATAGAGTTTGTTCAAAGGTGGAGATTTGTGAGATATTGGATCAAACTTGATCGGAAAAATAGCAAGTGTACTATTTTTATCGATGTAGTAATAAGGAGTTTTATTTCCAAGTATCGATCTCAGGGATTGCGTAGGAAATACTTATTTTACTTTGATTCTATCAGAACAAAAAGATAATGGTTTGGTTGTTTTGGAATTTTAACAATAAACACAACAGACAGTAAAATATAATTGATTAATATAAAATATGCTAGGGGGAGTGGTTGGTTTAACCAGTTATGAATTCAGTCAAGATTTCCTTAATACATATGAAACATTCAATTACCTAACATCAGAATGTTCTTCCTTAAGGAAGAAACTATTAAACTACCAATTCTTACTCAAATGTCCATTCAATTAATCATTGGTTTTAATCATGAACAATATCAAGGTTTATGGTGATTTACAAAAGTTCCTAGTCCTAGGTGATACAATTATAAACCCAATTGTGTGAAAACCCTAATAATCACAGTCCTGTTATTGATAGTCATAGATCTAATTGTATTTGTCCGATACAAAAGCATAAGCACATCACACAATTAAATTGAAATTCGTAACATAGTAAATAGGAAATCCAGAGTTAGAATTCATAACATCAAATCAAATCAGGACCACCCCCTAGCATTGGGGGTTTAGCCTCTCATAGTATTCAAAGAAACCATAGTATAGAAATTAAACATTACAAAGAATTAGGAGATTTTGATCTTCAATGGGTGATGCCCTTGAATCTCGCCGTCTTCGAATCCTCCGTAGTAGCTATCTTCTCCGGTGCAATGTTTCTTTTCGTACGTCAAAAAGTGTCCTCTCCTTTCTTTCCCCAGCCTTCTAATAGTTTTAGATGGATTTTCTTCAAGCAAAAAGTCAAAACTACCCTTAATGAGCAGAATAGGTTCACATGGCAAAAAATGAAGTTTCTAAGCCGCGCCCAACAACACGGGCCGTGTGTGTACACACGGGTGCCCGTGTGTGCTCTCCAACATGAGCATTTTCAAATCAAGCTATAGAGGTAACAACACGGGCCGTGTTCCTCCACACGGGTGCCCGTGTTAATGCACTGTTTTAAACAACACGGCCGTGTGTCACCACACGGGTGCCCGTGTTGCTCTCTGTTTTTCCTCTCCAATTTTGCTTTGCCTGACCAACAACACGGGCAGTGTTGTAGCACACGGGGGCCCGTATTGACCTGCTGTCTCTTCATATTTTCGCCTTTCTGAGTATCCACCACTCCTCTATTAGTGCTTTTAAACCTGTGCAATGGCCTGTAACAATAACACTACCAAACGAAGCGTAAAAGAGACCTTTTTGATATAAACTTGTAATAAAATGCAATGCGATACCAAACCAACAAAACATGATAAATGACTCTGAAACAACTATAAATAAACATAAATCTTACGAATGTGATGAAAATATGTCGGATCAACGGTGGAAATTCAATGGAAATGGTGACCGATCAAAACTCTATTATGGTCGAATGGTAGCTTCGTGGTTTGACAATTCGACACGACCTTAACATGTCGTCGAAGTTTGTTCACATGCTGTACTTAAAATATGCTATGATTGTTAGCATGTCGAATTGGACTTATTTGTTATATCCAATTTTTTTAAGTTAGTTTGTTCTCTAAGTTAACTTGTGTGATGGGTATGTGTGTAAAAGCTCATTAGTTTAGTGTATTAGTTTTCTTATAAATATCATACTAGTCTCTCATCATTATATAACACAAATCCTAATTAGTGCGAGAGAAATTATTTGCTACTATGTAACATTTGTAATCTTGTTCCCAATAGAAAGTAAAGAATAACAGTTTATAACCAATTTCATCGTGTTCTTCTTGCTTCCCTATTTTTTACTTTTATGGGTTTCTTATCAATAAAAAAATAGATTATATTTTTCTTATTTTGGCATCATTTTTCACAACAATAATAATTAATCTAATTCTTGTAAATTCACTTGTATTTTTATCTCATTCACATCTTCTCAATGTTAAATTGTTGTATAAAATGGTGTGAATGAGGAAATCACAAATTCACAATAAACCACCACAATTTTGATAAAATACACTTTAGAATTTTAATAAAAGTATACTAAACTCACTATCATTCAAACATACACCTAATCTGAAAAATAATCATAATACAAATTGAATATTTTTTCTTTTATTTTTATTTAATTATAATTATTTTTTTCTTTTAAAATTCAGCAATATATTAATAAAATATTTATTACGGTGAGGGAGATAGAGGCTCCAGCCCTTGATGCCCCTCCCTAGACCCGTATGTGGATATAAACGAAAAACATTTTAATCATTGTTAGAGGCAAACTTGAAAATTAGATTGAGGGTCATTAAATTGTAGAATTTTTTACTAAAATAATCCAGTTTTTCAAAAAAAATCCCAAAATAACACATATTTCAGATAATTTCCCAAAATAATCCACTTTGAAGAACTGGTGCTAGGTGAATTGACGCATGCTCTCTAAGTTAAAGAGGTGGCGTCAATTGGATTGCCTTATTACCTATTGTTGTCAATTCAATTAGCGTTTATGTGTTAGGTTTAAGAGGAGGCGACAATTAGTCTGACACCTACTTATGTTGTATAATTTTTTTTAAACACAATGTATATTTTATATAAAAGTCGAAATCAGACCATTTGGTATTAATATTAATATGCGTTTACATACGAATATCAAAAAGACTAATATCGTTGATCGAGATGATCTAACTGACCTCCGATACCACATCTCTTAGCTACCCGAACGCGTGACCCTAACCCACGTTGATGATTCACCCCAGGTGTTTGAGGATTTGAGGGCCCAGGAACACCAACATCACTTGCAGGAGATTCCCTAAGATATTCATACAAATCTGCATAATCATGTGTATGCAATGAAGTGCTACCATCATAGCTGAGTTTGTGACCCATGCTAGAGTAATTGGGTTGTGTTTGAGTTATTGGAGGGCGACAAAAACGACTGAAGAGTGACATTGGTGTGAATGATGCGTCGAGGAAAGATTGAAATGATTGTTGTGGTATTTGGTAGACATATAATTGTTGCATGTTCTGATTTTGTGATGTTTGAGCTTCTTGGCTATAGCAGGAGGAGGGCCAGTTGGTGTTAAATGATCACTGAGTGTTTTAGCTAAGACGACTATGGTAGGGTGATGTGTTGGGTGCATAGCGATGTTGTGTATCTTGATGATGATCTTCTTGTTGGCGATAATACATGGTATGATATCGGTATTGTGGTTAGGTGTTTTACATGTTAAGGTCGTAGCTTTGTTTGTTTGTGGGCCAATAATTTTGATGGGTAGGAGGGGTGAGTAATCGGCCTGACAATGTTGTGGGGGGTTAGATGTTGAACCTTCTTGTGTGTAAGTTACCTGGCGTGGACCGTATATGTACATATCCTCGACGAGGAACTCAAATCCAACTGATATGTACTAATCCATATAATTACGAGTTGGTTTTTCTTCGGTTGACATCACAACGTCAATTAAGACATGGTTTTATCAGTGCTTCCATTTTTGATACTCAGATCTAGCCAAGCTTTTCCAAGGGTTAAAGTTCCATTGGTCGTTAACTTTTTATAGATGCCATTCTCCGAGGTTTGTCGGGGGATCTAGGATGTGTTGAAGCATGCCGAACTGCAATTTAACACGGCCACTATGGTACATCTTCACAATGGTGAACCTTATGATCGGTGTGCATGCAGTTCAAACGACATCATGTTGTTCGTTGATTTCATGGTCATGATCCAAGTTTAGATATGAACGTCAAATGAACTGAAATATGAAAATATATTAGATTATAAAATGGGTCATATTATAAATAAATTATTACGAATTAATTCGGTTAATGATAATACATTTGTTGGTCGAAGGTGATCTAAGAGATTGTGATATTGGATAATACAATGTCTTAGAACACAATAAGAAAAAATGTCTCAGTCTCGGAGCAACCTCTGCATCATAATTTAGTACCTCCTTTCAATTTTTGTAACCTTTGATTTTGATACGTTAATAACTTTTTGTTACAACATTGCTAACAACAAACATCCCTCCAACTTAAACACACTTAAAAACGAACAGGTCTGAATAAACAACATAAACAAATATCAAAACAGATAAAAGTACTTAACCACAATATTTAAAAACAACATTTATAAATGATTACAACAATCAAACGGATATTATTTGGTCCAAACATCATTTCCCTCGCATCCTTATCATTTTTAACTAACACCCACCCACATAAGACATCGTGTCTCTCAATATTTCTTATTTTTTCGCCTCCGGGTATGTTTCCATCTAACCAACGAACCAGAAGAGCATCTCCATAAGAGGCTTGTCTCTCGGATAAATCACTTTCCCATAGCGGCGACGAATATAATGAAAAGAGATGTGGAAAAATGAATAACACAACACCTTTATTTATAAAAAAAAAGTTACACAATACACACAGGAGACAGACTAATTGGCGTCTCCTCTCATTCTTTACACAAACGCCAATTGGATTGACAACACCATGTGATGTAGTAAATTCAATTGACGTCTTCTCTTTAAATTTAAAGGTAATCTGACACATATGTATTGACCCTTTTTTTTAAAAAGTGAAATAGTTGATTTTTTTTTTAAAATAACCATGTTTTTCAAAAATAATACGAAAATAACCAACTTTTCAAAATTTTTTCCAAAAATATATTAATTTTTACACAAAAATTCAAATAAAAACTTCATAATATTTTTAAAAATTAATATACAATTGAAAAATTATATTATTTTAAATATAATATATTTTTAAATATTATATTACTTTTTATAAATAATATAATATATTAATATATGTCTAAGTTATATAAAATAATACTTAAATATTTAATATATAAAAAATTAATAAAATATAAATACATTATAAAATAAAACACAAAATAATTGAATATTAATTTGAATATATTAATATATAATATTTTACACTGTCAATGCATCACAATCATCCGTCTGGATTACTTTTTAAATGTTTTAAATAAAAGTCAAATCTCTTAAATAAATGAGTGGTTGTGATTAACTGACAGTGTAAAAAATCTTTATACTGTCAGTGTATATCAATTAATCTCTTTTAAAAATTAAAGAATAGAGATAAAATTTAATAAAATAAAAAAAGAATAATATATTTTTCAAAAATAAAACATTATAATAAATCAGATTCAAGAAGACGAAGGCGGGATGTTCGATTTCTGCCATAATTGCGAGAAAGAAGTTTGAAAGAATCATAGAAGTTTGAAGAATACAAGTAAATAGGTGGTTGATCTTAGGAAACTGATATATTTATCATAAACAAACATCAAGCATTTAGTGTGCATAAGTTCATATAAAAAAGAGACTCTAATGCTTTTGATATTGAGACTTAATTAACCAAATAACAAGGACGATTCAAACAAACCCATAGAAAATCGTGTATGCCTTTGTTTTTCCCTTAACTACTTTGATTTTTGTAATCTCAGTTGATTTTAATTATAAATATTATTGAACGAGTTTTGTTTACTTTTAATCAATCATCTTTACATTCTTTTGGAACATTTAGAATCTCAATTAAAAATTCAAAAGTATTAAAAAGTGTAGAAATTATAACATAAATAATTCAAATTCCTAATTATAAGAATTCTACATGTTTATTTTTTTTACAATAAACATGTTCAAGACCCCATTGAGTTGGTTAATCTAATATTTTAAAAATTGAATCAGAGATTGAAATGGTAAAACTTGCGATTTAAGATTTAATTGGTTAAACTGGTTAAACCTACTATCAAACCGTTTATTAAATAAACTAATAATATAAAACTAAATTTCATAAATATGTCACACTTAATCTTATATTCACAACTTAATAAAATAATTATTTTAAAAATTAATTACAAATTTAATACAACAGTATCGATAATACGTATAACAACATTCTACACTTCATTTCAATATTCATTTAAGAATAATTTAATCAAATTAAAGAATTACAATAAACTAATTTAAACTAATTCAAACTAAAATTAAAATAATAGAATATAATAACTAATATAAAGTTCAAATAATTAAGAATTCCTAAATTAAATAAGATAAAATATCAAAAATAAATAATATAATATACTTCATTACACATAAAAAAGAATTTGAGTTGAACTATGACAAATAAATCTTAATTGACAATAACAAACAATATTAACTTGAACGACAATTAATATCGAATTTGATATCATGACTATGTTTGAAAGGGACAACGTGGTGATGGTGGAGTATTGTTGAAAAAAAACTATAATGGAATGACAAAACTTAAAAGTTCATATGGTTATAAAAAAATACGAATTTTTTTTTTGTGATTGAAAATGTAGGTTAAGTTTTGATATTGACATATTAAATTTTTTAAAAAATTAAAATAAAATGGTCAATTTGATACATCTTTTTGAACCATACGAATTTACAAAATCGACTACGGTTCTTTGGTTCGAATGGTTTTGGACGGTTCAACCCGATTTTTCCGATTTTGATCCATTAGCGATTTTGAAAGGTTGATCCAATCGGATTCATCTCCGGTTTCCAATCCAACCGGTTGAACCAGACGGTTCGGTCCAATTCTTAAAACATTGGGTTAATCATGTTGTCAACTACTTTACTAATATCTTGGATTTTGCCGAAAATTTTCAAAGCTATAATTTTATGGAGGAAGTCGTTCCTAAACTAGTGGACACAAGAAGAATGATTTACTCACTATAATTCATTCCAAGGAGAAAATTAGGAACGCGTCTTTAACCATAACAAAAATAGTGCTCCAAGCCCTGATGGCTTTAGAGGCATTTTCTTTCAAATCTATTAGGAAATTATAGAGAAATATATTTGCAGTTTCATTTTTCAATTCTTCAAGACATGTTGGATAATGCCTAACTACAACTCTATAACAATTATTCTCATTCCAAAATTCAATGATGCATATACCATTGAATAATTCAGGCCTATAACTTTAGCTAATTTCAAATTCAAGATTATATCTAAAATCTTGATTGAGAAATTAGTTACAATTATGCATACTCTAATCTCAAAGGAATAAAGGGGATTCAATAAGGGTAGGAACATTTGGGATTGCATTTCTTTGGCTTCTAAAGCAATCAATCATCTTCATAAGAAGACTCATAGTGGTAGGCTGACAATGAAAATGGACATAACAAAAGCTTTTGACACATTAAGCTGGAACGTTCTTCTCAAGGTCTTAAAGATGTTTTTCTTTAGTGAGAAATTTTGCAAGTGAATCAATGTTATTCTTTCTTTTTCTAATCCGTCTATGGAAATAAATGGTACTCATAATAGCTATTTTAATTGCATTAGGGGTGTGAGACAAGGTGATCTCTTGTCTCCTCATCTTTTTTGTTTGGTTGAAGAGCTTCTTATTAGGCACATTACTAAGCTTGTTTTGGATGGCCACCTTAAGCTTATTAAAGGATCCAAAAGTACTAAATTCTCATCTCATGTTGATTACATATTCATGTTTTGTATATGTTCTACATGTAATATCCATGCCCTAACCAACCTTTTCACTACATACTACCTTGCTTCATGCCAAATTTTCAATAGAGCTAAATCAACCATATACTCAAGCTCAATTTCTATGTCAAGATTGGATCACTTATCATTGTCGATCGACTTTTACAAAGAATTTTTACCCTAAAACTACCCTGGTGTTCCTCTTTTCAAATGCAGGGCCAAAACAATTCATTTGCAGCCAATTATAGATAAAAGCATCTCGAAGCTTTTGGCTTGGAAGGGATCCTATTTATCAATGGTATCTGGTTTGCTAGGAACAAGGCCCGATTCATGCACACATTCATCTCAACAAACAACACAATTGCATGCATACAAACTCAAGCCATTAACAATGGTAATAATTCCTCTACAACTGCTCACTTCTCCATGGAGAACTTCACACTACTCAAAGCCTTTGAAATCAAGATCCACTACCCTAGAACTCCCATTATTAAGGAAGTGATATGGCAGTCACCTCACATAAATTGGTTAAAGTGCAATTGTGATGGTGCTTACAACTAGGGGTGCGCATGGTTCATGAACCAATCCAAATTGATCCATATATATGGTTTGGTTTGGTTTTTATAACTGTTTTTATAAAATTGGTTTAGTTTTTTAAAATCGGTTTACATTTGGATAGGTTCGATTTAAAATCGGTTCCTAATAAAAATTGTTTTTTGGACAATTTTTAAAACCGACTTATATGAAATCAATCATACTATTTTTTTTTTGCTTTGTCAATTTTTTTTTACTTGACCAATTTTTTTAATAAGTGGAATAACACAATCTAATAATGTGCATGGTTTCATAAATTTTATTAACCAAACCACATTATAGTACTGATTTGATAAATTAAACTTTTTGTCACAAAAACATGTTTACAAAAATAAACCGTTCCAAAACAATTCAAATTCTTATAATTAAATAAAATTACTATTTTTTATTTTTCATTATTATATATGAACTTATTAAATCTAATAAACATTACGAACAATAATTTATCAATTACCTAACAAATAAAATTGGAAATATCATAAGTAAACAATATAGAGAGATACTCAAAAAGAAATCCACACTTCATCCCCATCCATATCACTTCAACTAAATTGGTATGATCTGTTACATTGGACACAAAACTGAACTAGTTAAGAGAAATATTAAAGTAAGAACCAATATATTATCGGTTTTAACAAATGATAAACCCTTTTTTTTTTAATTTAAAAATATGGATTGGATCAATTTGTAATACAAAGGTTTGAGTATTTTAATTTGATACATTGAAATATATGGATCAGTTTTGATAAACTGGTTTAAATGCATATCCCTACTTACAACCATGATTCTCACAAGTTTGATTGATTGTGGTGGAATTTTCAGGAACAATCATGAAGACTTCATCCTTGCTTTCTTAGAAAATATCAACATTATCTCCCCCGTTCAAGCTAAATCAGGGCAATAACAATTGCCTCGGAGAAATTTGGACTAATATTTGGACATAAACATATTCTTATGGTTGTCCAAGCTCTCTCTAACTCTTATTTAATTTCTCAGCAATTAAGGAAGGCTTGGGATAAATGTTTGAAAATATTGACTTTCGTAAACTTTCTTCTCACACATATATAGAGAAAAAAGAACTCTTGTACAAAGTTTTTTAATAATATAGGTCTCAGAACTAATTCTTTTCAAAATTTTGATTCTATACAACATTAGAAAAGACTAGTCTTCACTTTTTGTGTAACTTCCTTTTCTTTTCTATATTACCTAATTAAAAAAAGTTTAATTATCAAGCTTCAATTATTCATTAAAATAAAAACGAATTATTTAGTGAGGAATACATTAGTTTGATTTTTTTTAAATAACCAACTTTTTCAAAAATAATTCCAAAATAATAAATATTTGATTTTTTTTTTAAAATAACCACATTTAAAAGAGGATGTGCCAGATGAATTGACGCATCTCTTAAAAATCAAGAGGAGGCGTCCAAGACATTTACGCCTGCATTGGGCCCTTCATGAGGAGGCGCCAATGCCCAATGTGCATGCATTGACCCTCATGAGGAGACTCCAATGCCTCTGGCGCCTGCATGATGCCTTAAGAGGAGGTTCAATGCCTCTGGCGCCTGCATGTGTTGACATGTTAGGCGCCTAACCTCTTGGCACATGCATTTTATGCCTCCTCTCTATAAATATCACGCATTGGATGCAATATTTTTCACACAAAAACATCCCCTACTACCATATTTTCTCTCATTCAACTTCACTCTCATTCAAGTTTTTGTGTTTTAACCATGTCTGCATACATTCAGAAGCGAAATACCGATGTAATATTTTCCGCCGTTGCGTCTCTGATGAAGATTCGTCTTTGGAACACAGATACGTTTGAACGTCTTAATCGGACGTTGAACAATTGGTTAGATGGAAAAATTGGAGATGGTGAAAGGATTAGAAGAATACAATGGCTTGTGTCCATGTTCAACCAAAATGGAGAAGTGCGTGAAGGGGTGGATATTAAGACCGACCAAGACGCTCGTAGGATGATGCATTACATGTTCAAAATTGTTTTGATGATTGTAATCGCATAGTTCTTGTATTCTAGTTGTTTTAATTGTTTGTGCTATTGTTTATGTAATGGTATTTTCGTCACAGACGTCTAATATGAAATAAATTTAGTTTTTCATATATTGCAACAGAGGTACATGTGAATTTATCTGGTTGTGCTCGTTCCAACACTAGGACAGTTATTACGACTGTGACCTGGCTGACAACACGAACTACATAATCTAACCATTTTGTTCGTCATATCCATTTTAGTTTGAATGCGGGTGCTATTTGGGCGACCCTTTTTCTTTTTTTCCCCATAACTTCGTTGTGCCGGATGATGTCCCCTTGATATTCTGGCTAGTAATCCTCTTTTTCTACTACAGAAAAACTAATTTTATAAACATTTGATAGGCTGGTGACTTTGTAAAGGTCAGATAGCAAGTATGATGGATCCATTCGAACATTTTAACATGCCACAATGACATGGGAGAAGGGTGTACGAAAGGCTTGGAACTTTCCGCAGTCGCACCAACCTCTATCTAGTTCGACTCTGTATTGTCCCATCGGCATGCCCTCATTGTGATCCATGGACTCGGCAACACTATACCAACCTTTAGTACGGTCAAACACCATGACCACATGTGTGTTTTCTTTGGCATCTTCATGTTTAATGAATTTCATTGAAGCATCAAAGCGGTTATAGGTAGGTTACAGATGCCTTTGAAGATAGAGTTAATTGATTCCACAAGATGTGTTGTCATGTGGCCCCAACATTGACCGTTATCGTATGCCCTAGTCCACTTTTCCAATGGAATACTATCGATCCACCGTACTGCATCTTCGTTTGACAATCTTATTTCTTCGCGGTAGTGTTTGAAAGAAGGTTCTGATAATGCGTAACCTGCATTGTCAACCTTCTTCCGCAACATCTTATCTTTGATTTCCCGCATGAAATTCTGAGGAATATGTCTAATACAAAAGACATGCATCGAATGAGGATTTTGCCAGCCATTATCAATGTTATTATATGCACTGATGATTGAAGGGTGTCTGTTGGAGATCAAACATAAGTTAGGCTGAGGTGCAACGTGTAATCGGAGATTTCTTAGGAAAAAACTCCATCCCTTAGCAGCCTCCCCTTTAACAAGGGCAAAGGCGATTGGAAAAATGTTGATGTTGCCATCTTGTGCCACTGCCATCAGTAACGTTCCTTTGTATTTCCCGTACAACCATGTACCATCAATTTGTATAATTGGTTTACATAATGAAAAACATATGATGCATGGTTGATACGCCCAGAAGAGACAGTGAAATATTCCATTCCCAACAGCACACGTCCCGTCTGTTGTATACGCAGACAACATTTCCAACTTGACAATAGTCCCTGGAGCATAGTGTTTTAGAGCCAACAAGTATTTTGAAAGTTGTTTGTAAGACTCCTCCCAATTGCCAAACACTTTTTAAACAGCCTTTGTCCTAGCTATTCATGCCTTCCTATATGATGGAATATACTCGTACTCTGCCCTAATATGCGAGATTATTGTACTCACCTTTAACGACGGACTGTCGCTAATGACAGACAATGTTTCATCGCATATTAGTTGAGAGCTTAATTTCCGATGATCCTGCATTGGGTTTGTCAGCATGCATGTGTGAACCGGACCCATGGATCCAATCTCTCAAGACTCGCTCCTCTTCCGGTACGAAGCTGACAACCTAAAAAGGCAGTGCTCATTCGGACAATAAATTTTGTACCTCAATGCGTTAGTTCTGTCAACTCTGAAATCAACTGTTAGTTCCATGTGAATTTTTTTAATGGCTTCTACACATTCCTCTTTTGTGAGAAATGTGTCGTCTTGTTTCAAAGATCCTTGCATTTGCACATAAGGATTGTACCATATATCTGATGAAGGTTCATCGGAACCCAAATTCAACCTTGTCATGTGTTGAGGTGGACATTATACATGACTAGCTGGTATTGGCTCCTCTTCCTCATCAACGTTCACCATTGAATCAACCATGATCTCGGCTTCTTCTTCTTCGTCATCTGGAACATTCACCTCAACTTGTTCGTCATCAGTTTCACAAAACACTTGTGACTGATCAATGAACTAAGACACTTGTTGCTGATGTGGTAATATATACAACTCTATATCGTTGTACCCAGATTGTTCGTGACTGACAAACATATGTTGAACATCGCCATCATCTCAAATCTTCTTCTAATAAAACTTCACCTGGTTTTCTGCAAACCAAACCGGATTTTTATAGATGATTTGGCTCACATTACTGCATTGCAATTTATTTTTTATTCTTTGTTTCAGATGTGAAAAATTTGATCGTCAATTTATTGTAAACTAAGTTACCTCTGTGTTGCGAAAACAAAAACCGAATAATTGATGATCAAATATTTCACCTTCGATATAGACACTGATCATGTAATGTTGTGAGGAAGACATTTTTTTAAATCTAACTTTCTTTTCTATACTGAAATTAAATGCATTGCTAAGTTGTTCATCTGCACAGACTTAAATAGCATAAACGTTGAATGCATTGGTCACTCGGTTCGTCTGCACAGACTTGACCATGCATGCAGTGACAAGAATACACATGCAATAACAAGAATGACAAGAACACACAATGTATGCACCCAATGCATCTATGTGGCAAGGAATCTCACAAGAGAATATCTGCCCTAATAGTCCAAACAGGCGTCCATTCCCTAGGCGCATAAAGTAACCTAGGCACCAAGAGCTAGGTCGCCCCTTCTCTACAAGTACTCCTAGGCGCCAAGAGGAAGGGCACCTCTTCCTTGCATGTGACTATTCACATGCAGGCGCCAAGAGGAAGGGCGCCTCTTCCTTGCACGTGAATATTCACATGCATGCACCTAAGACCATGGCTACTCTACTTTTGTCATTACATGCAATCAATCACATGTTACGTAGCTTGCAAACCTAGTAAGACTCCCTCATCTATAAATAGGCTTCAAATCACAATATCAAATTATCTCCAACACTAATTATCTACACTCTTTCTTTACCACACTCTTTCTCTGCGACACTCAAGCTCTTTAACACAAAGGAACACTCGAGAATATCTCGACATTTGTATGTTATCACTCTCTTTTTACTTATTCCATTTTTAAGTCGTATACCTTTGTTATCTATATTTGTATTATATATTACTTCTTCTTATTGTATTTCTTACTTATGTGTTATTAGGACCCAAAGCGTTTTCGATGTCGTGTACATGAATATGTACCCCACGGTCCTTTGATAGAACCATATATTAGAGGATGTGGATTTGGAAATCTCCTCAACATTGTCTCATACTCGGTGGACTACAACTTCATTCTTGCTTTGTTGGAGAGGTGGAGACCCGGGACCCACATATTTCACCTTCCTATCGGTGAGTGTACCGTCACACTTGAGGACATATACATGTCGTTGGGTCTCCGTATAGATGGTAAGGCCGTGAATGATAGAGTAAATCAGGACAAC
This sequence comes from Lathyrus oleraceus, assembly GCF_024323335.1. NCBI lineage: Eukaryota > Viridiplantae > Streptophyta > Magnoliopsida > Fabales > Fabaceae > Lathyrus > Lathyrus oleraceus. The sequence goes on along the minus strand of NC_066583.1, from coordinate 99,756,617 downwards.
TCTATCTGCAACGAATTATTGGGTGCCCCTTTGTGTGACGACCAAACCGAGGAAGAGTCATCCGGTCAAGCAAGGGGGCAAGGTATAAATTTAAAATACCTTAAACAATATTATGCGAGTATAATATTTTCCGAAGAATCAACCGAGTCGGAGATAATAATTTAAGCTCGGTGTTATATTATGATTTTATTTGGGAATTTTTTATTTCCAGAAAGTACAGGTAATTCAGTAAATATTATGTATTTACCGTTGTTACGCAACATTAATAAGGTAAACACATATAGTTAGGGTTCAGCTGTGTTGACCCATCTATATAGTGCAATGTGTAAAACTGCAAAAAAGAATACTTGTACATTTTTTTCATGTGTGTATTTGCTACAAGCATGAGGTTGGTCAAGAATATCGTCACTCACCTCGATAAACGAGAACCCATTCATGTTCCCGTTTGCACCAAAGTAAGTCTAATACTTTACCATTTAATTAATTATATTTTATATTATAATTAACTGTAAATAATATTTTTTAATTTTTTTTATCTAAGGTGATCATTAAGGGGGATGAACTACAATAGGTGTCTGAAACACGCTATTGTAGTATATCGCAATCTATTGGACCACATTGGACTTGACGATGTAATACTCCTACACAACTATATTTTAATTTAAAAATACTTATCAAATTATTTATCATCTAGTCGTTTCGTATTGTTTTACAGTTTATATGAAGGCCATATATGAGTCTTGATCATGATGTGAACCATGACGATGCTGCAGTTTGGACATCAAAGACACCGATTATCCGATTCACTGCTATGGAAATGCACCAGAGTGACCGGGTCAAACTGCAGTTCGTCATGCAACAACAGATTCCAGAACCTCCAACGTGTTTGGGGAATTGACATCAAAAAAGAGTTGATGCACAATGAGATTATTCAGACTGGAGAGACTTTGCAAAAGAGATGTGTCGTCAATGGAGGAATCGACGACAACACATCTTAAACAAACGAGTCATCCATGGTGCAAGATCAACTCAACAATATATGGCATAGTTTAGGTCAGTAACAACTCAACAATTTGCCTCTGAGCCGCGATATTTGATGGATTCACGTCAACTAGCTTCGCTATCGTACGCCCCATAACAATTCCCTGCCCAACACCAATGTCAAACCACCCAAACCCAACAACCATCCTCACAACATCAACCTACCACATACACCCAACAACCAAACACCCAACTTCGCAACCCATTCATGTCATCCACCCAACAACCGAACACCCAACGTCGCAATCCATTCATGACACCCACCCAACCACAAAACCAAGAATCAAACCCTACCCACCAACAACCATACGATTCAACCACAATCGTTTATAGCCCAAATAATTCATATGGGTCACTTTATCGTAGCCCCCCACCAATGACCACTCAAACATCCCATCACCAAAATACACAACCATTATTTAACTATAGTATGCCCTAGGAACCATTGCTTCGTTTCCAAAACGATTCAATGTCCTAATTTGGGTAACTATACCGTCCGCAATCCACCCAACCCCATCGACCTAACTACGATGACATGGGCACCGAACTCCATTACGAAAGCGCCGTTGGCCAGAGCCCCTCAGGATATTAGGAATAAATGATGACACATCTGTCAAATACCACTGGAACTTCCGCCGGACCTTCACACCAGCCATCATTCGATCAGGTCAGCACACAAAAACCCCAAACACCTCAAGAAAATTGTGGGAGACATCGAAGACAAACTAACGCGCCTGGTTGTGGAACAGGGGGACGTTTCGATCGGGCCGGTCATTAAATTTTTGTCAATCCCATGTAACATTTATTATATCATAAATAAATTTTTTTTACATGATTTTTTATTATTTAATAAAAAAATAAAATAATACAAGGGTGTATGCACCAGATGAATTGACGCATACACCACATGCACCATGCAGGCACCAGAGGCATTGACGCCTCCTCATGAGGATCAATGCATGCGCCAAGGACATTAGCGTCTCCTCATGAGGGGCACAATGCAGGCGCCAATGTCTTGGGCGCCTCCTCTTGATCTTTAAGAGATGCGCCAATTCATCTGGCGCATCCTCTCTTAAACGTGGTTATTTTGAAAATGAAAAACGAAAAAAATATTATTTCAAAATCATTTTTAAAAAAATTGATTATTTAAAAAAAGAAATTCATTAATTTTCCTGAAAAGTTGCATTAAAGAAAAGTAAATATTCTCATAAAGTGAAAGTTATATTTTCAAGTAAAATTACAGGATAGTAAGTAGAAGTTAAAATAAAATAAAACAAAAACCGAGAATTTTCTCATTCAATATTTTTTTCTCCAACTATTTCCTTCACATCTGTGTCTCTATCTCACTGTAACATTTTCTCATTCAATATTTTAATCCAACTATTTCCTTCACATCCGTGTCTCTATCTCACTGTAACATTTTCTCTCTCTTCTTCTATTTATTACTTTTTCTAAATCTTTTTATTCTATTACATGTGCTTTAGGTAAAAGAGAGGGAAGGATGGAAGGTGAGGATCCATTGTGAGAATTTAGCCAATTTGATACAGCAAGACTTTTAGGTGTAGATAGCTGATAAGTCGAGAACTTTCTAGAATTTGCTACAAAAACTATCTTATGCCACGTAAGAGCAACAAATGCTGACAATCTCCAGAAAGTTCCAAAACACCAACTCAATTTCATCAATCCGTCTCTAGAACCTTCTTACTCCACCCCTTAAATTTAATCACTCCATTTCTCTCAAACCCCTAAACTAAACTAACCGTAAATAACTACCCATTCTTATTCACTCGCTTCTAAAATTGAGTCTCGCACACAAGCTTTCTTTATGAAGGGAATTTTGGTGAAAGAAGAAGAAACATTACCATATACAAATGTTGGTTCATCATCAAGTTCATCTTCTTCTTCCAATTCAAGTCTTCAACCAAAACCAATGGAAGGGTTACACGAAACAGGTCCACCTCCATTTCTCACCAAAACCTTTGATGTCGTTGAAGATCCTTCCACCGATGGAATCGTTTCGTGGAGCAGAGCTCGTAATAGCTTCGTCGTCTGGGACCTCAGTAAATTCTCCACTGCAATTTTACCTCGTTACTTCAAACATAGCAATTTCTCTAGCTTCGTTCGTCAACTCAATACCTATGTAAGTACACTATCATTTCTTTGAAAATTATATCTGACTGATTGTTGTTAAAATTAGTTGAATTTTGTTTAAATTAGTTATAAGTTAGTTATGATTAATTGAAAATCGGTCATCATTAGTTATAAGTTTGTTATGATTAGTTGAAAATGGTTATGATTAGTTATATCTGATTGTTGTTATAATTAGTTGAATTTTGTTTAAATTAGTTATAAGTTAGTTAGGATTAGTTGAAATCGGTTATGATTAGTTGAAAATCGGTTTATAATTAGTTGAATATTGTTTAAATTAGTTAATACTCCAGTTAGTTATGATTAGTTGAAAATTGGTTATGATTAGTTATAAGTTAGTTATGATTAGATGAAAATTGGTTATGATTAGTTATAAGTTAGTTATGATTAGTTGAAAATTGTTGAGTGATTTTTGTATATACATGCAGGGTTTTAGAAAAGTTGATCCGGATCGATGGGAATTTGCGAATGAAGGGTTTTTAGCTGGACAGAGGAACTTGTTAAGAACGATTAAGAGAAGAAGAAATGTAGCACAGTCGCCGTCTATGCAACGAGAAAGTGGTGGTGCTTGTATTGAATTAGGAGAGTTTGGTCTTGAAGGTGAGATTGAGAGGTTGAGAAGAGACAGATCTGTTTTAGTGGCTGAAATTGTGAAATTGAGGCAGCAGCAGAATAATTCAAGGGATCAAATATCTGCTATGGAAGCTAGGTTGTTGATTACTGAGAAGAAACATCAACAGATGATGGCTTTTCTTGCAAGAGCACTCAGTAATCAATCTTTTATTCAGCAATTGGCAAACAACAAAGAGTTGAAAGGTGTTGAAATGAAGCGAAAGAGGAGGCTCCCTGCTAGTTCAAGTTTGGAGAATTTGCAGAATGATTCCGTGACGATGATGACAGTGCCAATTGAATCTGTGGTGGATTATTCTAGTCGAGAACAACAAGAGGGTTTGACTGCTATTGAGTCTGAGATAGAGACATTGTTAAGTGCTTATGATAATGAATCAAGGAGTGAAATCAAAGATCCGAGTGCTAACGAGAGTAATTTGAGTGATTGGGAGGAATTACTGAACCAAAAGTTGGTTGGTGGGAATCCAGAGGATGAGGTTTTGATTGGTGATTTCTCACAAATTGATGCGCCGGTTGAGGATTTGGTAGAAAAGAATGATGATTGGACTGTGGATTTGCAGAACCTTGTTGATGAAATGGATTTTGAACCTTAATCAAAATGGTTGTAGAATTTTGATCTTTGTTTTTTTGTCACTTCACTTGCATCTTGCTGGTATGGGATTTGCTGTTATTGTTGTTAATGTTTTATGATCGATGATTAATAAAAATTTCTTTGATGGTAATTGATGTAGAATATGAATGGCTTTTATGCAGCAGGGAAGATTGTAGTTGCAGAGGAGGCCAAAAGATGTGTATCCTTTATTAAACAACAGTATAAGTTGTGTGAAGTAGTTTGAATAATTGCTTGTGCTACATAAGTTATAGTACTATACTATTTTTAATTATGTCCTTTTGTTTGTAACTTCATTTTGCAGGTCTTTACTAAAAGCAAAGCAAATACTCAAGAAGATTATGATGGAATACTATTTAGTGGATTGCCAAATGTTCATTGTTCACGGAGGGTGTATAACTTTTTTTTAGAACGTTTCAATGTTCTTTGACAATTTCAAAATAGATGGACTAACTGTCCACTATTAAAAGTTTAAGATTCTGCATTTTCAGATATATAGACAGAGTCACATGTTGATTAATGTCGGTTTTCTTGTGTGGCTGAATTTAGATAATGTACTTATATGTGAAAATGCATTGAAGTTGAGTTATGTGCACTAAGTTTAATTGTTTTTTTTATAGATTTTTTAAAATGAGAATACTTTGGTACACTTGTAGTTTGTTTGAGTATTTATCAATCACCCATTCATGTAATATCATGTTTTTTTTTATAAATAATTTATTTAAAAAAAGTTAAATAGATTTTATCTAGAGATATTATGGGAATTTAAGTTTTTTTTATTTGTTAGAATTGCCTTTGTGTTTGTTTAGTTTATTTGATATTTCGGATTATATTGGATTATCTTATTTTATCTTTTTTCTACCTTATTTGAATAGTGTTGATATTATTTTTAGAAGATACTAGTATCTTACAAGTCTCTTCTGTATTTATATTATACCTCTTTTATTATTATTATTATTATTATTATTTTTAAAGATTAAATTTATTTTTAATAATATATTTAATTTAAAACTTCCCATTAATTATATATTGCACAGATCAATACATTCAAAGTATGTATGTAAAATGACTAAGACAATAAAGAATTTTATAATATTTGCAAACATAAAAAGAATACTATTACTATCTATGTAAAATGGCTAAAACAACAAAGAGTTTTATAATATTTACAAACATAAAAAGAAAAAATAGTAATCAAAGTTTAATGATATTTTAAATTTCGGATTTACATTTGTTCAACATCTCAAAATACGTTTGTCAATTAAAATAATTGGGAGTTCAATAGAGAAACCATAAAATCACAAGTCATTTATTCATCCTATAATAATTAGAAATAAATAAATTAGAACTCAATTTCTAAAATTAATTATAAAAATGAAAAAAGATAATAAAAAAAATTCAAATAAAATTATAGCATAAAAAAATTAGAAGTAGAAAAAAGACAATAAAAAAATAGAATAGTCGTTTACCATCTAAAATAGTGATTGGAAGACTTACTTAAACACAACATTGGTAGTAGTAAGACATGGTGCATTCTCCTTGTTATGTATTAAAATCTTCAAACCATTCTTGCTATTCATTCTTGAAAATGCTATATACAATTGCCCATATAACTAAAAATAGGAGTAGACAAATATAATCATACACTATCAAAGAATTAATCTTGGGATTTATTTATTGTCATTGTGTATGAGACAATGATCGGAAATTATCTCCTAATCAACTTGAATGATCTTGGTGATTCAGAAGGTGACATAGACATTAATGAAATGTAAATTATGTTTCCAATGTTCTTTTTAGACATTATTTTAGTCTCTAGCACGTGATTTATCAACATTGTCACTATTAATCTTGTTCCATTGCATAACCCTTCTGCTTTATCCAAATTTCACATTAGTTTAGCTTTATCTTGTGATTTGGAGACCTGACGTTCTTAGAAATTTAAAATTGGACTCTGTTTTATCTATCGAATCAGAACTTCATAAACTTGATTATAATTGGACTCTGTTTTATCTATTGAATCAGAACTCATGTACTCATTTTCTTCTCCTTTAAAATGGAAAAGAAGTGAAACATTAATACGTTAGAGAATGATATTGATTCAAAAACATTTATATGCAACAAAAGTAATTTTTACTTGAAATTAAGTCTAATACATAATTATTGATTTTGTCCACAACTTCAATCGTTGAAGTAAGAATAACTATACACTGCAAGAAATCTTCATTCTTGTAATTTTCTAACAGACTGGGATATATGCTCTATACAACTTCTTTTATAGGATCGTTAAACCTTGATATTAGCAGCTCTTGCGGAACTTCAATATCTACAATACCTTCATTTGACTCACAAATCGTCCCATCTCCAACATTTAATATCAATTGTGGGAATTCAGCTAGTTTTTGTGAACTTGTATTTCTTGAACCTTGTTGAAGTCGCATATTTTTTGTCAGAGTAAGTACTTGAAAGTAGTCTCATACATATGAAGAGCTAATTGAAGCATGGACTATATCTGAGTGACTTGCTCTTGGGACAACATGAAGAATTTGTCTAAAATATCCTCCCAAAACAACAACTTTGTCACCAAATATTGAATTCTTATAATCGTGCTCTGTCATGATATCTTTAAGTTTTTTATCTAAAGCCTCAAAACAGTTTTTATGCGACATTGGTGCTTCATCCATATTATCAAATTAGTTACTTCCAATAATTCTGAATGTTTGTATTTTTTCTCAATGTTACAAGTGAAATTGTCAAGTGTTTGTACAAGAATTTTGAATTTTGAGTGTGTTGTTCTTCCACTTGAAAATAATAAGAAAGCTATATCACTTGAAGCAACACTAATAACAATTTTGTTTTTGAGAACGCAATGCATTTGAAATAGTTCTCCACATGAAAGTTTTTTCAATCCCTGCATAGTCATGTAAGAAAATACTTCTCCTTTTCTATTGTTCACGACTTGCATGATCTTATAAAAAATTGAACGTTGCTCGTCTATCAATCGAGAAATACTAGTTATCAATAAAAATTCAAATATATATAATAGTAACATATGTTGGATACAAAATTATTTTGCTTTTAGTTTAATTACCTATAAGTGAATGCAATAAATCATAGAATTTTTTACATTCGATATTACAATCATAATCAGGTTCATCATAAATCAGCATGTTGCCAACGTGCTTCGTGACATATGAGTTTGATTTTGGCATTCCTTTAAATTCAGACAAACTTCTTCGATTTTCTTGCAACAAATTCTCAATTTCAATAAGCGTTAGATTCTTTATTTCTTCCTCAGTCAATTATAAGTCTGAATAATATAAATTAAACGTTATAAATTATAAACTAAACAATATGGAAATCAATGTTGGTATTTATTATAATATAAAGGCGTTATGCATAATATCTATAAATTTAACATGAACATGAAGACATTTTCGTTGATGTTAGAATACTTAAAAAAGGCAAAAAAATATGAAGTTACCGAAAATTATTAACATATCATAAGTATTATAAGATAAACTTACTTCTGTTGTTTGTCTTGTTTCTTTGTTGATTTAGAATACTGTCATATAGTCAAATCCATGTTAGTTGCCATACATGATGTGGTATATTGATGGTACTTGATAGAAGTATGGTTACAAATAACTTTCTCAAGAAGTGACCTGATCCTCAATGTTTTGCCTCACGTATAGCTGCAACATATTCTTTGTCATCTTCAAGAAATCACATTTCAAAACATGCATCCCTGAAGCTATCTTATATCTTTCCACGCACATATTTGATATCATTATAGCATGTTGGACCTCTTACAACAGTTAGCATCATTTTCAAGTAATACAATTCACCTGAACTTGGAGGAACCCAAATAAGTCTACCAATGGTATGACCTCTTTTGCGTGGTCTCCAACGTAGGTACCTTTTATCATAGATAAACTTAGAAACAAATTGAGAATAAGTCAAATTTGTTGCCTCTAGATAAGTCTTATTTGCTTACATCTAGGAAATAAACATTGATTCCTTAACACTTGGTTTATCGAGTACATCGTTTATCATCTCATGATCAATATAGTAAACAAAATTGTCCCCCTGAAAATGCTAAAACAATCTCTCAACAGCGGGATTTCTACCGTGAATAGGAAATGAAAACAACCTCCAACATACTTCACTTGGTAACACGTATCTACAATCAAGATATTGCTTTACTTTGTCAATATTTACGTGCACAAAAGTACCATCAGATCTTGATTGTACAACAACAGTCGTAATTCTATCATATCCCTTATTAATGTACTTGAATAAGTACTTGACAGAACTGCTCTAATTACACCATTTCATGTTTATGTATGTTTGAAATTTTTTCAACAAAATTGGATTATAAGGTGTCGCACCGTGAAAAATATAGAGTCGCCACCAGATTTTATTCATTCCAAAGGACAGGGAAAGTATCGATAAAACCCCCAAAGAATGATCTTGGCAATCAAGAGCGAATTCAGGAGTCGGTTAATACAAGTGGAATGTATTAACACCTTTCACATCCGTTGTACTCAACGAGAACCATTTTGCTTGTTCTTTATGCATATGAGTGTTGTTATCTGAAGGTTACTTGCTATTGGTATAATGGGAAAAAAGTTTTTAAATTAGCGTGCTCGCACAGATCTTCCAATCTTGTGCTTACGTATCCTCATAGTACAATAAGAAAATCAAAGATCGGTAGTTTCGAGTAGAAAATGAATGTTTGTTTATTGTTTTTAATGAGCAGTGTTAACGTTCACGTTCTCGCGCATGAGAGACTTAAGCGTTTGTTTGTTTACGATAGAATGGATGCACTTGGATCACATTCTAACAGTTAAATATGACTTCTATACTCGCGCATGGGAGGCTTAAGCAATGTTCATATTGCGGTAGTGTTGGTGTAAGCCCTAAAGGTCAATACTTTTGGTACTTGTATTGAATTATTTATTAATAATAAAAGACTTTTTCTTTATTATGTTTGTTTAATAAAGTCCCTAGAATAGCTAGTCCGTTTAATGTATCAAGTGTGACTTAATCATGAAATCACATTAAACATAAGGACACTATTCTTAAAGTATCCGTAGTCGAGCTTTATTGTGAAGTGGGATAACATTAAAGCATTAAGACTATTATGTATATAGACTGATGATCACATCTCATGAATCATGGATAAGGAGTTATCAAGTCTTAAACATAGGTATGAATATTAAGAGTAATATCTATACTGGATTGACCCGTTATGAGAATACTATATAGAATGTTATGCAAAGTTTCATAAGTTATTCTCATGGTGATAATGATGTATACCATCCTTCGACCTGAAACCACTATGGACCCTAGATGTAGAGTCGAGTGCCTTATTGTTGATCAAACATTATCCGTAACTGGATTACCATAAAGACAGTTGATAGGTACTCCACGAAGCATGCTAAGGAACATGAGTGACCTATATGGAATTTGCCCATCCTGCGGAACAGGATAAATGTCTATGGATCCAATATTGAACTGGACAAGGATGACACGGTCTATGTCTTGTGTTCAATATAAACATAAGGGCAAAAGGGTAATTGTACGCATAAGTATTATCACAAAAGGATTTGTTAGATCACATGACATTTTCGTGTCTTGGGTAGCAGTGATGTGTTGCTAGATACTGCCCACTGTTTATTATGTTAAATACGTGATTTAATATAATTGTCAATACCGCGAAAACCTACAGGGTCACACACAAAAGGACAAATTGATGAGAGATAGAGTAACTAAGGAATACCGTAATGTACGATGCCCTTAAGTGAATTGTATAACATCGTAAGGTACGGTATACTTAAGTAGAATACGAAATATGGTAAGGTACCACGCGCTTAAGTGATTTTGGCATATTATAAGATATGGGCCACATACACTTGAGTGAGCTTTTTAGCTTGCAGCCCACACAAGTTATTCTATAAATAGAACCCTTGTGTAGAAGCATTTGTGCAGTTGCAATTTTCGTTTCTCTCTCTCACTCAAAGCCTTCATTCGTAGCAGTTAGCACTGAGATTGAAGGAATCCGTTCGTGTGGACCGAGTAGAGGCGTTGTCATCGTTCAGCGTTCGTGATCGCTCCGTAGATCTGCATCAAAGGTTACAATCGTCACAAGAGATAACGATTCTATCATTGATCATGCTCATTCGTAAGGATCACTAAAGGAGAAATTTTAAATTCCGCTGTGTTTTGGATCGCTCTTCTCCTTCAGGTAAAACGGAAGCATCATGTCTTTTGTGATTTTTTTTAATAAATTTTATAAGAAAAACAAAATAAAAAGATTATATAGTCCGAAGGAATTATCAGCTTCATAAACTTTAAATAAGTAAAAGTTAAATATTAGTGATGGTAGCTCAAATAAATAAAAAATCAGTACGATTTAAATTACTAATGATTTAATATATTGAGTTGTTGAACACTTCTCTTTGGATTCTTGTGCTGAGAAAAAAACTTGTTATAATACTTTGTTTAGCTTCTTTAAAAAGACTATTGAGAATTTAGGATAAAGGATGGGTTGAGAGAAAAAAAAGGCAAAGACAACATGTTCCTCTTACTTTTGTCTTTACTTTTTTGTTAAAATTAAACAAAAAAAGGATGGTTTTTTTCTTCTTCTGAAGTACATTCATGTCAATTCAATGTATAAGATTGATTCCTTAGGAATTGCAAAGCATAAATGCTGTGAAAATGAGGAAAGTAGAAGCAGTGTTGATAGTAATTCTTAGCTATCAATTATTATTCTTTTAGGCTAAAGAATAAAATTGTGCTTCTTCATTTTGGTGAAAGTGTTTAATTGGAAAATGCTAAGAAATGAATTTAGACATTGGTTATAGACCATGGATTTAGGCACTGGTTAAAGACTTCTTCTCTAAAAAATTTAATATTATTAAGGGTTTAGAATTGAAAACATTAATATAAATCTCAATTTAGTAATTATATATCTAAAAGAGTAATTTTACTTTAATATATTCAAATATAAATTATTTTTTGTTTAATTGACTTTTAATTAAAATAAATTCTAAAAAGTTTAGTTTTGTCATAATCAAAACTTACTGTAGAACCACATATACTAAATTTATTAGAATATATTTTAATGTAATTATGTTTTTGATTATTTTTCCGTATTTTAGAGAATAAATCTTTTTAAAATCTGTGGGTTAAATTAGAGGTGCTGAAAGTCCATCATGAATTGAAAGATGAGAGACCCATCATGGATTGCAAGATACTTCTTTATTTGTCAAATTATATGCAAAGTGACAATTAGTTCAATATTATTTGTCAAAATGTTTAGTTGAATGAATCTTTAGTGGAATTAAGGTATTCGTCCACAAAGTTGACTAAAGCAAATTTATTTTGAAATATAATCTGAAAATTGAATTATTTTGTGAATTTTTTAAAAAATTGAATTGTTATAGGTCAAAAATTCTATTCATGTATGAATATACTCAACCCAATCATGAACAATTTTAATATGGATATTAGGTTTGAGTTTTTTAATACATTGATTCAACCTATTAATATGACATTAATAATTTCTTTTTTTTATTATTAATTTAAATAAAAAAATAAAATTAATATGTCACTAATAATTATAATTTTATCAAAATAATTTTATTCTCTATATAATACTATTAGATCAATTAATTTACATAATTTTAAGATTAAATATTTTTTTATTATTTTTCAACTTACAAACATGTCAAGTAGAATTTTATATTATTATCAGATTTTATGTTGTGTTACGTAATTCTAAAATTAAATTGTGTTAAATTTTTTTAAATTAAAAAATTATTATAAAATAATTTTTATTTAAAATACAACTCATGAATCCAATTCATAAATGATTGCATAGATTCTGATCAATTTTGACAACAAAAATTATGGATTTGATAACAAACTTAATTTATTAAAATTTAAATAAATTGAATAACATGTTAGATTAAATCCAACTCGTATACACCCCTTGATACATTTTTAATATAAAAAAGTATTTATTATATTAATAAATTTTGGACTTTAAAAAATTATTTTGCTTAGATTCTTTAACGGGTGTCTTTATTATGACATTTGTTAGCAACAACTAATTTAAATATATAACGCTAGTCATAATATAGTTTTTTTTAAATAATCGACTATTTTAATTTAATTTTTAAAATAAATTATTTACCAAGATAATTATGTTTCACGCATAGGTTTAAAACATGCGTCAGTTGAACTGACACATGTATTTTGTCATTAAGAAGAGACGTCAATATCGTTGGCGTATGCATGCAGTCAAGTTAATGCAATTGACACATGCTTATTATATATCATGTGCAATGCGTCATTGCATGTGGTGCAAGCTATATATATATATATATAGGTAAATGAAAAATAATTATTAATATTATGATATAAAGTTAAAATACATAACAATTGATAAGAAAATCAATTACTCGCCCGATTGAAATGTCCCTCTATTCCATATCAAGGTGCGTTAGCCCGCCTTCGAGGTCTCTCACGATTTCCCTGGGGTGTTTGGGGCCTTTGAGTGCTGACATGATGTAATGGTGGTTGGTGTGAAGGTCTGGTGGAAGGTCCATCAATATTTGATAAATTTGTCATCATTTCTCCCCAATAGTTGGGGTTATTGCTGCCAACGACGTTGCCGTAATTGAGTTCGGTGCCATTTGTCGTAGTTTGATCGTTGTGGTTGGGTGGTTTGTGGACGGTATGGTTGCCCGAATTGGGACATTGAATCATTTTGGAAACGAAGCAATGATTCATGTGGTGTAATAAAGTCAAACAAAGGATGGATGTTGTAGAGATGAGATGTTTGAGTGTTCATAAATGGGGGTTATGATGGGATGAGGTTGAATTGTATGAATCATCACTATAGACATATGTGGTTGTTGTGTATGGTTGTTAGTGGTTAGGTTTTGGTTCCTAGTTTTGAGTTTGAGTGTGTGGCATGAATTGGTTGTGAGGTTGGGTGTTTGGTGGTTGGGTGTATATGGTAGGGTGATGGTGTGAGGTTGGTCGTTGGGTTTGGGTGGGTTGACATTATTCTTGGGCGGAGATTTGTTGTTGGGCATTTGATGATGAAGTCCGTTGGCGTGGATCAATGAAATACCTTGGCTAAGACACAAACTGTGGCGTTGTAACCGACCTAAACCATGCCATATAATGTTGAGTTGGTCTAGCACTATGTATGATTGGTTCGTTTAAGATGTGTTGTCGTCGATTCCTCCAATGACAACACATCTCTTTTACGAAGTCTCTCCAATCGGAATAATCCCATTGCCATCGACTCTTTGTTGATGCCAATATCCCAAACACGTCGGAGGTTCTGGAATTTGTTGTTGCATGCTGAACTGCAGCTTTACACGGTCAATCTGGTGCATCTCCACAGTAGTGAATCGAATGATTGGTGTTTTGTTGTCCAAACTGCATCATCATCATGGTTAACCTGACGATCAAGACCCAGATACGACATCCAGATAAATTGTATAAGCATTTGACATGATTAAAGGATATGTAATTGAATAGTTTTTTTTAAAATCATAAGTAGAGTTGTTTAGTAGTAATACATCGTCTGGTCCAATGTGGTCTAAAAGATTGCGATAGACTACTACAGCGTGTTTGGGACACCTGTTGTAGTTCATCCCTTTAATTGACCACCTAGATCGAAAAGATAGAAAATATATTAGTTACAGTTAGTTTTAGTATACATTCTAACAAATTAGAAGATTTAGGATAAACTTACTTTGTTGCGTCGGGGAATGTGAATGGCTTCTCGTTGACCGGGGCGAGTGACTACATTCTTGACCAACCTCATGCTTGTAGTAAATAGGCGCAAGAATAAAACGTACAAGCATTTTTTTGGTATTTTTATACAACGAACTATATAGATGGGACAAAACAGATAAACCCCAACTATATGTGCCTACTTTATTTATGTATCGTAACAACGATAAATACATAATATTTACTATATTACTAGTACTTTCAGGAAATAAAAAATTACCAAATAGAATCATAATATAACATCGAGCTTGAATTATCTTTTCATGCTCAGTAGAATCTTCATTTAATGTTATACTTGAATATTATTGTTTAAGATATTTTAAATTAATACCTTGACCCCTAGGTTGACCTAAAGTTTGTCATGTAGTTGTGTCTTAACACAAAGGGGCACCCAACAATTCCTCGCATAGAGTTATCTTGGTTAACTCTACCATTTATGGCCTTACCATCGATAGGTAGACCTAACAACATGTTGATGTCCTTAAGTGTGTCGGTACACTCACCAAAAGAAAGGTGAAATGTGTGGGTCTCGGGTCTCCATCTTTCTAACAAAGCAAGAATAAATTTGTAGTCAACTGAGTATGAGACTATGTTGAGTAGATTACCAAAACCGCATTCTCAAAGATATGGTTCTATCAAAGGGTTGTGTGGTACATATTCATGTACACAACATCGAAATCTCTTTGGGTCCTAACAAAAGATGATTAAGACATAAGTACGAATAAGTAATAAACAATAAAGACATTTTGTTAGGAAATAAGAATAAGTAATAAACAAAATAGAATAAGTAATAACATACAAATGTCACAATATTATCGATTGTTCCTCGATGTTTATCACTCATGGTCAATAGAGACATATTGTTGCAGATATGTTAAGTGTTGCAGATAGGATGAGTGTTACAGATAGGTTGAGTGTTGCATATAGGATGAGTGTTGCATATAGGTTAAGTGTTGCAGTATTTATAGATGTGAAAGTAAGTTGAGTGTAACCTTGAGGGTAATTTGCATTCATGGGAAAGAGCAGACAAACTGAAGTAGATGTTGTTGACGAGGAAGAAGAAGAAGATGAGTTATTGGTTGATGAAATGGTAAACGATGAAATTATCGACCACCAGCAAGAGCCATTGCCAGTTAGTCATGTATATTGTCCACCTCAACACATGACAATCGTGAATTTGGGTGCAGATGAACTTTCGTCAAATATATTTTATAATCCTTATGTGCAAATTCAAGGATCATTGAAAGAAGGAGACAGATTTCGCACAAAAGAAGATTGTGTCAAAGCCATTAAAAAGTATCACATGGAATTATCATCTGATTATAGGGTTGATCGAAGTAATGCAATGAGGTATAAGATATATTTTTAAAATGAGATCTGCCTATTCTGATTGTCAGCATCTTACTGGAAGAGGAGTGATTCTTGGGAGATAGGTTCTATGTAAGGGTGTTCGCGGTGCTGTTTGGACGGTTTTGACGCTAAAAATCATCTGAACCACAAGAGAAAAAAGTATGCGGTTCGGTTTGGTTTGGTTGCCTTTTAGAAATAAAACCGAACAAAACCAAACCAAACCAATGCGATTTGGGTTGGTTCGGTTTTTTGCAATATTTTTTGAGCCATATATACTCCTATATAGAACAACATAATTCTGTGTTTAGTTCATACTTTACAAAATAACAACAAAACTCATCATATTTAGACAAAAACTTCTCATTCAATATACAAAAATAAGATTAGATAAAAGTAGAATAAAAAACATAAAATGAAATAGTATCATAAAACAATATAAAAAATATTATAATAAAAAATAAAAAATGGAGGAGAGGAGAGGATTAGAGAAGATGAAAAATAAAGAACATAAGAGATGCGAGATTATAGAAGAAAGATGCGATAAAAACGTAACTGGAAGAGAAAATAATAATATTAAAATGAGAAAATAAAAAATAAAGAACATAAGAGATGAGATGTACATGGAAAAGAAGATGAGAAGAATGTGCGATATTACTATGAGAGATTTGAGAAGGTTGAAACTAAAACCCTAACTGTGACTAAGAGAATAATTGTAATATTAAGGCATAATAGGTTTGAGTTTTCGGTTGGATGTGGGATAAGTGAAGTTTGGGTTGTAACATAATGCGGTTTGGTTTGGTTTAGTTCGGTTTGCAAAATACAAACCGCACACCAAATCGAACTGCACAGTTTTGTTAAATAATGGCCCAAAAACATCCGAACCAAATGTGGTTTTTTGCGGTTTCGGTTTGGTTTGGTTTAGTTTTTAGTTTTCTATTGGGTTGGTTTGATTTTGAACACCTCTATTTCTATTAGTCCAGTTCACACATGCTTAATTATGAACCCAATGCAGGACCATCGTAAAGTCAGCTCTCAGTTAATATGCAATGAAATTATGTCTATCATTAGCGACAATCCATCGTTAAAGGTGAGTAAAATAATCTCGCATATTGTTACACAATACAACTATACCCCATCATACAGGAAGGTATGGATAGCTAGGACTAAGGCAGTTGAAAAAGTATTTGGAATTTGGGAGGAGTCATACAAAGAACTTCCAAAATATTTGGTGGCACTTAAGCATTATGCTCCAAGACTATTGTCAATTTGGAAATATTGTCGGCGTATAACCCATACGGAACTTGTGTTAATGGTAATGTCATATTCCACTGAATCTTATGGGCGTATCAACCATGCATCAAAGGTTTTGCTTTCTGTAAACCTATTATACAAATTGATGGTACATGGTTGTACGAGAAATATAAAGGAACGCTACTAATGACAGTGGCACAAGATGGCAACAATAACATTTTCCCAATCGCCTTTGCACTAGTTGAAGGGGAGACTATTGAGGGATGGAGTTTTTTCCTAAAAATCTCCGATTGCACGTTGCTCTCCAGCCTAACTTATGTTTGATCTCAAACATACACCCTTCAATTGTGAGTGCCTATAAAAACATTGATAATGGCTGGCAGGATCCTCCTTTTACGCATGTCTACTGCATTATAAATATCGCTAAAAATTTCATGCGGGAGATCAAAGACAAAACATTGTGGAAGAAGGTTGTCAACGCATGGTAAACATTAATAGAACCTTCCTTCAAACACTACCGTGAAGACATCAGATTGTCAATCACAGATGCAGTAAGGTGGATCGATAATATTCCATTGGATAAGTGGACTAGGGCATACGACAACGGTCAACGATGGGGCCACATGACAACAAATCTTGTGGAATCAATGAACTTTGTCTTCAAAGGCATCTGAAACCTACCAATAACCTCTTTAGTGCAAGCAACCTATTTTAGGCTAGGGGCGCTGTTTGAGATCAGACGTTCCAAATGGAGTTCAGTGACAATCTGGGCAATTATTTAGTGATAATTCAATGAAACTAATTAAAGAGAAAGCTTCCAAAGCTAACACACATGTGGTCACGGTGTTTGACCGTACTAAATGTTGGTACAGTGTTGTTGAGTCAATGGAGCACAATGAAGGCATGCCGATGGGACACTATTGAGTGGAACCAGATAGACGGTAGTGAGATTGTGAAAAGTTCCAAGCCTTTCGTATGCCCTGGTCCCATGTCATAGCGGCATGTTCAAAGGTTCGGCGATATCCTTCCAACTTACTATCTGACGTTTACAAAGTCATAAACATTTGCAATATTTACAAAATTAGCTTTTTGGTGGTTGCAAAAGAGGATTACTGGCCTACATATCAAGGGGACATTCTCTGGCACAATGAAATAATGTGAAGAAAGAAAAAGGGTCTCCAAAACAGCACCCGTATTCGAATTGAAATGGATACGGCGAACAAAATGATTAGATTATGTCGTTCATGTCGCCGACCCAGTCATAATACTATCCCAGTGTTGGAACAAGCATAATAAGATAATTTTAATTGTAACTCTTTTGCTTTATATTAGAAACAACATTCATTTCATATGATAAGCAGAACAAATACAATAATTAAACAACAACACAAGAAACTACAACAAATAAAATAACATCACAAACAAATACAACACACAAACAACATAACTATGCGATTACAACCATCAAAACAATTTTGTGAGAAGTATACATCATCTTGTGAACGTCTCTGTCAGTTTTAATATTGACCCAGAAACGAACTTCTCCATTTTGGTTGAACGTCGTATCGAGCCATTGAATTCTTATGATCCTTTCACAATCTGCAATGTCTCTATCTAACCAACGGCTCAAGGTCCTGTTAAGATGTTTGAACGTATCTACATTCCAAAGTCGGATCCTCATCAGAGGCAACACTACTGGAAAGATTAAATCGACATTTCTCTTGTGAATATAAGGCCATAAGTATGAATATGAAGAATTACGGGAGAAGCTGATGTTGTGTAAGAAGTTGTGTGAAAAATTACGGGAGGGTGATGTTATGTATTTATAGATGGAGTGGTGGAGTAGTATCCACATGCATTAACGCACACATAGAATGCACTGTGCATGCACCATTGCATGTAGCGCCTACACATGGCCTACACCTGCATGCACCATTGCATATGGCGCCTACACATGCATGCACCATTGCATGTGGCGCAAATGAATAACTTTTTCATTAGATGCGCCAAATGCAATTAGCACCTAGGTTAGATGTTTTTTGAAAAGTGGTTATTTTGGTAAATATTTTGAAAAAATGGTTATTTTAGAATTTTAATTGAAAAAAGTGGTATTTTCAAAAAAATTGTAAAAATAAAAGTAACAAAAATATATATTTGAGTGTTAAGTGTTAACTCGATGATAATAACTTAGTTTTATAATCTAGTTCTGAATCGGCTACATGCCCAATCAAAAAGAGACTCAACATTAATTTGAAGTTGTTCCATCCAAATGACGAGTGTATAGTGCAACCGTACTCTAGAGCCTCATACTTGATCTACGCCATGGACCTCTAACAAATGTTGGCTGTCATCTGATGCCCCCCTATTCCACTCTTGGAATTAAGGTATATCCCTAAACAACTCTCATATATAAGGTGTGTCACATGAAGATTGAGGTATGATTCTAATGTTTAACCATAACTCATTTTACCCTTTTTGACTCATTTACTGACTTAGGTATTGGAGTGCTAACTTGTATGTTCATCCTCGCGCAATCGTACCAAAAACATGTCCCACCGCACCAAGGCTTTACTTTATCATTTCACCAAATATTTATAATTCCTTAAACGATACAGTGACGTCGACAGTGGGAATTGACTTTTGTTTTCTGTGTATTTCCATAATCAGATCTCTTTTGATGCAAAGTCACGAATCACTGCAACAGTTACACTCGAACAAAGAAGATTATTCCCGATCTAGATGCCAAAAATATCATAGCTTTTCATTCTTTAAGATTGTCTCTCATCCTTGTTGTCGATTCAACCGTGGTTAGATTTTCAAGCAAGAGCCTCCACCACAAAGATCACATGAATCACAGGTCACAACCACAAGGCAAAAAAAGGACGGACTTATTTTAGGGTTTTTATACCACGAGAAGATGGATGGAACTCTTAATACGACACTACCATTGGTTGTAACAACAAACATATCGAACCACTCACTATTAGGGATCCTCATCAACAACGGAAGCTCATGCGACCTAATGTACATCAGGATCTTCATGAAGCTAGGGTTATGCAACCAATATCTGAAGTTGTATGAAGGCGGGAACCTTTTGGCATTCAATTACTCCTTAACTCGTCCATGTGGTGTCGTGAACTTACTGATTTATTTTGGATAAGGAAAGGACAAAAGAAATGTGAACATGTGTTTCCTTGTGATTCCTTGTGGCAATGTCTATAACAATGTCCTAGGAAGGTAATTCCTAGCATCGTTAGATGCAGTGCCCTCCATAATACACTTGAAGATGAAATACGACAATGATTCAGGTAAGTCAGTCGTCGTTATAGCTTATCTACGTGGAGGTCAAGGAGGAAGAAGAATGTATGTGGTGCAGTCCGAATGGTCGACCTCGATGTGCATGAGGATGAAATCTTGCGAGATGATGAACTTGGCTCATCAGTGAGAATAATTTTGATGACCTTAAGGTTAGCCCCTGATGGCGAGTTTGAAACCTTCCAACTCAATGATAATCCAACATGGTCAACTAATAGAGGTGTGGGCTTCCCGACCCAAGTGAAAAGGGGATTCATTAGGTGCCTCAGATTCAACACCGACCTCTTTGCATTTCTCCCAAGGAAATTCTTAGCATTGACCCGAGCATGGTCTACCACCACTTGAATATTGATCCCTCTGTCTGATACGTTGCCCAATGTAGAAGGCAACATGGCAACTATGAAGACAATCCAAGGCCTGCTTGATGCTAACATTATCTCTTAAGTGAGACACACTAAATGGCTATTCAATGTCGTCTTGGTCAACAAGATGTCAGGGAAGTGAAGAATGTGTGTTGACTTCACCAACCTCAATTAGGCGTTCCCTAACAATTCATATCCAGTACTAAACATAGACAAATAAGTAGACATTTCATGATACAAGATTTTTTTGTTCATGGATGGGAAGTACGACTATAACCATATACCCATTTATGAGCCAGACAGGGTGAAAACAACCTTCATGACAGAGCAAGCCAACTATTAGTACAATGTTATGTCCTTTGTCTTGAAGAATGTAGGGCAACATACCAAAGGATGATGAAAAGGTCCTTATGGAAGAAATAGGGGATACCCTAAAAGGTCTATATGGATGACATGATCGTAAAATCATGTGAAGGAGAGCTACATGACAAGCACCTAACCATCGTGTTTAGAAGAGTCAGACAATATAACACGAGGCTCAACCCATAAAAGTATATCTTTGGGGTTAGGGCCTAAAAATTGTTGGGATTTTATTTTATAGGGAGAGGCATATAAGTGATCAAGGACAAATATGAGGCGTTCAACAAGATGGGAGCATCGACAACAAAGAAAGAGGTTATGAAGTTGAATGGAATGTTGAAGGCCCTAAACAAATTCATTTCCAAATCGGATCAACATGCTTTTTTTTCCTACAACTTTCTAAGGAAAGAAGGACTTTTTGAAAAGAGCCTTATCCACTCCACCGAAGCAGTTAGTGTCGTCCTCTTAAGGGATGTGAATTCCGCTCAAAGTTATGTATACTTTATCTATAAAGCTTTGGTTGGACCTGAAACACGTTAATAGAATATTGAGAAGGTGGCATTCATGTTGGTGATTGCGTCTAGGAAATTATAGTGTTAGTTTCTTGCACATGCCATTATGCTCCGTACCGACCTACCATTAAAGCAAGTACCCCATTGGTCAAATTTGGTTGGGCGGATAACCATGTGATCTATCAAAGTTTCTAAGTTTGACATCTCTTTTGAACCTATGAAAGCTATGAAGGCACAATTGTTTGCATACTTCATAGAGGAAATGATTTCGAGTGCATCAGAGCCAGCCCATAACTAGGTCATGTTCACGGACGGTTCATCCAAAAGATGGGGAAGTGGAGCCGATCTAATTTTAGAGAATGAAGATGGTTGGTAATCAAAGTAAGTTTTGAATTCTCTATTACCAATAACCAGGCCGAGTATGGAACTTTCATTGCAGGCCTTACATTGGCCGCCGAAATGGGGGAGGAAAATAATAAGTTGCAAACAGATTCCCAGATGGTGGTGTTGCAGGTCAAAAGAGATGCTCAAACCAAAGACCCATTTCTATACGATATGTCACATTGGCCAAAGAAAGAATAGAAAAGTTTAAATCCTTCAAAATTTTGCACGTCTTAAGGGAGCAGGCATCTTTTCCAAACTCGCAAGCACCAGAGCCTCTAGTGTGAATCATTTTTTCATCCAAGAAACATTGGGGAACCCAATCATCGAAACTTTCTAGGAAATGATGATGGCCATATAAGACACCTCACAACCTTCTTGGACACCACCCATTGCAATATATATTGAGTATAGAAGACTTGCCATTGATTTAGCTAAAATAGGTCTCGTTAAGAGGGGAGCATGATCGTATTCCATGATAAAAGGAACTTTGTATATAAGAGTCCTATAAACCCCTCTACTAAAATGCCTCGAAGGGGAAGATATTGCCTACGCACTTGCTGAGGTGTACGAAGGGATAGCCAGACAACACTTGGGAGCCTAGTCTCTAGCTAATAATGTCCGCAGGGTTGAGTATTATTGGTCGTCCATGGTCCAAGGCACAAAGGTTATGTGAAAATATATGGTTGGTTCTAAGGACATAGATATATTCACAATGCCCATCCATCCAAATTGCACATGTTAATGTCGCAGTGTAATTTCTCTTAATGGGACATGGACATCCTTTGTATTTTTCCTTTGACCCCAGGCGTTAGAATTCCTGGTTCTACCGATATACTATTTTACAAAGTGGGTTGAAATATAAGCTTTTGTTATGATCATTGCGGCCAATATTTTGAAGTTATTCAAGTGAAACATCTTGGATAAATATGGAACCTCTCAATTTATTGTGACGGATAATGGGACACGGTTCACAAAAAGAACTTGAAGAATCTATTGTAAGACTTGAATGTCGTACAACATTTCACATTAGACGAACACCCTTAGACCAACATGCAAGAAGAGGCTGGGAATCAGGTCATGTTGAAGGGATTGAAGGGAAGGCTTGAATCATCTAAAGTGAACTATGAAGAGGGTCTCCCATGTGTTTGTTGGGTCTATAAGACTATGCCCTTTCGACTCACTTATGGGGTTGAAGTCGTCATTCCTGTCGAAATAGGAGGATTAGGCTGAAGGACAACGCACTTTTTACCAGAAGAAGGTAATGCATAAGTTATCAAAGATGAGGTATACCTTTTGAAATATAGAAGAGCTTCAACCTCCCTCATGAGCACCTTCGCAAAGGAAGTAACCTCAGCCAAATACAAAAAGAAAGTCTGACCTTGAAAGTTCCAACCTAGAGACCTCGTACTAAGACGAGTCGACCTTGGAAAGTTTATGGATAATAAATTGCTAGTTTTTTATTTCCCTCTCTCTCTCTCTCTCTCTCTCTCTCTCTCTCTCTCTCTCTCTCTCTATATATATATATATATATATATATATATATATATATATATATATATATATATATATATATATATATATATATATATATATATATATATATATATATATATATATATATATATATATATATATATATATATATATATATATATATAGAGAGAGAGAGAGAGAGAGAGAGAGAGAGAGAGAGAGAGAGAGAGAGAGAGAGAGAGAGAGAGAGAAAGAATGTTCCAAATAGAGGCAACAAGTTTTAGATTCAATTTCATTTCACTCTTCTTTCTCACATACTAACTTGAGTGTTAGAGTGCTAAGCTTGCATGCCCCCACTCCACTGCATTAGAGGCTAAGATCCATCATCACCGCCGCACCTACACTCATTTATGGTTCTAGAACGGAACAGGTACTGAACAACATCAACAGATGATATGAGGCTTTAACGCTTTTTTCGAAACATGTTCTCCCAATTGTCATGAAAAATATAATGTTGGTAATTAAGCAAAAAATGGTCTCGAAAGTCGAGGAGTTCCCTAACCTCTTTATCACTATGATCCTGGCCGTTTACCGACCTAAATAAATTAATAAAGAGGCAAGTCATTTGTTCCCCTCGATCAACCTCAGTAGAATCTGAATTTGTCCTAGGATGTATGGGAGAAATGGGTCTGACATCTACACCTATAATAACGTGACAACATAGTTCATCCCTTTGATTCCTTCAGCAAATTCATCTATACTTCCACTAGAATGGAAACTCGAAGGTTTTCTACCACCTTCAATAACCACCACCAGAGCCAAAACTATCGCTAAGAACAATAAGGTTTGCAATAGCTTGGTTAACTTCTAAAGGATTGAAATTTGGCATTTTTGGGTTTACTATTCTAGTGGATAATGAAGCATCACTCTCATAATCACCATGAGGTATATCTATAAAATGTGCAAGTTCATCTCCTACACTGACCATGACTAATACAAGGAAATTAAAGTTATAAATTATAAACAAGAAGGAGAAAAATGGTACATGAAAAGTTGATAGTTGAAGAAATGGTTAGGACAAAGGGTGGTTCTAAAGGTGTGATAAATCATAAAATGCAAAATATGAAGAACAAGTAAAGAGACTAATAAATATGGGAGTCACCGGAGCCTGGGGAGAAAAATCATAGTTTGTAGATAGAAGAGAAAGGTTGCATTCTGTGCTGAGAGTAAAAGGTGGATTTGAAGATTGAGCGACATTTATATAGTGAGGCAAGTTAGGCGAATCAATGGTCCAAAATAAAAGAAAATAGGAAAATGAAAGAACAAACAATTTGATTTTATCTCGAATTTACAATGACACTCAAGTGCACTTAAGCATCTTAGAGGCAAGCGTTACACCTTAGTCTATGGATCTATGATCACATGTTAAAAAGATCATGTGAAACATCTCGATGACGATACTAGCATTTAATGCGCCTGATTACAAGATTACTCACATAGGCTCCCAAGTCGTTTCCAATTCTTTAAGCAATGAACCTGATGCAAAGAACCAGTCCAATTTCTAAGAGGCCTAATCATCAATTCAAATTTCATCCTTCCAAATGACGAGGGTACATTGCTACTGCACTCTATAGTCCCATATTTGATCCATGCCATGGATCTCTAACCACAGTTGGATACCATCTCACGATCTCCTGCATTCCACACTTGGAAGCAAAGGACATCTCATACCGATTATAACCATAACTCACTCTATCCTTTTTAGACTCATTCACAAACTTATGTGTTAGAATGCTAACTTATAGGTCCACCCTCGCACAACCGTACATGAAACCTGCTCCACCACACAAAGACTTCACTTCATCGTTTCACAAAACATTTCTGATTCCTTGAATGGAACAAATCTAAAAATATTGTTTTATTTTCTTATTCAAAATAATAAAATAAAATAATAATTAATTCTACTTTAATTAATTCAAAAATCTCTATTTTTCTTCTTTTTTAAATGATCAGGAGTAATACTTTTATTATATTATTCTTATAAATGTTCAATGTATTTATCATCAATATAAATATAAATAGAAAATATTAGTGAAATAATAAATTAAATATAAATATAAAATTTAAATAACTCAATTATTATAAAATTTTCTTTTTAAACTCTTTTATAGAAAAAAAAACTTTTTTTAATTTCATTAAATATCTGATGTATCAGATGCATTAGATATTTAATAAATTACAAAAATATTTAGAGAGTAGAAGAATAGCTCTTCTTCACCCTTGGTTCAACACCCATAAGTGTAGAAACACACATGCATGAGGCGTAGGTATCTTTTCAAGGCAAAGTGACTTGTGATACTCCATTATTTTTGTCTTCCCATGAATACTACCATATTATTGATTTGATTATTACACATTAATAATTGGAATAAATTATGGAAGTGGATTGGATTGGGTACAAGGGTATCTAATTCTGATATATCATCATCACATAAGGACAAAATTAATAAAAAGTCCATTTACATCCATTTTCTCTATATAAGCTATAAGGAGTAGGGTGAAACTAGAGTACCTACCTAGCCTTCAATAAGCAAAGTTTGTGTTTATGATGGATTTGGAATGGTGGTTTTCAATTCGAATTAGTAGTGTTTCTTTGGGTTCAACAATGTTTACACTATTGAGTTTAGTTGGAGGGTGGTTGATTTATCTGTATGGGCCATATTGGAGAGTCAGAAAGGTTCCAGGCCCACCATCTCTGCCGTTGGTAGGACATCTTCATTTGCTTGCTAAACATGGTCCGGATGTTTTCTCAATACTTGCCAACCAATATGGTCCAATCTACAGGTTTCATTTTTATCATATCGCAATTATAATTATTTATTTATTTATTTAATAATATTAATCAGAGAAGGGTATAAAAGATGAGTTGAGAAATTGTAATATAAATAAAAATTTATATTATTATAATTCAATTGTCTTTTTTATTATATAAAGGGCCCAGCTGAGCACAAGCTTTATATGCTTTCAGACTATATTTTATTAAAAATAAAATATTTTATGTCTTTGTCCATTTTCTTTTTCGTCAACGCCGGTTCGATTTATTATAATAAGCTGATAGCTTTCTTTTTTGATTGTTTTTTTTATTAATAACATTGTTGAATGATCTACCAAGGATTTTTTTTTGTCTTGACTCTCGCATTAATCTAAAAAATATATACGTCCCATCTATAACATTAAGATTTGTGAATATATTTTGTTTTTAGTTCTTAATAAAAAAAATAATTTTTATGATTATCTTATAAGAAAATGAGAATCTTATAAAAGAAATAAGATATGTAGTTACAGTGTAAAATAATTTTATATTGTAAAATTAATAACTATCATATATTTGATCACATCAAACTGAAGTTTTTAAGTTAATAATATAACATATGATATGCTGATGAATTGATAGTGTAAAATTATTTTATACTTTTAGTATATATAAGTTAAACTCTTTTAAAAATGATTCCTTCCGTTATTTTTTAACTGTCATTTTTAAGTAAAAAAATTATTTCTTTTTAATTGTTGCTTTCAAAATTCAAGTAAAATTAATTGTTATTTTGTCAAAAAAATTTATAATTATTTATTAAAAAAAATTTTAAAAAAAAATAAAGATATTACAGATAAAAAGACCAAATAGTGAATTTGCTTAGCAATATTTAGGAAAAAAATAATTTTTAAATATACTAAATAATCAAAAATATTAATTATTTAATATATTTTAAAACTAATTTTTTTTATAATAAGGATCAAAAAACATATATTGTAACAACACCTAAATCTTATTTTTAGGTGAGATAGGAAATCTTACTTTAGGCGAGATAGGGTGCATGGATTGTTATTTTAAGTATTATATTTTTTATCCAATTCATTAATTTTTTTAAGATTTTTTAATAATTTATCTTATAATTTTTATTAAGAATGTATATAGTTAAGTCAATACACAAAATCCAGTCAAATCTGTTAAAAAAAAATTTTAAAGTAGGTTGAATTGGATAATTTGGTGGATATGTGTTTTAAAATTAAAAAACCCATTAAAAAAATTTAAATTTTGGATAAAATCAGACTCAAAACTAAAAAAATTCACTAATCCACTAATCAAATATTTATTATTATAATTTTAATGATTTTGATGAATATTAACTTAGTTGTTTCAATTTTAGTCTTTTAACATTTATTATTTTAATAAATCATGACTTTAATTAATTTTGAATGTTTCACTATTTAGTTATTTTGTTGTTAATGTAATTTTATGTTATGCAATTTTAATTTATTATTAGTATTTTATAATAATTTTATTAATTAATGATATAATTTATTATTTTATGATGCTAAAAGATAATAATTAATTTATTTAAATAAAATAAAATTATTCAATAATTTTTATGAAAAATATGATGAGTTATTTAATATTAATAAAAAAATGTATTTGGGTACTCGACTATCCAATTCAATCCAACTTAAAAATTAATGGATTTGTTCAAGCTGATTGATTGATATAACGAGAGTTTATTTTAACTCACCCAAACTAGAATATTCTATATAGATTGAATATTGAATTTGTTTAAACCCAACCAAAATCGGCTCACGTTCACCCTTAGTTTTTGTTATTTTCTTTTTCCATTTAAACTTCTTTTCTTTTTAGCACCTCTTCTTATATCAAAATTTCTAAATCTTCTCTTTAATATTGTTATTTTTAATTTTATCTCATTTAATCTTATCATATATTTAATATAACACTCTCATCTCTACTACACATATTTTATTTATGTGTTAATTTTAAACTTATTAATATTTTATTTTATACAATATTATTTTTCTTATTATTATTCAATAAAAAAAATTCTTTAACATGTGTCACATAAAATACATAAATTTTCTTCCATTTCAACCATTTAATTTAAATGTATTGAAATTAAATAGTCTCAAAAGTTTTATGTAACATAATTTCTCACTCAATCATCAATTACCGTTATTGTTAGATTGAAGTTAATAGTTAGATTGAACCCATGAGTTGACAATTGTATGCATGAATCTATGATGAAAAAAAATAAGAAATAAAAAAATAAAAACATAAGTAAAAAATTATATATACACCTAGACTAATCATGCATTTAAATTTAGGGTTTAGCTAACTTGTGTCCTTGGGCACAAGTTAAGGTTACTACTATAAAAAAAATTGTGTGGAATAAAACAAAAATTTAAATTTCAAAAAATCAAATGCACGCACTCCAAAAAAATATTTCTATAAGTGTATCATTAACTTGTGTCCTTGGGACACATGTTAGCATTAGCCTTAAATTTATTTTCTTAGCAAATGTTAGTATATTTCTTCACACCAAAAGGCAACAAAAAAAAAAGGAGCCATGGAAAGAACTAAAAAGCCTAGTATCATTATTGCTATTCCAAATCATACAATTTTGAATAATTAGAGTGTTTGTGATCATCATCTTAATCATCATATTCTGAACTCATCTGATGAATCATTAATTTACTGAAAAATACATTATTGTTTCTAAAAAATGAAAAAAAAATGAATGTAATTAAAAGGTGGCTTTAGCCTTTAAGTTGCTGCAATATCAATAATGATACCATAAAAAGTTCAACAGTAAAAATAATCAAAGAAAGAGGAGAGTAAAATAATGCTTTTTTCATTACACTTTTTATTTATGAAATTAAACTTAAATTTAATTTTTCTTCTCTTCATGGTCATTAATAATTTTTCCCATTATTTATTAGTGCAGATTTCACATGGGAAGACAACCACTAATAATAGTAGCAGATGCAGAACTGTGTAAAGAAGTAGGAATCAAAAAATTCAAAGACATTTCAAACAGAAGCACTCCTTCTCCCATTAAAGCTTCTCCACTTCACCAAAAGGGTCTCTTCTTCACCAAGTAACCTTTCATATTCCATAATGTTTTCTGTTTTGTTCTTGTCATGTTACAGAATAAAATCGACAATCGACAAGCACATAGAATCACATGAAATGAGGTTTCATAGTATATGATTTTTTACATTTTTCTCAGTGGACTAGCCACTAAGTTTGAATATTACTTTACCTTTTTCTGTTAGTGGCAAGAAACTTGAGTCAGAATCATATATGTCTTCTATAAGGTAGTACTACATTATTTGTCGGCAGATGTTTACAATGTTTTTTCTAACAGTTTCATGCCACTTTGATTTTCATCTGCAGGGATTCACAATGGGCTACATTGAGAAACACGATTTTATCGGTATATCAACCGTCACATCTATCAAGATTAGTGCCAACAATGCAATCATTCATAGAATCTGCCACTCAAAATCTTGACTCAGAGAATGAAGATGTTGTCTTTTCTAATTTGTCGCTTAAACTCGCGACCGACGTGATTGGACAAGCAGCGTTCGGTGTCAACTTTGGTCTCTCTGAGCCTCATTCTGTTTGCAACGAAATCAAGAATGTTGGTGATAATGAAGTAACGGATTTTATCAATCAACACATATACTCGACAACTCAACTTAAGATGGATTTGTCGGGTTCGTTCTCAATCATACTTGGTTTACTTGTTCCGATTCTTCAAGAACCGTTTAGACAGATTTTGAAGCGAATACCGGGCACTATGGACTGGAAAATCGAGCGTACTAACAAAAAACTAGGCGGACGTCTTGATGAGATTGTGGAAAAGAGAATGAAAGATAGAACGCGTAGTTCGAAGGATTTCTTGTCGCTTATACTAAATGCTAGAGAATCAAAAGCTGTTTCGGAGAATGTGTTCACATCTGAATATATCAGTGCTGTTACTTATGAACACTTGCTCGCTGGCTCTGCAACCACTTCCTTTACGTTGTCTTCTGTAGTCTATTTGGTTGCTGCGCATCCAGAAGTCGAGAAAAAAATGGTTGAAGAGATTGATAGGTTTGGTTCAATAGACCAGATACCGACTTCTCAAGATCTTCATGACAAGTTCCCTTATCTTGATCAGGTAGTTACGTTGAATGAACATCCTTAAAACTCTCTAGAGTGTATCGAAATTAACTCTTATAATGTTCTATTTATTTAATGCAGGTGATCAAAGAGGCAATGAGGATTTACATCGTATCGCCATTAGTTGCAAGAGAAACATCGAATGAAGTTGAAATCGGAGGTTACCATCTTCCAAAGGTAAAACATGTTTCTTTTTGCATGATCATCAATGCTTCAAATCGGTTGCTGATGTAGTTTTGTGCGAACAGGGAACTTGGGTTTGGTTAGCACTTGGTGTTCTAGCGAAAGATCCGAAAAACTTTTCAGAGCCAGAAAAGTTTAAACCAGAAAGGTTTGATCCTAACTGTGAAGAGATGAAGAGAAGGCACCCTTATGCTTTCATACCATTCGGAATCGGTCCTCGGGCTTGCATCGGTCAGAAATTTTCCCTTCAAGAGATTAAGCTTTCGCTCATTCATTTATACAGAAAATACTTGTTTCGGCATTCACCGAACATGGAAACCCCTTTAGAACTTGAATATGGCATAGTCCTTAACTTCAAGCATGGTGTCAAGCTTAGAGTCGTAAAAAGAACAAATTCGAAGGTCGAGGGATGAGATATAAACTAATATTAGAAATAAGTATTATGAGATAATGTAATGAATAATCATGTCATATACCAAATAATGTAAGTTTATGAAAGGATACTGGTTTGTTAGCTTTTAAATAGTCAAAAATAAGATGAAAAATATTGTTGACAAAGTGTGATTTTCCCATAAATTGACGACGATTCATACAGAAAACTCTCCGGACCGAGTATTAATCAAAACTCACAAATGAACAATTATACAAATGGAGGACAAGAACATAAGCTAGATCTGGTTCTTCTTGAAGCTAGCTAGTTAACTAACTCGGACTAAAATACAACAGACAACAAGATGTTGAACTTCTTGAAAAACGAATAAATAAAGTGATCTTGAGCATCCATGGAGCTGTTTCAGTTTCCTTTTTTCACCGCGGCCTCACCGAGCTTTTATCCATGGAAGTTGGTAGATGAAGTGGCCTAGAAAAGTTGAGTGAATGGTCAGAAGCAGCTATACTTCTAGAATCTCCATTAGAGAAACCTGCAGCCCTCCTCATAAACTGAAACTCGTCCATTGACTGTTGCCTTTGAGCTCTGCTATACATTGGATTATTGCCCGATTTCAGCTTCGCCTTGGTTGATTGCGTTAGGTTCATGTAATTTGGCCTAGTGTTGTTACCACTATCCTCAGTCCTTTCGTAAGTGTTCCCTGACATTGGTGTTGCGGATGTACAAATAGAAGACGATGCAGAACTTTCATCATACCGAAACTCGGAACTTGGACTTGAAGACGAACGAGTAGCTTGTCCGATGTGGGGAGGAGGCTTCGCGGAAATCCTTGTTGTAACATTGTTCTTCTTGATATTGACCGAGCATGGTTTTGAATTAGAGCTTACAAAGGGATCCGCGAATTTCTTCGGAGGCGGTGGAGGTGTTTTATCTAAGCTTTCAGCATGGGATTGTTCCATCAATCTTGTCTCCCAAGGCTTGGCTGCCATCCATCTTTCCAACCAACTCCATCCCCCGTTAGCTTTGTTCATCTCGGGATTCTTGAGAGAGGAAAACGAGGCGGTTGTTTGTGAATTAGAGCTTGAAGTTGGCCTGCATTGCTGCTAAAAATCTCAAAAATGTAAGCATCTAAACTAACAATATTTCCGATGATTCATGAATTTGAAAACCCTCAGTGACATTAGTTTCTTCTAACAAACAATTTCAGAGACTAAACCGATCGATCTAAAAGGACTAATATGTTAAACGAAAAACATTTTCAAGGACTAAATTGTGATTTACTTAACCTAATTTGTTACTAACTTAATTTCTTACCTTCTGAGCAAGAGAGTATGCAAGTGCTCTCTCTCTTTTGAAAGCTCCTTCTTGCCTCATTTGAATCTTCGATTTCACATCTTCCAATGTTCCAATACTATCACACCACCCTTCCTGCACATACACACACACACAGAAAAGACACTTGTTAAACACCACCAAAACTAAAAATCTTGTAAACTTCCCATTGTCGACTCATGATACAAACCTCAGCATCCTTCAAAAGTTCAAGCTTTGTCCGCCGCTCATTGAGCATATTCTGCACGGCTTGTCCCTCCATCGACATCCTCACTCGACGAGCCCTCACTCGAGCCTGAACACGAACCAACGCCTGCATGCACCTCAATGTCACTGCAGCTTGCTTCCTCACTTGCCTACCCCTAACTAGTGCTTGAATCCTCACCACCGCCTTCAAAGCCCTCAAAGCCCTCCTTGCCTGCACTCACAAACAACAAACAACCCTTACATTCATTACAAACATAGTCCCTTCCAAGAAAACAGTTGAACAATACACATAAACCCTAAAATAGATTGAAAAAAAGTGAATACCAAGAAGGCGCGGAAGGTAGTTTGAATTCTTATAGCAGCCCATTCTTGCCTAACGAGTCTAAAATCCTTAGGTTGAGCTCTAACAACGGTGGCTACTGCGGCGGTGTAAGCTTCTGCTGCAGTTGGAGATTCAGAACCTTCAGAAACTGCTTTGTGATGGTTGTTACCTTTAAAGCCTTTCCAGGAACCGTTATCACCAGATGAACTTCTCCATAACCTCCATTTCTTACTCTTGACACCCTCCTTCACCTTCAAACATTAACCAAAAAAAGTCAAACAGAAAAGTCAAACTATATGCAATGTTGGTAACAAGTACAACTACCAAGTAGTAGTAGTAGTAGAAGAACTTACATGTTCATCTTTGTCGTGTTTTTTGAGTCCGATTAACGCTTTCACCCATTTTCCAGAAGCACCCATGAGTTTAGGTTGAGAATGTGGTGAATGACTGATAGATTTTGTCTTTGAATGAAGTGTAATAAAGTGGAGAGATAGAGAGAGAGAGAGAAAAAGAATGGTTTGTTTGGAATCGTGGATTGGTGGGTGTTTTGGAGATTTGAAATTCAAAAAACGTGCAACGGACAAAGGAAGTGAAATAAGGTTGTGGTTGTGTGGTGTGGGACCGCAGGTTGTTGTGTTAGAAGTGGATCTGCCACGTCAGGTTAGGCGGTTTAAATTTTGAGTTTGTGGGGTCCATCAGAGTGGTGGGGTGATGATAATAATGAACAAATGTAAAGTGTATGAAAAGGAACGAAACGTTATGGTTTTGGGTGGAAAAAGTGAGATAGGTACGGGGAGAAAAGAGAGAGAAAGTTTGGGGAGGATAGAGAAAATGATGGTAGTATGGGACAAGAGGATCTAGCATGTTTTTACGAACAAAAAGCACGGTGGAATTGAGATCTACCGCTCTTTTATTACTGACGCGGCATGCACAATTCCAGATTTCCAAGATAATTATCAATGCCCTTTTCATAACCACACAAAAACATTTTTTTTTAAATAATCATTTTTTTTATATAACCATTTTAGATGTACTCGGCACTCTAACTGATATATGCAGGATTTTTTACTAATATAACCCAAGTTTTTAAATTATTTCCCAAAATAACCCAAGTTTCAAATAATTTCCCAATCTACCCCACCTTTAATAGGGAGGCGCCAATTGGATTGGCGCCCCCTCTTAAAAATTACAAGGAGGCGCCAATTGGATTGGCTAGGGCACCTGCCCTAGCCAATCCAATTGGCGCCTGTGTGTATTTTTTAAGAGGGGGCGCCAATCCAATTGGCGACTCCCTTAAAAAAGCCTCAAATGAAAAAACTTCCAACATGAAAGTTGTAGATCTTTTCAAAACAATGAATTTGGATATAAATTTTGCAACATTTGGATTTTTTTTGAGAAAGTTATGGGCAGTTGAAGTTGGACTTCTGAGTTTTTCAACTGTTGTCTGACCTATAATGTTTTGTATTATTGCATGTGTTTCTTTTACGAATATGAATTTTTGTCCAACATAACATTTGAAGTAGACATCTTAAATTTTGCAATGCACTTGGTCCCACCTCAAAATAATTAAAAATGAGTGAGTTAGGTATCTGCGAACTTGACCCAAAATTAGGGTTTCTGTCAGAATGACCTATAATGTTCTGAAATTAATGATGAGCTTCCAAGTTTCAAATGGATTTTTGATGAACATGAAAGTTGTTCATATGGCGACTGTTGTTAAAACTTGAATGGAGGCGCCAATTGGATTGGCTAGGGCAGGTGCCCTAGCTTAGGGTAGGTGCCCTAGCCAATCCAATTGGCGCCTATGTGTATGTTTTAAAAGGAGGCGCCAACTCAATTGCCGAGTCCATCATAAAATGCCTTTTTTGTATTATAAATAGATGCGTTGTGTGACCTATTGTTCCACAACTCAAATAATCATTTGGCTATCATGTTTGGTGTTCGTCGCCGATACGGTAAGGTGATTTATGCGAGAGACAAACCTCAATTGGTGATGCTGTTTTGGAACATCACCACGTTAGATCAACTGAAGAGGGAGCTGGTTCGATGGTTAGACGGGAAGATACCAGAAGGGGAAAAAATCAGAAGTATTGAGAGACTTGACAGTATCTTTGGTTGGGTGCGAATGAGGACTGATAAGGATGCTAGGGAAATGATGTTCGGTCGAGACGACATTAATTTGATTGTTGTAATCAGTTAGAATTAATTATGTTTTCAGATATTTTGTACTGATGTTGGTTATGAAACTCGTTGTAACAAGAACTTAATGATATATAATGATTGATTGTTACAGAAATACAATGTTACAAAAAGCATAAGATGTAGATACAATGTTACAAATAGCTTAAGATCTAGATATCATATTACAATAAGCTTAAGATCTAGATGATGCTCCTAGATTGGGACAGTTGTTTTTGTTGTGTCCTGGTTGACGACAGATACTACATAATCTTATCATTTTATCTGTGGAATCCATCTCTGTTCTTATACGTGTGCTGTTTGGCCTTCCTTTCTTCTTTCTACGCATCTCTTCATTGTGCCAAACAATATCTCCTTCATATGGAGGCCAGTAATCCTCCATGGGTAGTACTGAAAAGCCTCGACTATATACATTCATGATGGTGTTGGCCTTGTACACATCAGATAAATAGGTGTTAGCGTCTTGACGAGTATAAGCGCATGCTGCAATGACATGGGAGCAAGGTATGCGGAAGGCCTGAAATTTTCCACAATCGCACCAACTTGTGTTTAGTCTAACAGTGTAGGCTAAATTTGGTATCCCCTCGTTGTTGCCCATTGTTTCCTGGACGCTGAAATTTTGTCTATGACGGTCAAACACGGTTACAGCGTGTGTCGTAGCTTTGATGCTCTCCTCTTTCATGACCTTCATGCAACATTCACTGAATACTTGTCCAGACATTAACACTGCACTCCATCTTTCGCCTCTGGTTGCGAACATAGAAGCCAACCTATAATAGGTTGATCTTACCAAGGCGGTTATCGGCAGGTTTCGAATTCCTTTGAAAACCCCGTTCATGCATTCCACAATGTTTGTTGTCATGTGGCCCCATCGACAACCACCGTCAAATGCTCTTGTCCACTGCTCTACTGGGATGTTATTTATCCATCTCCCCGCATCTTCATTAGACAGTCGAATCTCATCACGATAATATTGAAAAGACGGTTGAGTTAAAGCATACCCAGCATTCACCACCTTCTTGCGAAGATTCTTATCTTTTATAGCACGCATGAAGTTTTGTGCTATGTGTCTGATACAGTAGACATGTGTAGAAGGAGGATCATGCCATCCGTTTTCATGGTTGTTGTAGGCACTTTCGATGGCAGCATGTCTATCAGAAATCAGACATAGATTGGCTTGTGGTGCGACATGCGTTCTGAGATGTCGAAGAAAGAAACCCCATCCAGCAGCTGTTTCACCTTCAACAAGAGCAAAGGCAACGGGAAATACATTGTTGTTACCGTCTTGTGCAACTGCCATGAGCAACGTACCCTTGTATTTTCCGTATAACCAAGTGCCATCAATTTGCAGGAGAGGTTTGCAGAATGCGAAACCTTTGATGCATGGGTCAAATGCCCAAAAGAGACGGTGGAATATTCTATTACCTATAGCACAGGTTCCGTCTGGCATCATTGCTGGCACTGTCTCCAGAATTGCCACGGTTCCTGGGACATAAGTTTTTAGTGCCCATAAAAATCGTGGTAATTCTTTGAATGAGTCCTCCCAGTTGCCGAAAACCTGCTCAACAGCCTTTGTCCTCGCAATCCATGCTTTCTTGTAAGATGGAGTATAATTATATGTTGTTCGGATATGTGATATAATTATACTCACCTTCACTGATGGGTCTTTGTTTACCAATGGCAGAATGTCTCGACAAATCAATGCTGTGCTCAGTTGACGGTGATCTTGTGCAACGGTTGTTGCGACGCAACTGTGTGGTGGGTCTATTGAAGCGATCTCCCAAGAGTCATTTCTCTTCTTGTAAGATGCAGCCAAACGAAACTTACATAGCATGTTACAACATTCAATAACATACCTTCTTGAATCAGTGCGTTTAACCGTAAAGTCAACAAAGTTGTTCATGTGATATTTTTTGATTGCCAAGACACATTCCTCTTTGGTACGAAACATGTCTCCCACCTTTAATTCTCCTACTGGTCTCGGATACGGATTGTAGAAGACACTGTCGGACATTTCATCATCGTGAAGATCCATATTTGTCATATGTTGAGGAGGAATATAGACATGAGTAGGAGGTATTGGTGGTGGTTGAGCCTCATCTTCATCGTCGTTATTCAGGATGTGATCAACCTGTATCTCAGTCTCCTCTTCTTCTTCATCAACAACGTCGACCTCTACTTCTGCTTCTGGGTTGAGTTCATCTGAGCATTGTGCATCATCTGCACCATCTCCACCAGCTGGATCCTGATATGTTACTTGAGACTGTTGAGACGGTATACATGGTTGTAGAGTAATGTACAACTCGATAGAATCCATGCCTGAATGTTCATGACTAAGAAACATGCTTTGCACATCTTCATCGTCTCGTATCTTTAGGGGGAAAAACTTGCATTGACCATTCTCAAAAAATATAGGATTCTGATATGTCATCCTTGACACAATACCTCCCTGTATAAAGGATTGTATTCTTTTTTTGAAATGCAAAAAGGTTGCATTTCTCTTCATCGAAACTCTAATGGTATCAGTGTTTCTAAAACAAAAACCATGAAGCTCAGACTCAAAAGTTTCACCGTTGCAGTGAACGTTGATACTGTATAATGATGAAGATGACATTTTGGAGATGAAAAGTATTTTGCAAGTGCAGATGAAAGTGAGTGAAGATGAAAAGTATTTTGGAGATGAAAAGTATTTTGCAAGTGCAGATGAATGTGATAGTAAGACACTTAAATAGATGGTATTAATGTCTCACATTGAAGCTAGTCTGAGATACCGTGTCAAGCATGCAAGTAATTTCAGAGATGATGTGTCTGTCATGTAAGACAGTGTGACTTGATGTGTCAAGCATGCTAGCTAGTTCAGAGATGAGGTGTCTGTCATGCAAGACAGTGTGAGTTGATGTGTCAAGCATGCTAGGTAGTCAAGAGTTGATGTGTCTGTCATGCAAGCTATCAAGTAGGTAGTCATCAGCATACAGGAGACAAGACAGACACGTGTCGGACACCTAAGACGGTCAGAGATGATGTGTCAATCCTGCAAGACAGTGTGAGTTGATGTGTCAGCCAGGCAAGCTATCAAGAAGGTAGTCATCAGCATACAGGAGACAAGACAGACACGTGTCGGACACCTAAGATGGTCAGAGATGATGTGTCAATCATGCAAGCCATCCATAAGTGAATTGTTCAGCATGCAGGAGACAGCAATGCCACGTGTTGAGCATGCAAAGGGTGGCGCCAATTGGATTGGCGCCTACCTTTAGGACTTGCACATGGTCGCCAATTTGAATGGCGCCCCCCTTAGTCAGTCCTTGAAACCAAGCATTCAGAACTAGGCTTGCATGCATGTGCCCTAGGGTGTCGCCAATTTGAATGGCGCCCCCTCCTAAATAATGTACATGGTCGCCAAATGAGGTGGAGACACCATGCAAACACAATTTTTCATGCACTCTTCCATTTGCCTATAAATTGATTCACTCCTTCACCAATTCTTTCACACCAACATTCTCACTACTTCATCTACATTTCTCACTACTTCATCTACATTACTTCTGTTACAATTTCATCTTCTACAAAATCTTCCATTTTCATCTACACTAACTCCCCAACAATATGTCTTTACTCACAATGGGCGAAGCACACAGAGGAACAGTTGCAAACATCGCAACATACGTAAGTTTTTTCTTATACTTCTTTTTTATGTTTCATCTCCACCAACCCCATTTTATTTTGAAATACCGACTTAGTCATGTGTTTCATTATTTCTATTATAGGAGGTCTCAAGGTTTCGCACTAGAGTCCACGAATTTGTCCACATGGACCCGATGATTCAACCTTATGTTGAACTCGCCGGTTTTGGTCACCTTAGCAAAATTATGTCTTGGTCTATAGATAACAAATTCATTCTAGCCTTATGCGAAAGATGGAGGCCAGAGATGAAGGTGAGAAAAACAAGAAAGGGGGGTTTGAATTGTTTGAAAAATAAGCGCTTTTGCAAAATGAAATCACACAATGATTTTATACTGGTTCGCTTATAACACAAAGCTACTCCAGTCCACCCGGCCAAGGTGATTTCGCCTTCAACAAGGACTTAATCCACTAATCTTGAAAGATTACAAACAACCCCTAAGAGAGAAGAAAATCTCTTAGTCCTCTCAAGTCTACAGACTACAAAGAGTCACTTGAGGAAATCAAATAAAAATTAGATACAAGATGTGTAATCTAGAGTGCTTCTAAGAAAGCAAATATTACAAACTTAAGAACAAATTTTTCACTTGATAAGCAAAAGCTTAGTGAAAATCTTTGAAGAACAAAGATGTTTTTCTTGAGCGTGATATAATTTCAGTATAGTTTTGGCTAGTAATTTCTTGTTACTGAATGTTGATTTCTTCTCTTATTTATAGGAGTTGAAGTAGAGTTGAAGTAGCGTTGAATCTGTTGGATATTGAGATGTAGTTACGCCATTCCATTAATAGCTTCTGCAGTAGACTTTTTCTCTTAGAAGTGACTACTTACCACAATTAGTATCTTCTCTCTTGGAAGTGGAGATTAACGTCTCTTTCTAATTGAGGAAATCCATTTGCAGAACTTTAACTTGGCTTAAACGTTACTTCATCATGATTAACAATTCTGATTAGAGTCTTTGTGTATTTGGAGAAATCTGGCTTCTGATGTTATCTCTTGAAAGTTCAGATGGCGCTGATAACTTCAGAATTTACAGAAGGCATTTGTTCAGAGTCAGAGCTTCTAGACTTTACTTCATGTTCAGATGCTTCTGATACTTTGTAGTTTTGTCCAGAGTCAGAGCTTCTTGAAACGAGATTTCACTTTAGATGCTTCTGATACTTGAGATTTTGCATCTGATCTTGTTGTGCATCTGATGACATCATCAGATTTATTTCTTCTTTCTTTAGAACCCTGCACACTTAGAAACTTTTCGTTAGGGTGCCATTTTTGGTTTCATCCTTTGTTATCATCAAAATCATGGAATCTATTGTAGAACTATTTTTGTTCTTACAATCTCCCCCTTTTTGATGATGACAAAACAAATAAAATTATCAGATGAAACATGAAAAATATTAGATCAGATAAACAAAAGCTCCCCCTGAGTTAGTACTAGGGAGTTCAGAAGTTCTTACCAGAGCTTTCCAAGTAATTAAGTTTCTGAAAACTTTCTGCAAATTCTTAAATTTAATGTTAGAGTTATTTAATCAGAGCTATTAATTAATCAGAGCTATTTTTATCAGAGCTATTTCTATAATTGTTGCAGAATGCTTAAGGTTTTAGACATAATTTTCATCAGAGCTATTTAATAATTTCTCCCCCTTTTTGGCATAATCAAAAAGGCATAAAAAAAATAAAAAGAATAATAAAGAGAAAAACATTTCATTAAACAGCACAAAGGCAAACAACAGTCAAAAACATCAGAAGCAAAGAAGAATATCAGAGCTAACAAGAAGACAGAAGCAAAAACACTAGGCAAGCAAACAAAATAAATCCTAAGTGCCTAAGGGTTTGGAGGTTGAGGAAGTCTCTGAAGCAACATGGCAAACATGTTCTGGATGTTTTCATTCAGAGCATCTTGCTTGTCCATCCTGGCACGAAGCTCATTCTGATCTTTCTTGATCTCTTGCTGATCTTGCTTTATCTCTTTCAGAGTGTTAAGAATCAGAGGGATCGCAGAGGAAGACTCCCCCTGAATCAGAGCCTGCTGAGCTTCAGCTTCAGCAGCAGCTTGGGCTTCTGCATCTGCCTGAGCCTTGGCTTCAGCTTCCTTAATCCTTAGAAGTTCTGCTTCCTTTGCCAGGCGTTCTTCTTCCAACCTCTTTGCTTCTTCTTCAGCTTCCCTAGCCAATCTTTCCTCCTCTAACCTTCTGGCCTCAGCTTCTCTAGCCAGTCTCTCTTGGAGTCTTTCCTCAGAGTCTCTGATGTAGCCATTTCTGACTTGTTCAGAGATACTCTTCAGCCTATAAGACTCAGAGGTCATCCAACTAATGACTCTGTTCCAGTGTGTCCTAACAGATTTAGGATCATCACTAACTTCAGAGTTTTTAGCCAGAGACTTGATCTTCTGGACTGAAGCTTCTGCAACCTGTATAATGGCCTCCTCAAGGGTAGGTATGGTAAGTTCAGGTTCAGGTTCAGGTGAATGAGGTGGAGAGTTTTGAGGGCTGAGATTTAGAGGTTGAGGTTCAGTTTGTTGAGGTTCAGATTCTGCTTGAAGTTCAGAATCTGCGTCTGGTTGAAGACTGGGGGATGAAGCATATAGTGGATTTAGGTCTAATGGGTCAGAGTCTGGTCCAGGTACAGCGGGAATAAATGGTGGAGTGATATTAGAGGTGAAGGGATCAGATGGTTGAGTTTCAGAGGGTAAGGTTGTTGTTTGTTGTGGTGGAAGTGAAGTTTGGAGGGGAGAGGTTACTTCAGATTGTCTTGAGGGTTGTGGAGCGAAATTTTTAGCATAAATTTCAGCTATTGTTGGGGAGTTTGGGTCAGAGTGTTCTTGGTCAGAGGACTCTTGTTCAGAGAACTCTTGGTCAGAAGAAGGGGAAAGGTAAGGGGGTGATTCATATTCAGAGGATGAGGAAGAGCTGTGGTGATATAGTTGATTAGGGTCAGAGGTTGTTGTGAAATTACGAGCAATTTTTAGAACAGGTGGAGGTTGAGAGGTTCTGGTGATTGAGGGTGGTATTTCAGAGGTGGTATATATTGGTTGAGAGGAGAGAGGGTTAGAGGAAGCCATTATAGATTCAGAAGAGACAGGAGGAATAGACTTACCAGAAGAAACATTCAGAGGTGCTGAAGCTTTGATGCCAGAGGTTTCTCCAAGTCTGGCTTTCTTTGCCTTCCTTGCTTCCTCAGCTATCTTCTTCTCAGAAAGACCTCTTTTGTATCTGACCAAATCTTCTACAGAGTCCAGACAGTCTTCAAGGCGGAAATCAGAAATATCAATGCCTTCATCCAGACGATCCTGAAGGTAGATAGCAATGGCATCTCTGGGTTCATTCTTGAAGAACCTTTCAAGGCCATGAGGCATCTTCCTCTGATCCTTCAGAGCTTCCCAGGTCACTTCCATAGTGGGCTTGACTCTGATGTCTTTGATGATTCCCATACTCCTCAGATTTTTGGCATTCAGAGGCTTTCCCACATCAATTGCCAGATCATCCATACATCTGGTCTTCTCCAGAGCATCTACCAGCCCATGCTCAATGAAGATGTCAGAGAGCAATCTACCCAGAGGAATGTAGGATCTGGGCTTCATGTTATTCCTGGTTTCTCTGACTGAATCCCTCAGATATCTGAAGAGAAGAACAGGGAGGTTGATCGGGATACCCTTCTGAATACAGTAGAGGATGCATTTCTGATCAGCATTTATGTAATCTGAAGAGTTGGAGGCTGGACGATGATGGATTGTTCCCAGAA
This sequence comes from Lathyrus oleraceus, assembly GCF_024323335.1. NCBI lineage: Eukaryota > Viridiplantae > Streptophyta > Magnoliopsida > Fabales > Fabaceae > Lathyrus > Lathyrus oleraceus. The sequence continues at coordinate 99,714,303 of NC_066583.1, read as the reverse complement.
TAATCTTCAGCCAAACTCGGAGGTTCTGATGAAGCTCCTTGTTCTTAGATGGGTTTCCTTCAACATTTGCTTTGAAGATTGTAGGGTTAATGACTTCTGTGATGCGCTTGGACCTTGGAGGAATGTTGTAAATCCTTTTACCTCCAGCTTTCTCCATGTTTAGCAAGGAAGCAATTGATGCTTCAGTGATGACAATCTTCACACCCAGAACAAAAGAAACAATGAACTGGTCATCAGCATCTGCACATCTCCAGAACTCTTTCACCAGAAGAGGATAGATTGGACCATACAATCTGTTGAAGTAGGTTTCCCAACCTTGCTTGTGAAGATCTTCAGTAAGATCAACACCGTTTCTTCTTAAGTTCTCAAAATCCACCAGCGATTCACACAGTACATCTAAACCTTCAAAGGGAGTTGAAAGGTTTATGTGTTGTTCGCGTTCCAAAATGTGAGGTTCTTTGTAGACTGGGGTTGTGGTAACGTCTACAACCATGGGTGTTTGAGTGTTTGAGGTTTGGGGATTAGAAGCGGCTTCCATTTGTTGGGAGAAGTTAAAAACTTCTTGCTCTTGAGGATTCATGACTAAGATTGATGAAGAAGATGAAGAACTGAGAAAGTTGCAGAGAAAACTTCGAGAAAGGGTTTAGGGTTTAAGAGTGAGTGAGAGTGATAAGTGTGTGAAATGTGAGAAAAGTGTTTATATACCTAAGGGTAGAAACACATGCAAAACGACACATTTAATTGCGTTGGAACAGAACACAAGATTTGCACGCTAGGGGGGAAAAATGATTATAGCTAATAAATGAATGTCTAATCCCAACAGTAAGCACACTGCTCGAGGAGATCTCAAGCGTTCTGACCTTTGATTTCTTTTGACAGCTGTCTAGAAGTTCTAGGGTTAGACGCATGTTCCCCACGTGTTGATGTATCTGATCTTCAGGAATACCAAAGGATTTCTGAAGATTTCTAACTCAGATATCTTCTTAACTTGGTAGAAGTATCAGAGTCAGAGGCAGAAGTGTATTTGTTTTTATCAGAGTCTCATTTTACATGTTCAGAGCCAAATTTTACTCAGGACAATTTTTAATGTTCAGATTTTCTAAGATAAAAAGAAATCTATCTTCAGCTAGAGGCTTAGTAAAGATATCTGCCCATTGATGTTCTGTATCAATGAACTTCAGCGTTACTATCCCTTTCTGAACATAGTCTCTAATAAAATGATGTTTTATTTCTATGTGTTTGGCTCTGGAATGTAGAATAGGATTCTTACTCAAACAAATAGCAGCAGTATTATCACAAAGGATAGGAATGTTACTCTCAAATATCTGAAGATCTTCTAGCTGATGCTTCATCCAGAGCATCTGAGTTGTGCACAGTGATGCTGAGATGTATTCTGCTTCTGCAGTTGATAGAGCGATAGTTGACTGTCTTTTGCTAGCCCAGGAGATTAAGTTGTTTCCCAGAAGCTGGCAATTTCCAGAAGTACTTTTTCGTTCTATTCTATCTCCTGCATAATCTGCATCACAATAACCAGAAAGCCTATACTCTGATGTTTTCTCATACATCAGGCCCAGGTTAGGAGTTCCTTTCAGATACTTAAGAATTCTTTTAACAGCTGTTAAATGAGATTCTCTAGGATCTGATTGGAATCTGGCACAAAGACAGACACTAAAGAGAATATCAGGACGAGTAGCAGTCAGATAGAGAAGAGAGCCTATCATACCTCGATAGAGCTTCTGACAAACCTTGTTGCTTACCTCTTCCTTCTCCAGAATGCAAGTTGGATGCATGGGAGTCTTTGCAGAATTGCATTCAGTCATGTCAAACTTCTTCAGAACATCTTTAATGTACTTGCTTTGATGAATGTACGTGACTTCTGGAGTTTGATTGATTTGAATTCCCAGAAAGAACTTTAGTTCTTGCATTAGACTCATTTCAAATTCTGCCTGCATTAGCTTAGAAAATTCTTGGCAAACAGAGATATTAGCAGAACCAAAAATAATGTCATCAACATAAATCTGGCATATCATGAGATCATTTTCATGATTTTTACAGAAGAGTGTAGAATCAACTTTCCCTCTGATAAAATTTTGTTCCAGAAGAAAATTGCTCAGACGTTCATACCAAGCTCTGGGAGCTTGTTTAAGTCCATATAAAGATTTTTTAAGTTTGAAAACATGTTCTGGAAAGTTTGAATTTTCAAAACCTGGAGGTTGATTTACATACACTTCTTCTGAAATATAACCATTTAGAAATGCACTCTTGACATCCATTTGGTATAATTTTATAGAGTGATTAATAGCAAATGATACAAGAAGACGAATAGACTCTAACCTTGCGACTGGAGCAAAGGTTTCATTATAATCAATACCTTCTTGTTGACTATAACCTTGAGCTACCAGTCGAGCTTTGTTTCTGACAACTTCTCCTTTCTCGTTCAGTTTGTTTCTGAACACCCATCTGGTTCCAATGACATGAGTGCCTCTGGGTTTAGGAACGAGATCCCAGACATCATTCTTGGAGAATTGATCTAACTCTTCTTGCATAGCTGCCACCCAATCGTTATCTTGAAGAGCTTCATCACAGGACGTAGGCTCAATCAGAGACACTAGTCCCAGAGGAATATCTTCAGAAGTTCTGAAGGTAGATCTGGTTCTAACAGGTTCATCTTTGTTTCCCAAAATCAAATCTTCAGATACGTTGCTACGACTCTTGACTTTCCTTGGAATTTCTGGAGATTTAATTTCTTCAGAGTCTGGAGTGACAGTTGCTTCTGGAGTTTTCTCAGATTCTACCAGAGTGATCTCTAAATCTGCAAACTTTTCAACTAGCTTTGACTTTTCAGGGTCAAGCTTATCATCAAATCTAACATGAATTGATTCCTCCACAATTTTGGTTTCTGTGTTGTATACTCTGTAGCCTTTAGAGCGTTCTGAGTATCCTAACATAATACCTTTCTGTGCTTTGGAATCAAACTTGTTCAGATGTTCTTTAGTATTTAATATAAAGCAAATGCATCCAAAAGGATGAAAATATGAAATGTTGGGTTTTCTTCCCTTACACAGTTCATAGGGAGTCTTATCCAGAATAGGTCTAATAGAGATTCTATTCTGAATGTAACACGCTGTATTTACAGCTTCTGCCCAAAAGTGCTTTGCTACATTTGTTTCATTGATCATGGTTCTGGCCATTTCTTGGAGTGTCCTATTCTTCCTCTCTACAACTCCATTTTGTTGTGGAGTTCTAGGGCAGGAGAAATCATGGGATATTCCATTAGAATCAAATAATTCTTCAAAATCTTTATTTTCAAATTCTCCACCATGATCACTTCTGACTCTAACAATTTTAGAGTCAAATTCTTTTTGCACTTTAGAACAGAAACTGGTGAATACAGAGTGAGACTCACTCTTGTGCCTTAGGAATTTTACCCATGTCCAGCGGCTGTAATCATCAACGATTACAAGTCCATACTTCTTTCCATTGACTGATGCTGTTTTCACAGGACCAAATAAGTCAATGTGAAGAAGCTCCAGAGGCTTGGAGGTAGAAACAACATTTTTCTTTTTAAAAGATGTTTTTGAAAACTTTCCTTTCTGACAAGCTTCACACAGAGCATCTGAAGAAAACTTCAGTTTAGGTAAGCCTCTGACTAACTCAAGTTTAGTTAGCTGAGAAAGTTTCCTCATGCTAATGTGGCCTAAGCGTCTATGCCATACCCATTGCTCTTCGTGAACTGACATTAAACATTTAACATTTTGATCTTTTAAATCAGAAAGATTTATTTTATAAATGTTGTTTTTCCTCTTGCCTGTGAAAAGGACAGAGCCATCGTTCTGACTAATGGCTTTACACGTTTTTTGATTAAAGATTACATCATAACCGTTATCACTTAATTGACTTATGGATAACAAGTTATGCATTAATCCTTCTACATAAAGAACATCAGATATAGAGGGAAGAGTACCATTACCAATAGTTCCGGAGCCTCTGATCCTTCCTTTCTGATCTCCTCCGAAGCCTACAAAGCCAGCGTCTTTAAGTTCCAGGCTTTGGAACATAGACTTTCTTCCCGTCATATGTCGCGAGCATCCAGAGTCCAGGTACCATGACTGGTGTCTGAACTTTGCTGCATAGGATATCTGCAACATAGATAATCTTATCTTTCGGTACCCAGAATCTCTTGGGTCCTTTCAGATTAGTTTTCCCAGAGTTTCTTACAACTTTGGGTCTTCTAGCATTTTTAAATTTGTGTTCTTGTGTGTGTGTATAGTGGTATGAAAAAGGTGATTTAATTTGGTTACTGGTAGAAGTTTTATCAGAATCAGAATCATACCCAATTCCCCTTTTATTATTCTGACTTACTCCATAAATCATGGATGCCATAATACTCCTATCTATTCCACTCTTCAGAAACTTCTGAAAGGCTTCTTCATATTTATAAATAATTTCATTTGAAGTTTGTGGTGCTTGAGACAACGCTTCTTCTAATTTTAAGCTTTTTGTTTTAGCTCCATCTCTTTCTAACGTTAAAGATTTGATTGTATCTTCATGTGCTAGAATTGTTGTCTCAAGTTCACTACATTCTTCAGATTTTGCTTTAAGAAGGCCTTTAATGCTTTTAACTTTTTGTTTTAATTTCTGAAGAGAGGTAAGAGTTTCTGATAAACATGATTCTAAGTCAGATCTAGAAAGTTCAGAAAATACCTCTTCAGATTCTTCATCTGAGCTGCTGGATGTGGTAGCCATAAATGCTACGTTGGCTTGTTCATCAGAGTCAGATTCTGATGATCCTGATTCACTATCGTCCCAGGTGGCCATTAATCCCTTCTTTGTTCTGAAGGCATTTTTCTTGAAGCTTTCTTTCTTAGAGTTATCTTTCTTCAGCTTGGGGCATTCATTTCTATAATGACCTGTTTCTTTACATTCAAAACAGGTAATATCTTTATTAGGTTTACCTTTTGAAGTTGACTCTGATCTATCCCCTCTGGGTCTTGATCTTCTGAAGTTGTTGTTGTTCCTTCTTTTCCAGAGTTGCTTAACTCTTCTGGTTAGTAAGGACAGTTCTTCTTCATCATCAGAGTCTTCAGGTTCAGAGTCGTCAGTATCTGCAGTTTCTGCCTGGAGAGCTTTGGTTCTGTCTGACTTCCGTCTTTCAGGTCTGGACTTCAGCGCCACTGACTTGTTCCTTTTCTGAGGCTCATCCTCCTCTAGTTCTATCTCATGGCTTCTGAGAGAACTAACAAGTTCTTCAAGGCTGATACTGTTCAGATCCTTTGATAACTTCAGAGCAGTAACCATAGGTCTCCATTTCTTTGGCAGACTTCTGACAATCTTCTTAACATGATCTGCAGTCGTGTATCCTTTGTCTAGCACTTTAAGACCTGCAATAAGAGTTTGGAATCTGGAAAACATAGCTTCTATAGCTTCGTCATCTTCCATCTTGAAGGCTTCATATTTCTGGATCAACGCCAGAGCCTTCGTCTCCTTGACTTGGGAGTTTCCTTCATGGGTCATCTTCAGAGAGTCAAGTATATCTTTAGCCGTCTCTCTGTTGGTGATCTTTTCGTATTCGTTGTATGATATAGCATTTAGAAGTATTGTTCTGGCCTTGTGATGATTTTTGAATTCACGTTTCTGATCTTCTGACATTTTGCTTCTGGGAACTTCAGCTCCATTTAAGGTTGGAGGTTTGTATCCATCTGTGACAATGTCCCAGAGGTCAGCATCATAACCCAGAAAGAAACTTTCGATTCTATCTTTCCAGTAATCAAACTTTTCTCCATCAAAAACAGGAGGCTTGGCATTGTAAGAATCTTTCTCATTTGAGTGGGCCATTTGTTTTTCTCGCACTGGATCTCTCTACACGGTTAAGTGTTTGATTTGAAAATCAATAACAGAGCCGGAGCTCTGATACCAATTGAAGGTGAGAAAAACAAGAAAGGGGGGTTTGAATTGTTTGAAAAATAAGCGCTTTTGCAAAATGAAATCACACAATGATTTTATACTGGTTCGCTTATAACACAAAGCTACTCCAGTCCACCCGGCCAAGGTGATTTCGCCTTCAACAAGGACTTAATCCACTAATCTTGAAAGATTACAAACAACCCCTAAGAGAGAAGAAAATCTCTTAGTCCTCTCAAGTCTACAGACTACAAAGAGTCACTTGAGGAAATCAAATAAAAATTAGATACAAGATGTGTAATCTAGAGTGCTTCTAAGAAAGCAAATATTACAAACTTAAGAACAAATTTTTCACTTGATAAGCAAAAGCTTAGTGAAAATCTTTGAAGAACAAAGATGTTTTTCTTGAGCGTGATATAATTTCAGTATAGTTTTGGCTAGTAATTTCTTGTTACTGAATGTTGATTTCTTCTCTTATTTATAGGAGTTGAAGTAGAGTTGAAGTAGCGTTGAATCTGTTGGATATTGAGATGTAGTTACGCCATTCCATTAATAGCTTCTGCAGTAGACTTTTTCTCTTAGAAGTGACTACTTACCACAATTAGTATCTTCTCTCTTGGAAGTGGAGATTAACGTCTCTTTCTAATTGAGGAAATCCATTTGCAGAACTTTAACTTGGCTTAAACGTTACTTCATCATGATTAACAATTCTGATTAGAGTCTTTGTGTATTTGGAGAAATCTGGCTTCTGATGTTATCTCTTGAAAGTTCAGATGGCGCTGATAACTTCAGAATTTACAGAAGGCATTTGTTCAGAGTCAGAGCTTCTAGACTTTACTTCATGTTCAGATGCTTCTGATACTTTGTAGTTTTGTCCAGAGTCAGAGCTTCTTGAAACGAGATTTCACTTTAGATGCTTCTGATACTTGAGATTTTGCATCTGATCTTGTTGTGCATCTGATGACATCATCAGATTTATTTCTTCTTTCTTTAGAACCCTGCACACTTAGAAACTTTTCGTTAGGGTGCCATTTTTGGTTTCATCCTTTGTTATCATCAAAATCATGGAATCTATTGTAGAACTATTTTTGTTCTTACAAGAGACACACACATTTTGGTTTCCAACCGGTGAGTGTACCGTGACGTTAGAAGACGTCTACATGCTTTTAGGACTACGAATAGAAGGCAAAGCCGTTAATGGTAAGACCAACTTTCCTAATTCAATTTGCATGGAGCTTTTAAACGTTGATTTGTTAGATGATAATGCTAGGGGACAAGGTATACTACTATCTCGCCTAAAGTCATATTATAATAGTTTTTATTTAGATGAGCATTCTACCGAAGAGGCTCGAATCATCAAAACTAGGTGTTACATTATGTTGTTACTAGGATCCTTTTTATTTCCCGAAGGTAGTGGTTCTAGCATGCATATTATGTACTTACCTTTACTTAGAGATATAGATAGAATAGGTAGTTATAGTTGGGGATCCGCATGTCTAGCCTATCTCTATAGTTCTTTGTGCAAAAACTGCCACAAAGATACTTCTACATTTTCTGGATGTGCTGTTTTGCTACAAGCATGGGGATGGTCAAGACTACCGTCTCTAGCACCGGTCAATAGCAACCCCTTCACTTTTCCATATGCAAAAAAGTAAGTTGTTTAAATTGCTATGTCTTTACTTCCTTCCTTACAGTTTATTACCCATAACTAATTTTTTTAAACTTTTTGGTGTAGATGGTCGGCACGCGGTATGAATTACAGCAGATGTCCGAGACACTGTATTACTCAATATCGCAACCTGTTGGATCACCTTCGACCGACAGACGTAAGCAAAATAATTACATTATTTCTTCATATTATATTGACTTTTTCTACATTCATTTAAATCCTATTGTCTTTAACATTTCAGTTCATTTGGCGTCCATACCTTAATATGGAACATGAGCATCAGATCAACCCTGAAGACGCAGCCGTATGGACAACATGCGCACCGATAATACGGTTCACAACAGTGGAGCTGCACAACACCGATCGTGTGAAGCTGCAGTTTGGTATGGTCCAGAATATCCCAGATCCCCCAGCTAGCCTAGGAGAATGGCATATGCGCAAAGTGAACGACCAATGGAACTACAACCCTTGGCAAACCTTCGCAAGATCAGAGTGTCGCAAGTGGAAGCACCGTCATGACCATGTCTTAACTGACGCAGTCATGCCAAATGAGGTAAAACCAAGTCGTACTTATATGGCTTGGTATAGATCAGTTGGATTTCAATTCATCGCCGATGATATGTACCTCTACGACCCACGCCAGACAACTTACACACAAGAAGCCTCAACATCTAACCCCCAGCAACATTCTCAGCCCGGTTACTCACAACCACCTATCCAACAAACTTTCCGTTCCACAAACACACAAACATACAACCAAAACATGCCATTCACCCAACCCCAAAACCAAGAACATCCCCCATACCACCACCAACAAATGGACCATCAACCTTCGACCGAACATCGCTTCGCACCCACACCATCACCCTACCAAAGTCGCCTTACCCAAAACACTAACCGCCCCATCACCTACCGTAGCCAACAACCCCAAACATCACAATACCAAAACATCCCACAACCATATCTCTTCCAAACACCCCAACAACCTTTCCAACCTTTCCTAGACCCATCATTGTCACCCATGTCCCCCTTCAACCGTCCTGGTCGCCCATCCATGAGTCAACCACACCCCAACTTCTCTGGCATGGGTCATGAGCTCAGCTACGCCGGTACACCATCATTGAATACTGAAGACTATGCTGAGTTGGCTGCATACCTCAACGGATCTTCTCCTGTAGGCGGTAATGACGCTCCTGGACCATCAGATGAACAAACACCGGTTCAGAATCGTCAACGTGGGTTAGGGCCAAGGGTTAGGATAGCTAGGGGATGTGGGACCGGAGGTCGGTTAGGTGATCCCGGTCATCACCATTAGGATTCATTGTGTAAAATCCAAATTTTATTAATATCAATTCGTATTATGTCAAATTTATCTTTGTGTATTCTCCAAACATTAAGTTTCTTTCATAATTCTAAAATAAACACATATCATAAAACAAAAATTTATAGGTCAAAAACCCTAATTCAAGGACTTGTTATTGTTATGTTGAAGGGCTTGAAGTTGGTCCCTTTTGGCAAAGTTCACATACACTTGTTTTGACAGAAACCCTAATTTTGGGTCAAGTTCGCAGGGACATAACTCACTCATTTTTAATTATTTTGACGTGGGACCAACTGCATTGGAAAATTTAAGATGTCTACTTCAAATGTTATGTTGGACAAAAATTCATATTCCTAAAAGAAACACATGCAATAATACAAAACATTACGACTCAGATAACAGTTATAATGTCAAATAGTCCAAGTTCAGGTGCCCATACCTTTCTCATAATCATCAAATGATGCAAACCTTTACTCCAAATTCATTATCTTGAAAAGATATACAACTTTTATGTTGAAGGTTTTGTCATTTGAGGCTTTTATCATTCATACTAAAGGGCTTGAAGTTGGTCCCTTTTGGCAAAGTTCACATACACTTGTTTTGACAGAAACCCTAATTTTGGGTCAAGTTCGCAGGGACATAACTCACTCATTTTTAATTATTTTGACGTGGGACCAAGTGCATTGGAAAATTTAAGATGTCTACTTCAAATGTTATGTTGGACAAAAATTCATATTCCTAAAAGAAACACATGCAATAATACAAAACATTACGACTCAGATAACAGTTATAATGTCAAATAGTCCAAGTTCAGGTGCCCATACCTTTCTCATAATCATCAAATGATGCAAACCTTTACTCCAAATTCATTATCTTGAAAAGATATACAACTTTTATGTTGAAGGTTTTGTCATTTGAGGCTTTTATCATTCATACTAAAGGGCTTGAAGTTGGTCCCTTTTGGCAAAGTTCACATACACTTGTTTTGACAGAAACCCTAATTTTGGGTCAAGTTCGCAGGGACATAACTCACTCATTTTTAATTATTTTGAGGTGGGACCAAGTGCATTGCAAAATTTAAGATGTCTACTTCAAATGTTATGTTGGACAAAAATTCATATTCGTAAAAGAAACACATGCAATAATACAAAACATTATAGGTCAGACAACAGTTGAAAAACTCAGAAGTCCAACTTCAACTGCCCATAACTTTCTCAAAAAAAATCCAAATGTTGCAAAATTTATATCCAAATTCATTGTTTTGAAAAGATCTACAACTTTCATGTTGGAAGTTTTTTCATTTGAGGCTTTTTTAAGGGAGTCGCCAATTGGATTGGCGCCCCCTCTTAAAAAATACACACAGGCGCCAATTGGATTGGCTAGGGCAGGTGCCCTAGCCAATCCAATTGGCGCCTCCTTGTAATTTTTAAGAGGGGGCGCCAATCCAATTGGCGCCTCCCTATTAAAGGTGGGGTAGATTGGGAAATTATTTGAAACTTGGGTTATTTTGGGAAATAATTTAAAAACTTGGGTTATATTAGTAAAAAATCCGATATATGCATGGTAATTCATCACATAACCCATGCATGGGACAACTCATTTTCAAGTATGTTTCTTAAATTTTATATTCATGTCTTAGTTATAGTAGCGCATGCTTTTATATTTTATATATATATATACATCAATTACAGTGGTGTATGCTCTCACATTTTACATGAAACATAGTTAATTTGATAAATAAATTAAAAATATTGTTATTTTGATATATAATTTTAAAAAGTCATTTATTTAAAAAAAATCATACAAATACGCGTCTTCATTAAATTATTTTATAGAAAAATTAGAATAGAAGTAAAAGTTCATTTTTTTTATTATATGGAAAAAAAATTCCAAATTATGTTAGTGTAGGGATATGAGTTCAAATTTGTGACATTTAATTTATTCATTTTTAAAAGATAAAATTTCGGTTACTAACTTATTTTACCAAAAAAAACACTACTACAAGAATTATGTTGTGGCAATAAAATGGATATTTTAAAAAAAATCATTACTTTTAAAATATATACCAAAATAATTATATTTTTTAATTATTTATCAAAATAACTATTTTTTAAGAGGAGTAGTCAAGATAAATAGCGCATGCATGTAAGGTTTACATCAAGGTGCCAACAATGATGGCAACTGCATTCAATACATGTCACTGCAAGTGGCGCATGCATGCATCCATTATGAGCATGCGTCGATGCATGTGGCTATTCTTTTTTTAAGGTTATAATTAAAATAAATTGAAATAAAAAAGAAAGTTAAAAATAATTCATAATAATATCTTATAAAATTCAAATACACAATAATTGACAAGAAAATCAATGATCTGCCCGATCGAAACGTCCATCTGTTCCACATCCTCGTGCATTAGTCTGTCTTCGAGGTCTTCCATTATTTCTCTGAGGTGTTTGGGGTATTTGAGTGTTGACCCGAGGAAAAGGTGGTTGGTGCGAGGGTCCTGGGATTTTTGACAAATTTGCCACCGTTTCTCCCGAATAGCTGGGGGGTTGCCGCCAACGGCGCTGCCATAATTGAGTTCGGTGCCCATGTTGTTGTAGTTAGGTCGTTGTGCTTGGGTTATGAATGGAGGATATGGTTGGTTGAATTGGGACATTGAATCGTTTTAGAAACAAAGCAATGGTTATTATGGTGTAAGAAAGTCATATTGTAGTTAGGTGCTTTGACAGTTGGATGTTTGGGTGTTCATTAATGGGGGGGAGGGGGGCTACAGTGGGATGGTATGGATTGTATGAATCATCGAGGCTATAGTAAGATGTGGTAGTGACATGTGGTTGTTGGTGGTATGGGCCATGCTCTTAGTGTTGTGTTTGGGGGTGTGACATGTATTGGTTGTGAGGTTGGATGGTTAGTGATTGGGTGGATATGGTATGGTGACGTTATGAGGTGAATTGTTGGGTTTGAGTGGGTTGACATTGTTCTTGGGTTTGATAATGGTGTGAGTTGGTTGTTGGGAGGGGGTTTGTTGTTGGGCATATGATGATGAAGCTCGTTGGCGTGGATCAATCAAATATCTCGGCTCAGACACAAACTGCGTCGTTGTAACTGATTCAAACCAATTCATATAATGTTTAGTTGGTCTAGCATCTTGTATGATTCTTCCAATGACGACACATATCTTTAACGAAGTCTCTCCAATCGGAATAACTCCATTGGACATCGACTCATTGTTGATGCCAGTTTCTCAAACATATCGGAGGCTCTAGAATTTGTTGTTGCGTCGAACTGCAGTTTCACACGATCATTTTGGTGCATCTTCATTGTAGTGAACATGATGGTCAAGACCCAGATACAACCTCTAGATAAACTGTATAAGAAAAATAAATGATTAGAAGATTTATAATGTGGTAATTAATTCAAACCAAATTTAGAGTTGTTTAGTTATAATACATCGTCTGGTCCAAGGTGGTCTAAAAGATTGCGATAGAATACTATAGCGTGTTTGGGACACCTAATGTAGTTCATTCCCAGAACTAACTACCTAAAACGAAAAGATTGAAAATATATTAGTTACGGTCAGTTGTAGTATAAAGCCTAACAAATTCGAAGATTTAAGATAAACTTACTTTGTTGCGAAGGGGAATGTGAATGACTTTTCGTTGACCGGGGCGAATGAAGGCATTCTCGACCAACCTCATGATTGTAGCTAAAAGGCGCAAGAATAAAACGTATAAGTATTTATTTTTTTTGCATTTTTATACAACGAACTATATAGATGGGACAAAACAGATGAATCTCAACTATATGTGCATACTTTATTTATGTTTCGTAACAACGGAAAATACATAATATTTACCGTATTCCCATTACTTTTAGAAAATAAAGAATTACCAAATAAAATCATAATATAACACCGAATTTTAATTACCCAGTTGATTCTTCGCTTAATGTTATACTTTAATAATATTATTTAAGATATTTTAAATCTATACCTTGACTCCTAGGTTGATCCGAAGTTTGTCCCATAGTTGTGTCTTCACACAAAGGGGCACCCGACAATTCTTCGCATATAAAGTTATCTTGGTTAAATCTATCATTAATAGTCTTACCATCGATAGGTAGACCCAACAACATGTAAACGTCCTTTAGTGTGACGGTACATTCACTGAATGGAAGGTGAAATGTGTAGGTCTCGGGTCTCTATCTTTCTACCAAAGTAAGAATACATTTGTAATCAATAGAGTATGATACTATGTTTAGTACATTACCAAAACCGTCTGCTCGTAAGTATGGTTCTACCAATGGATCGTGTGGTAGATATTCATTTACACGACATCGAAACCTCTCTGGTTTCTAACAAAAGATAAATAAGGAAATAAGTAAGATAAATTATAGTATTGAGGAAATTAAATAAGCTACAGTATTAAGAAATAATAACTTACATACTCTGCAATATTGTCGATAGTTCCTCGATGTTCATCGCCCATGGTTAGTAGAGACATTTTTTTGAATGCTTTTAAGTATCTGTTACTGAAAAATGGATGGGTTGAGTGTATGTTGCAGACAAGATAGATATGTTGAATGTGTTTGATGAAAATGCTGAGAAATACATGAGTATTTATAGATGGGAATGACGCATTCACGTGATGTTTTTTCATGTGATTTTTAAAGCATGCGCCATTGGGTAGGGCAGAGAATCACCATTTGCAATGTCTCCATCTAACCAACGGATGAAGCTCATGTTAAGATGTTTGAACGTCTATGTATTCTATAGTCAGATCTTTATCGGAGGCTTTACTGCCGAATAAATTAAATCGACATTTCTCTTGTGAATATAAGAACATATATATGAGGATATTATGAAGAAAAATGAAAGTAGATTGAAGAAAAATGGAAGGAGATAATAAGAAGACGTGTGAAAAATAATGGAGGGGGATGTTGTATTTATAGAGTGTGCATATAAAGGAGGAGTCATATTCAGTGGTGCATGCACTAAGTGGATGCATGCATGCGTCACATGCAGTGACGACTGGTAGATGCATGCATCACTAGGGTTGGCGCCATAATGCTATATTACAATGCATGCGCCATTTGAAATGGCTCATGCTCTTGTCGTGTAATTTTTTTTGCAAATTTGATAAATAATTTAAAAAGGTAGTTATTAATTTGAAAATTGTGATTATTTTTAAAAAAAGTTTAAAATAGACACATTACTACGATATTGTTATGACGTGGCAAGAAAATTGGTGTAAGAGTTTCTTATCAAAAAATACAGTGAAAGGAGATATTTTAAAACGAAATGGAATGAAGTGAATTTCAATGAAACAAACCTGATTTTTTATTTTATTGTTTTGATATTTTATGACATAATAAAATAATTTTTTTCTCTTTCCAAATAAAGTAAAAAAAAAATTGCGTGATTCAAATTATACGTTCTAAACACAATTTTTATATGAAAAATTGATGTGTGATTCAAATCATGCATTTGATCGAGTACTTTTGACTATTTTTTTTTTAGTGATTTCAATAGTCTGATTTGAATGTGTGATTCACTTTTTTTTTTCTTTTATCATTTATTTATTTTATTAATTAATTTTAATTGATTAAATAAATATTTGATAGTTAAAATAAATATTTTAAATAAAAAATCCTTGATCTAAAGTCAAGTGGCCTTTTCAAAATTTACCATCCTCCCATCAATTCCAAATCAACAAAAATCAAACATTGATCCATATCAAGTTTATTTTTCTAAATCAAAATAAAATAACTAATCATTTTCAAACATCTTTCATAAATAAGATGAAAAAGGAATAATTTGTGTCTACCACTATTTTCCCCGATTCTTTAGATACGAGTCGTATATAGGCATTGAAACATAACCTGTACCCGCGGGTACCCACCCGAACCCGCCTCGAAGTTGACGGGGAAAACCCGTTTTGGGTTTGGGTTTTCCCCGATTATAAAATATTGGGACGGATCGGGTAATGAGGATACTAGTACCCACCCCGAACCCTCCCTCGAACCCTCCCCGTTTACTTTATTATGTACATTATTATTTATTTTTGATAATTTAGAATATTAAATAAGTGGCCAATGTTTTGATATTTTGATTCGTATTGATTATTTAAAATATTCGAAATGTATGTATGAATTTTTTTTTAGATTGTTTTATTTTATTATTTGTAATATAACTTGATTTTTAAAAAAATAAATATTTCTATTTAAAAAATTGCTTTTATTAAATGAATGGTGGCGGGACGGGGATACCCGAATCCAACCTGAACCCGTTTGGGACGGGTTTGAGTTTTAATTCTCCACCCCCGTTTGAGTTTGGGGCGGGGAACAGAGATTGTTTGGGAATTCGGGTTTGGGTTTTGGGGAGGTAAAAACCGTCCCCGACCCGCCTCGTTGCCATGCCTAGCCGTATAACTCAATCATCCGAGCATTCATCATCCGTTAAAACTCTTAATTCGATTCATATTGAATCTCTTTCATAATCAAATCTTGAGCGATCTCATTCTTAGAATAAATTAGACGAAAAATGAATAATTCAGTGTATACCTTTTTCTTCCCCAAATACTTGGATACGAGTTGTATAGCTCGATCATTCGAGTATTCGTCTTACATCCAAAAAACCTTTATCATATCTAACCCATTTCACAATTAATTGGATAAAAAGGAACGATTTTGTGTATATCACTATTTTCCCCGATTGTTTGGATATGAGTCATTTAGCTCGATCATCTAAGCATTCGACATCCACTCAAAAACAAACTTCAATCAATCAAACTATATCTTTGTCGCCCCCTAGCGATCGAAAACTTTTTCACAAACGAACATTGTTTAGTCCATTCTACCGTGATACCAACAAACTCTTAAGCCTTCAATTGCAGACATACAAACAACGTTTAACAATTAGAATGCGATCTAAACATTCGTTCACTAAAATTAACCAACAAATGCATGGTTTTTTTACCAAGAACTACGTAGCTTTGAATTCCTCTTCGCACCTGAGGATACGTGGGAGCAAGACCCGCGATCTTGTTAAGCACTCTAATAAAAACGTTTTTGCCACCTTTTCTTTTTCATTCTCAACATTTTAATAACTCGAAGAAAAAAATAACAAAAGCTAACATCATATTCACAAATCTAACTAAATGTTTCTCGTTGAGTACAACGGATGTGAGAGGTGTTAATACATTCCCCTCGCATAATCGACTCTTGATCTCGAATTTCGTTGCGACGATCATTTTCTTTTTCTTTTAAGTGTTTTATTGATATTTTCCCGTTCTTTTTTGAACAAATAAAGTTCGGTGACAACTTTGTTATCATCTTGAGTGTACGAGCGCTCCAAGTAATTTATCACATCGCGACACTAAATTGTCGTCAATACTCTTTATAATGGTTCTCTAGAGTGAAGATAGAGCAAAGTCAATCAACCATCTCTCTATCACAGGTGAGAGATATTGTGGAACCGGCTCTTTCAACTTTCTCCCATGAATTGGAATCCTAAATTCTTTTTTCAATCCCCGCTCTTGAAAACAATTTAAAATATAAATTATAAAATATAAATAAGAATTAAAGTTAAAGATTATTCAACTTAATAAAAAAGAACTACTTACCACTCTATACCATAAGTTGCGAGCAAGGTGTTTCTGATACCGTATTAGAATAGATGTCTCGCATGACCTCCTAGAAAATGATGCAATTGCTAGCTCTTGTTGGGCATCTATCGTCTGTTGAGCTTGTAATGCTCATAGTCTTAGACCTCTACATGAAATAACCTTACCGTCGTGTCCTCAACTACGCACCAATAAAAAAACTAGACAGATTTGAAAAAAAAACATCGAACAGATGACTCTACCTTAAGACCATGGCCTAAAAATTAACATTTTCGGTCAAGTAAAGTTAACCACCGAATGTCTTTAATATAAGACTTTTGATCTTTAATATTTTTGACAATAAACTGAATAACTTAGATCTAAGTTCTCACAAGAACAAGATTAAAAATTGAGTGGATCGGACATCTTACTAGTAAGACCTCCGGTACTAATATTTGGATCGGATAATTTCAATATAAGACATCCAAGAAATTGGATGGACCGAACAACTCCGATGCAAGATGAGACTTTGTTCTATTTTTCTCAACTCCTTACACAAGACTGGACAACTTCAAAACAAATTGAGAAAAAAAAAACAAGAAAATTTTCAAACTTTTCCTTTTATACGAAGGTATAAGATTCAATTTATAGAAAATGTAGGGAGTGGCGTGTGATAAAATTTTCATAAAAGGAGTATATTTATTTCATTTCCTTTCCTCTCATTTTACCTATTTTGGGAACCAATCTGGGCACAGTAGCCTATCTTAAATTAATGAGTAAATTGACTGTCCTTCATTCATTAGTGTTTGACACCACATTGTAGCAATAATTAAATGACCATTGATTAGTATATTTTGTCTTTCTTCTTTGGTTTCGAGGAGCATTCCTGTGGATACAGCACGAAACAACGACAAGTTCAACAAATAAAGTAAAATCTGAAAAATGTACAATTTGGCTCATTCTTTTTATCGTATTCTAGTTTAGCATGAATTTGGAATTCAAAATAAGGTGACCAGCCAGTACTTACTTCTGACCTGTGTTTTCGAGAATAGCGAAGCATTCATGTCCGCAACTGCTAGGCTGTTCCTGTACACGTTCTAAGGAATCCAATGGCAATGTGCAACCAAACATATAATACTCCCATTATTATTTCATTGGTTACATGAAACTGAAATTTAAATTTCAGAAACAGACAATAAATGGCCACATTAAAACAAACAAAAAGAGTGCTACAAAGTGGTCAATACTCCCCAGGTTCATTTTTAAATATCCTTTTTATAAATAAAAAAATATTTATAAAAAAGTCAAATAAATTTATAAAAAATTAAAGGTAAAATAGGAAAAAAAATAATCATTACATAAAAAGTAACAATAATTATTAACTTTCTTGATAGATATAAAAAATTAAAAAATAACACTTAAAAAAAAATAGAAAAAATTGACGGATCATGAGTAAAAAAAAAGTTACAAAGATGTACTAGTATTCATTATCAAAAAAAGAAGTTACAAAAGACATTAGTGAGAGGAAAAGGAAAAAGAAAAATAGGAGACAGGCAGTCAATGACACAACGTGCAAGGAGATACTCACATTTCATTATTTAGGGTATCCCAACACCAACTCACCAGTCAACCCTAATGCTAAATGTAAGTTCAGATGTGTTAAGTTTTGCAAACTTATAATGAAGTCGTGACTTTATTAAACTTTATTCATTTTTGAATATATAGACGAAATGGTAATAATCACTAAAAACTTACACACATAACACAACTGTGTTAGGGTTCAAAACTTTATTAAACTAAAATTTATGTTCATGCAAGCAGCTATTTTGCATCCACAGTTTCTAACAAATCTACAAGTTACAGTCATAAAGTTCAGGAAATAATGAAGTAGCAAGTTGCTGTAACTCTCTAGATGATGTAATAATCAAACTAGAGTATTGATTCCTTTATTCACAATAGTTGCTCTAAAAAATAGTACTAGTTGATTATTTCTATTGGAGACATTCCTATAAACATGAAGTCAGTAGTGGTAAATTCTTGCCATCACGAGCTAGCACCTAAAACTATCCTGCCTAAACTGATTTAGATCTTTGTTGGGATGGTACATCAAGCCATGCCTTCATCATGTCATATGTGGTGAAACTAATTGCAGCTGAAGGAACAATCTGGGAACATTCAAGAGCAAAAATAAAACACAGTTACCTCCAATGAAACGGTTAGGAATGTTGATAAAAAGTTTCAGGAACAAGTCAAAACATAAAAGACTATAATATGGTCGTGTTTTTCAAATTTTAAATGGTACCAAAAACACAAGATTCCAAAGGCAATGCATAATTTATCCAGTTTCTGAAGTTTGTCAAAGAAAACTATCACTATTCACTTAAACAATTGTTTTCAGTCCATGGCTAAAGGGCAAACTGAACAATTGCTATCAAACAGGATTAGTGGCCCAACTTACTTTTAGGCCTAAAGCAAATATTACTTTTAATGTTAAGAAACACTAAGTATAGTTTGAGATTATAATATGAATAAATATATAAATACGCATTAATAAAATAATATGAAGTAGGATTTGAATGCATGACCTAAAATTTAAATTATTGACCTTAATTAATAACTTAGAGGCCTCTTTTGTCCTAAGTTGTTGTTGGGAAACTACCTAGAATTTCCCATAGTCACATTTGCATAAGAGCAAAAACATTAAAGCGCATAAAATTTTTATGACGGAATTTGGCCAATTATGCCTAGTTTTTAAGCCGCAATCTAGACGCACTCAAAGAAATATTTCTCACAATTGCCTTGGTGGAATTTTTCTTCTATTCCTCTATCGGATGGAACTTGCTACTTTGTTAAAAAATTTCTCTTATATTTAGAAATGAAACAAGCACAACTTTTATAGGTAATAAAAAATGCTTATAATTTAAGGAGAGTTTTTCTCCATACATGCCCTTCCTTTATCTTCCCTGA
This sequence comes from Lathyrus oleraceus, assembly GCF_024323335.1. NCBI lineage: Eukaryota > Viridiplantae > Streptophyta > Magnoliopsida > Fabales > Fabaceae > Lathyrus > Lathyrus oleraceus. Next base: position 99,694,841 of record NC_066583.1, on the reverse strand, counting down.
ATCCCCGTACCTTTCTTATTTCAACGTGATTATTTTCTTTTATCTTTTTCTTCTTTGTTGACCAACAATCTCTCACTTGAAGATCGATTTTGATCGATCTTCACACCTCGTTCATACAACATCCTTTCTTAGTTTGTTATTCTAGCATGTCGATTGTCACCGCCTTTGTTAACATGTATGTTGGATTCTCACTTCCTTGAATCATGCCCAATGTTAGCATGCCATTCTCAAGCTGAGATTTCATGAAGTGATTACGAAGATCCTTGTGCATTGTTCTCAAATGGAATGCTAAACTCTTTGCCAAATGTATTGCACTCTGAGTATCAATGTACAAAATACTCTTCTCCTATAAACTCAACTCAGTTAACAATATCTGAAGTCATATCAATTTGTTGTAGACTTTGTTAGTGATGCTGACCTCAAAAGAAGTACAACCGACTATATATTTACCAGTGATACTAGTGTGTTAGTTGGATATCGCAGATACAAAAGATCAGCAAAAAAATTGACATGGCTTCAAGGATTGTTAACACAATTGAGTTTCACATAAGGAGAAAAGTGTTTTATATGGTGATAATAAGAGTGCGATACTTTTGGTAAAGAATTCAGCATTCACGTTGATCTTCATTATTACTTCATTAAATCTCAGCTTGAGATGAAGTGTTAACATTGAGTAAGATTCAAGGAAGTGAGAACCCAACAAACATGTTAACAAAGGCGGTGACAATCAACATGCTCAGTTCGCTTGCTAGAATAACATACCGATAATGGTATAAGTAAGGTGTGAAGATCCATTGATCATTGAAACCGGTCTTCAAATGGAAGATTGTTGGTCAACATAGAAGAAAGAGATAAAAGAAAATAAATATCAAGTACAAATAAGGAAGGTACAAGGATGATACAGAGATCTTCAAGAAGGGAATGAATGGAGAGAGGAAGGTAAAAGACGTGTTTCATTAATTTTTAAATATAAGAGCAAAATTCCCACAAATCGCAAATTTCACATGGTAGAGGAAAAGAATAAAATTTCCTGTGACGGAATTGTGAGAAGCATTTAAAGAGAAATGTTTCTTTGGGTATGTAACTAGGTTTTGGGTTTTGTGAGAGAGTGTGAATGTTCTTAAATGCTTTGTATGTTTCCCTTTCATTAAAAGAGGTCTACACTGCCCGGAGACTAAGCATAATTGGCCGAACTCCGTTAATCTGTTATTTTTGCTCTTCCACAAGAAGTTTTGCATAGTTCCTAACCGTTGCCCCATACAACACGTGTATGTTAACTTGAAATATTCATGGGCCAAGGGTGAAGCTTTCTCGACATATAACACCTATGGGCTACTAATTGACTTGCCATATTTATAAAACTTCTACTACTATCTACCACTATAATACAATGACATCAAATTCCAATCCAATTTATTCAAGTCATTTTATGAAAACCAATTATACGGCTGATAAATTTTTGTGCACTTTTACTCTCAAACAGAGGAGTGTGTTATATAAAAATTTGGTGATTGATATATTCCAAAATAGTGAACAGAATAATTTCGGTGCATTTTGGTCTGCTTATGAAAGTTAAAATAGCAAAAGCTAAAGCAAAAATTCATATGTGAAAAGTAGTCTAAAACAAAGCTAACATAAAGTTGGTATATGATCAAGTGAGCATTACCCTTATGTAGTTAATGCTCACGCCTGCAAACAACTGCCTCCACCCTTGATTTCGAACAATCTTTCTGAGTCCATCTAATGTATTCTTGTATCGGGCATCTCCGTTAGCTGCATTTTGCAAGCTCCCAACCTGCACAAAGGAAATATGAGCAAAACCTCCAGAAAGGGAATGAATGCATTGCTAATGCAACATAGGAGTCCATATCGACAAAAAAAGAAGAGGTAAACTAGAAATGAACCAAGGAAAAATATTGAAAAGCTACAGCACCTGCATTTGTCGCTTAACAACATCCAAAGGGTACGTTAAAGTCTGCCCAAACAATCCAGCAAGAGCTCCACAAGAAAGGCGCATCAAAATGGACTTCTGATGTTCTTCAGGAACATGCATCTTCAATTTCTCATAAGTATAGAACTTCAAACCAGCATAGGGAAGAATTCCAGTGAGTGTAGGACCTAATGAAATACAAAGGTGAGATTTACAAGGAATGTACTAAAAATATTGGATAGAGTAGTAAAATGCAAGAGCTGCTAGCTGAGACATGCTATAAGGAAACACATGTTCCACAAGCAAGAACTCCAACAAGAACCAATTATATGATTGTAATGCATAAAGGTTGTATTGGTAAATTCTAGAACACACATACCTACACCTCTATAAAGTCCACGAACTCCAGCTTCCTTATAGGCACTCGTAAGTACACCTTTAATCCCATTATGTACAGGACCTGTAGGTTGAGAATGAACTCCTTTAATACCATCTTTGATACATACTTTTGTGTCCACCACCTGTAAAATTATGCAAATACAACAGAAAGAGTTATAATGAGATTGAAATTTGCATGCAACTTTTTCCTAAAAAAATATCCCCCTCACCACCAAAGCATACAGGTATAAACAGAACATGGTACAGTTTCATCTCAAACAATGGACAATCACTTGTTTCTTACACCCAACTACCAATGCTAGAATCACAATTTGGTAAATGCATGTTGCAATGAAAATCAGAAACAAAAGGGACTACCAATAGAATAATGTAATTGAAAATAGTTCATCAGTTGAAAACCATGTGGACCAAATAATTTGAAAAAACATGACATGTTCCTCAACGAGATTACAAATTAAACTGAACTAATAATCCAAAAGTTTCATATTGTGTGAGTGTGTTGTGTGTGTGTGAACCATGTTGTTTCAGTCTCTCTGATTAAAGCATGCTGAAGCATTCAATGACATTAATCTTTTCTTAGTCCCTCTTTTGAGTTGGGAGACTTAATATTTAAAATCTATCTTTTACTAATCTTGTTTATACGAGTTGTACTATGTTCCTTTGACTAATTAGGATTAAAGGATTAAATGAGAGACAGAATAACGGAAGGGAAACTAAGAGACTTTCATTACTGTACAGGATATCGGTATACTCAAAACACACTATATAACACACTTTCCTATTGATTGAAATTCAAAAGAGTCTCACCGTTTTGGAGTAGATCCCACTAAATAGTGTGGATTCCACATAAATTTGGCTCGCGAGTTTCACCCAATGTAAGGGAGTCTATTGGATAAAAAATATGGTGCTACATGCTAGCTTTTCTCATATAGTATATGTTTTTGTATTAGATGTTACAACAAGTCTATTTCAAGGTTAAAATATGTTTAAAGGAAATCCTTACCTGATAAGCAAGTTTGGTACGGGCAAGATCTAAGGGGTACGTACATAAAACTGAAGTTCCCCCTGCTGCCGAGCCAGCTAAAAGATCAATAGAAGGACCTGTTCCTAAAATGGGGTAATTGTTAAGGATCCAACTTTTATACCGCTCATATGTCATAAAATGTAAGGCAGCATATGGAACAATCCGGATAACACTAGCTCCATTTCCTCTGAAACCAACACATATACATAGGTTTAACAACACATGCATTGTAAACCAAAAAGAAAAAATCATATAATTGAGTCTTACTTATATAATCCTAGAAACCCTTCATGCTTTAGCAACTTATTCATAGATTGGTAAACACCAAGATTATGGAATCCTCCAGTTCTAGTCTGGAAAAAAAATAAAAAAAATGAAGGTTATGCACATACAACAACAATACTAACAGTCAAGCCTTATATGTCACTATTACAAGCCTACAAGATGAACACATAGTCTTGGAGAAAATAAGGTACAAAGAAAGAAACACCAACATTGATTATTGACTATCTATTACGTACATTAGGCCATAGACAACAAGTAAACCTTAAAAGCTGGTATTTCAGTTAATTTTTTTCTTTTGAAAAAGGCTCTAGTACAGGTAGGTTGAAACAGGACAGGGGCAATAAGCTCTGGTCGCCACTTGATGAGTGAGAAGTTCCAAGGATTGCAAATCAAAAACTTCAAGAATCCAGCAAGAGGCGCATAAATCAAGGAGCAGTAACTGATTGACAGTTTGACTTTGACACCTTTAAGACATAACAGAACCAAACAACACTTGGGATATTGTGACTTTACCAAGTGGGAAGAAAACGTTGGGGTTACGTCACCGGAACAAAGGCAGCACCAAAGGACCAGGAATCTGACGATTATGAAGCATGGGAAGATGAAAACTGCTTGGTCAAGTCTTGGCTTCTGGACTCAATGACCAAAGAAACCAGATCTCTCTTCATTCGCTTGGCTACGGCAAAGGAAATTTGGGAAACTGCGAAGGAGACGTACTCTGTCAACCAAGATGCATCAAGAGCATATCAATTGTATCGTGAGGTAATCTCTACTCAACAAAATGGTGGATCTATTATTACATACTTTAGTAAATTGCAGAGGTTATGGCAAGAGTATGATGCTATTAATGATTGTACCATGGAATGCTCTAAAGATATCGAGAAGCATAACAAGATGGTTAATTCCCAACGAGTTTATGTATTTTTAGCCGGCCTGGATTCACATTTGGATGGAGTTCGTGGCCGTATCCTTGCTACCAGTCCACTCCCAAATATTCAATCAGTTTATGCAACTGTTTGTGCTGAAGCAAATCGCCAAGATGCTATGCTTGGTAGTGAACCTACTGAGGGGTCTGTTTTTGCTGTCAAGAAGTACCCTAAGAAAGGAGTTCGTAAGTGTACCCACTGTAATGGTGATAATCATGTAGTGGAAGCATGTTTTAAACTCCATGGATATCCAGATTGGCATCCAAAAGGAAAAATTAATTCCAGTAACAAGGCAGAAAATATGAAGAGCCATAATTCTACAGCTGCTGGATTTGTAACCAAGTCAGGTATATCTAACTCTGCTCTTAATTTTTCTGTTGTTACTAGGGGTAGAGATTGGATAATCGATACAGGTGCTACTGACCATATGACTTGTGATCGTCATGTATTTACTAATTTTTCCTCTGGTGGTTCTAATTCTAAAACTATCATTGTTAATGCCAATGGAGTCGCATCTCCTATTGAAGGTGTGGGTACTGTATTCCTCTCACCCTCATTATCCATACCCGATGTCTTATTTGTTCCTACTTTGAATTGTAACCTTCTCTCTGTCAGCATATTAACCAAATCACATTCTTGTGTTGCTATGTTTTACCCTACTCATTGTCTTTTTCAGAATATATACACCAAGGAGAAGATTGGCAGTGGTAGACAAAGTGAAGGACTGTATTATCTTGAAAATGTTTCCCAACAAACCCATAAGGGAGCATTGGCCCATATTGCAAGTGATCATATACAAGATAAAAATAAAAAGGAAATTTGGCTATGGCATAGACGATTGGGACACCCATCTTTTAGTTATTTAAAGAAATTGTTTCCATCACTATTTCATAAATGCAATATTTCGGATTTTCTTTGTGAAACTTGTGTTCTTGCAAAAAGTCATCGTGCTGTTTATCCTTTAAGCAATAAAAAAACTGATTTTCCTTTTTCGTTAGTACACACAGATGTCTGGGGCCCTGCTCCACAATCTACGCATAATGGGAAAAAATGGTTTATCAGTTTTGTTGATGATTGTACTCGGGTAATTTGGGTGTATTTGCTAAAACATAAAAGTGATGTGTATGATGTGTTTCGTTCCTTTCATCAAATGATAGTTACACAATTTAACACAAGTATAAAAGTCATTAGATCTGATAATGGAGGGGAATACTTTAAAATGGAATTAATGGAATTCATGAACTCTAAAGGCATTTTGCATCAAACTACATGTCCTTACTCGCCCCAACAAAACGGAGTGGCTGAGAGGAAAAATAGACATCTATTAGAAGTGACAAGATCACTCTTAATAGAAGGTAATGTTCCATCTCATTTGTGGGGCGAGGCTGTGAACTCCGCCGTTTATTTGATTAATCGAACCCCTTCTAGCGTGCTTAACTTTAGAAGACCTTTAGATGTGTTGTCTGATCATTGTGCTCTTCCTTCCATTTTTTATTTACTTCCTCATGTTTTTGGATGTGTTATATATGTGCACTTACACCCACATCAACGTACAAAGCTTGAAGAACGAGCTATTAAATGTGTCTTTGTTGGGTATGGATCAACTCAAAAAGGTTATTTTGCCTATCATCCCACATCAAAGAAATTTTATATTTCTATGGATGTGACATTTCATGAAGATAATTTTTTTTATGTCGATTCTCCACTTCAGGGGGGGGAATGAAAATGAAGTGCAGCATCATGATGTTAGTTTGTTTGACATTTCAAATGTAAAATTATCTTGTAAGGATCATTCTGCAGGAAGTGAGCCAGCCTTAAATATGGACACTCCATTTTTAGGTAATACAGTGTCTTCCGATCATATCCAACTTGCTCAATCTTCTCCACAGGTTCAACATGGCTCTTCAGAGGTATCTCTTAATCCTATCTTTGATAATACACATATAGATGAAGTTGATCTTGTTGTTGATTCTGAAATTGAGTCTTGTTTGCATGAAACTGATCATGAAATTGATCCTTGTTTACATGACACCACCATCACACCTAACACCGAGTCAACTACCGTCAAATATATCTTCCATCCCGTTCTAACCGTGGTCAACCTCCTGTTAGATATGAACCAAACCTTCAGTCCAAAATTAAATATCCCATTAGTAATTATGTGTCATCTCACAAGTTATCTCGGTCATATAAATCATTTGTATCTCAATTATCTTCAATTTCTATTCCTAGTAATGTGCAGGAAGCTTTGGCAGATCCTAAATGGACGAAAGCAATGGTTGAGGAGATGACAGCTTTAGAAAAGAACAACACTTGGGATATTGTGACTTTACCAAGTGGGAAGAAAACAGTGGGGTGCAGATGGGTTTTTACAATAAAACACAAGGCTGATGGAAGCATTGAGAGGTATAAAGCTCGGCTAGTTGCTAAAGGTTACACTCAGTCTTATGGTGTAGATTGTCAAGAGACGTTTGCGCCGGTAGCCAAGCTCAACACTGTAAGAATACTTTTGTCAATAGCAGTAAATCAAGATTGGCCTCTTCTACAATTTGATGTAAAAAATGCTTTCTTACATGGAGAAATTTTGAAAGAAATTTATATGGATTCTCCACCAGGTATGACAGATTCCATGATAGATTCAAATGGAATGAAGGTTTGTAAATTAAAGAAAGCTCTATATGGATTAAAACAATCCCCAAGAGTACGGTTTGGAAGGTTCACTAAGTCTATGAAGGCTTTTGGCTATAAAACAAGTAACTATGATCATACCTTATTTTTAAAGAAAGGAGAAGGTAAAATTACAGTCTTAATTATCTATGTAGATGATATGATAGTTACAGGAAATGACCAAGATGAGATTTCTAGTTTGTAAAGATATCTTGCATCTGAATTTGAGATGAAACAACTTGGAAACCTCAAATATTTTTTGGGTATTGAAGTAGCTAGATCAAAACATGGTATTTTTCTATGTCAAAGAAAGTATACTATTGACTTATTATCTGAAACTGGGTTGCTTGGGTGTAAACCAGTTGATACCCCAATTGAACAAAATCACATGCTTTTTCAATGTTCAAATTCAGCTAGCATAGACCGAGAGAGGTACCAGAGGCTAGTGGGAAAATTAATTTATTTGTCTCATACACGTCCTAATATTACCTATGCAGTAAATGTTGTTAGCCAATTTATGCATGATCCACGCAAGCCTCATATGGATGCCGTTGAGAGGATTTTGAGATATTTGAAGTCTACTCCCGGAAAAGGAATTTTATTCTCAAATCATGGAAACTTAAAGGTTGAAGGGTACACCGACGCTGATTGGGCAGAGTCCAAAAATGATAGAAGGTCTACCTCCGGTTACTTTACGTTTGTAGGAGGAAATCTTGTAACCTGGAGGAGTAAAAAGCAACCGGTAGTAGCAAGATCTAGTGCTGAAGCAGAATTTAGAGGCATGGCTCTTGCGGTATGTGAACTTTTGTGGGTACGAAATGTTTTATCAGATTTGGGCTTTAAATCTAACGAAGCTTTGCGTTTGTACTGTGATAATACATCAGCAATACCAATTGCTCATAATCCTGTGCAACATGATAGAACAAAACATGTAGAGATTGATAGACATTTCATCAAAGAGAAGCTTGAAGCTGGAATAATTTCCTTTCCCTTTGTAAGATCTGAATTGCAGTTAGCTGATGTTCTCACCAAAAGAGTGGCAAGCAGAGTATTCAATGAATCATTATTCAAGTTGGGAATGTGTGATATCCATGCACCAACTTGAGTGGGGGTGTTAGAATATGTCAAATATTTTGTGTTAGCTAAATTAAGCAATAAAATATCATGTTAGCTGTAAAATATTATGTGTTAGCTAAATTAGGAAATCAAATATTATGCTTGCTGTAAATTAGTCAATTGTACAGTGTGATAATTGTTAGCTGTCATTCCCTTAATAGAAGAGGAATTATAGGGGCTCTTGTGTATATATATGTACTACAATACAATATGAATAATATAAGAAATTATTCTCTGAAACTGTTCTATATCTGATCTTGTTCTCCACATTCAACGACCACTCGACATAGTTGTTGTCGTCAAGTCGTTCAGGGGTTAGCGCATCATGCATCTGGATCGCAGCGGAAGAATTGGATTTCTCCGATTTATTATTCTCGGAAGAAGCCATCAAAAATTATCCAAAGAAACTAACAAGTACCGATTCCTATATTGTAGAGAGGAAGTCGGTGTAACTCTGATACCATATAGAACAGTTTCAGAGAATAATTTCTTATATTATTCATATTGTATTGTAGTACATATATATACACAAGAGCCCCTATAATTCATCTTCTATTAAGGGAATGACAGCTAACAATTATCACACTGTACAATTGACTAATTTACGGCCAATATAATATTTGATTTCCTAATTTAGCTAACACATAATATTTTACAGCTAACATGATATTTTATTGTCTAATTTAGCTAACACAGAATATTTGACATATTCTAACAATAGCATCACTACATGTATATCCTATTTCTAGTAAATCCTCTCCCCTTTACTCTCCGTAAATGACTCCCTCCGTTTCAAAATGAATGTTGTTTTAGAGAAAAAAAATTGTTTCAAAATGAATGTCATTCTCACTATTCTTACTTTTCAATGTAGTAATGATTACTCTTTTTCCAATTGTATTCTTTAATTATTACTCTACACACTATTTCCAACACATTAATAAAGTTAATTTAGTAAAAATACAATCCAATGTCTCATGAGAATATTATTGAATTCCTTAATCTGACTGCAAAAACTTTAAACAACATTCATTCATTTTGAAGTCATTTTGAAATGGAGGGAGTAATATATTTGAATATATTCATGCAAAAGGTAGTTGACCAATACATTCAAAAATTAATTGTAGAAGTAAGAGCTTCAAATTTAGCTTCAAGTTCTACACAATAAATGTAAAACATCCGAACAAGTCAAATTAATTTTACACCCACGGAATCAATTGTACCCACAGAATCAATTTCAACTTCTCTAAAGAAAGAATATCATGATACATTTTCTATCACAAGTAATCCACACATTTCCCATTATCAATATCAATCTATAAAGGGTGAATTATGATCCCTAAATCATGTTAGTAAAAAATCTCTCTGAAATTTCGCCATTAGACTATTAGAGAAAAACAAATTAATGGAAGAAAGAGTAAGGAATTGGAAAAATGCGGTATACCTGCCAGAGAATCTTGACCCGTTCTAGAGGTGCAACAGAGCTCTTAGAAAGCGCACCAGCGAATCCACCAGCAATCAACTCCTTAACATAAACAGGAACACGATCCAAACTAGATCCATCCCTCTTAATGGATGCATTTTGCACCAAACCAGCCAACTTCGAACCTTGAGAAGAATCCATTTTCCAAATTTGATTTAAACCTAAGAATCGGCTTAAAAAAACCCGAAGAATCGGCTATGTTCACAAGCCAATCGGATTGAGGATCAATTAGATTCATCAACAAACCGAAAACGAGTTTTTCAATCACAACAATAACCTAAGATCGATGACGATTTCAATAGAGGAGGAGAACGAGTATAGGGGAAGAGGAAGAGATACCCGTTCTCCTTTGGTTTTAGGTTTTGTTGTTGTGATTTGATTTTGATTCGATTTCGTTACATTTTGTAGTCAGTTATGTGTTCGTTGCACTTGCCGATTTTGTTTCGGCAATTATGGCGTATCTTTCGTATGAGACTGACGTGGGAGTAACGATGTGCCTATTTATTCGCTTTCGGCGTAGTACCTCACATGATATCTGATTTGTCCACGTTTATTCAACCGCAAAATTAAAATACTATCACTAGTACAATGACATTATCAGAAGTTAGGACTACCTATCTAATAATGTGAAATCAACACGTACACCATTCACTACAAGAGTTTATATCTTTTTTTAAATAAGTCAAGTCTGACTAACAAAGGTAATAAAAAGTCATTCTTTAAAAACTTTAAATATAAAATTATTTATTTAATTTTAATAAATTTTCAACAAAGATGTAGAGGTGGCAAATGGGCATGCCCGCTCCGTTTAGGTCCGCCCCGCAAAAACCCACAAAAAAACGGGGCGATCATAGTTGAGGATGCGATCCTAAAACTTAGATCCGCCCCGCAAAAAAGTGAGGGCGGGGCGGGGAAAGCCCTCGGGCACTGCACTCTTTAAGCCTAAAAATGCAAAAATATATGTAAATACACATGCCCGCAAAAGCCCGCGAAAAAAACGGGGCGGGGCGGGGCAGACACATTTGAGGGTGAGAGCCTAAATCCTTGGCCCGCCCCGCACAAAAGTGCGGGCAAAACGGGCATTTCCCGCGGGCCGAGCCCGTTTTGCCACCCCTACAAAGATGAAACCCTAAAAACCTTATCCTCTGCCAGCATTCAATAGAATTTTAATCAAATTTTACACTATCATTCAATAGAATTTATTATTTAGTCATATCACATCATTAATTTAAAAATATCAATATAATTTGGTAGAATATATGATAGTGATTGATTGACAGTGTAAAACAATATATATAATAAAAAACAAATATATTAACACCAAATAATACATCTATCTGCCATTTATTCCAAAGTTTTCGAATACTTCAAAGACACTATTATCTATTTATTTTGAGGCAGTATATGAATACGAATGCTCTTTAATTTCCGAACCAGAAGCTTCTATATCATGCCCTTAGATTGAGTGTTGTAGGATCTTGCACCTTTGGCATCTTTACTATCCTTCTTTTTTTTCTTCCAACAAGTACATTGTGAATCATCATTCTCTCCCGCCCACGCTTTGTCAATGATGTTCAATTCTGCTTGAAATTTTGGAGGAAAAGGCACCTATTGCGTATCCGTGTAAATGTTGTTGAAAAATAATTACAAGTGTGAGTAGTGTGGGGAAGTCCCGCATTGGTTAGGAATGTGAAGACTTGAGCCTTTATAAATGAGAGAACTCGCACACCTATCATCATTTTAAGGTTTTGAGTGAGTATGTGGTATGTCTCTAAAAAAGATCATTTGCTCTTAAAAAAAAGTCACAGAGTACAAATGTCTAGGTTCATCTCTGAGTTTGATGCATTTACCTTCTAATCATCTCTTGATAAGTTGAAGTTGCATTTTCTGTTCTTTCTAAAACTTCATAAGTATTCGCTGTCGTAGTATGCAACACAGGGCTCTTGTTAATATTTATATCTTGCACTACTTGAACTCTCTAATTTTTGTCTTCAGTTACTTCCATTTTCTCAGCAAGTTGTTTTGAATTAATTTCCTTAGCTACACACACCACTGAACTCTTTGGAGCACCCACTTGAAGAATTTCATTCTCATCAAGCCTTACATTTTCTACTCCCTCTTGCATTTGAATATTTTCCACTCCCAATTCATATTGTTGTGTATTAGTATCCTTAGTATATAATGTTGTTGTCTTCTCAGTATCGCATCACGTTTATCCCGAGTATAATTTTCTTATTTAGTTTGTTGCAGATATTTACTAAGTATATTGAGCTCAATATTCGGGTAACTTTTCATATGCCATTGTTACATAAAACACATATCCCTCTTGTTCAACCATAATTTCATCAAATAACCTTTGGGATAAAACAATGTTAATTAAAACTCTTGCAAAATGTCCAAATGATCGTTGTTTAGTCGCTTCATCCAACCTAAATGGATTTCCAATAGACGTGACCTCCAGTATTCTTGTGGTAAATTGTAAATTCGCACCCATGCTTGCACATGCGTTTGGCGTTGAGTTGTTGGGTTGAATTTTGGTTCCCACTTCGATATACGTAGTAAACTTGATTTAAGGTTGCAGGATCCAAGCGCCCAAGCTTTCCTTATTCTTTGCGTTGCTAAATTGAAATTCAAATAAGCCTTTACGGAGGGTACAATAACTGAAATTCAAATAAGCCTTTACAGAGGGGTACATGTAAGAACAAAAATTGTTCTACAACAGATTCCATGATTTTTATGATAACAAAGGATGAAACCAAAACTGGCACCCTAACGAAAAGTTTCTAAGTGTGCAGGGTTCTAAGGAAAGAAGGAAGAGGTCTTATGACGTCATCAGATACAGAATCATATCAGATACAAATTATCAGAAGACCAGAAGTAGAAACACGTTCAAGAAAGTCTAACTCTGAGCAAAACAGCAAAATATCAGAAGCATCTGAACAAGAAGTGCGCTCTAGAAGTTCTGACTCTGAACAACGGTATGTCAAACTCCAGAAGCTCTCAGCGCTATCTGAAGAAACCATCAGAACTCAAAAGAGATCAGCATCAGAAGATTAGATAGCAAGATTCCAAGATTCCCAGAAACATGAAGACTCTGATCATGAATTTCCTAATAAAGAAAGAGTAACGTTAACTTCAAATAAAGGTTTGGAAATGGATTTCCTAATACAGAAAGAGACGTTAACTCCAAATTCAAATGAAAAGGAACTATATTTGAAAAGAAGTCATTCGAGGAGAAAAAGTAGTGTTGGCAAGAAGCTATATAAGTTATGGCATTAATTCAAATTATTGGCCATCAATTTTAACGACTACTTCACTCCTATATAAAGGACTGCAATCAACATTGAGAAATATGATAGAGAACATACTGAAACATCAACACACATAAAAACGTTTTATTCTCTCAATCTTCACGAAGCTTTTGCTTAGAACGTGAAACACTTTTTGTTCTTACTGTTGTAATACTTGCTTATCTTAGAAGCACTCTAGATTACATTGTCTTTCATCTATTGTTTTATTTTTCCTCAAGTGACTCTGCGCAGTCTGTATACTTGAGAGGACTAAGAGATCTTTCTCTTAGACGTTGGTTGTAAACAATCTTTCAAGATTAGTGGATTAAGTCCTTGTTGAAGGCGAAATCACCTTGGCCGGGTGGACTGGAGTAGCTTTGTGTTATAAGCGAACCAGTATAAATTCCTTGTGTGGTTTTTATTTTTAAAAAAGTGCTTATTTTCAAAAACAATTCAAACCCCCCTTTCTTGTTTTTCTCACCTTCAATTGGTATCAGAGCTCCGGCTCTGTTATTGATTTTCTAATCAAACACTTAACAGTGTAGAGAGATCCAGAACGAGAAAAACTATGGCCCACACAAATGAAAAAGATAGTTACAATGCTAAGCCTCCTGTCTTTGATGGAGAGAAATTCGATTACTGGAAAGATAGAATTGAAAGTTTCTTTCTAGGCTATGATGCTGATCTCTGGGACATTGTCACAGATGGATACAAACCTCCTGTCACAGAGGATGGAGCTGAAGTTCCCAGAAGTAAGATGTCAGATGATCAGAAGCGAGTTTTCAAAAATCATCACAAGGCCAGAACCATACTCCTCAATGCTATATCTTACAACGAGTATGAAAAGATCACCAACAGAGAAACAGCCAAAGACATACTTGACTCTCTGAGGATGACTCATGAAGGAAACTCTCAGGTCAAAGAGACAAAGGCTCTGGCGCTTATCCAGAAATATGAAGCCTTCAAAATGGAGGATGACGAAGCCATAGAGGTAATGTTCTCTAGATTCCAAACTCTTGTTGCAGGTCTCAAAGTTCTAGACAAAGGGTACACAACTGCAGACCACGTCAAAAAGATAGTCAGAAGCTTGCCAAAGAAGTGGAGACCCATGGTCACTGCTCTGAAGCTGTCTAAGGATCTGAACAATATCAGTCTTGAAGATCTGGTCAGTTATCTCAGAAGCCATGAGATAGAACTAGAGGAAGATGAACCTCAGAAGAAGAACAAGTCTGTAGCATTAAAGTCCAGATCTGAAAGACGCAAATCTGACAGAACCAAAGCCTTCCAGGCAGAAACTGAAGATGCTGATGACTCTGAACCAGAAGATTCTGATGATGAAGAAGAATTGTCCCTCCTGACCAGAAGAGTTAAACAACTTTGGAAAAAGAGGAACAACAACTTCAGAAGACCAAGACCCAGAGGGGATCGATCAGAATCAACCTCAAAAGGTAAAACTAACAAAGATATTACTTGTTATGAATGTAAAGAAACAGGTCACTACAGGAATGAATGCCCCAAGCTAAAGAAAGATAATTCTAGAAAAGAAAGCTTCAAGAAAAATACCTTCAGGACAAAGAAAGGATTAATGGCTACCTGGGATGATAGTGAATCTGGCTCATCAGAATCTGACTCTGATGAACAGGCAAATGTGGCATTTATGGCTACCACATCCAGAAGCAGCTCAGATGAAGAATCTGAAGAGGTATTTTCTGAACTCTCTCGATCTGATCTAGAATCATGCTTGTCAGAAACTCTTAGCTCATATCAGAAATTAAAACAAAAGTTTAAAAATATAAAAGGCTGTCTTGAAGCAAAATTTGAAGAATGTGGCAAACTTGAGATGACAATTCTAAAACGAGAGGATGAAATCAGATCCTTAACATTACAAAGAGATGCAGCGAATAAAAAATGTTTAGAACTGGAAGAAGTGTTATCTCAAACTCCACAGACTTCAAATGCAATAATTTATAAATACGAAGAAGCCTTTCAAGAATTTCTGAAAAATGGGATAGGAAGGAGTGTCATGGCATCCATGATTTATGGAGTCAGTCAGAACAATAAAAAGGGAATTGGGTATGATTCTAAGGAAGATAAATTTTCTACTGGTGACCAACTTAAATCTCCGTTTTCATATCACTATACGCACACACAAGAACAAAAATTTGAAAACGCTAGAAAACCCAAAGTTATAAGAAACTCTGGGAAAACTAATCAAAGATGACCCAAGAGATTCTGGGTACCAAAAGATAAGATTGTTTTTGTTGCAGATATCCTATGCAGCAAAGTTCAGACACCATTCATGGTACCTGGACTCTGGATGCTCGCGACACATGACGGGAAGAAAGTCTATGTTCCAAAGCCTGGAACTTAAAGATGCTGGATTCGTAGGCTTCGGAGGAGATCAGAAAGGAAGGATCAGAGGCTCCGGAACTATTGGTAATGGCACTCTTCCCTCTATATCTGATGTTCTTTACGTAGAAGGATTAATGCATAACTTGTTATCCATAAGTCAATTAAGTGATAACGGTTATGACGTGATCTTTAATCAAAAAACATGTAAAGCCATAAATCAAAAAATGGTTCAGTCCTATTCACAGGCAAGAGGAAAAACAACATTTATAAAATCAATCTTTCTGATTTAAAAGAACAAATTGTTAAATGTCTGATGACTGTTCACGAAGAGCAATGGGTGTGGCATAGACGCTTGGGCCATATTAGCATGAGGAAACTTTCTCAGCTAAATAAACTCGAGTTAGTCAGAGGCCTACCTAAACTAAAGTTTTCTTCAGATGCTCTATGTGAGGCATGTCAGAAAGGAAAATTTTCAAAAACGTCTTTCAAAAAGAAAAATGTTGTTTCTACCTCTAAGCCTCTGGAACTTCTCCAAATTGACTTATTTGGTCCTGTGAAAACAGCATCAGTCAATGGAAAGAAGTATGGACTAGTCATTGTTGATGATTACAGTCGCTGGACATGGGTGAAATTCCTAAAGCACAAGAGTGAGTCTCACTCTGTATTCACTAGTTTCTGCTCCAAAGTGCAAAAAGAATTTGACTCTAAAATTATTAGAGTCAGAAGTGATCATGGTGGGGAATTTGAAAACAAAGATTTTGAGGAATTATTTGACTCTAATGGAATATCTCATGATTTCTCCTGCCCTAGAACTCCACAACAAAATGGAGTTGTAGAGAGGAAGAATAGGACACTCCAAGAGATGGCCAGAACCATGATCAATGAAACTAATGTGGCAAAGCACTTTTGGGCAGAAGCTGTAAATACAACGTGTTACATTCAGAATAAAATCTCTATAAGACCTATTATGGAAAAGACTCCCTATGAACTGTGTAAAGGAAGAAAACCAAACATTTCATATTTTCATCCTTTTGGATGTTCTTGCTTTATCTTAAACACTAAAGAACATCTGAACAAGTTCGATTCCAAAGCACAGAAAGGTATTATGTTAGGATACTCAGAACGCTCTAAAGGCTACAGAGTATACAACACAAAAACCAAAATTGTGGAAGAATCAATTCATGTCAGATTTGATGATAAGCTTAACCCTGAAAAGTCAAAGCTAGTTGAAAATTTTGCAGATTTAGAAATCACTCTTGCAGGATCTGATAAAGCTCCAGAAGCAACTGTCACTCAGAACTCTGAAGAAATTAAATCCCCAGAAATCCCAAAGAAAGTTAAAAGTCGTATCAACGTATCTGAAGATTTGATTCTGGGAAACAAGGACGAACCTGTCAGAACCAGATCTACCTTCAGGACTTCTGAAGATACTCCTCTGGGACTAGTGTCTCTGATTGAGCCTACGTCCTGTGATGAAGCACTTCAAGATAACGACTGGGTTTCAGCCATGCAAGAAGAATTAGATCAATTCACAAAGAATGATGTCTGGGATCTTGTTCCAAAGCCCAGAGGCACTCACGTTATTGGAACCAGATGGGTATTCAGAAACAAGCTGAATGAGAAAGGAGAAGTCGTCAGAAATAAAGCTCGACTGGTAGCTCAAGGTTATAGTCAACAAGAAGGTATTGACTATAATGAAACCTTTGCTCTAGTCGCAAGGTTAGAATCTATTCGTCTTCTTGTATCTTTTGCTATAAACCACTCTATCAAATTATATCAAATGGATGTCAAGAGTGCATTCCTTAATGGTTATATTTCAGAAGAAGTGTATGTCAACCAACCTTCAGGTTTTGAAAATCCAAATTTTCTAGAACATGTTTTTAAACTTAAAAAATCTTTATATGGACTTAAACAAGCTCCCAGAGCTTGGTATGAACGTTTAAGCAATTTTCTTCTGGAACACAATTTTATCAGAGGGAAAGTTGACTCCACACTCTTCTGTAAGAACCTTAACAATGATCTCATGATATGCCAGATATACGTTGATGATATTATTTTTGGTTCAGTTAACGCCTCTGTTTGTCAAGAATTCTCTGAGTTAATGCAGCCAGAATTTGAAATGAGCTTAATGCAAGAACTAAAGTTCTTTCTGGGAATTCAAATTAACCAAACTTCAGAAGTTACATACGTTCATCAAAGCAAATACATTAAAGATGTTCTAAATAAATTTGATATGGCTGACTGCAACTCTGCAAAAACTCCCATGCATCCGACATGCATTCTTGAAAAGGAAGAAGTAAGCAAAAAGGTTTGTCAGAAGCTCTATCGAGGTATGATAGGCTCTCTTCTCTATCTGATTGCTACTCGTCCTGATATTCTCTTTAGTGTCTGTCTCTGTGCCAGATTCCAATCAGATCCTAGAGAATCTCATTTAACAGCAGTTAAGAGAATTCTCAAGTATCTGAAAGGAACTCCTAACCTGGGCCTGATGTATGAGAAAACATCAGAGTATAGACTCTCGGGTTACTGTGATGCAGATTATGCAGGAGATAGATTAGAACGAAAAAGCACATCTGGAAATTGCCAGCTTCTGGGAAACAATCTGATATCCTGGGCCAGCAAGAGACAGTCAACTATTGCTCTATCTACTGCAGAAGCAGAATATATCTCAGCATCACTGTGCACAACTCAGATGCTCTGGATGAAGAATCAGTTAGAAGATCTGCAAATCTTCGAGAGTAACATTCCTATCTTCTGTAATAATACTGCTGCCATTTGTCTAAGTGAGAATCCCATTCTACACTCCAGAGCTAAGCACATTGAAATAAAACATCATTTTATCAGAGACTATGTTCAGAAAGGGATAGTAACATTGAAGTTCATTGATACAGATCATCAATGGACAGATATATTTACTAAGCCTTTAGCTGAAGATAGATTTCTTTTTATCTTAGAAAATCTGAACATTCAAATTTGCCCTGAATAAATTGTGCCTCTGAAGATGTAAAATGAGACTCTGACATAAACAAACAAGTTTCTGTCTCTGACTCTGATACTTCTACCAAGTTAAGAAGATATCTGAGTTAGAAATCTCCAGGAACCAATCCTTTGGTATTCCTGAAGATCAGATACATCAAAACACGTGGAGCACTTAGCGTCTAACCTTGGAACTTCTAGATAGCTGTCCAGAAGAAATTCAAAGGCCAGACGATTGAGATCTCCTCGAGCAGTGTGCATACTGTTGGGATTAGACATTCATTAATGAGCCTTAATCATTTTCCCCCAAGCGTGCTAACTTGAGTTCTGTGCTAACGCTGAATTGTGTGTCGTTTTGCATGTGTTTTCGTTTAGGGTATTTAAACACTCCTCTCACATTTCACACACTTATCACTCTCACTCACTCTCAAACCCTCTCTGAAGCATTTCTACAAACACTTCATCTTCATCTTCTTCTTCATCAACTATGGATGCTCAACAACAACAAGTTTTCAACTTTTCTCAACAAATGGAATCCAACACCACTGCCCAAAGTTCAAGCATTTCTACTCCAACAGTTACAGGCATTTCCATTACTCCAGTGTAGAAGGAACCCCATGTTCTTGATCGTGAACCTCATATCAACCTAGCAACCCCCTTTGAGGGACTGGAAGTTTTATGTGAAACACTGGTAGACTTCAACAACATGAAAAGGAATGGAGTAGATCTTACTGAAGAACTCCGTCAACAAGGGTGGGGAAAACTACTTCCAAAGGCTTTATGGCCCTGTTTACCCAAATCTCATCAAAGAATTCTGGAGATTTGCTGACGCTGATGACCATTTCATCGTCTCCTACGTATTGGGGGTAAAGATAGTGATTACTGAAAAGTCAATTGCTTCTTTACTAAACATGGAGAAAGATGGAGGAAGAAGGATCTACAACATCAACCCTAGGTCAAGGCGCATTGCTCAGGAAATAAATCCAACCATTTTCAAACTCAACACTGAAGGCAATCCTTCAAAGAACAAAGAACTTCATCAGAACCTCAGAGTATGGCTCAAGATCATTCTGGGAACCATTCATCATCGCCCAGCATCAAACTCCTCTGACTACATCAATACAGATCAGAAGTGCATTCTGTATTGTATTCACAAGGGTTTGAAGCTCTGCCTTCCTGCACTACTCTTCAGATATCTCAGAGACTCTGTAAGGGAGACAAGAAACAACATGAAACCCAGAACCTACATCCCCCTGGGAAGACTGTTGTCTGATATTCTGATCGAGAATGGGCTGGTAGATCATCTGGAGAAGAACAAACTGATGGAAGATCTGGCGATAGATACTGGAAGGCCTCTGAACGCCAGAAATCTCAAGAGCATGGGAATCTTGAAGAAGATTCAAGTCAGACCCACGCTGGACACCTCCTGGGACGCCTTGAAAGATCAGAGGAAGCTGCCCCATGGTCTTGCAAGGTTCTACAAGAATGAACCCAGAGAAGCTATCCTCTTCTATATGCAGCGTCTGAAGGATGAAGGAGTCGACATCTCTGACTTCAGACTGGACGATTGTCTAGATTCAGAAGAAGACTTTGTCAGGTTCAAAAGAGGTCCCTCTGAAAAGAAATCTTCAAATGCCAAGAAAGCAAGGCTAGGAGAGACTTCTGGAACCAGATCTCCAGCACCTCTACAAGTAACTACTGGTAAGTCTGCTCCCTCTATTCCCTCTGAACGTCTTATGGTTTCTTCTAATCCTCTCCCAACACCACCTATATACACATCCTCTGAAACCCCACCTTCTACAACCAGAACCTCACAACCTCTACCCAATTTTAATCTTGCTCATACATCACTACCTCTATCTGAAACTGAAGAAATGAACCAAACCACTTCCTCTTCATCATCTTCAGCCCCAGAATCACCTCCATACCTTATCCTCTCCTCTGACCCAGAACACTCTGACCCTAACTCTCCAACCCTAGCCCAAATTCAGGCTCAAAACCTCGCTTCACAACAACCAACACAACCTGAAGTAACTTCACCACCACAACAAACAACAAACACACCCTCTGAAGCTCAACCCTCTGACCTCCACACCTCTGATATCACCCCGCCAAACACCTCCGCTGAACCTGAAGCTGAACCTGAACCTGAACCTGAAGCTGAACCTGAACCTCTAACACTAAACCTCAGCCCTCCAACCTCTCCACCTCATACCTCTGAACCTGACCTTTCTATACCTACCCTTGAGGAAGCCATCATGTTGTTCGCAGGGGCTTCAGTTCAGAAGGTCAAGTCTTTGACCAGTAACTCCGGCATCAGTGATGATCCCGATTCTGTAAGGACACACTGGAACAGAGTCATTGGCTGGATGACCTCTGAGGCTTTTAAACTGAAGCACATCACTGAACAAGTCAGAAACGACTTTATCAGAGATGCTGAGGCAAGACTACAGGAGAGACTTGCAAGAGAAGCTGAAGAAGAAGCCAGAAGGATGGAGGAAGAAAGAGCAAGGGAAGCTGAAATCCTAAGGGCAAAGGAAGCTGAAGCTAAAGCTCTGGCTGATGCTGCTGCTGCTGCCGAAGCTGAAGCACAGGCTGCTGCTGAAGCTGAAGCAAAGGCCGCTGCTGAAGCACAGCAGGCTCTGACTCAGGGGGAGTCCTCATCTGGTGTTCTTATGGTTCTCCAGACGCTGGAAGAACTGAAGAAAGATCAGAAGGAACTCCGTGCCAGAATGGATAAACAAGACACTGTCAACGACAACATTCAGAACATGCTAGCTCAATTGCTTCAGAGAATGCCTCCGCCTCCCAACCCCTAGGCACTTAGGATTTTGTTTGCCTGTTGTCTTGCTTTCCTTATTTCTGATGTTTACTTGTTCTTTTTGCCCTTGTCTCCGTTGCCTTTTTATCTGAATATAATGCTTTTCACTTGAATTTCTTTTTTTTTGCTATGTCTTTTTGATTCTGACAAAAAGGGGGAGAAGTCATTAATAGCTCTGATGAAAATACTGTCTAAATACCTTAAGCACTCTGCAATATATTTTTCTTAAAAATAAATTTATCTAACACTAGACTTAAGAAATTGCAGAAGATATCAAGAAACCTCATTGCTTGGAAGCTCTGGTAAGGACTTCTGAACTCCCTAGCCTATCTCAGGGGGAGCTCTTGTCTATCTGATCTGATATTGTTTATGTTTCATCTGCTAATTGAGTTTGTTTTGTCATCATCAAAAAGGGGAAGATTGTAAGAACAAAAATTGTTCTACAACAGATTCCATGATTTTGATGATAACAAAGGATGAAACCAAAAATGGCACCCTAACGAAAAGTTTCTAAGTGTGCAGGGTTCTAAGGAAAGAAGGAAGAGATCTGATGACGTCATCAGATACAGAATCATATCAGATACAAATTATCAGAAGACCAGAAGTAGAAACACGTTCAAGAAAGTCTAACTCTGAGCAAAACAGCAAAATATCAGAAGCATCTGAACAAGAAGTACGCTCTAGAAGTTCTGACTCTGAACAACGGTATGTCAAACTCCAGAAGCTCTCAACGCTATCTGAAGAAACCATCAGAACTCAAAAGAGATCAACATCAAAAGATTAGATAGCAAGATTCCAAGATTCCCAGAAACATGAAGACTCTGATCATGGATTTCCTAATAAGGAAAGAGTAACGTTAACTTCAAATAAAGGTTTGGAAATGGATTTCCTAATACAGAAAGAGACGTTAACTCCAAATTCAAATGAAAAGGAACTATATTTGGAAAGAAGTCATTCGAGGAGAAAAAGTAGTGTTGGCAAGAAGCTATATAAGTTATGGCATTAATTCAAATTATTGGCCATCAATTTCAACGATTACTTCACTCCTATATAAAGGACTGCAATCAACATTGAGAAATATGATAGAGAACATACTGAAACATCAACAACATAAAAACGTTTTATTCTCTCAATCTTCACAAAGCTTTTGCTTAGAACATGAAACACTTTTTGTTCTTACTGTTGTAATACTTGCTTATCTTAGAAGCACTCTAGATTACATTGTCTTTCATCTATTGTTTTATTTTTCCTCAAGTGACTCTGCGCAGTCTGTATACTTGAGAGGACTAAGAGATCTTTCTCTTAGACGTTGGTTGTAAACAATCTTTCAAGATTAGTGGATTAAGTCCTTGTTGAAGGCGAAATCACCTTGGCCGGTGGACTGGAGTAGCTTTGTGTTATAAGCGAACCAGTATAAATTCCTTGTGTGGTTTTTATTTTAAAAAAAGTGCTTATTTTCAAAAACAATTCAAACCCCCCTTTCTTGTTTTTCTCACCTTCAGTACAATATTCCATTCCGCCATGTCCGACCATATGTCGTTCAATTTTTCCGTCATATTTATTTAAAAAGTTACAGATTACAAATACATATTTTTATAAAAAAATATTATATTAAATTTTATTGATTATTTTTATATACTATAAAACTCTAATTACAAATCACAAAGTCCTAAGATACAAATGTTGTTTGCCGCTACTATTGTGGGTGTAGTTTTAATAAAGTAACTTTTGAATAGTCATGTCAATGGTGAGAAGTTTTGAATAGCGGAGAAGTTTCACATGGAGATCTTTGTTTTTGCTGCCTCCACGTCATCAGTCAACCCATCAGATTGAGGTGCATTTAAGCCTTTTAGACCATCGTTCCAGTCGTTCTGGGATAGTCTCGCTAAATGCCAAGGAGCCACTATTGTGGAGGAAAGAGTGAACCTGATTGAAAAAGACTTATGAAAGTCTCTCTTATTTATATTTCTTTTTTAGCTTTCCTCTCTGACTTTACTAATGTCCTATTAGGTTGTTGGAGGAGGAGAATCCTCTTTGGGAGTGTTGTCTTCGATCAAATTCTCTGTTGTCACACATGAAACATCTAAACAAATATATTTCTCATTCTTTTAGGATGAGGATTCATCAAAATCAACATAAACTGACTCTTCAATAAAAAATGTTCTATGTTTGAAAAATCTATATGCTTTATTCAAAGATGAGAACTCTATAAATATACCTTCATCAGACTTAGCATCAAACTTATAAAGATTGTCCTTTTCATTATTTAAAATAAAACTTTTGCAATCGAAAACACGAAAATAAGAAATGTTAGGTTTCATGCCTTTGAATAACTCATAAAATGTCTTCTCTATGATTGGTCGAATGACCACGCTGTCGAACCTTACTATTAAAACTTTAGTGTTTGGCCACGAAAGTCATGAAAGTCTACTATGACAACGTCAATGCTATCTACTTGTCAAGTAATCATATCCAACATCAACTCACAAAATATATTGAATTGGATATCCACTTTGTGCATGAAAAGTTTGCTAAAGGTCAATTACGTGTTCTACATATTTAGTCTTGTCACCAAATAGATGGCATTTTCCCAAAGGGTCTTCCGCTGCAGTTATTTGATAACTTCAGAGATAGTCTCAGTATTCGTCAACCTCTACTTTTGACTAAGGGGGCGCAATAGAATATAAAATATTCATTGTATCAATTATTAACATAATTTGTATTTAGTTATACATTGATGTATATTCATTAGTAAATCATCTTAATGAGTCAACCATGACACAATATCATTAACCATGACTCAACATCATTATACATATTCATTATTGTATAATGAACTAATCAAGACATAATTATATATATATATATATATATATATATATATATATATATATATATATATATATATATATATATATATATATATATATATATATATATATATATATATATATATATATATATATATATATACCATTGTATAAAGAGTTATGTAATCAGCTGCTATCTTTCTAATCTTAATTATAAAATAAGAGATAGTTGTTCTCTGAATTTATAAGGTATAAGAGGTTGCAAGCTAAATCTATTGTGAAAGTTTGGTGTTAAAGGCTGCAAGATGAATCTAGTATAAAAGTTTGGTGCAAAGGTTATGAGTTGAATATGTTTAAAATCTTTATTATTAGGGGAAAATCTTGGTCGTCTTCTTCTTCTACTGCTACTACCTATATCTCCTTTAAAACTTTTATAAAATCCGTTTATTTTTTCTCGTTTTTGAAAACCTTTCTCTTATATTTGAAGTCAAATAAATATTAATTGAATATAGAATAGATCGAAGTTGATCTTCTAGTTTGACTTAAAAAAAGGCTACAGCAAGATGAAAAAACCAAATAACACCATAATAAGATGACAGACAAAATAACATCACCCTTAAATGATGTAATCACAAGGAAAAAAAATAGATTTATGTGGCTCAGTATTGGATGTTTTACCGGTGAGACAGACAACTTTCAAAGCTACTTCAAATAAAGTGGTTAAGCATGAGAAAATATATTATGACAATCAACATATTTTCATATTATTTGTCTTTCACACTTTTAGTTTTCTAATACCAAAAGTAGTGGATCTTTTACAAAGAATATAAAGGCTCATGCATATTAATGTTATGTCTCCTAGTACGATGAATGTAAATTATGAGATACTTGATTTTCGACTCAAAAGGGGGTAGCACCGCAATTTGTTGTCCGCTTACATATTATTTATGTATACCTTTTATTATATATGAAAATTTTAATATATTGTAAACACTAAAAAATTTATGTGAAAACTACTTATTTAAGTAAAATAGGAAAATTAGGCAGATGATGATTTTTGATTAAACAAATTCTAAAGAATCGTTCTTCCACGAATGAAGAAGAAAAATATATCTAAGACAGATGGTTGAGCTTCTCTCTAAAAATATAACGAATTCTTTGTAAATGTTCTCAATTTTTAATTTGATGTTCTCAACTTTTTATTTTAAAACTATTATATTTATAAAACAATATTCTAACAAACTTAAGAATAAACAATTCTATTACTCTATCCACATTAAAATATCTGTAAAAAAAAATAAAGTTAATGAAAATATTTGAGTTGTGTAAAGTTCCAATTTAATTTGAATATCTAATTACAACCCAAAGTTTTCATCTCAAGGTTGTCAAGAAATGGCATTTTTAATCTATGACAATGGCAAATTAATGTACTTCATTTATGCACTAACTAAGAAACCCAACAAAACAAAATACATAAAAATATTATTTGTTACTTTTGATTGTGTCTTCTTGTGTTTGAGATTGTGATACACACAATGCATCAGAATCAAGAAAAGAACACTGTCTAGAAATAGTGCTATAGCTTCTAGGATGATAAGCTGAGATTTTCTTCCCTTTTCCTTCAAAAATGACAGGATCATCTTCATCATCAGGGTTACATTTTTCACCTAATATAATTGTTTTCATCCAAACAGATTCTTCTGTTTTCGGCTTCGCTTTATTTATATCCTCCTTTATTTGATCCCAATTCTTGGCCAATGACAAATTCCTCGGCAATGTTGGCATTTTTAGGCCTACACTAAAAGAAGTCTTCCGTTCTGAAGCGACCCTTTTCATATTAATGCAAGAAAGTGATTCTTTTGGTTGTAACATTGCAGGTGGAAGAGGTAACTCTTTCATGATAAACTCTTTGTTTTCTGTTTCTTGTTTTTGTTCAAAGGGAGGAGAATTTTCATGTTCTTGTTCGTGTTGTGGTGATGCTGACGATGGAATGGCTTCGTTCGAATCTTTCGATATATCTAATGGTTGAGCTTGTGGTGGATTTGGTTGCGATTTTCTTAGGAATCGGACACTGCATATAGCTGTGGTTATGGCAATGGTAGCAACAAAACTTGCTAAGAAAAACGAGAAATGAAGAAATGAGTGTAGTAATATGATGCTATCAAGAGGGGGTTTTCTTCCCATGACAAACACATTCAATTTGTGTGTTTTTTGAGGACTTAGAAGGTTTCCTATACCTGCAAAGTCCTAAAGAAAAATTAAAAGTGTGAGAACAAATAACAAGATTTTCTATTCTTTGGTCTCCAGGAAGGAATCCGAAATTGATTGCATGAGTTTAGGACTTTTGGATGGGATAAAAAACTTGTGTTTCTAAATTTAGTAAAAGTGAATTCAACACTCATTTTTCCTTGAAAATAAGCTAAAAATACTAGTTTATAAATGACTTTAGAGGTAATGAGAATAAGCTCCACATAAATGGTTTCATTATTTTCTACTATTCTTCAAAATTAAACTTTGAACATGAATTACTAATTGAGTTATCTTCCATTCAAATGAAATTTTATGTCTCAATTGAAGTCACTTTTTAAAACTTTAATTTAGATCAACATAATATCGAATTTCGATCATTAAATTGATCTTGAAATCTTGTGAAATTCTTCTTGATTTTTTTTGAAATATTTGTCTACACGATCATTTAAAAACAAAATTCAACCTAAATACCATCAGAGTTTTTTGAACTAACATGAGATCACACTTAATTTGATTAGAAAGTAGGCCATTTTTTTTCTAACATTGTTTTCTTCAGGTGTGAAGTATTGTACTTGTGTGAACCTTTAGTTTTTATAATTTAGTCATATATTGTTAAGGATAATTTTCTGATATCATTGATAGAGGAGCAAATGCACTTAAATAAGATACAATATAATTACAAAACAAAATCCTAATACATTCTCATAATTTTACACATTTAGTTCTATAATTAAGGGTAAATGATTCCTATAAAGGCTAATTATTCAGCTAATCAAGTCTTATGTTTATGCGGTTTAATCCTATTTAAATACAAAATATACAACTAATTAATGTAGAGTTGGTTCTGACACCCCCCCTCAACTTGGAGAGTGGATGTTAACCATTCCCAACTTGTCGGTAATAGATTGAAATGTAGAACTACTTGATCATTTTGTAAGAACATGTGTCAGCTTATTTCCAATGGATACAAGTGGTAAACATATTGTCCCATTGTCCAATTTTTCCTTGATGAAATATCTGTCTACTTTGACATGTTCATTTTATCATGTTGCACCCAATTATGTGCAATGTTTATTGCTAACTTGTTGTCACAATATGATTTCATGGGTCCATTCCATTCAATCTTTAGGTCATGTAGAATTATTTTCATCCATAGGAGTTCACAAATTTCTAAGGCCATAGCCTAAAATCTTGCTTCTGCACTTGACCTCACAACAACATTTTGTTTTTTACTCCTCCAACAATATCCGAAGGTGGATCTTCTTTCATCTACATATCCAACATAGTCAGCATCTGTATAAGCTTCCAAAGTAATTCCTTGACCCTTTGGAAACATAATTCCTTTTCAAATTGCCCTTCAAGTATTGCACAATTTGGTAGACAACTCTAAGATGATTTACTTTGGGATTATGCATGATTGACTTACCACTCCCATTGCATAAGTTATGCCTGCCTGGTGTCAGATAAATAAATTATCTTTCCAACCAACTTTTGATAGGATTCTTTGTTCACTGTTGCATCTTTAATAAATTCGATAAGTTTGTGATTTTGTGCAATTGGAGTTTCTAGTGGTTTGCATCCCAACTTACAAGTTTCAGATAATAAATCTATCACATATTTCTGGTGAGAGATGAAAATGCCATGATGAGGGTGTTCCACCTCAAGGCCCAACAAATATTTTAATCTGCCTAATTCTTTTACTTCAAACTCTTTCAGTAAACACGCTTTTAGGCTATCCATTTCTCCTTGATGATTTCATGTTACAATTATATCATCAACATAAACAATTAGTGCAACAACTCCCCGTAAGACTTAATGCTTAGTAAAAAATGTGTGATCTCCTTGACTTTGTTTATACCTAATGCATCTCATCACAATAGTAAACTTGCCAAACCATGCCCTAGAGGACTATTTTAGTCCATAAAGAGCCTTCCTTAGCTTACAAACCTTGCATTTCTCAAAGGTAACCCATATGGGACCTCCATATAAATGTCATCTTCAAGGCTGTCATGTAGGAAAGCATTATTGACATCAAATTTCTCTAAATTCTATTCATAGTTGGCGGCCAAAGGTAACAAAATTCTGAGAGTGCTCATTTTTGCAACGGGAGAAAAAGTCTCATGATAGTCAATCCCATATGTTTGCGTGTATCCCTTAGCTACTAGTCTTACTTTATACCTTTATAGTGTTCCATCATCCTTTTATTAAGGGTGAATACCCCCATTTACAACCAATAATTTTCTTGTCTTTAGGGAGCTCTACTAGCTTTCAAGTTCCATTTTTCTCAAATGCATGCATTTCGAATTTCATGGATTATCTCCACTCTTTTCTACCTAGTGCTTTAGTAGATGTTTTTGGGGTAATAGTAATGTTTAAATGAGAAAGAAAACTTCTATGATTATTGGATTAATTATCATATGATATAAAGTAAGACAATTGATACTTTGGCCTTTTTGTACATGTTCTAACATCCTTCCTTATTACAATTGGAATATCCCCAGCATATGAGGATATATTTTGCTCCTCTAAAACAATCCCAACAAATTCAGTTTCGGGGATCATATTTTCTCCTCTAAAATAATATCATCAATTACAGTTTCAGGAATTATATCAAATTCTTGGACTTGCACGGGTTGGATAATAATTTGTAGTGGACAAGTACCATTAGGAGTCTGTAAGGAAGTGGTTATAGGACTTGACTCAGGTGTCTTGGGTATAAAAGACAGTTCTTTGAACAAATCATCCTTATCTGCAATGCATTATTTCCCCCTTAAAGAAAAGGTTTGGAAAAAGAATTCATATTCGATAAAAGTGTCATCAATAGATACAATCTTTTTTGTTGTATGATGATAACCCTTGTAACCTTTTTGGGTAGGAGAGGAGCTAAGAAATATGCATTTAATAACTCGAGGATTAAGTTTTCCTCAATGAGGAGAATGAACATGCACAAATGTCAGACACCCAAATATCCTACAAACAAGGTTGTTTGAAGTTTTGGAATTCGGATAGAATTTGGAGAGTAGTTGAATATGGCTAATGTTCTAAAGAATTTGAGAGGCTAAACGATTAATCAAGTAGGATGCTGTAAGGGAAACCTCCCTCCAATATTGTTTTGGAACATTTGTATGGAATAAAGATGCTTGGGTAACATTGAGAATATGCCCAATTTTTCTTTCAGCCACCCCATTTTATTGTGGGGAGAGGACACATGACGATTCATGAATAATACCTTGTTCTTTGAAAAAGGAAGACATTGTTTGATTAAAATAATATTTTACATTATAAGAATTAAATTGTTTGATGGTACTCTCAAATTTTCTTATCATTTGAAAAACAAATTAAATATTTGATTGACTTCACTTTTTTTGTTTCAAGAGATACATCCATGACACTTGAGTACAATCGTCAATAAAAATGACAAACCAGCGAGCCCTAAATATATTTGGAATATTGGATGGACCCTAAACATCACTATGGACTAAGGAAAAATGAGTAAGTATTCTTTTATTATTATTAAGAAATCTAATACGTTTATGTTTAGAAAGTTTACAATCATCATAATGAAAAATTCCTAAGTTTATACCTTGAAACAAGGTGGGAAACCTATTTTTGAGAGTACTGAATGAGGAATGACCAAACCGAAAGTGATGCAATATGATTTCTTTATGGAGGGAAAGAACAAATTCTGACAACAAAGATAGTGGTGACTCTTAATGCTACTTGTCCCATGAGCTTCCATAAGAAGGTAGATCCTATTTTCCCATCTAGCAAGTCCAATCATCTTCCTAGTTCCTTGATCCTGAAATTTGAAAAATGTAGGAGTGAATGTCACTAAGAATTATAATTCTATTGTAAGTTTATGAATAGACAATAATTTGGAAGATAATTTGGGAAAATGTAAGACATCTGTCATAATTAAATTATGACTCAGGGGAATATCTTATTTTCCAGTAATAGTAATAAAAGTGTCATTTGCAGTGACAATCTTTTTATTATGAGGACAAGGTTTGTAAGAGATAAACTCAGTAGCTTATGAATCAACAAACCATGTCCTTTTTGGTTTAGTTTGTATAACTCTAAGAGCATAGGCATGAGAAATACATGATAAAGCCACATAAGAACTACCTATGTTTATGGGTTTGACTAAAGAGTCTATTGATTCTATTGGTTTTGTAATTTCCGCTGAATTGAAGTTTGTAGTGGGTTTAGAATAACTTCTCTCTACGACACTTGACTGACCACATGAGCATGTGTTGGTTCTCCTTGCTGAGTGCCTTTGGCGTTTCAATTATGGTTTTGATTTTGCGGTTTTCCATGGAGTTTCTAACATCTATCTTTGATGTACCTTGGTTTCTTGTAGAAGGTACACACTATAGAGAATACTTATTATCCCCTATTTCAATCTCCATCTTTGGGGCTCCCCCGGGTTGACCATTCTTCTATTTCTCAATGTTATTCTCTCAGCTTTGTGTTACTTAGGCAGAACTTTCATTTAATTAAGGGTCAATCATCACTCCTCTTTATGCCTCTTCTATTTGAAAGACAACCATGGTTTCATTGAGTGAGGATAACACTTTTTTGAGTACTCGAATCCTTATAATATCAAACTCATTGTTTAGTTTGTAGCGGTAAATTCATGACCATCAAGCTATGGATAAACTTGACGTCAATAAAACCAGAGTCGCCACCGCACTTTTATTGTTTCCAAAGGAAAAGGGAAAAGTACGAACAAAACCCAAAGATAAGAGGTTTTCAAATCAAAACTGATAAAATTCCAGAGATTACAGGTAAGGGGGTTGGTTACACAAAGGGAAGGTATTAACACCCAAAGTGTCCTAGGTACTCCTAGGGAGCCTTTTTTATGTGCATATGTTTTTGGCATAAAATGATGTTTGATGAAAATAGAATGTGGGGATGAGAAAAGAATTCATTGATTATATTTTTGTGTTTGACAAGACCTTCGGACTTGTGCCTACATACCAACATAAAAATGAGGGATCAAAACCTCGTAGTTCGTGGTAAAAATTTCAAAGAAGTTGGTGAATTGCTTTTAACAAAAGGTTTAATAAGAAAAGACACAAAAGGACGAAAATTTGAATGAAGTTGTTATTTCTTTTTGTATTTTGAAATTTTAAGTCAATATGGTTAAGTTTATTTACAGGTTTGATTTAAGAAAAAAAAGTTTGAAAATTCAATGGCATAAGGCCAAAGTTTCTAATCATGAAAACAAAGTCTAAGTTTGAAATCACAAGGAGAGATTTTTAAATTTAAGAAGTGGGAGGAGATGAAGAGTCTATCCTAAGCACAAATTTAAAAGTTAAGAGTTAAAAAGATCTTACCAATGGGATGCAATCCAACAGACAAGAATGTCATATAGAAACCCATTATCCCTTGGACTTTAATCAAGCAATAATCAATAAGTAATGAGCAATATCCAGACATCATGAAGATCAAGGCATCAAATAAAGATAGTCACATCCAAGCAAGCAATTCCCATAGCTAGAAGTCTTTATTTTCTTCCCATGTATCAGATGAAATATTCTTTGATTAACTCAGAGCAAAGCACCAGACACAAAATCAAAATAACAGTTAAGCACAAAGACAAAGTAGTAGATGAACCCAATAAATTCTCAGGTCTTGCATCAAATAAAAGCTTAGTTGAAGATAACTTAGTCTCGAGATGTTAGCATTGGCCAAGTCCTTTTTGCACAGGGAATGTTGCCTAATCCTAAGTCCAAAAGTTCAGATCAAGTTCAACAGACCACCAGATGTTTTTAGGGTTTTTGTTGTTATTAGGTATTTTAAGGTCCTAAGACCACAAACAAAATCAAAACACACAAACAATATATACAAACATAAGATATGGCTCAAATGAGCAAAGTGAAAATGACATAAACATAAACAAGTTAAATGAAAATGTAAATGACAATGAATGATAAATGACTGAAATTTAAATTGCATAATAGTACATGACTGAAGAGTAAAGAAATATTAACAAAAGTTAGTCAAATATTAGTCAAAAGTTAGTCAAGTGTTAGTGGTGATTTTTAACTAATTAAGTCATTATTTGGAGAACACTCAACCATTCATTCACAAGTATGAATCCTTAAACCAAGACATCTTCCATGAGAAGGGCTCCAACTTGGACAATTCAACAAGTATGCCACTAGCTCCCATGAAAGGAAAAAAGGTCAAGTCTCCATACAATGCCATGAAGAATGGGAGACTTACAATCTCACTTACTAGAATGATATGCCTTGAGGGTCAAATTTAGTTCTATGTTAAGCAATCGTAATTGGACTTATGTAGAAGTCACAACTATCTGAGGTCGGGCAATAAAAATTTCGGTGTTAATGCATGTTAAAGATTTGGTATGAAGAACCAAACTCCTAAAACATACCATACACTAAAATAAAAGATCAAGAGGGAGGGACATATCTCAGTCACACTTGTATTGATTCATCTGACACAAGGTCATTGATGAATCAATTAGTCTTTAGACATTAGAGATTTCATTGGTCAACAAAGGGAATGAGGAAGAATAGGGATGAATATGAAGAGGGGGTGGGGGGTGGGGAGATAGAAACAAAAATTGATCATGGAAGGAATTTCATCAAATCAAAACCATTAATTCATTTTGGGAGATGAAATGTACATTTCTTCAATCCCCTAAATCCAATGGTTTTGATCCAACAAAAGTCAAATCAACCTTGACCAATGCTCAAACAGAAAGTCAAACATCACAAGACCATAAAAATGGTTCAACAATATTTTTAAACAATTAATCAATTTAAAAATGAATTAAATGCATTTTAATTTGGTCAAAATCTAAAATCCCTTTAAAACACCAAATAAATGGCCGAGGGATTTATCCTAGGTCAAACAAGGTCAAAGGACCTTAGACAAAAAAAATCATAATTTTTGAAAAGTCAGAAGTATTTTTAAACAATTAAAAATATGCACAAAAGCATTTAATTCATAAAAAATATCAAAATTAATCCAAAAAATAATTTTAATACAGAATATGGAAGAGAATTTTTTTTAAAGATTTTTGGTGAAAGTCCCATATTTTTTGGATTAAAAATGAAATTTCTATGAATTAAATAAAATAGAAGGATTAAACATAAAATCATAAATTAAAAAAAGAAAAGAAAAACAAGGGCCATCAGATCTCCCTCATTAATTGAGGTGGCATATCTGATGACCACGCGCTCAAGTCAATGCAACGCACGTGTGATAATTAAAAGGAATGACTCAGATTAAAACATTCAAACATGATCAGATGGTTAGTAGACGTGTTAACACATCACCAGAGCTAGGGCTTCGGTCTTCTTCTCCGGTGGACCTCACCGGATTGGTCCACCATCAACCAACACTAAAATGAAAAACAAGGACATGGATCCACAGAAAAAATTCTAGGGAGCTCGAATCTGGCCTCAATTTTCTCCAAGTCCAAGTATATTGAAAGATATAGGGATTTGAATTTTGAGGGCCATGAACTGAATTGCGTTGATTTAACCTCAAAGCAACTCAATCTTGTTGCCTACGTTGGTAAGACTTCAGCCAACCAAAAATCAAAGAGAATGGTGAAAATTGAGAGAGAATCGAAGAGAGAAAGTTTTTGAAAAATCACCTTCGAGGGAGCTTGAATCTTGCTTCCAATTGGCTTTGGCTTGACTTCAGAAGCTTGTAAGAAGTGAATTGGATCAAATAATTGTTTGGATTCTTGGAGTTTCAACTTCAAAACAGAAGTGAAATTGAAACTCGATTTTCAATTAAAAACCTTCAAGTTTATCCTTTAATGGTGAAGGGTAGGGTTGCAGGATCAAAGCTTGGGCAAGGTGTCCCCAATTTTGAGCATAAGGGATTGTATTTATAGGCTATGCAATTGATTTCCACACACTTCCATCAAAATACCAAAAATAGAAATTCTCACTTGCATGGATGCATGGGTGTGTGATAGGCCCGTGAAATAATGTCAAAAGGTTCAAAGTTGATCATGAGTGATGCTGAAAGTGTGTCATGAAGCCATGCAATTGGAATTGAGAGATGGCAATGAGATTCATCCAAATGGAACCTTAAAGAAAAGCCATGCGCAACTCATTCAATCCTTGGCCAAATGAAGTGATTTTAATCTTTTTGGAAAGGTGAGATCAAGGGGAACAAATTTAATGTTGAACACTTTTCCATTTGAAGCTTGGATCATGATGAATTTTGAGGTGGACGTTTGGAAAATCAAACATAAATGAAAATTTTCTAAGTACCAAGTCAAATGTTCACTTCTTCCACCTTGAATAACTTTTTCTATGGGCTTAAAATAGAAAACATTCTTTCATCAAAGTTATATCTATTTCAAATATCTTCAATTTAGTCACAAATTTAACCTCATTTGGATTTGTCATGAAGGAGTTATGCATTTTATAAGTTGAGGAAAATTTCTTGTTCAATGGTAAAGGCCCAAAATGACCTATAGTGTTTCCTCTTGGAACATACCCTTTCAAGTTGAATTTTAAGTTTCTCAAAGAATAAAATTTGGAGAATATATCTTAAAATTTATCATGAAACTTGGATGACCTTCACATAATAAAAATTGAGCAAGTTATGGCCTTTGGAAATTGACCTCCTAACTAGGGTACACACAAAATGACATATAATCTTTCACCATAAAAAATGACTTTCCAAGCAAAACTAGCTTTTTATGTCAACATGAGAGTTGTTTGGAATGTCACAAGGAGTAACGTTTATCTTGGAATCATTTTCATATGACAAAAATGATAGGATATAGGGTCTAGTGAACCCCCGTTTTGACTAGTTGACTTTCTCTGATCAACCACCATGAACTAACTTGCAATTTTGAAGCTCTCTTGATCTCTTGGACTAATGGAGGATCATATATGAATAATATGATGTATTATGAAGTTTCCCTTAAAATATTTGACCAATTGATGAAGAAATTTACTGAGGAAGTCACACAAGATACCCAAATGAATTAGGGCTTCCAAGGCAAACAAGCTTCAAACTCTTGATGATTTCTTGATCAAAATGATAAATGAAGATCATGGGGATCCATATATGATGTCTAGGACCAATGTGAACCATCTCTTGATTAATCTCCTTGCACTGAGGATCTCAAACCCTAGATATATGAGCTTGATGAGGCCTTGGTGGATGCACACTACCTACAAAATAAGTAAAGTTATACATAGACATATTTTTGGTATTTTGGTTAGTAAACAATGGAAAACAAATTATGATATACAATCAAATTTGCTTGGTGATCTTTCCTAATGAAAACCCAATGAATGAGGGGTAAGGAGGATACCAATGTGTGATCTCAAAATCAATACAAATGATGAGATAACATGAGGGATCTTATGGTTAAAATTGGAGTTTTACACAGGTCTGTCAAAAACTTATAGATTTTTCCTTCTCCTTATATGTTTTGAGTAAAGTAGCATATGATGTGCATTTTGCTTTGAAATGTCCATAATGGTCCAACTATAGCCATAAATTTTGTAGAAGTTTAGGCATACTCCTAATGGATCGATATCTTTGTTTGGTAGTCGCAATCTTCATCTTTTTAAATTTTTTCAGTATCACCAACCTCGGAATAGTTTTCTTTACACATGTCCCACAACTCTTTGGAAGTCTTCATGAATATGCACACATCAATGATCTTCGGTGCTATGGAATTCCATAGCCATGACATTCCAACAACATATTCTTCATCCCATGTAGCAAATTTACTGTCTGTAACTTTTGGGGTATCCTTCCCAGTAAGATGATTTAGTTGGTCTTCCTTTTTAAAAATGTTTGGATAAATTAAGACAAATTGAGGTAATTTTTGCCATCGAGACAAAGGCTAGGTTAACCATTCTACAGGTGAAAGAGCTAGTATTTGGGGCAGGGGTATTTACTGTTCATAAATTCTGAGTTTTGATGAGTGTAAAGCTTTTTAAGGGGAGAAAATGACAATATAATTTGGAAAAAAATCGACAATGCAGGCCGCACAACGGAAAAATGGTAATGAAGGAAACAAGTTTTTTGCCGGCTCCAATTGATTTTGGAGCTCTGATACCATCTCAAAGATACTTTTCTGATATCATTGCTATAAGAGAGATGATCTTAAATAGGGAACAATGTAATTACAAAGAAAAATCTTAATAAATTCTCATCATTGCCCACATTCAATTTTAAAATTAAGGGTCAATGATTCCTATAAAAAACTAATTATTCAGCTAATCAAATCTCATATTTATGGGATTTAATCTTATTTAAATACAAAATATACAACTAATCAAATCTCATGTTTATGGGATTTAATCTTATTTAAATACAAAATATACAACTAATTAATGTACAACCAACATTAATAAGTTCATTAATGGTTCTAGGTGTTTTCTTAGGTTGTAATAATTGATTATCATTAAAAAAAATCAAACATCTAAAATATTTAGATAGAGTGAATTTGGAGGTTGACACATCAAATTCATCTTGTGTGGGTGTTAGACGAAATTCATTATCATTAGCTTTAATACACACTAGTATATTGTATTTTCGAATAAAAAATTAGATTTCTTATATTCTCTATTGACCATTTTATTATGATGGCCAGTAAAATTTCATCATTTTTAATACTTGTCTTTTTAGCCGACTCTTTTGTTATAAAAGAAAACATATCATTTTTTCTATAAAAAGATTCATTTCTTACTGCATGAAATCGTTGGCAAGCTATGCATGAAATCGTTGGCAAGCTAAGGTAACTAAAAGTATATGTTTTGTTATAAAGTTCTTGATTTTACATGTGCACATATCAAGTCTTTTACATCCGATAACAAGTCGTAACTCCTAGACTTTCTTTGTCACGTAGAACCATTTTTTTGTCCATATGGATAATATTGTACATACTCTTAATAAATTCAATCATGTGGTATGTTATCACTATGAATCAATTGTAATACAAAATAACAATCATTATCTCTTATTTTCTTCCTTTAGAAAAGATTCTTAAGAATTTGAGTGACATTATACAATCATGTTGTATGTTATCACTATCAAGCAATTGTTGGTGACATTATACACTCTTATTAATATTCATGCTATAACCTAAAGTTTAAAGATTTGTCGGATGATTCAACGAAATCTCACATAATTGACCGATATCAATTTGTACTATTTTATAGTCACATTTTCCCATCCTTTTATGAGATATAACGTCGCCATGCATATCATTTTTTTATGATCTTTTTCCAAAATCTCCCCACCATCTTAGTGGAAACTTAAAAATTATTGCAACTTAGTTTATCACTTATTTTTATGATTTTTTATTCACACTTTTTGAAGAAAAAAATTATATATAACTCTTAATTCATTAATGTTCATATTTTTCTTCAACGAATGCAAATGACAATAGAACCATATTAGAATCGACAGTGTCAATGTTGATATTTTCTCATATTTAAAACAATATGTGTACCTGAAATAGATCATTTTTCTAATGAAAATAAAAGATAAAAATATTAAATTATATAGATTATATAAATTATAGACACATAAATAAGTGATGAGATGACTTCACCTTAGTATAATTTTAAAAAAAATCATAATCATTCATCTCATAATTATTATAGTTGAATTTTTATATGATTTATTTTGGAAATTCCACCTTTATTACAATATGCCCCTAATCCCATAATTGAAACATTTGTCTTTTTTTAATTGCAACCTCCAACATGAAGGGTTTGAAGGAGTTGATTTAGTCTCACACTCTGTAGATATATGGTTTATGTAGTGTTTATAATGTTTGGACAACACTCACCCTAGAAGCAAATTTTGTTGGGGTAAGTTAGACCAAACTCAAATCATAAGATGATATTAGAGCCTTTTCGATTTGTTGTCGGGCTTTCCGCATCGTCCATGTCTTAGGCTCATTTAGACCAGAGCATGAGGGTGTGTGGTGGAAATTCCGTTTTCATTGCGATTTATCACTAGTAGCCTAATTTTGATATTTGAATCGCCTACATTGCAGTCTGCAACACCGTCACTATGTTAAATTTGAAGGTGTGAATTTAGTTTCATTACTTAGAGATATAGTTTGTGTAGTATTTATGAAGTTTGGGAGGCCCTCACCTTAGAAGTTAATTTTGTAGGGATGAATTATACGCATTCAAAATTTTAAAAAATTGTAATCCAATAATCCATCTAAGCATTTTTTTTGCACTACACATGATATTGCAATGTGGTTAATAATATTAACGTTAATAAAGGACATATATAAATAAAAAACAAACTAGAAGCATTAACACTTAGAGGTGGCAAGTATTAAGATTGGTGAATTTGAAGTTGCAACCCCACTCAACAAAACAACATTAGTTCTAAATGAAAAAAAAAACTTGAAAGTTCTAGATCCCGTGGTGAAAATATAACATCAAAGGGTATTAGCGATGTATCAACCAAGAGGAAGAAGGGAGAACATTCTTTAATTAAAGGATGAAAATGGGTATTACAAAGTGGTGAAAGTTATGGATGCAAATGGGAGTTTGATCCTAAAGGCTCATATGGTTCAAAACAGAACTTTCAAAGTTGAGTTGAAAGTAATGGAGCATAGGCGTCTTCCAACGACTTCTAGTAGGGAAGAATGGATATGGAACTATGGGCTTGGGCATTTGAACTTCAAAGATCTCGATGTCATGCAGAAAATAAATATGGTTATGGGGCTTTCATTGATCAATATGCCAACTGAAGTGTGTGAAGAGTGTGTGCAGGACAAGCAACACCGAGGCAACTTTAGCAAAGATGCAGGGTGTAGAAAAAAGTGTCATCTTGAGGTGGTGTATTCAGACATTTGTGTACCATTGCAAGTTGAATCAATTGGAGGTGATAAATACTTTGTCACTTTAATTGATGATTTTAGTATAAAATTGTGGACTTACTTGATCAAAAGAAAATATGAGGTGTTGGAAGTATTCAAGAAGTTCAAATCCATAGTGGAAAGACAAAGTGATCATAAAATTAAAACTCTAAAAATATATGGTAGAGGTGAATATGTCTCAAATAACTTTGAGAAATTTTATGATAAAGAGGGTATTGTACATGAGGTAGTACCATCCTATATGCCTCAACAAAATGGAGTCGCCGATAGGAAGAATCGATCAATTATGAACATGGTGAGAACCATGTTGAAAGGAAAGAACTTTCCAAAAGAAATATAGAGAGAAATGTTGTTCATAGCTGCATATTTGTTGAATAAGTGTCCAACAAAGAAGTTAAAAAATATTACACCTGAAGAATTATGGTCTGGATCAAACCAAATATGATTCACTTGAAGGTGTTTGGTTTGGTTGTATATAGACATGTTTCAGATTAGCTTAGAAAGAAGCTTGACGACAAATGAGAGAAAATGATACTTGTTGGTTACCACTCTATGAGGCTACAAACTTAATGATGTAGTTAACAAGAGATTCGTAATCAATAAGGACTTGACTTTTTGTGAGTTATGGGACAAGAAGCATGTTGTAACCAATGAATCGAAGGGTTACAACAATGTTGGAACTGTAATTGTAGTGTTTGAAAGGGCAGAAATTGCAGCAGGTGAAGTCTAAGTTGAAGAAAATGTGATAAGATCAATAAGGCAAAGAGGCATGCATGTGAGATTACAAGATTGTGAGTTGTTCTTGGATAATGAAGTGAACGATAATGTTGATCTTGTCCATTTTACGCTCATGGATGAATCCAAACAGGTGAAAACAGGGGATGCATTAACTGATCCAAAGTGGATATATGCAATGAAGGAGGAGCTGGAAATAAATTGAAAAAAAATAAGACATGGAAACTAGTTGATCTACCTCAAGGAAAGAAGTCAATATTTGTAAGATGGGTATACAAAGTGAAGGGAAATTCCAAAGGTGAAATAATCAAGCATAAATCTCAATTAGTGACAAAGGAATTTTAGCAAAGAGGAGGCATAAACTTTAAAGAAGTATTTTCATCAATGGATAGAATTAAAACCATTAGGCTAGTTGTTAGTATTGCAAATAGCAAAAATTAGTCCTCTACCAAATGGATGTCAAATCTGCATTTTTGAATGATCCTTTGGAAAAGAAGGTGTATGTGGCACAACCACATGGTTTTATTGTGAAAAATCAATAATACAAGTTCTATAGATTAAGGACGACATTGTATGGACTAAAGCAAGCACCAAGAGCTTGAAACAAGATAATTTATAGGTTTCTAAAGGAGATAGGATTTGATAAGTGTGTGTCTGAACGTGTATGTGAAGAAGGATAGAAGCAAATGAGTGATCATCCTATGTTTCTACGTTGATGATTTACTAATTACGGGCATCAAAGAATGTGACATTACCGAATTCAATGGTGATTTAATGAAGGAGTTTGAGATGATCGACCTTGGTCTTATGACATATTTCCTTAGCATTAAGTTCCACAAGTTCGAAAAGAGACTGCTCATGCATCAAATGAGGTATGTTTTTGAGATATTGAAGAAGTTAGAAATGGATCATTGTAATGTGGCCATTACCCATGCATAACCATGGTTGCAACTATCCCATAATAAAGACGAGTAGGATATTAATCCAACGCAATACAGGAGGCTGATTCGATTATTGGGGTACTTGTGCAATACGAGGTTGTACTTGAAATATAGTATGGGCATAACGAGCAAAATTACGGGGAAGCCAAAGGCATCATAATTGACAATAGTCAAGAGAATTTTGAGATGTGTCAAAGGTTCGGTTGGATGCATGATTCTATTTCCCATAACAGAGAAAAATATAAGTTGTAAATTGCTTAGTTATACTGACTCAAATTGGTGAAGAGATATAGATGACAGAAAATCCATTGTTGGATGCATCTTTATGTATGAAAAAACATCAATCTCTTGGTGTTCTAAGAAGGAATCAATTGTGGAACTCTCTTCTTCCAAGACCAAGTATATTGTAGCGTCTATGTGTGTGTGTCAAGTTGTATGGTTGATAAATTTGATGAAGGAATTATGCAACGAAGAGTATGAAGTTGTGACATTAATGATAGACAACGTTTTCACTATAAACCTTGCAAAGAATCTCATTGCATATGGGAGAAGCAAACATATAGATATGAGATTTCACTACTCGAGAGAGCTTGTGAGTGAAGAAAAATGAAGTTAGAATATCAAAAAAGTGAAGATCAAGTGTATGGATTTTTAACCAAAGGAGTGACAATTGAAGTGGTCAAGAGGTTGAAAAATCACATGAGTATGGAAGACTTGGAGGACTTTAATTAAGGTTTTGTGTTGTGAAAAATGTAATTCAAGTTGGAATAACCGGTTACAACAGGGGTGTAACTGGTTACCACCCTTTTCAGCAACAAAAATATCAAACTGAAGCAACATGTAACCGGTTACTAGTTTGGTGTAACCGGTTACCACCTTCCAATTTTTGATATCTTTGAAGGCGGTAGAATCTTGTAAACAATTACTTTACAGGTTTGATCTAACCAATTACATGATTGGATTTTTTTTACTTGATTAGCCGGGTATATATATATATATATATATATATATATATATATATATATATATATATATATATATATATATATATATATATATATGAACGACAACCATTTTCATCCTAATTATCTTTAATTCTCTCACTCTTTCCGTATTCTCTTGTTCATTATTATCCCTTATGATTGAGGTTTTGATCCAACATATCCAACCCTTCACTGCCTAAAGTTTTCATATTCAAGATAATTTCTCATTAGATAATGATGCTTAAAAATATTATATTATCATTATTTAAGTTTGATTATGATTTCTCTTTTTATCATTTGAATTGTTCTTCATCTTCGACTGCTCCCTCCACTTGCACACCATCTTTAACAACTCCTTGCTAGGATACACTAAATTCTCTAGATAATACAAAGTATTTAGCAATGAAACTTCAATTATTTAAGAATCGATGCACATACGTTTTGATTAGAAATAACTACAAAATAAAAAGTGAAATCAAATGCTAGAATGTGAATATTTCCAAATAGCATGCGAACCAAAATCAACAACCTTTATGGAAGATGCCTTTGGTGAAGAAGCACCTCCTAAAACCTCTAGTATGACATGTGATTTTATGAATAACGATTTTATGAAGATCTAATCATTGGACCAAAAAATGATCCTCTTAGAACCAACTATTCTTTTAGAAATAAATACTTTATGGTTTGGCTAATCTCTAGATAAAACAAACATCCATATATTAATCTCTGACCAACGATGATTGCATAATGTCAATGCAACAAGATGATGATGAAAGAACTCACGAAGTTTCTTAGAATCCAAATCGACCACTGAAATGTTGGGGGTTTATATCACTCAATAAATGATGTATATAAAGTTAAACATAAATAGAAGTGTTTAAACTTTCAACAAAAATTGTGTATAGAATGGAATCACTTGATGCTTTGAGAATATTCTTTCATTCTTCTTGAGTAATGAAGAAATTTTTTTTCTGGATGTTTTGTTCTTGAAAGGTATTTTATTTTTTCAAAGTTGGTTCTCAAAAGAATATTTTTCATGTTTAATGTTTTACTTAATTATGAGAGAATTTTAAGAGTATATAGAGCTTCATTAATTTGATTGTTGAATGTTAGAATCAAGGTCATTGTGGTCCATCATCCTATAGAACACGATAATTTTACGATCTTATACTCACAACCAATAACCAATAGCAGATCTTGCCTAAAATAATTAATTATCTTTAAATTTAGAAATTAATTACTTACTAACCAATACTTCCTCCGTTTTTTATTATAAGTCGTTTTTGACTTTTCACACGTATTAAGAAAGATAATAATTATGTTATGAAAAAGATAAATTATGAATGATTTTACAAAATTATCCTTCATTAATAGTATTGAAAAGACAAATTGACATAATTGAAAGGAGAGAGAATAATAAATATTTAAGGGTATAATAGGAAAAATAACATTAATGATTCATTGGTATTATAAAACGACATATATTGTGGTACAAAATATTTTTCCAAAGTGACATATAATAAAAAACGGAGGTAGTATTAAATAGTATTCCTTTTTCCTTAATTATTTACACATTATAACACTTATAATTGAGACTCCATAGTTATCATCAACTCATATTAAATTCAACTCGGTCGAAATGGGATTCAGAAAAATGAGAAGTCATTATTATTC
The DNA here is from genome assembly GCF_024323335.1 of Lathyrus oleraceus. Lineage (NCBI taxonomy): Eukaryota > Viridiplantae > Streptophyta > Magnoliopsida > Fabales > Fabaceae > Lathyrus > Lathyrus oleraceus. The sequence goes on along the minus strand of NC_066583.1, from coordinate 99,651,311 downwards.
AAAGTAAAATTATAACTGATTATTTAATTTAATATGCGCATTGACTTCCTTTCCGTCAAATATGATTGAATTTGATGTGCAATTTCTTTTTAATGCTTCTACGAACTAAGTCAAATTAATGTCAGTATATTAGTTCATCGGATCTTGTTTATAGAAAAAGTTTAACTTTTTAAATTTATTAAATAATAAATATATCTTGATTATTTAATAGTGATTTTTTATATAAATAAAATCAAAGATAATATTGAATAGTATAATAGTAAAACAATAATACTAATGAGAGGAATTCTTATAATATTATAACAGTATGTTAATATAATATCATAGTTTTGAGGAGTGGCTACCCGCCAATGCTCACAAGAAAAAATTATCGCACATTACTTGTACCGATGTGTGGTTTGCAATTGATACCTCTATACCTTGTGTAATATTGCTAAATGTTTATTAATTCATTTCGTTGAGAGAAAAAATATTAAAGTTATTATTCAAAAATAAATTTTCAAAAATGGTCACTAGAGGATAAATCAACATAGGATAACAACTTGGTCTTTACTAAAGGTTAAAGTGTTGACTACGTAGTTGTCGCATCTCGAAAAAAGAATACGACTTTGCGATGCACGACGTACGTTTGTGAAATAATTATAGAATCGTCACCGAATTTTATTTATTCCCCAAAAGAGAAAGATAAAATATCGATAAAACCCCTAAAAGAACGACAATGATATGGTCGCGCAACCAAATCGGGTTCGGGAGTCGATTACGAAAGAGGAAAGTATTAGCGCCTCTCACGTCTGTTGTACTTAGTGAAACCGTTTAGTTAGTTATGCACATTAGTGTTTGCTTTAAAATGTTGGCTTTCTAGAATTATTAAGAAGGGAAAATAATAAGACCAAAGGTTTATTTTTTATTAGGGTACCCGATGAGACTTTGAATCTCGCTCGCACGTATCTCCGGATGCGATGGAAAACTCAAGGCTACATAGTTATGGGTAAAAAAATGTTTGTTTGTTGGTCGATTTTAGTGAAAGCTATTTTGTCACAATCGAAGGAAAAACATTGTTTACCTAAAACAATTTAGAGGAGCAGGCGTTTGCATCACATTGAATAAATTTTTACATATCAATATTCACAGGAAAACGTCATTTATCTCAACTCACACATTTGTGGACGAAGGATTTTTTTGCATCGTCTCGAGACGAAATATCTTTTGTTTAAAAAAAGAGTTAACGATCATGTTGTAGCGAGAACATAGTTTGATGTGTTGGGATATTTTTGGATAGATGACGAGAGCTTGGATGAGCGAGATATCCACCTTGTATCCTAGCCTCAGGAGCTCCTGATATACAACATGTTCTTTTTTCATCTTATTTTCCAAAGGGTTTGATACTTTTAGGTATTTTCAGGTTTTTCATTCGGAAAAGATTTGCATCAATCGTATTGAGAGTTTTTATGGGACGGCGAGTACTCGGATGGCCGAGATATCTATCTCGTATCCTACCATCGGGAGCTCGTGATATATAACACGTTCCTCTTTCATCCTTATTTACAAAATGATGTTCAATATTAATAATAATTAAGTGTTTTCGATTTTATTTGGAAAATAGTTTGACGTTGGATTAACAATTTAATTTGAGTTTGCGAAATGGTTTGAAATGGTTGATAATGGTTTTGAAATTATGTTGGATCGTTGGTGAAAATGGTTTGAAATGAATGGGAAGTGAGAAATCGTAACGGAAAGAGTACGGATTGGATCGCGAGGGGTGTGAACTCAAACGTAGTGACATAAACTCTAGCACGAGATGTAAATCAAATGCCACAAGTAAATCAAATTGAATATATACAAGACATTAAACTAGATAAAAGGATACAAATGAATATAACATATTTACAGCACATACCCATCATAAATGAATAAAAAAAAGTAAAGCGAAATGAAAATATGCACGGATTAAAAATCATGACGAAAAGACACGAATTAATGTCGCGTAGGTGAAGACGTGCAAAGCTACCACAAGAAATCAAATCTGATTTAAGCGTAACGACGTTGGATCGTTATATCTTAACACAAATCGAATGGAAAATTTCTAACGCGTAAGAGGTCATCACAAATAAGATCGAGAAGCAACAAAATATAAAATCGTGTAAGCAAAAGTTGCAAGTCAAAATGCAAATTGGTAAGAAGCACAAGTGCCGATTGCCGTTATGCTAAACCATCGGAGGCGCATATAAGATTGAATCGAAATGTAATAAATAATAAAAATCAATGAAAGCACAAGTTGCAAATTGAAAGTGTGAATTGCTAAGAAGAAAAAGTTGATTACGCAAGGGGAAGGTATTAGCACCCCCCACTTCTGTTGTACTCAATGGGAATCGTCTAGCTAGTTTGTGCTTAAGTGTCTGCTTTTGATTTTTTTTTGGATTTCTCGAGTTATTAAAAGGTTTAAAAAGAAAAAGAAAGGGGTTGCGAAAACGATTTTATTAATGTGTCTGAAGAGATTGCGGGTCTCGCTCCCACGTAAATCCAGGTGCAATGAAGAACTCAAGGCTATGTAGTTTTGGGTAGAAAATGTTTCTTTTTTGGTCGATTTTAGCAAAAGATATTTTGTCACAGTCAACGGAAAAAAATTGCTTGCAACCCAAAATAGTGGAGGAGGGAACGTTTACATCACGGTCGAATGGATAGACATATCAAGATTCGTGGGAAAATGTCACTAGCTTACGTACACATATAAGTGGACAAAGCATTGTCTTGCATCATCTCGAGATGAAGTATCTTTTGTTTGTGAAAAAAGGTTTTGAAGATCACACGACAGTGAGAAAAGAGTTTGATGTGTTTGATGTATTTTTGGGTGATGACGAGAGACCGTATGGTCGAGAACTACATCTCGTGTCCCATCTCTCAGGAGCTCGTGGACTACACCACATTCCTTTTTCATCTTATTTGTGAAAATTGTGAGGGAAAAGGATTTTAGTTCTTGTTTTAATGATGTCAAACCTTTTAGTAGCTCATACTGTGCATTTTGGCCGGTGTCATCATATCGTAGAGTGCATTCATTCTTTAACATACTCAAAGTATTAGTTCAATGTGTCTATGTATATAGGAGCATCTCATATATGTCAATATTGTACTTGATCATTAATGGTACCTTAGGTCCATAAGAGAATGGTTTGGATTGACCAAAATACATCTTAAAAACTCAATTTTGACCATTTAAAATCTTTGAGTCGACTAATGCTTTGGAGCGATCGACTCATTCATGCATATCATTTTCTTTATAACTCACGGGTCTGATCAGGTCGAGTCATAGGTCGACTCATTTATGGAAAAACAAGATGAGTCGACTCGTCTCCCTATTGCGATCGACTCATAACCTGTTTTATTTGAATTGTGTTGCTGCGGGTCTGAACAGGTCGAGTCTCAAGTGTGAACAGGTTGAGTGGCCGCTGATTTCACTCATTTTTCTCTGTGTATTTTTGCTAAAAGTTCTGCTGTGTTTTTCACTTGGTCCATATATATATATATATATATATTCTTTAGTCTCATTTTTATCTAAAGAACAAGAAAAGTGAAAGATATACACTAAAGTTCCTCTTCGTCTTCATTCTTCATTGCATGTTTCAACAACTACACATAACAATTTTTGTTGATCATAGTGCAGTGTTGTGGTGATAACGTCCAAATAGGATTGTGTATCTTGGTTTGGGTAGAGGTTTTTAATGGGTTTTTCTTGAATAAAATCTTAGGGTTTTATCCTCCAAGATTTGGGTGGGTTTTGCACAAATCTTTGCTTCATAGATTCAGTTGAGTGAAAGGTTTGAAGAATGGTGGGTTTCTTCGAACGAGTAACGGTAACCGGAGGATTGTGAAGAAAGGTCTGGGTTCAAGCGTGTCGCGGTCGAAATCAGCCGAGCTAGAGTTTTGGAGAACTTGGAGTTCTTGCAATAAGGTAGCTACAATCGGAGGTTTGTTCGGAACATTTGAAGCACTTGGTTCAACTTAAACCAAGGGGAGAGAAGTGAATAGGATCTACAATAACACTTAGGTTTACTTGGTGGTGATTATTTCTTCTCTTGTATAAACTTTGCAATTGATAATAAACATCTCAATTCTAGTTTTAGAATTGGGGGCAGACGTACCCGAAGCGAGGACAAAATGGGAACTGCCTAAACAAATTTGATGTTGTTCTCTCTTTCTTTAACTCTTTAATTTCTGCATAAGTTGAATCTTGAGTGAAACTAATTGGTAACTTTATCTCGCTTAATTGTTGTGCATTAAAGCTATTTGGTAAATTATTGCAATCACTTTGGTTGTAACTAAGGAAAATTCTACAGAATCAATTCTAGTGAAATTAAGACTTGGTGTAGTGTGCACACCAAGTGTTTGCTAAAATTAACTTCACACAAGTTAATCAATATTTTGCTTGTTTTCTCATTGTTTTAATTCATCATTGGTGGTAGCTATATCAAGGATTTGTGTATTTGATTGATTAGTTAAGATTGTTGTTGATTAGCTTTATCTTAGTCATTCCATTAGGTTTCACGCATATCCGATCTTTCCAGTAACAAATCGTTTAGATGATCGTGGTCTAGGGAGCTTTCACAACCTTTAAAAACAATTTTAAAAAATGCCAAATTTTTAAATACGTGATCTATTCAACCCCCCCCCCCCCCCTCCTCTTCTAGATCGGTACTATCGTCTAACAAAAGTAGTCTAATATTTTTAGGTCTTTTTGGTGTTTATTTGAGAAAATGCACTCAATGTTGACCGAGGTTTGTTTTGAGATGTGGAAATGACTAGAGGACGATGAGTGTTTGGATGGTCGATAACTACATCTCGTATCCCAACTCTCAAGAGCTCGTGGACTACACCCCGTTCATTTTCATCTGATTTATTGAAAAATGTTAAATAATGATTAAGTATTTTTTATTTTCATTTGGAAAAAGAGCTTGACGTTGGATCAAGTGTTAGATTAGCGTTTGTGAAATGGTTGACAAAATGGTTTGAAATATTTTTTTGAAAATAGCTTGACGTTGGATCAAGCATTTGACTTGCATTGCAAAAATAGTTTGGAAAGTGATTTGAAATGGGTTGGAATCGATGGTTATAGATGATGGATGCGAATAGTAAAGTAAATAGTGTGAATTGGATCGCAAGGGGGTGCGAGTTCAAGTGTAGTGATGCAAACTCAAACACAAGGTGTATCAAATGCCATAAGTATCAAATCAAATATACATACAAGCATTCAACACAATTAAAGGGATACAAAAAGCATACACAATATCTACATCACAAACCTACGACAAATGAATCAAGAAAGTAAAATGAAAAGAAAAAATGCATGGATTAAAATGATGAGGCAAAGACGCAAATCAAAGTCACATACACAAAGACATGCAAGGTTACCTCGAGAAATTAAATTCGATCTAAACATAACGATGTTGGATCGTTGTTCCTAGCATAAATGGAAATAGTAAGTTGCTAACGCGTAAGCGATCATTGCAAATACAAATTGAGAAACAATAAAATATAGCATCATGAAATCAAATTTGCAAGTCGAAACACGAATTGGTCAGAAGAACAAGCATGGATTGTCGTTATGTTAACCATCGGACACACATACAAAATTGAAATGCAACAACAACTACTAAAGTGTCACACATAAACCGATAAAATCAACTATTAGCTTACTACACTTAACATGATCATTGCAAAATGGATCAAAACCATGTGAATGCCAAAAATCCAAAAATGTTGCTAACACAAGAATGTGATCATCACAACCGAATTGAATTAACATAAATGTGACGCATCATGCACACATATATTCAAACAATGTATTGAGATGATTTAATCTGGAAAAAATAACGGAAAGCGTAAATATATCAGCAGCAACTCACACATATTATTAATGTTCAGTTACAACCGTTATAACAATATTACAGAATAATCAACACAACCAAAACAAAATAGCTAGCATAACGCCACGATATCAGAATGCAAAAATAAACAACCAAATATTAAACAAAAACAAAATGTAATGAGAAAGAAAATTTTAAATCGAACGTAATGAACTCGAGTTGTTGTAAAAGTGGCGCTACTGATTTGTTTTGTTGCTTGTGTTTGATTTGTGAAATGGTGGAAAGAAGTTGATGAAGAGTGATGATTTTTGTTGGGGTTTTCGTGTTCTTTCATGGTGAGAAGTTTGTATCAAGTTTTTGCATAGAGGGCTTTAGTGTAGTGTTGTGTAATGAAGGTTGGTGTGGTGAAACAGTTTGACAAAGTGGTTGTTCAGATCTGTTTGGTGGTGGTGAAAGGTTTAATAGTTGGAAGGAAAAGAAGGTTAAAAGTGACGTGATATGAAGTTGTGGTGGTTGAGGGAAGGAGTTTGACATGCCGCAAGCACACGACAAATGCCAAGGTAGTAAAAAATATCGAACCTCAAAGACCAATGGTTAATTACCGATTTCTATCCTTTCGGTGTCAAGCTAGAGCAACCGAATAGTGGGAAAAAGAGTGACTTAAGTGAAAAAGCACTTAAGTCAAAACAACTTATTTGAAAAAACACTTTTATGAAAACATCTTAATTGAATAAAAAACACTTTATATATATATATATATATATATATATATATATATATATATATATATATATATATATATATATATATAACATGACTTATGGTTGTGACTCCTATCTTAGACTTCTCCACATGACTTAAGCATTTCTATTAAGAGAATCCCGACTCAGTTTATAGAAAAATAGATTATTATGACAATACCTACTTTCGCTGGCGCATTGCCCTACCTCTAACGAATGGAACGCTCGTCGGCTTTCACTCATGCAGAAATGTTAGTGGTCATTACTTCAGACTTGAATGTTTAAAAACTATTTTTTGGTGTTCACCCCTACCCTTTCAGCATAAGGCGAATGCCTAACAACACTTATACTTTCTTGGCGAGGTTTGAGTTAAAAATTCATACTTTTAAAATAAAAAGGATGAAATTCTTGTAACTAGCTTAAGTTCATGCGAATAGTCATACGATAGGGTTCATAAACCTTAATGCCTAGTGGACTACTCACTCATGGTGAGAAATGATCTAATTAAAGCAATTACTATAGAAAAAGACATAATTGAAAAAAATATAAATAAAGCGATAAAGAACCTGATTAAATGAAGGAAATTACTTGATTAAAATTCAGGTTCAGTGCTCCAATGGAGACTTTTACAAAGAGCGATAAAAATAAACGTAAACTAAAAAATCCTGGATACTAAACTAAGTAAAAAATCTTAGTTTTATAGCTTATTCTAAACATGAACAAAACATCAACTTCTATTCCTCTTAAAAACAAAATAAAATAGAATCCAAATAATCAAAAGTCTTAAAGTAGATGGAATCGAGATGGAAAAGGAAACAAATAAGGGAATGCTCGCTTTCCTGTTACGGCCCGTAATAGCCATTACTGATGGTTGTAATATGCCTCTGGTAAATGTAATGGGGTGCTTCAAAATAGGGTTGGAGGGTCATGCCTGTTATGGCCCGTAATAGTCATTACGGGTGATCGTAACATGCCCCTGGTTTTTGCATGGAGAATTTCCGATTCTTCGCCATTTTCCGCATTTTGTCCACTTTTCGACCTTCTTTCGCTTGGAATGCTTATTATGACCTGAAAACAAAGGAAATACAATATTGAAGCGTAAAACATGGTAAAATGAAAGGAAAGTGAATGAAAACAGTAAAATATTAAGGAAAAATAACTAATAAAAACCACTTATCAAAGTCGAAAATGAAAATAGATGGAGTTTTATGGTGTTCGTCGGAGGGTGGCGAAGTCGGCAGTTGAAAGGGTGGAAGGTGGAGGGTATATTGAGTGTTCTTACATGGAGGTTAGGAATTGTATGGTGGTGTGCATGGAGATGTGAAGGAGCAGAAGTGATGTTTTCTTGTCGTGGTATGGTCGAAAACAATGGGTAAGTGTTCTGTTTGGTCGGAGAAAGGGGTTTCACTGCACGTAAGTTTGTTTTGTGAGGTGGAATGGTGAGGAGGGAGTAGAAATTGAAGGTGGCTCATGGTTAAAGTTGATGTGGTGTTACGGTGGAGCTAGGTAGGGGGTCACCGAAGGGAGTTAAGGATAGTCTAGTTAGGTTAGTTGTGTTGAGAAGAAGATGTACATGGACTGTGAGTAGAAGAGGAAAAGAAAAAGTGGTGAGCTGCTTAGAAGATGGTCGAGAAAGAAGATTAAAAAAGATGAACAATAACTTTTCTTTTCAGCATTCTTCTTCCCGAGAGACTAGGTTTATCTTTTTATTTTTCACACTTTTTGAATTCCGACCTCTCCAAATCTGAGGGTCGCGTGGTGTGTGTTGTTTTTATTGGTTCATTCTCAATGAAAAATCAATTCAATGTCAACACACTTAACTCATATACTAAGTAAATCAGGGTTACTATGTTTAGCTCTTCACAAAAATACCCCTATAGACTTCAAAATATGATGAAAAAGAAACTCAACAAAATCACACAAATATTTAATCAAAATCAATAAAATTAAACTACATACATCTTTATTCCTATTTATTTCTTATGAATGTGTTAAAAAAACAAAAATAAGATGACTCAAAACCGATTAAAAATCGGGCGTGGAAATGCTCGAAAAATTAAAATGAATGAACTAAAATGACCAACGTGAAATAAACTTCTGAAAAATAGATAGGTTTTGATTAAATTTTGAATTAAAAAATGCCCGATTGAAAAGGCTCAGGCGGATCAAAATGCGACCACAAAAGAAATCTAAAAAATAAAACGAGTACGACAGGTTAAACTACATGAACAATAGATTAATAAAATTTGCGTCTGTAAGCTCGATTTTGAAATTTTTCGTCCGCCAATTTTATGTACATTTAAAAATTGATTCAATTGGTCTATTTGTAGTTCTGAAAATTTATTCGGGTAGACATTTTAAACATTATGCGAGATGAAATACATGTGATACTATGCAGGTGAGGCGAATGTCATGATGAATGTGTCGATTTATTAAATGAGGAGCAAAATCAGGGTGTGACAAGTGGATGGAGGGTGTTGAACAGAGGGATAGGATGGAATAGGCGTTAACGCAAATGAACAGTGGAGGTATTTATGATGGATAGTAATGAGAGGGAGAGAGGCTTATCGAAGAAGAAGACATTGAAAACCAAAAATGAAATTCTGAGAGCTTTATTTTTTTGACCTCCTTCTGAACATGTTTTTTTAAAGAGGGTCACTACTTTCTCTTATTATCATTGTGAAATTTTGAGAAGAAAATTAAGAATTCTACTCCAGTTGGCCACGTGAGAGTTTGTGTGCCTTTCTTTTCTAATTTTGAAATTAATGACCACAACTTATGAGTTGACTACCGATTGGTTCTTGTGTTGGTCTCTCGTCAATTTCCACAACAACTTAGTATATACCAAAATTATTAGGGTCACCAAATTTGAGTAATGACAAAAGGCCCCTCTTGGTATTTTGAGAGATACAAGGTTACCAAATTTGAGTAATGATAAAAAGGCCCATCTTGGTGTTTTGAGAGATACAATGAGTCTTAAACAAATAGAAAAAAAAAATCGAACAATTTTAACAAATCGAAATAAAATGAAATGAAAACAAAGCTAAGTCTATTTATTTTTTATGAACACTTTGATGAAAAAAATAAAAGGGGTTAAAATGAGTAAAAATTGTGCACGAAAATGCTCAAAAAATTACAATGAATGCATTACAATGATCTATGCGAAATAAACTTTTGGAAAACAAACATGAAAAGATCCAACTTTGAAGTAAAAATTCCCGGTTGAAAAGGCCTAGGCTGATCAAAATGGAAACGCAAAAGGAATCGAAAAAATAAAACGAGCACGCCAAGTTAAACTATGAAAATCATAGATTAATATAACTGACATCTGGAAGCTCGATATTGAAATTTTTTGCCTGCTAATTTTGCGTACATTTGGAAATTTATTCAACCGGTCTGTCTGTAGATCCAAAAATATATTATAGTTGACATTTTAAGCATTATGCGAGATGAAATGCATGTTATGCTATGTAGGTGAGGCGAATGTCATGATGAATGCGTAAATTTATTGAATGATGGGAAAAATTAGGGTGTGACAGTTGTCTGTATTTAAGTATCTCCGACCAGATAATATGAAGAAGGACGCTTTTCATATGATCACGGTGGGAGATAGTTAAATATTAAAGAACCCAAATTTTATCCCTAATGAAATGATATGCGATGATATGTTATGAGTGAATGAATGACCCTTTTTTTCTGTTTTGGTTTACTAGGGAGATGATGCGAGTTAGATGAACCCTATCATGGTGTTTTATGATGGATGAAGAATGGAAGGTGGACCTGTGGGGAATGATGGCAATATGTGTAATAGTGATCCACAGGAAATGAAAAGGACAATGAAAGTGAAGACTCATTGGGGATGACAATTCGCTAGAGAATTCACTTGGGAGTATTCAAAGGTGAATGTTATCAACTAGTCAGAGATGACAAGCAAACACTTTAGAATACTTGAGAGTTTTAGAGATTTCTGACAAGAAATTCATCAAGCACAAGGTTCTGAAGTTTTCTAGCAAGAAAATCATCCAAACAAACTAATGGAGATCCCTAAAAAGGAATCATCCAAGAAAAAACTTGGGAGCTTTATGAAAAGAAAGTCATCCACGAAAAAAGAAACTTAGGAGATTCTTAACAAAGAATTCATCCAAGACAAAACTCGAGAGCTTTCTGACAAGAAAGTCATCCACGTAAAAAATATATTAGAGTTTTCTAACAAGAAAAATCATCCAATCTTCTGGGAATTCCTTTAAATGAAAGAGTCATACTGGTGATTTTCTTAGAAATAACAGGACAAATAGAGCACAATCTCTAACTGTGCCAAACAAAGCTGGAATTTGAAACTGCTAACAATAATTGGACTTTTGCAGGATGCCAATAAACATATTGAATTTTGGAATGGATACCAATAATAATTGGATCATGGAAGTATGCCAATAATAGTTGTACTTTTGTACCAATGACAATTGGATTTAAAAAAAATAGTGACAGTGACAACTGGACTTTAATCAGCGGCAATGACAATTGAACTTTGAAGATGATGCCAGTGACAACTGGACTTAAGAATACCAATAAGAATAGGATTTTAAACAGGGTTATAGTGACAATTGGAATTTAAAGATACCAATGACAATTGGACTTTGAAAAGAGCGCCATTAACAACTGGACTTTGCAAATAATTTTGGTGACAACCAGACTTTAAAAGTGCCAATGAAAATTGGGCTTAGGAATGATGTAGGTGACAATCATACTTTTAAAAATGACCTGCCAGATGAGAACTGGACTTGAAGGATAAATTACCAGACGGGATCTGGTGTTTTGTTTTTTTCTTTGTCAGACAAGAACTGACTTTCAGATAGTCTACCAGACGAGAACTAATTTTTTCTGATTTATTGTCAGACGAAAACTAACTTAAAATGGGCTATTAGACATGAATTAGTTTTGAAAACCTGACTACAAGACGGGAACTGGAGTTGAAAATAGGCTACCATACGGGAACTGGTTTTAAAAATTAACTTTCAGATGAGAATTGACTTTCAAATAGTCTACTAGACGAGAATTAGTTTTTGGTGTTTATTATTTCATGATAAGGATATATGCTCGATGAATGCGATGATATGCATGACTTGACACTAGAGAAAAGTGACATGATTAATGTATGAGAATGATTTATTCAATGACTTGAAGGTTTCCAAAGATGCCCATATGGTGGGTAATGGTGGAAAGGTTTCTTTTGCAGCAAAGCTTCTTTGTTAAAAGGCAAAAGGTTATTTGATAAGGTGTTAGCATGACCCCCTAACACTCGTATTGAACTCAATGGTTGTTGACGTACGACAAATTTTGCTTGAGCAACTTGAAAGTATGGAGAGGACTTACCCCTTTATGACTCATCTTACCCCAGCCTTTAGGTCTTTGAAGAGTTTACCTCGAAAGGAGTTTGGAAGCAGCTTGTCACAACAAGACCTTTAGACGGTTGTCCCCAATGCTTGAATTTTAAAGTGGTCCTTAACTAACCGACACTTGGAGTGGTAGACTTTTGATTGACTGAACTTTGGAGAGTTGGACTCATTGAGCTCTTAGTGGTGGCTTGCCCCATACTGAGTCTTGAAAAGATTTTCTCTTTGACTAACCCAATCTTGGGGTGGATGGCTCGGATTGACTGATGCTCAAAGTGATTTTCCCCTGACTGGACTTCTTTCACCCAATCAAGTTTCTCAACTGACTGCACATTGTTAGTATTCCTTTGATGCTAAGTGTTGACTTATAGTTAAAATAGTTCATTAAAAAATGGTAATTTTGATGCAATGCTTATGCAAAATTTTGAAATCAAAGTTTATTGATATCAACTTGGTGAAATACAGTGAATGGGTCACTGATCAGAACACAATGTTGATCTAGCCGTTCACATTATGGAAGGTGGAATGATCAATTTAAATGAACAACAAATATCATTTGGAGTGAGGTTAACACAACCTTGTTGTAGTATGATTTCAGAATAAACATTGTCTCAATTAGGCCTTTTAAGGGTTGTAACATGGACTGGCTCACGGTTTTTGAAACAAAATGATATAAGGCTCAAAATTTAATTTTAACCTGTCCCTTCTTCTTGGTGACCTACAGTCCTACGTTCAATTAATTTAACGTACGCATTCAAATCTCAAGAGAGTTTGAAAGTGTAAGATGATGAGTCAAGATGAGATTCTCTTGAAATGACAATCACCTTATTTTGTTTTTCTTTGTTTTTGTTGAGGATTTTAATGACCTCTTTTGATTGATTTTTATACCTAATTTTGTCTGGACCGGTTCTTTAAAGATTTTTGTCCACCGGTATGCCCTGGTTTTTTCCTAAGTCATATTTTGTGGTATTCGACTTAGTTGGGTTTTTTTTTTTTTTTTTGAAAGGTTGTGACTTCCTTATTATTAGAAGATGAGGAACAACCAATATAATTTCTCTTGGATTTTTTACTGCCTCTTCGACACTTCAAGATGTGTGTGAAGGATAACATGTGGTTGATCCTCAGGTGGGATGTTTTCTTTCATTTATGCATTCCTTCTTTCTAGATTGTTGCAAGGCTTATGTTGGATTTGATGCTGATTCTGATATCCCGACCTTTGGATCACTTATTTGAATAAGGAGAGATCCAAGTTTGCTGGTATGACACTCTAGGCATTGGTTGTTACCCATAAGGATAACATCACACTAGAAATGGTGACTGCCGAAAAGATGGAGGACCATAAGGTCTTGTTGGTGCACCATGAGAATACTCAACATCTTCCATGACTGTGTTAATTTCATCATCTTCTTCCTCTTAGGAACTGCTAAGGGATTCATTCTTGCTAGCCTGGTTGCTCGAGGAGCCTTGGATTTTTCCGCTTTTGAGACCGCTCTCAATGCATTCTCCCACTATCACCAAGTCAGAGAAGCTTAATGATGCACTTCCTACTAATCTTTCATAGTACGGGCTTTACAAGGTATCCATGGCCATGTCAACCAGTTCTTTATCCAAGAGTGGTGGTTACACTTGGGCTGCCAATTCTCTCCATCGCTATGCATATCCTTTGAAGGATTCGTTGCTCTTTTGAGATAAACTTTGCATTTGCCTTTAGTCTAGAGCCATGTCCAAGTTGTACTTGTATTACTTCAAAAAGGCGTTACCTAGGTCCAACCATGACTGAATATGGCTCATTTCTAACTTCATGTACCAGGTCAACGATGCCCCACTCAAACTATCTTGAAAATAGTGAATCATCAGCTTCTCATCGTGAGTATAGGAAGCCATTTTTTGGCTGAACATCACCAAATGGAGAATTGGGCAAATATCCTCTTTGTACTTCTCAAAGTTGGGTACTTTAAGTTTATGGGGTATAACCAGGCCTGACATCAAACACATGTCATCAAGTCTCATTGCGCTAAATCCTTCCACAACCCTCAATCGTTTCTCTATATCATGACTCTTTTATGCGATTTCAGCCACTTGAGAACGCTCCATTTTTGTCATCAGGTGGTCACCTTAAAAATTTGGCACGTTCCTTGTAAATTAGGACTCTCTTCATCAATGTGAACAATTTTGTTCCTTTGCACAATGGGGACCATATTAGACAACTGGATATGCACCAACTGAGGTTGAGTAGGAACATCCATTTATGGAGGAGGATATTCAAAGGGAATATCGTACATAAGGTTATTTACCACAGTAAAGCCTGATGGGGGACCGACATTCTCTGTAACAACATGTTGAAGATTGTTCTTTGTCATAGCTACCAAATCTTCTAATATTTGGTCTACCTGGCCTTTTAATACGTCTATATTTCCTCTTATCTCTGCTTGATCCTGCTTCAAATGTTTTGTTGTCCTTCAACAGCTATCACGGGTTTAATACGAGTTTCAGGAAATAAACTGGCTGGTTATGGACAAAGGAGAAATGAGTTTTTTTGGAAAATGCTAGGCATGCATGCTGATGGATGCAGATGCATGAACATTTTTTTTCTTTTATGCAAAAATGCAATGTCATGTTTATGCATATTATTATTATTTTTATATGCAAAAAGAATGCAATTCCATGTGTTTTTTGTTTTGTTTTTGGCAACATGGGTTTAAAGGTCTAGGGTACGGATGAATCTGATTGCTTTTTACACAGGGTTCTCACTAGTTATGGTCTAGGGCTTTGAAAAAGTTTTTAGACGCGTGTCATACCCTCAAATTTACCCTACCTTCACACAATCCTCATAACCCTAATACATAAGCATATGTTCATCATACATCATCTCATGTGCATATACACCCATAATGATCCATAAACTCAAGGCACGAGGTTCATCTAAGAAGCTTCAAGATCCTCTGATCATGTTGAGGTGTGCCCAAGCCAACTTAATACTAATCTTCATCTTCAAGTTCCTTTGACCTTAGAGGATCACTCAAGACATCTCGCTCACATCCAAAACCCTAATTGAGTGGTGAGCCCTCAAGGAAGGCATGTGAAGATTCATCTGGTCACCCAAGGACCGCACCCCTAGTTCTTGACCCTCAATGGCTTGTATAAGTCATGATTCACTTTGTGCCTTGACCATACCATTTAGGACCCATAATATCCAAACTTTGTTCATACCACAACCCCTTGAATCACCTTAATACACCTCTTGCACCCCAAAATCTTAATTTGTCTGGCTATGGCTCTTAATGAAACTTGTGATCCAAGAAACCTTAGTTTGTTCAATCTTTTGATTCTATGCTTTTCCCCACTCCTTCATTCAATATTCCATTAACCTTAAATTCAGGTCATTTTCAACCACAATTCATCAAGCAAACACCCATTTCATCCATGGTACAAGTCTTGGGTTTGATCTTGAACTTTTCACTTTCAATCCCTTGATTTCACCCATGGACTTGACCTAAAATTATCCCACCAAGCACCAAGCCTTATTTTCCATCAATATATGATCATATGAGCTTCAAACATCCATCATCATGCCTTAAAAATCAAGAAATATCAAAATGGCATTTCTAGGTCATGTTAGTTGGTCACATTTTGGCAAGAATGGCCTACCATTTGGTCCAAACCCCATAGCATTTTCACCTTTCAATCTTTTTAAGATCTTCTTTGAGCAAAATCTCCTAATTTAATCCCTCTTAAACTTTGTTTCAAGGTCCAAGACCTATTTCATTAAGCAATGACCTCAAATTTTGGATTGGCCAAGCTGGTCAAAATGCCTAGCTAGACCTAAAATCATGCTCATGACCCCCATTTTACCTCATTGCCATTTCCAAACCACAACTCCTTTTGACTTGGTTCTTTTTGCATTTGATCAAGGGCATTGCAAAGAACATTTGGCACAAGTTTCATGCAAAATGCACGGGCCAATTTCATTTGGCCCAAGTTCAAAGATTGGATTTCATCATGGTGCACCAAACCAGTCACACATAACCAGAATTTGCACTTTGATGCACCAAGCAACCAAACTCATGCGTTCTGATCCCTTTTAGCCCAATATGCATTACATAACATTATGTGACATTTTTAGAAGTCAACATGGTTCTAACAAGATCACATGTGAACATTTCGAGCCAAGGTCAAAAAGTGAAAATTTTCCCAAAATGGTTAAAAGCAAAAACCATAGCATCTCTGATCAAAGCGCCTTGCTTCACCTATATGATGCTAAGGAGCAAAACCAACTGAGTTGAAGTGCAAACAAGGGCAGAAGCAGATAAATTTTGTCCCAAAACTTCCATCTTTGAGCATGCTTCGGACCTTCACCCATTTCTGAGCAAACCTCCCTCTTTCTCTCACCAAACATTTCCCTCACCTTCCCTATAAATAGGGGAAGGTGTTCCATACATTTTCCAAGATTTTCAAGCCATAAAAACTATGCCCCGAAACCACATTTATCCATCAAAAACAGAGTTCCTCTTTCTGTGGTCCAAGTCCTTTCAATCCAAAATAAGCACCCAGAAACCTTCACACCACCTCATTTAAGCTTTCTGAAATACTAACACACCTTGTAACCACCTTCCCTGAGTTGTCCATAGTCATCGGAGTCACCATCTGAGTTTGATTCCGACTAGGTAGTTCCACTCATCTTTTTCAATCAAATAATTTACCCTCTTGCTCGAAATTACTCACTAATGTTTAACCCCATGGTCTAAACCTTAATTACTTTGTATCCACCATTTAATTTAATTTTTAGGTAAAGTCAATTTTATGTGTTCTTGAGAAATTCTCCAAAATGAGTATGGAGATGATAACGGTGAAATGTGGGGAGGTTGAATCCATGAGTGATTCCCTCCAAAAACACGAATTTCAAAAGTTTGATTTTGGTGTTTGGAGGTTGAAGACGACCTCACATGGTCGTTACCTCGCGCGCGTTTGAATTCAAAAATTTACCGTGGCTATCTCTGATTGGCTCATTTTAGCGCGCATGTTTTATTTTGTTTGACCTTAAAATATTATTGTCTGGATGCGCTGACTATCACCACCAGACGCTTGGCCCTCACTATTATTTTTAGTTCCTTTATTTTATTTCTCATTTTTTCTATTTTTGAATCATTTTCTTTCGTTTCGATTTTAATTTTTTCATCACTTATTTTTATTCTGATCAAAATATTTTCAACACATATCCTCATAATTTTTCTCCCTTTTATTTTATTCCACCCTTGGTTTATTTTATTTGGACTTATTTTGTTAACTTTTCATGTCTTGATTGATGATGGTTAATGGAATCTATTAGGTCACGACTTTGGTTACTTAGGATTGATAAAACCTTCAATGCTTCAAATCTATCAATGAATGATCAATGAATCATTCATGATACTGTGATGCATTGATAGGTTGCCTCTATTTAACCATACTTGTGTTATTTGATGCATAGATGAAGTCATGTTTATGTTTCTAACTTATGAATCCATTTGATTTGTTTTGCTTCCATTAATTACTAACCTTCTAATACTTATGTTTCATTGTTTGACTTAATCATTAATCAACTTGCTAACTTGTAATCATTTAGTGATACAATCTTTCATTTGTCAAATCATTGATAGATGGACTTGAGGTTGTATAACTTTCATTGGTTCAAATCTATTGTTAGAGAAAATATTAATAAAACCCCTACAAGAATGATAATTATGTGGTCGTCACAACCAAATCAAATTCTTTGTAATGTGGATGGTTTCTTTGTTGTGTCATCCAATTTTTTTTGACTGTGGTAGATTATTCTGTAGAAATACAAGTGAATTTTCTATGACTTTTGCTGAATCTCTCAATTGGGATGGTTCTATGTTAGCTGAATTTTGTGGAGTCCTTCATGATACAAAATTGGCTTAAAAAAAGGGGTTGGAATAATCTTTAGATTGAGTCAGACTCATCTTTCGTTACTATTTTTTTCATAATCTAAAATAATATTTTCCTTTTATAGTTTTTTTTAAAATATTTTTATTTTCATCAATTTATTTCTTTATATTATATAAGATTTCTTGATTAATTTTAATTTAATTTTCCTTTTTTAATCTTTATTCATATATTCCAACAATCAAATAAATATTTTGTTAATTTTCTTCCAATTTCTTTATTTTATTCTTTAAATTTTAATTCAAAATAGATTTTCTCCTTCTACTTCATTATTAATATTCATGTAATCTTTCGCATTGTTTAATTAATTTTTCTGCAACTAATAAGATTTTTTTTCTTAAAATACAATTGATTACATTCTATAATTTTATTCTATAATTTTATTGATATTTTATAAATCTATGATTATAGTTTTTTGAGATTAACTATTATATACGGTTAATATAAAAAAATTTATACGATCGATTCATTAAAATAATCCATATGCAATTATTTTATAACTAATTAAAGTAAAAGTTAATTTATCACTATCCAACATCTATAATTAACTCTTGTTTTGTATTTTAATTAAATTCTAAATTTTTTTCTTTTGCATTGTTTAAGTTACAATTTGTTATATTCCTATTATTTAATTAATTTCTAGATGACTAATGAATTTTTTAGTGTTGATGTTGCTTATCTTAAAATGCAATTGATTATATAAAACTTAGTTTATTGTTAGGGATTAATTAGTATGTATTGTCAATGTAAAAAGATTTTTACTGTCAATACATCACTATCACCCGTTGCATTACTTTATATATTTTTAAAATAAAAATCAAATATATTTCAATATCCAACATCTAAGATTAATTGATGATGTAAAATCTTTTTACACTGTCAGTGTATTTCAATTAAATCCTTATTTTTGTTATAAAGAATTTTGTTTGTTTATATTATTACTAAGTACGGTCATTGTTGAATTTGGATAATATGGATGAGAAAAAACAAGGTTAGTTGAGAATCTCAATTTGAATGTAACAACAGTATGATGAAATGAAACAATAAACACACGGATAAGAATAGTTTGGAACACACAGCCACGAACGTGTTATCTTCATCATAGTGGTTAGAATAAAATATATTAATAATAAACGATAGGAAAATCAAACAAATGAGTCGTTGTAGTATAGTGGTGAGTATTCCCGCCTGTCACGCGGGTGACCCGGGTTCGATCCCCGGCAACGGCGTTTTTTTTATTTTTCGGTTTTTCGTTTTCATCTCTAAAGCGACGTCGTTTATGTGTTGGCTTTTTAGTTTTAGTTTTTGTAAATTCATCCTGGGCCATGGGCTCTGATTTGGGCTGCAAATCTGTCATATTATTGAATTGATGAACAATAGTTTTTAGGAAATTGCAGTTATTACTTTTTTATTTTATTTTTTATGATGAAGTTATGCTTATTACTTTTTATTGGGTGGTGCACCTGTGTAGTATGAAAATAATATATTCACATTGCGCTAAAATTATATTGTAATTAAATTAAAAAAAACAAATATAACTATTTGTTAAATATTTTTTGTGTTTAAAATGCAAAATAAACAAAAAAAATTAATACCTTTAATTTATTCAACAAATAATATTTGAAATATTAATTGAAAAAGTTATATTGATGACATATATGAGTGAGTTTTATAGCATGATGATATCTCTAACATGGAAAAATTGTATAATTTTTTTTTAAAGAATTTTTGTTATTTATTTATTGGATATTCATATAGCGATATAGATATTAAATTTTACATTATAACTCGAATATTTTTATTTTTCGGATAAAATTTAGTTTATAAAAAATGTTGAGTAAATGTGATACAAAGGTGTTACCACTTATCTCTTATGTATAACATACATAAGAAAAGTAAGTATGTTGAACATATATTTTCAAGCAACATATTATAAAAAGCATATAAAATAAGGTGCTCATGATGGAGATAAACCTAATATCTTTTTGCATAGAAATATAACGGAGAATAATTATTATTGTAATTTAAGAAAATACAATGTAGACAACGAAAGCGGGTAGGGAATGTAATGAGTAGAGTTTAGATATGATATTATAGAACTCGTCTTTATACATGTAAATATTAATGTTTGTACTCATATTTGTATCTTAGAAAATTTTACTTCATATCCCTACGTTTAGTCTCATATCCCTATAATTTTTTAAAAATATCAATTTTATCCTTAATTGATTTTAACCAATTTACTATTTCATTTTTACCATTAAGTTGATACTTCCGAAAATTACACATTCCACCCTCGCATCGGAACTCCTGGAAAAAAACTTCCGGTATGTATTTTTTCCAAACCGGAAGACTAAACAAAAGACATCCGGAACACACCAATAAGTAAACCGGAAGATTTCAACAAAGAGTTCCGATTCTTTAATAAAAAAGAAACGTTCCGGAACACTTATTGAAAGAGTTCCGGTAAACAAAATGACACATACCGGAACTCTTTGAAAAAGTCTTTCGGTATTGTTTTTATGTATTCCGGAACTCTTCTTTGAAGACTTCCGGTTTGCAAATTTTTTTTGAAATTTTTTTATTGTGCAGGAATGGAAAATCTTCCCCAAATATGTGTAGATACTTCTGATGCATTTCTAACGACTGAAAGATTTGGTACACGAGAAGAGGTGATCAGATGGATTAAAGAGGTTGGAATCGATAATAAAGTAATTGTTATTATCACTCGTTCAGATACTGAAACAGGCAAGAGAGAGAGAAGTAACGAATTAATATTTGGTTGTGATAAAGGTGGGAAACACAAGAATACTGATAGTGGAACCCAAAGTGCGTCCAAGAAATGTGGATGCCCATTTAAAATCAGGTCGACTCCGGCGAAAGATGGGTCTGGTTGGAAGATTGATGTAAAATGTGAGTTACATAATCATGGTTTACCTGATAGATTAGAAGGTCATTCCTTTATTGGTAGGTTGACCACATATGAGAAGCAACATGTCGCTGATTTGACAAAGAGACATGTACCACCTAGACAGATATCGCTTTCCTTGCAAGACCGAGATCCTGAGAATGTCACTCGGATTACGCAAGTATACAAGCATACGAGTGTGATACAAAAAGAGATAAGAGGTCCTAGAAGTGAGATACAACATTTGTTTAAGCTTATTGAGGATGCATGCTATGTGTATTGGAGTAGAAAAAAGGATGACTCGGAAGTTGTGAGAGATATATTTTGGGCCCATCCTGATTCAGTTAAGTTGTTGAATATTTTTCCTATTGTGTTAGTTATGGATAACACCTACAAGACAAACAAATATAGACAACCTTTGTTTGAAATTGTTGGCATGACATCAACCGAGTTGACTTTTGTTGTTGTATTTGCGTATATGGAGTATGAGCAGACATAGAATTTTTGCTGGGTATTGGAGAAACTAAAAGAATTGTTTGTGAAGAAAGATTTGTGTCCATAAGCGATTTTGACAGATAGAGATCTTGCTTTGATGAAAGCAATTGAAATTGTGTTTCCCAGGTCGATTAATTTGCTATGTAGATTTCACATTAACAAAAACGTTGGTGCAAAATGCAAACAACATGTGGTGAATGACCTGCAAAAGACGATAGACACATTATGCATGGAAGTTGTTTGGGCTAGTGATGAGGTTGAGTATGGTCAACGGTTGCATCAACTTGAGCAAGCATGTGTTGATTATAGTGGATTTATTAATTATGTGAAAGACACACGGTTGACTCCACATAGACATAGATTTGTTGGAGCATGGATTAATCGAGTGCTACATTTGGGTAACACAACGACTAATCGGTACGTGTTATAATTTTTTCTCTGTTATTTTTATATGTGATATTTTTTCTATATACTTTTTTATGTGTTATTTTCAATATTTTTAGGGTTGAATCTGCTCATTGGAAGTTAAAGCAGATGTTAGGAAACAATATAGGTGACATGGTCAAATATTGGGAGGCTATGAATAACAACTTGAGGTTACAACTGGGAAACATTAGAGCTTCTTTTCAAAAGAGTTTTTACGAAGTTGAGCACGTGCACATAAGTCCATTTTATGGTTATTTGCGTGGTTCCGTGTCTCGAGCTGCTTTGAGACGTATTGCTGAAGAGTTATTGAGAGTTGATTATGTTGGAACTAACAGACAAATATGTGGTTGTACTCTTAGAACATCTTATTGGCAATTACTTACACCTATATTAGAATGAATATGTACTCAAAAAATGAATATGTAATCAAAACATGAATATTATATTATGTCTATTATATTCAGTTCTAAAACTTAATACATAAATCAATGTGAACGAGAAATATGCAAAGCTTCAAATAAATCAGCAAATTGTGGATCTTCCTCTTCGGCATTAACCTGTCTCAGATAACGATGAATCAATGTAGATACACGAGCCTAATTAGGATCAGATGGTCATGCGTCATAAACAGGAACTTGTACCTCTCTTGGATCGTCACAATGGGGAGGGACCAAACGTGGATGCGAAACACAATAATACCACTCCAGATAACCATCTTCTATATCAGATGGAGTGGTGGCCAGAGTAGTTGGACGGATCACAGCGATAACGCTCTGATGATAACCAATCCAATCAACATCAATATCAGCCGCCATCATACAATCAAGAGGTGGGGATGGAACATACTGCTTGTACCCGAACTGACGTAAACATCTATCAGGCAAGTATGGAACAATTGTGTCACCTCACTTCAAACACCCCCTGTAAAGACATAACTCATCAAACTGACGTCATGCTCTATGATCCTCAAATGGACGCCATATGACGTCGGCAGGTGTCAGCTCGTCCAAAATAGGTCGTAAATCATCAACCTTCAGGACTCCTTGCCTATAGGATCATCTCATCACTCGAGGAAGACCACAATTATCAGTTGGTTTCTAATTCTCTCCTCTTTTTCCAACAATTGGAAAGTACTCGTGAATCCAACACTGTTACAAAATAAAAACATAATAAACAAAATAAATTAAGTTAACATACTTTATAAAATGAATCCAACACTTAATAAAAAAAATTAAATTATATACCTGTAGGAGAGTAGGATATCCACCGAACTGTTTGCAACTGAACATCGATGCATCTCCAAGGTATCTGTATAGGGTAACTAGCGCAGCTGCTCCCCAACTATATCCCGAACATCTATCTAAGTCCGTAAATAGTAGGAGGTATCGTGCCTCGACAAGTGTAAAGGTCTTGTCGGCAAAAATGGTGGAACCCACCAACATCAACAAATATGCTCTGGTCGCATATGCCCAGCTAGAAGCAGCTCTATGATGTACGAATAAATCGTATAACCACTCCAATTTATAATACGAACCCCTGCAGCTACGAACATGTGATTGTGCCTCACCATGTGACACTCCTAAGTAGTCAACAACAAGTTCAACAACAACCTCTTTCGTGACATCCTGAGGACTCCATAAGACACCCCTCATGGGCAAGTGAAGCAGACATGAGACGTCATCCAAAGTAATGCTCATTTCACCAAACGGCATGTGAAATGAAGATGTCTCTAGATGTCATCTTTCCACAAATGCAGATACCATATTTGTGTCTATCTTGTTCAGACTAGTTCTCTGAAGTGAAGATAAACCAGATCTAGATACCTAACTCTCCACCTGTTGTGGAAGAGCTAGTGGAACCCTCGACGTCAGCTTTAGTCCGTGTCCATCAACCTTTAACTCTTTCTTCGGACCTCTTTCCTAAAAACAATTAAAACACATATTAGAAAACACAATATAAAATATTCAAATATTATTCATTTTCAAATATATCCCGTTTATTTACCTCACCAAACCATAAATGGCGAGCAACATTATGCTCGTACTTCACCAAAAGAGACGTATCGTACGACCCTCTTGGATATCCAGCCGGCTCTGCTGCAGATGAAGATGCGCCCCAGCCTAAACTGCGGTTTGGAATCCTACCATCTGCACCTCGTCTTCGAACCACTACAAAAAAAATATTATAACAAAATAATTAAAAAAATAAAGATAAAAATAAAAATAAAAAACGCACCGGAACACTTCTTAGAAGAGTTCCGGTGTGAAAAAAATAAGGTTGACTACCAGAACACTTCTTAAAAGAGTCCTGGTATTGTTCATTCAAACCGGAAGTCTTTAAGAAAGAGTTTCGGTACATACACTTACAAACCGGAAGACTTTCTTAAAGAGTTCCGGTTCAATGCCCCAAAAATGCAGCGAACCGGAAGTCTTTGAAGAAGTGTTCCGGTATACATTTTGTGAACCGGAAGACTTACTCTCAGTGTCCCGGTTTACAATGCCAAAAATTCTATTCCGGAAGTCTTCAAGCGCAAATGAAAAAAATTCCATTTCTGAAAAATATACCCTATTTATATGAGGGTATTTTGATCAAAAAAAATTTATTTGTAGGGGTATGGGTACAATTGTAGGGGTACGAGGTAATGTTTTCTGTATCTTATGGGTACCTAAATATCTATACACATATTTTTTTATCCGGCAGTTTAATAAAAAATAATTGATCAATTATAATTTATCATGTTACTTTAATTTTTTATAAACATTAAAAAAAATTCAATGATATTACCGTTGAGTTAGGAAATAAATGAATATTTATATTAAAATGCGTACAAATTTAATAGTGATGTATTTAATAAAATTGATAAATTAATATATGTAAATAATAATTAAAATAAAAATATATAAATATATATTATGTGGATATGAAATGGGATGGATACTAAGATTCTGCACTCATATCCATTTATTTTAATGGATAACTCTTTGCGTCATGTTCAGACTTATATTTTAAATTTTAACCATTATGGATAAATTTTGTAGATACCCTCTAAAATGGATCTAACTACCATCATTAAAAAGCAAGACAAATTTAAAAAATGTAAAGGGCTTTTATGGAACAATGTTTTTCATTCTCTCAAAATGTTTTTTCAAAAATAAATTGATAAAATATTCTTTCTCAATGCTAGAATAACCATTTATTAGTAAATTAATGAAAAAGTAGGTAACATGGCTAGTTTGATTGGAGTGTGTTAAAAGAGTGTATTAGAGATTGTGTGCATATTGATAAAACTTGTAGATTTTCTGCATATGTTGTCTATTACGAGACAATTAAGAAAGTAAGTGATTTTTAGATTATTTCAAATTTAAATATAATTTAAGTGTATAATGGACTTATATACACTAAAAATAGGGAAATGTTTGGTAGTGTCTTCTACATCTTTAAAAATTTGAAAATGCGCTTATGTGTATGGAGCATTCAAAATCACATCAATTTTTGTTTTTTTTAGATTCATCCTAGTTGTTTAAAAAATATGGTCCAGAGATGCATCTTCATATACAATATAAGTGTATCCGGGATGACATTGGATCGAGGAAATGTGAGTGTCAGCTTAAATTGCGTGAATATCGTATGGCGAATGAGACATGTAAATTTAATGTGATTTTCGGTATACATAATCACACCTTGAATGACAAGATATTCGGCCATCCTATTGTATGTCGCCTTGTGTCAGATGAGAGGGAACTTGTTTCGGACATGACATTAAACATGGTGGCGTCGAAAAATATATTCGTATCTTTTAAATGGAAAAGACCTATAAATATTTCAAATATCAAGCAAATATAATACGTGCGTGCTCAAGACAAAGAGGACCAAGATTTGAGATGCAACTCATCTTGAAGCTTTTGGATGATGACCACTATGTTTCGAGGTACATAGTTTTTGAGGATAAAGTCACCGTTCGAGATATATTTTGGGGTCATCCCGATTCTGTCAAGTTGTTTAACACCTTCCCTCCATGCTCATAATTTACTAAACATACAAAACAAACAAATATAGACTTCCACTCCTGGAAATTGTTGGTGTTACTTCTACATAGATGAATTATTCATTCGATTTTGCATTTTTCGAATCCAAAAAAGAGGACAATGTTATACGGGCTTTGGAAATGTGCAAGAGTGTGTTGAAGGACCAAGAAAACATGCCACACGTCATAATCACTGATCGCGACATCACATTGATAAATTCGGTTGCAACAGTGTTTCCTACATCGTCCGCATTACTTTGTAAGTATCATATAATAAAAAATGTGAGAAGTCGATTAAAACCTGCGATTGGCACGAAACAAGTCAAACGTGAAGATGGAAAACTTGTCAAACCTGGTGTGGTGGTAGAAAATATAACGGATGCATGGAACTCTATAATAAATTCTTTCACGAAAGAATTATATGCCAACTCTGTTCTAAATTCTAGGAGAGTGTGTGTGCGATATATCCAGATTTTCTTAAATATGTCGATGACACTATTCTGGATCAGGTAAAAGAGAAGATTGTTTGCACATGGACCAATCGAGTTTGACACTTTGGCAATATAACAACTAACAAAGTTGAATTTGCACATGCTAGACTGAAGAATTGGTTGGGAAACAGTAAATGTGATTTTTGTCAATATTGGGACGCTGTAGACAAAACGCCCTGAAACCAACATAATGAGATACAAAAATATTTTGGTCAGAGCATAACTGTGTTAGAACACCGCTTCAAAGACGACATCCTTTATTCACAATTGGTTGGCAACGTATCTCGGGTGACTTTAAATTTTATTTTTCACGAAGCCAAGCGAGCGGATAAAACAGGTTCAGATAGCTCAAATTGTGGATGTGTACTTAGGAAAACTTACGGTCTTCCATATGCTTGTTTAATTTTGAAGAAGCTGAAGCTTGAAAAACCAATTCGTATGGACGAAGTTTACAATCACTAGACAAGGCTCCATTTTGTGTGAAATGTTGGAAGGTGTTGAAGAGAGGTGATATGAAGTGAAAAAGAAAGGTGTCTATGTAGTTGTAAGAGGGAAAGGGAAAATATCGATAAAATCTCTAAAAGAAAGGATAAGATATGTTCATTGTAAATAATATCAAGGTTCGGGAGTCGGTTACGCAAGGGGAATGTATTAGCAACTCTCACGTCTGTTGTAGTCAACAGGAACCATTTAGTTAGTATCGAATGAATGTTAGCTTATGTTGTTTTATAATCTTCTACTTATTTGGGATAGAAAAAGAGAGAGAATATAAATGTTTTTTTTATAATGTGTTAATGACTAAAAGAAAGATTTTTATTAGATGGCGAAGAAGAAATGACCTAAAAAGGTTTTTATTATTAGGGGGCCTGGCAAGATTTCACAATCCCGCTCCTACGTATCTCTAGGTACAATAGAGAATTCAAGGCATACGTAGTTCTGGGTAGAAAATATTTATTTGTTGGTCGATTTTAGAAAAATCTATCTTGTATTAATCGACGGAAAACATTGTTTTACCCAAAATAGGTGAGGAGCGGGAGTTTGCATCACATTGAATGGATTTACAAATCAATATTCACGAGAAAACGTCACTTATCTCAACTCAGTGATTATGGATGAAACATTGCTTTGCATCATCTTAAGACAAAATGTCTTTCATTTTTGAAAAGGTTTTTGAGATCAATCACACGGCGACGAGAAAAAGATTTTGATTGGTTTGATGTATTTTAAATGAATGACGAATGTTTGATGAGAACAAGACCTAAGCCTCGGGATCAATTATTTGGGGTTCCACCGGAATGCTAGATTCCAACGGTCCTTTTTCATTCAAGGTTATTGAGAAAATTGTTTGATGGACAAAGACCGCTTGATAAGAATCAATTGTTTAAAGAGTTACACCAGAATGCTTGATCCCAACGACCCTTATTTGTCCAAGTTGATTTAAGTGTTTTAAGAACAAAAGAAAATAATGAACGGTTAACCCAAAAACCGTTGCTTGGGACCGATCATTCGAGGGTTCCCACCGGAATGCTATATTCCAATGACCCTCTTCTTTCGTGTTTATTTAGAAAAAAACAAATTGATATTGTGTTTGATGAGAACCGATTTAATCGAGTTTGAGAAGGATTACTTGACGTTAGACCAAGTTTTTTTTAATCTTATAATGAAAGATGGATCCTAGTGTGCATTTATTGTTATCTCAATTATCAAGCAAGGATATAAATAAAAAGTTAAATAAATCATTGATTAAAATTAAACACACAAACATTCACTCAATCCCTAAAGACCAAACAACATTTTCAAAATTATTTCTAAAAAAGTTAACCTCTAAAGAAATTCTCCCTCTTTGCTGAACTTCTGAGATATAATTTGATAGGAAAAACTTAACTAAACATCTACATTATTTTTATTATTATATGATGTAAATAAATAATAAAATAATTAAACCATTTTAAGCAAAAAAAACCTAATCTATCTTTTTTACTTTGTTTTTTTTAGAAAGAAAATAAATTGGTATAAAACAAACAAAATTTATTTAAGGGACATTGTTTAAGGGTGGATGTAGGTGAGTTTTTGAGATGAAAGAATGGTGTTCATGAGAGTGCGAGGGAGTTTTCACGTGGTGTTTTTTTTTATGGTGGAAAAAGTTGAAGGTTGGTGGTTATGTTACAAATGATAGGGCTGCATTTGTGCATGAAATGGAGGGAGAAGAGAGGTGACTGAGGTGTGTATAGACGGGTCTGTTGTTGAGGTTTTGTGTGATGGTTTTCGTTTTTGTGTGGTTGTCGCAATGAAGATCATTATGCATTGTTTTTTTTCTTAAAAATGAAGAGAGAAGTGTTTTATGTGGAAAGAGAAAGGGAGATGAAAGTTATGTTGTCAAGGTTGTTCACATGGTTATCAAGTTGCAGTATGTGTATTTATGTAGTTTGAAGTTTCTATGTGGTGGTGGAAATGGTGGTAACGGAATAAGCTTGGAGTTTGATAGTTGTTGATGTAGTGAGTTGGTTGATGTTGGTTTGTGTTGTTATGGTGGAAGAAATATGTGGTGTTATAAGGTTTGTTTATGAGTTGAAGATTAGATGAGTTTTAGTGGTGGTATGAAGTTGGCGCAGGGAGGGAGTATGTAGAAATGAAGTGATAAAATAAAGGATGGTGAAGGGTTATTTTTACATGGTGTTATTATGGTGTTAACAAGGTGATAAAATATGAAAATGAGGGGAGTAGAACGTGAGGGCGTCCACATTTTTGTTTTAAGGAGGGTGGAGATAATGAAACAAGTGGTGCTTACGGGAGATTATGAGATGGTGTTAGAAAGAAGTTTGAAAATGGTGGATGATATGAGGTTATATATGGATGTTGTTGTGTTTTGTCTGTTCTAGGAGGAAGAAAATGGTAAGTTGTAGGTTGTGAGGCAGATGGATATGAAAGAGGAGAATGATAATGGTGAAGGTTACATGAAGTTTAAGTGATGTTGGGAAGATGACAAAAATTCTGGTTTATGGTTGTTTTAGGAATGGTTTATGATAGTGTATAAAAATGGAAGAGGTTTAGCCAAAAAAACTATACCTTTTTTTTCCTATTTCGACGCAGCCCATTTCCGTGTCTTGGTAGGCTCAGTCAGTTTTTTTTAATCGTTGGATCAATGGCGCCGCTGTATGTTTTGGATTGGGCTAGATACCATATGCATTGACCAATTAGTATGTATATATAGTGAGATATATAGGGTTTCAATTTTAACACAATTCCAATATTACCCTTTAAATAGCTTAAATGATAGAGTAGTTTTTTAAAAAATAAAATGAAAAAATACACAATCTTTTTAATAAAGCAAATGAAATAAAATAGAATATTTCATCAATTCTATTTATTTTTTGTTTGACATTTTGATAAAAAGATAAAAATAAACAGACTAAAAATGAATAATAATCAGGTGTAAAAGTATCTGAAAAATTAAATCGACTACACCAAAATAATCAGTGCGAAATAAACTTCTCGAAAACATATAGGTTTTGATCAAATTTTGAAATAAAAAATGACCGGTTAAAAGGCTCAGACTGTTTAAAACACGACTGAAAAAGTGGCCGAAAAAATAAAATGAGCACACTAGGTTAAACTATACGAACCGTAGATTAATAAAACTGACGTTTACAAGCTCGATTTCAAAACTTTTCGCGCGTTAATTTCACATTCATTTGAGAATCTGTTTGATCGATTTAGCTGTAAATCTGAAAATTCATTATGGTTGACATTTTGGGTATTATGTGAGATGAAATGCATGGTATGATGTGTAGATGATGCATATGTCAAGATGAGTGTATTGATTTATTGAATGAGGGTCAAAATTGGGGTATTACAGTTGACCCTATTTAAGGATCTTCAACCAGAGAATATGAAGAATGTCGTTCTTTATATGATCATGGTGGGAGCTAATTAAATACTAAAAAGACCCGAATTTTGTCCCTGAATACATATGAAATGAGATGATATTTTATGAATGCATGAATGACTCTTTTTTTTGTTTGGTTTGTTAGGGATATGATGTGGTATGAGATGAACCCTAGCATGAGATTTTATGATGGATGATAAGCAAACCTGTGAGGAGTGATGTAGACTTATGATAATAGTGATCCATAGGAAAATAACATCGACGAATGGGTGAAGACTCACTGGGGATAACAAACTGCCGGGGAAAAGACAATTAAGGAATTGCACCAGGGTTCTAGAAGTGCCTCAGAATAAAAATGACATGTCCGAAAATCCATCGGAGAGTAAAAGAATCAAATTTTTGGAAATGCATAAGAATTACAAGGGATATATGGATATACATTAGATGGTAAAAGAAAAAAATTATGGAAACGCCTCAGAAATACAAGGGAATATCTGGAAATACATTAGAGAGATAAACACATCTGGTAATTCACCGGGAAAATTCAAAGTATGTTTTAGTAATATGTTTAGACATGACCTGACACTTTAGAATACATCTGACAGTTCTAGATATTTTCTCACAAAAAATTCATCTGATCAAAGATTTTGGATATTCATAACAGGTAATTTATCCAAGACAAAAATAAACGGGAGTCTTCTTACAAGAAGATCATCCCCATAAAAATATTGGAGTTTTCTTACGAGAAAATATTCCAAGCCTCTAAGGAATTCATTTCAATGAAAGAGTCAAACCAACAACTTCCTAGGAAACATCGAGACAAATAAAGCACAATCTCTAGATGTGCCAGACAAAGTTGGACTTTATGCCAACGAAAATCGAACTTCGGGTTAAGGGCGCCAAAAAAAAATTGGACTTTTGATGTCAAGGGTCATACGATCAACAACAAGACATGGGTCAAAGCAAATGAGTGTTGATCGCTGTATTCGCAAGTGCACGAATCGCGTCAGAGTAATATAAAAGAATATCGATCCCACAGAGACCAAATCGTCAATCTATCGATTACTATTGTTACGATGTTTATCTAAGGCGGTACAAATGAGATATTGATGTCACAAAATAACAGTAAATAAAGAAAATAATAAATACAGTGCAGATAAAGATAGGCTTGAATGTATTTCTCGTCAGCTAAATAGAACTACTTATGGGGCAATATTTTCTACTCTTGAAAAGAATCCATTTAACAGGAACTGTCGCTTTCGCGTATTTAGAACCGAGTTTACCCTTAAATTAAGGCCTTTTATTGTCACTTATAAAAGGTGCGCAGAACGCTAAAGTAGTAAACCTATTTTTAAGAAATAAGACTCGTAAGCTTAGTTGAAAAGTGATTTTGAATCGGAAAGTTTTACCTTAGGAGTTTCCTGATTTTAAATCTATCAATGCGTCCGAAAACAGTTTCAAAAATCGTTTTTCCTTAAAGTGATAAAAATTCCTAGTTACTAAGCCAGGGTGCTTTCGCACTCCTTGAGTAGTTAAAATTAACCAAGTTTGTTTTAGAAAACTCGAATTAAGAATCAAAACAGCCCCTAAAGCATTTCTACAGATGCAATATGTGAAACATCTCTTTAACCGCGATCCTTACATTCTAACCTTAGAAAGATTTAGCCAGACATGGTAATACAAACAAACACAACGATATTGATCATGATGAAAAGTTATTTTAGAATGTAAGGCGTAAAGAACAAGTAAAGCGTGTAAAATAATTAAAACGAGCAATAAAGATAATGGCGAGAAATTTAAATAAAGTAAAGACAATGACAGGAATTAAATAAAGTAAAGCATAGCAAGAAATTAAATAAAGTAAAGCATGACAAGTAAAATAAAGAGGCGATTAAATTAGAACTTGCTCCATACAGAGGCTTTAAATCTGGTACAAGGAAATAAATGAACCTTTGACTTTGAAAATAAAGACGACATCAAAATCAAAGTGCTCCAACTCAATCTCACTAAGGTGCGATAACCCCTCGATGTGACGGATTACCGCTTTTACAGATGATAATATAGTCTTAGTGTTGCAAACTAAGTTGGATGATTTGGAAATGAACTAGAACGACCTATTTATAGAGGAACTCAGCAGCATGCAAAGACCATGATGCCCTTCAACTTCTCCTTAGTGGGAACGTGAAATGCAAAGGTGGCGCCCGCCACCCCTTCATGGCGCCCGCCATGTGTGTGAATGGGAAAGTTCATGGGATAGTGGCGGTTTCCTCCTGGTTGAGGGCTGATGTGTCATGGCTTCTCCTATAGCGGCCGCCATGCATAACGCCATGTGTACAATATTTGCCGAAAACCCCTAATTTTTGGTCTTTTTGCTTCGTTTCTTCTAAAAAGGTCCCGAAAGAGCTAAATATCTGAAAACAACATAAAAGAGAGCACAACACAAGCAAAATGATAATAAAGACCTAATAAACATGTGAACTCCGAGTCAAAAACATGGTGTGATTCAGTGTGATCAAGTGTGAAGTACTCTTCGGTTATGCAATAATTTAAATTTGCTTATATGCATGATATATAAATGATCATGATATGCAAATGTTGACATTCATGAAATGAAATGAAATGAGGCTTGGCGAGATGTCTTTACTGATATATGGAAATGCAAGGTAAAATCATTGGGGAGAGAAGTGGCCAACTACTCTGATTGCTTGCATGCTCTTCTAGAATAATCTTCTAAATAAATTCCACTGGAAAGACTACTGTCGAGGTTTCTTGGGGAAGATTCAAAAGAAAATCACTAGAGAGTCTGCCTCCGAGACTCACTAGGAGTTACCTATTGCCGAGGTTTTATTGAGAAAATAACTACTGTCGAGGTCTATTGGGAAATCTTCTATCGAGATCAACTAGGGAGTCTACTGTCGAGATTCACTTTGAGAGAGATATACCTACTACCAAGGTCTACTGGGAAATCTTCTGTCGAGATTAGCCTGGGAATCTACTTCCAAGATTCTATGGGGAAACACCTTCTGCCGAGGACTACTGTGAAATCTTATTTCGAGATTAGCCAGGGAATCTAATGTCGAGATTCTACTGACAATCGTAGAGTAGTTGACTATAGTAACAATGATTGTCTTCATATGTGGATAAGTAATGGGTCATGTTATGATTGAATATGCTTTGATGTGCATTTTGATTGATGCATGTAATGTTATGATTACTTAGTGTAGTGCCCCATGTAACACCCTTTTAAAATACCCCAAATATTTAATTAAAATAGCAATATATCAATCAGAGTAATTATGCAATTAAGGGTGTCACACACTCATTTCACACCATTCACCATAATAACTGTCATGCTCTTTTATTAATTCAAAACATAAAGCATTTGCACAATACGCAGCGGATAGAAATCAAATCAATCATGCAAAACATGTAACACATTACATGTAAAATTATTCAACAAGGTAAAACATCCCGTCCCGATGTTACATCTATCAGAGCATGACCCACTAAGGAGACTACACTAGACTCCAAGCACTAGCTTCTACTCAATCACTGCTCGTTACCTGAAAAATAGTTGTAAGGGTGAGTTCCTCAATCGATATAAAAAGCATTATAAAATATCATGCAATGTTAAGTAATTTAACACATTTCATCACCCTAATCATAACACCCATTCAGTAACGGCACATCAACTCAAACATCATACTCAACACCAACATAATTCACACGTATAATCTCAATTCATACTCAACACCAACACAAAACACACGTATAATATTGGAATACATCCATTCATATTATACGCCATACACACATTATGCAATGAGACTCCATGCATGCGGTACCGACTATTCGTGAACATATAGTTCACCTCACCGATCAAATCCAGATACGGCTACCAAGCCCACTAGTCCCACTCATTTGAGACCTAGTGACTCACTCACTAATTCCTCACCATGGGAATTAGCTACCACCCCAAGGGCTATGCTATGCACGCTAATCACCTAGCATGCAAACATCAACAACAATCCACAATGACTTACTCACTAATTCCTCACCATGGGAATTAGCTACCACCATAAAGGCCACGATATGCATGCTAATTCACCTAGCAATGCAACATCATCAACAACAATCCACAATGGACATATGCTCACACTCTAAGCCATAAAACAGTCCATTCACCAACACATGCATAACATATACATTCACAGCATTATGCATACCATCATACATTCATCAACACATGTATCAAAACATCATATCATGTCAAA
Source organism: Lathyrus oleraceus (assembly GCF_024323335.1). NCBI lineage: Eukaryota > Viridiplantae > Streptophyta > Magnoliopsida > Fabales > Fabaceae > Lathyrus > Lathyrus oleraceus. The sequence goes on along the minus strand of NC_066583.1, from coordinate 99,616,876 downwards.
TAATTAATCACAGTATTAGCACACTCCACTAATACCTATACTGCTCAAAACAGCGGGAATTAATCCCTATTACATCATACGCCAATATAGGCCAACCACCAATTATGCACACATTATGCAAATATTAATTTTTCCAATTTCCAACAGTGTTAACCGGTTAACGCCCTGGGTTAACCGGTTAACGCAACACAGAACACGCTTTCTGGAAAAATTCAACAGTGTTAACCGGTTAACACCATGGGTTAACCGGTTAACGCAGACAGAACAGCAATATTTTCACAACTCACAACAGTGTTAACCGGTTAACGCCCTGGGTTAACCGGTTAACGCAAGCAAAACAGCAATAACTCACAATTCCTAACAGTGTTAACCGGTTAACACCATGGGTTAACCGGTTAACGCAAGACAGAAAGCTGTTCCTGCGCTAACACGAAGTAGAATGCAGAATTCTCCGCATTTTCCGCCGTTGGAGGACTTCCGGACCTCCGATTCCGATTCCGTAAAAAGCTATACGTTCGGGAAATCACAACTCACACAAATACAGATTCAATTACAGCTGTAACACAACTTATCCAACACAATTTCTCAGCATTCAACATCCCAATTAGGGTCAATTCAACGGTTTATCACTACCCATTACATGTTAACCCATAATACCCATTAAACGACGATAAACCCCCCTTACCTGAATTAATCCGGCAATCTTTAAGCTCCAAGCTTTTCTCTTCTCCAACCTTCTTCCTCTTGCTCCGTCTCTTTGCCCTTTTCCTCTTTTCAGCCGCTTCTCTGTTTTTCACGTAAAAACCCTTTTACCAAAATGGAACTCTTTTCCTTATTCCAACTTATATACTCCACTAATAAAATCCAATAATAATAATAATAATCCAATAATATTCCAAATTATTTAATTAAATTAATAAATATAATATTAATTTAAATTAAATAATTATCTTATTTTTATCGGGGTGTTACAACTCTCCCCCACTAAAAGAGTTTTCGTCCTCGAAAACATACCTTAAGCGAATAACTCTGGATATGACTCCTTCATCTGACTCTCAAGTTCCCAAGTCACATTGCCACCTGCTGGTCCTCCCCAAGCTACCTTTACCAATGCAATCTCTTTACCCCGCAACTGCTTCAACTCTCGATCCTCGATCCTCATAGGTGATGTTTCAACAGTCAGGTTATCTCTCACCTGTACATCATCTATTTGGACCACATGCGACGGATCATGAATGTACCTCCTCAACTGAGACACATGAAAAACCTCATGCAAATTCGCAAGTGACGGCGGTAAAGCGACACGATAGGCTACCTCCCCTATCCTCTCTAAAATCTGATAAGGACCAATAAATCGAGGTGTCAACTTCTTCGACTTCAAAGCTCGACCAACCCCAGTTATCGGAGTAACACGAAGAAACACATGATCTCCCTCTTGAAACTCAAGTGACTTCCTCCTCTTGTCATGATAACTCTTCTGACGACTCTGAGCAATTCTCATCTTCTCCTGAATCATCTTAATCTTTTCTGTAGTTTGTTGAACAATCTCCGGTCCAACCACAGCACTCTCACCGGACTCATACCAACATAAAGGTGTCCGACATCTCCTACCATACAAAGCTTCAAACGGTGCCATACCAATGCTCGAATGAAAACTATTGTTGTAGGTAAACTCAATCAAAGGCAAATAACAATCCCAAGCACCTCCCTTTTCCAAAACACAAGCCCTCAAAAGATCCTCTAGCGACTGAATCGTCCTCTCAGTCTGACCATCAGTCTGCGGATGATATGCAGAACTCAATCTCAGCTTAGTTCCCAAAGCCCTCTGCAAACCTTCCCAGAACTTCGATGTAAATCTAGGATCTCTGTCTGAAACAATACTCGACGGAATACCATGCAAACTTACAATTTTCTCAATATACAACTCAGCTAATCTCTCTAACGAATAATCCATTCTGATTGGAATGAAATGAGCCGATTTCGTCAATCTGTCAACAATCACCCAAATAGCTTCAAAATTCTTACTTGTCCTCGGTAAACCAGAAACAAAATCCATACTGATACTATCCCACTTCCACTCTGGAATAGCCAACGGTTGCATTAGCCCAGACGGCTTCTGATGCTCAATCTTTGACTTCTGACAAGTCAAACAAGAATAAACAAAACTCGCAATTTCTCTTTTCATTCCCGGCCACCAAAATAGCTTTTTCAAATCATGATACATTTTCGTAGCTCCAGGATGAATACTCAGGCCACTACGATGTCCTTCCTCAAGAATACTCTTCTTAAGTTCGGTAACATCCGGAATACACACCCGATTACCAAATTTCAAAACACCATTCTCATCAACTCTGAATTCACCACCTTGACCTTGATTCACTAGAGTCAACTTATCAACCAAAAGCACATCGAATTTCTGACCTTCTTTAATCTCATCCAGAATACCACTCGTTAACTTCAACATTCCCAATTTAACACTATTGTGAGTACTCTCACACACCAAACTCAAGTCTCTAAACTGCTCAATTAAATCCAGTTCCTTAACCATTAACATAGACATATGCAATGATTTCCGACTCAACGCATCAGCTACTACGTTTGCTTTACCCGGATGGTAATTCAAACCAAAGTCATAATCCTTCAGAAACTCTAACCATCTCCTCTGTCTCATATTCAGCTCTTTCTGATCAAACAAATACTTTAAACTTTTATGGTCACTGAAAACCTAAAATCTTGACCCGTACAAGTAATGCCTCCATAACTTCAGAACAAATACCACGGCTGCCAACTCTAAATCGTGTGTCGGATAGTTCCTCTCATGAACCCTCAGTTGTCTCGAAGCATAAGCTATAACCTGCTTATTCTGCATCAACACACCACCCAAACCCAACAATGAAGCATCACAGTAAACCTCAAATAGTTCTGACGGACTCGGTAATATCAGAATAGGAGCAGTAGTTAACCTTCTCTTTAACTCTTGGAAACCTTCTTCACATTTTGAGTCCCAAACAAATGCTTGCCCCTTTCTAGTCAACATCGTCAACGGTAACGCCAACTTAGAAAATCCCTCAATGAATTTCCTATAATAACCTGCAAGTCCAAGAAAACTCCTTATCTTAGAAACTGACTTCGGAGCTTCCCACTTAGATACCGCTTCTATCTTAGAAGGATCAACAGCAACACCATCTCTTGAAATCACATGACCAAGAAAACTAACCTCTCCTAACCAAAATTCACACTTTGACAGTTTAGCAAATAACTTCTTTTCTCGTAGAACTCCTAAAACCACTCTCAAATGTTCAGCATGCTCCTCTTCAGATTTCGAATACACCAAAATATCGTCAATAAACACCACAACAAACTGGTCTAGATACAGATGGAAAATCCTATTCATATACTCCATAAATACTCCAGGCGCATTAGTCACACCAAAAGGCATTACGGAATACTCGTAATGTCCATACCTTGTTCTGAAAGCAGTCTTCTGAATATCCTCAGTTTTCACACGTATCTGATGATATCCCGACCTCAAATCTATTTTGCTGAACACACTCGCACCAACCAACTGATCCATCAAATCATCAATCCTCGGCAAAGGATACCGATTCTTGATCGTCACTTTATTCAGTTGCCTGTAGTCCACACACAACCTCATAGTACCTTCTTTCTTCTTAACCAATAACACTGGTGCACCCCACGGTGACACACTCGGACGAATAAATTTCTTATCCAACAGATCTTCCAACTGACTCTTCAATTCAGTTAACTCAACAGCAGACATACGGTAAGGAGCCATCGATATCGGCCTAGTACCAGGTACTAAATCAATCGAGAACTCAACTTCACGCTCTGGCGGCAATTCATTCACTTCTTCAGGAAACACATCAGGAAAATCACACACCACGGCTAGATCGCAAATCACCAGTTTATCTTTAGCCTCCAAAGTTGCTAACAGCATAAACAACTCTGCCCCATCTGCTACTGCCTCATTCACCTGCCTTGCTGATAGAAATAAACTCTTTCCTTCCTCAATCTCAGGAAAAATCACAGTCTTATCAAAACAATTGATATAGACTCGGTTACACACCAACCAGTTCATACCCAGAATAACATCAATCTGCACTAGTGGAAGACACACTAGGTCCATCCCAAAGTCTCTACCAAAAATACTCAAAGGACAATTTAAACAAACTGAAGTAGTAGTCACTGAACCCTTCGCAGGAGTATCAATCACCATACTACCATGCATCTCAGATATCTCTAACTTAAGTTTCACAGCACAATCCAAAGATATAAAGGAATGAGTCGCACCTGTGTCAATAATAGCTACAAGAGGAAAGCCATTAATATAACACGTACCTCGGATCAAACGATCATCTGCAGAAGTCTCAGAACCCGATAAAGCAAAGACCTTGCCTCCCGACTGATTCTCTTTCTTCGGCTTAGGACACTGTGGACTGATATGACCCACCTCTCCACAGTTGAAACAAGTCACAGTCTTCGACCGGCACTCTGCAGCCAAATGACCACCTTTTCCACACTTGAAACACTTCTTCTCATTACTGGTACACTCATGGACACGATGTCCAGCCTGACCACATCTGAAACACTTAGCAGGGGCACTGGAGTCTCCCCCACTAGGCCTCTTCATCCCACTCTGCCTCTGAAAACCTTTGCCAGCTGCATACGGTTTCCCACGATCATTCTGATTCTTGCCTTTCCTATCAACCCTCTGCTGATAGCTTTCCGCTCTGGCCTTGGTATCCTGTTCAAAAATCCTGCAACAGTCAACCAAATCAGAAAACACTCTAATCCGCTGATACCCAATAGCCTGCTTGATCTTGGGACGTAACCCGTTCTCAAACTTCACACACTTAGAAAATTCCCCAGCAGCCTCAGCATAGGGAGTGTAATACTTCGACAGCTCGGTGAACTTAGCAGCATACTCAGTAACAGACCGGTTGCCCTGCTTCAATTCTAAGAACTCTATCTCTTTCTTTCCTCTGACATCCTCTGGAAAGTACTTCCTCAGGAATCTCTCTCTGAACACAGCCCAAGTGATCTCAGCATTCCCAGCAGATTCCAACTCAGTGCGGGTAGCAACCCACCAATCATCTGCTTCCTCTGACAGCATATGCGTACCGAACCTGACCTTCTGGTTATCGGCACACTCAGTCACTCGGAAGATCCTCTCGATCTCCTTCAACCACTTCTGAGCACCATCTGGATCGTATGCTCCCTTGAACATTGGAGGATTGTTCTTCTGGAACTCACTCAGTTGACGAGCAGCTCTCATTCCCACAACATTCGGATTCCCTCCAAGTACTCCAGCTAGCATACCCAGAGCCTCAGCAATCGCAGCATCGTCTCTACCTCTTCCAGCCATCTCTATTCTGAAAACCCAACAAGCTAAACAATAAGTACTGATAGGGTTACACAACACCTATCCCGTACAGGGGAACAAAATAATTACGACTCGACTCGACCGACTATGCTCTGATACCACTAATGTAACACCCTTCTAAAATACCCCAAATATTTAATTAAAATAGCAATATATCAATCAGAGTAATTATGCAATTAAGGGTGTCACACACTCATTTCACACCATTCACCATAATAACTGTCATGCTCTTTTATTAATTCAAAACATAAAGCATTTGCACAATACGCAGCGGATAGAAATCAAATCAATCATGCAAAACATGTAACACATTACATGTAAAATTATTCAACAAGGTAAAACATCCCGTCCCGATGTTACATCTATCAGAGCATGACCCACTAAGGAGACTACACTAGACTCCAAGCACTAGCTTCTACTCAATCACTGCTCGTTACCTGAAAAATAGTTGTAAGGGTGAGTTCCTCAATCGATATAAAAAGCATTATAAAATATCATGCAATGTTAAGTAATTTAACACATTTCATCACCCTAATCATAACACCCATTCAGTAACGGCACATCAACTCAAACATCATACTCAACACCAACATAATTCACACGTATAATCTCAATTCATACTCAACACCAACACAAAACACACGTATAATATTGGAATACATCCATTCATATTATACGCCATACACACATTATGCAATGAGACTCCATGCATGCGGTATCGACTATTCGTGAACATATAGTTCACCTCACCGATCAAATCCAGATACGGCTACCAAGCCCACTAGTCCCACTCATTTGAGACCTAGTGACTCACTCACTAATTCCTCACCATGGGAATTAGCTACCACCCCAAGGGCTATGCTATGCACGCTAATCACCTAGCATGCAAACATCAACAACAATCCACAATGATTTACTCACTAATTCCTCACCATGGGAATTAGCTACCACCATAAAGGCCATGATATGCATGCTAATTCACCTAGCAATGCAACATCATCAACAACAATCCACAATGGACATATGCTCACACTCTAAGCCATAAAACAGTCCATTCACCAACACATGCATAACATATACATTCACAGCATTATGCATACCATCATACATTCATCAACACATGTATCAAAACATCATATCATGTCAAATAATTAATCACAGTATTAGCACACTCCACTAATACCTATACTGCTCAAAACAGCGGGAATTAATCCCTATTACATCATACGCCAATATAGGCCAACCACCAATTATGCACACATTATGCAAATATTAATTTTTCCAATTTCCAATAGTGTTAACCGGTTAATGTAACACCCCGATAATAATATAATAATTATTTAAATTAAGTTAATAATATGTTTATTAATTTAATTAGATAATTGAATTATTATTATTATTATTTTGGAATAATAATTATTGGGATAATTATTTATTGGAATAAAATAAGTTGGAATAATAAAAAGTCCCATTTTTGGTAAAAAGGGTTTGCACGTGAAAAGGAAAACACAGAGAAGCGGTTGAAAGTGGAAAAAGGGCAAAAAGGCATAGCAAGAGAAGAGGAAAAGCTTGGAGCTCAGAGATTGCTGGATTAACTCAGGTAAGGGGGGTTTATCATCGGTTAAAGGGCATTATGTGATAATATGTACTGGGTAGTGATAACCATTGTTTTACCTCTGATTAGATTGATGCATGATGAATTTGTGAACTTTTTGGATGAACGAAATTGGGGTATAATTGAGAAAGAATTCGTAGGAATTAGATGTAAAAGTGTCAAATTTTGTGTAATCGAATAAGATACGAATTGTGTTGAAAATATGAATGATTTCTGTGTAGAAATTGGACTGTGGAAGGTTGGATTGGGTAGATCTCGTAGCAGAGAAAGCCATGGCAGATCTGAGAGTTCTGGTCTCTGGTCATACGCGTATGGCACTAGGCAATACGCGTATGAGATGGCTGGTACGCGTATGGCACTAGGCAATACGCGTATGGATGAGAAAGATGATGTTTTGAACGTGTTTTGGTCTCTGGTGGTACGCGTATGGGGAGGTGATACGCGTAGCATACGCGTATGGGAATGGCCAATACGCGTATGGATTTGGTCAGGCGTGGGCAATACGCGTATGGGCATAGGCAATACGCGTATGGGCAGAATTGTGTATTTTCTGTGCTGTTGTTGTGCAGTTTTGGTTGTTTAGGCTGAGTGTTGTAATTCAGCTGATGTATGACATATTAGGGATCGTTTCCCGTGACTTTGAGTAGTATAGGTATTAGTAGAGTGTACTAATACTGTGGTTGTTGTTTGGCATGATCTGATATGCTTATGTGATAAAATATTGAGGATGTCTGATGATATGCATATTGTTGTGAATGTATATATTATGCATGGCATAGCCTTTGGGGCTGTAGCTAATTCCCATGGTGAGGAATTAGTGAGTGAATCATTGTGGATTTGTTGTTGATGTTTGCATGCTAGATGATTAATGTGCATAGTCTAGCCTTCGGGGCTGTAGCTAATTCCCATGGTGAGGAATTGGTGAGTGAGTCATTAGATCTCAAATGAGTGGGACTAGTGAGCTTAGTAGCCGTATCTGGAGTTGATCGGTGAGCTTGAACTGTATGTTCAAGAATAGTCGGTACCGCATGTGTGGAGTCTCATTTCATAATGAATGTATGACATATAATATGAATGGATGTATTCCAGTATTATATGAGTGTTATGTGTTGTGTGGTTGATGTTGAGTATGGTTGAGATTATACATATGCTATATGTTACTGTTGAATATGATGTTTGAAAGGATATTGCCGTTGCTGAGTGCGTAGTCTGATTAGGGTGAATTGATGTGTTATTTACTTAGCATTACATGTTGTTCTATAATGCTTATTATATTGATTGAGGAACTCACCCTTACATCTAATTTTCAGGTAACGAGCAGTGAGTTGATTAGAAGCTAGTCCTTGGAGTCTAGTGTCGTCCTTAGTGGTCATGCTCTGGTAGATGTAACATCGGGAGGGAATGTTTGACTATGTTTTAATTTAGTTGTTGATTCAACTTTACATGTAATGTAGTACATGATTTGAATGTCGATGTTTTATACCCGCTGCGAATTATGCAAAAGAGTCTTATTTTGATTAAACAAATGAGCATGACAGGATAAATTGATTATTATTGTGAAATGATTGTGTGACACCCTTCGGGGCATAATTACTCTGATTTGATATGTTATATATTTTAATTAAATATTTTGGGGTATTTAGAAGGGTGTTACATTAGTGGTATCAGAGCATAGTCGGTCGAGTCGAGTCGTAATTATTCTGTTTCCCCTGTACGGTATAGGTGTTGTGTAACCTATCAGTACTCATGGTTTTAGTTTGTTGGGTTTTCAGAATAGAGATGGCTGGAAGAGGTAGAGATGATGCTGCGATTGCTGAGGCTCTGGGTATGCTAGCTGGAGTACTTGGAGGAAATCCGAATGTTGTGGGAATGGGAGCTGCTCGTCAACTGAGTGAGTTCCAGAAGAACAATCCTCCAATGTTCAAGGGAGCATACGATCCAGATGGCGCTCAGAAGTGGTTGAAGGAGATCGAGAGAATCTTCCGAGTAACTGAGTGTGCCGAGAACCAGAAGGTCAGGTTCGGTACGCATATGCTATCAGAAGAAGCTGATGATTGGTGGGTTGCTACCCGCACTGAGTTGGAAGCTGCTGGAGGTGCTGAGATCACTTGGGCTGTGTTCAGAGAGAGATTTCTGAGGAAGTACTTTCCAGAGGATGTTAGAGGGAAGAAAGAGATAGAATTTTTGGAATTGAAGCAGGGTAACAAGTCTGTTACAGAGTATGCTGCTAAGTTCACAGAGCTGTCAAAGTATTATACTCCCTATAGTGAGGCTGCTGGAGAATTTTCTAAGTGTGTGAAGTTTGAGAACGGGCTGCGTCCCGAGATCAAACAGGCTATTGGATATCAGCGGATCAGAGTGTTTTCTGACTTGGTTGACTGTTGCAGGATTTTTGAACAGGATTCCAAGGCCAGAGCAGAGAGCTACCAGCAAAGGGTTGATAGGAAAGGTAAGAATCAGATTGATCGTGGAAAACCGTATGCAGCTGGCAAAGGTTTCCAGAGGCAGAGTGGGATGAAGAGGCCTAGTGGGGGAGACTCTAGTGCCCCTGTTAAGTGTTATAGATGTGGTCGGGCTGGGCATCGTGTCCATGAGTGTACCAGTGCTGAGATGAAGTGTTTCAAGTGTGGAAAAGGTGGTCATTTGGCTGCAGAGTGTCGGTTGAAGACTGTGACTTGTTTCAACTGTGGAGAGTTGGGCCATATCAGTCCACAGTGTCCTAAGCCGAAGAAAGAGAATCAGTCAGGAGGCAAGGTCTTTGCTTTATCGGGTTCTGAGACTTCTGCAGATGATCGTTTGATCTGAGGTACGTGTTATATTAATGGCTTTCCTCTTGTAGCTATTATTGACACAGGTGCGACTCATTCTTTTATATCTTTGGATTGTGCTGTGAAACTTAAGTTAGAGATATCTGAGATGTTGGGTAGTATGGTGATTGATACTCCTGCGAAGGGTTCAGTGACTACTACTTCAGTTTGTTTGAGTTGTCCTTTGAGTATTTTTGGTAGAGACTTTGGGATAGACCTTGTGTGTCTTCCACTAGTGCAGATTGATGTTATTCTGGGCATGAACTGGTTAGTGTTTAACCGAGTCTATATCAACTGTTTTGATAAGACTGTGATCTTTCCTGAGGTTGAGGAAGAAAAGAGTTTGTTTCTATCAGCAAGGCAAGTGAATGAGGAAGTAGCAGATGGGGCAGAGTTGTTTATGCTGTTAGCGACTTTGGGAGCTAAAGATAAACTGGTGATTTGTGATCTGGCTGTGGTGTGTGATTTTCCTGATGTGTTTCCTGAAGAAGTGAATGAATTGCCGCCAGAGCGTGAAGTTGAGTTCTCGATTGATTTGGTACCTGGTACTAGACCAATATCGATGGCTCCGTACCGTATGTCTGCTGTTGAGTTAACTGAACTGAAGAGTCAGTTGGAAGATTTATTGGATAAGAAATTTATTCGTCCGAGTGTGTCACCATGGGGTGCTCCAGTGTTGTTGGTTAAGAAGAAAGAAGGTACTATGAGGTTGTGTGTGGACTACAGGCAACTGAATAAAGTGACGATCAAGAATCGGTATCCTTTGCCGAGGATTGATGATCTGATGGATCAGTTGGTTGGTGCAAGTGTGTTCAGCAAAATAGATTTGAGGTCTGGGTATCATCAGATACGTGTGAAAACTGAAGATATTCAGAAGACTGCCTTCAGAACAAGGTATGGACATTATGAGTATTCTGTGATGCCTTTTGGTGTGACTAATGCGCCTGGAGTATTTATGGAGTATATGAATAGGATTTTCCATCCGTACCTAGACAAGTTTGTGGTAGTGTTTATTGATGACATTTTGGTGTATTCGAAATCTGAAGAAGAGCATGCTGAGCATTTGAGAGTGGTTTTAGAAGTTCTAAGAGAAAAGAGGTTATTTGCTAAACTGTCCAAATGTGAATTTTGGTTAGAAGAGGTGAGTTTTCTTGGTCATGTGATTTCAGGAGGTGGTGTTGCTGTTGATCCTTCTAAGATAGAAGCGGTGTCTAAGTGGGAAGCTCCTAAGTCTGTTGCTGAGATTCGAAGTTTTCTTGGTTTGGCTGGTTATTATAGGAAGTTCATTGAGGGATTTTCTAAGTTGGCGTTACCGTTGACGATGTTGACTAGAAAGGGGCAAGCGTTTGTTTGGGATTCAAAATGTGAAGAAGGTTTCCAAGAGTTAAAGAGAAGGTTGACTACTGCTCCTATTCTGATATTACCGAGTTCGTCGGAATCATTTGAGGTTTACTGTGACGCTTCATTGTTGGGTTTGGGTGGTGTGTTGATGCAGAATAAGCAGGTTATAGCTTATGCTTCGAGACAGTTGAGGGTTCATGAGAGGAACTATCCGACACACGATTTAGAGTTGGCAGCTGTGGTATTTGTTCTGAAGTTGTGGAGGCACTATTTGTATGGGTCAAGATTTGAGGTTTTCAGTGACCATAAGAGTTTAAAGTATTTGTTTGATCAGAAAGAGCTGAATATGAGACAGAGGAGATGGTTAGAATTTCTGAAGGATTATGACTTTGGTTTGAATTACCATCCGGGTAAAGCAAATGTAGTAGCTGATGCATTGAGTCGGAAATCATTGCATATGTCTATGTTAATGGTTAAGGAATTGGATTTGATTGAGCAGTTTAGAGACTTGAGTTTGGTGTGTGAGAGTACTCACAATAGTGTTAAATTGGGAATGTTGAAGTTAACGAGTAGTATTTTGGAAGAGATCAGAGAGGGTCAGAAATCCGATATGCTTTTGGTTGATAAGTTGACTCTAGTGAATCAAGGTCAAGGTGGTGAATTCAGAGTTGATGAGAATGGTGTTTTGAGATTTGGTAATCGGGTGTGTATTCCGGAGGTTACTGAGCTTAAGAAGAGCATTCTTGAAGAAGGACATCGTAGTGGCCTGAGTATTCATCCTGGAGCTACGAAGATGTATCATGATTTGAAGAAGTTATTTTGGTGGCCGGGAATGAAGAAAGAAATTGCGAGTTTTGTTTATTCCTGTTTGAGTTGTCAGAAGTCAAAGATTGAGCATCAGAAGCCGTCTGGGCTAATGCAACCGTTGGCTATTCCAGAGTGGAAGTGGGATAGTATCAGTATGGATTTTGTTTCTGGTTTACCGAGGACAAGTAGGAATTTTGAAGCTATTTGGGTGATTGTGGATAGATTGATGAAGTCGGCTCATTTCATTCCGATCAGAATGGATTATCCGTTAGAGAGGCTAGCTGAGTTGTATATTGAGAAGATTGTAAGTTTGCATGGTATTCCGTCAAGTATTGTTTCGGACAGAGATCCTAGATTTACATCGAAGTTTCGGGAAGGTTTGCAGAGAGCTTTGGGAACTAAGCTGAGATTGAGTTCTGCATATCATCCGCAGACTGATGGTCAGACTGAGAGGACGATTCAGTCATTAGAGGATCTTTTGAGAGCTTGTGTTTTGGAAAAGGGAGGTGCTTGGGATTGTTATTTGCCTTTGATTGAGTTTACCTACAACAATAGTTTTCATTCGAGCATTGGTATGGCACCGTTTGAAGCTTTGTATGGTAGGAGATGTCGGACACCGTTATGTTGGTATGAGCCCGGTGAGAGTGCTGTGGTTGGACCGGAGATTGTTCAACAAACTACAGAAAAGATTAAGATGATTCAGGAGAAAATGAGAATTGCTCAGAGTCGTCAGAAGAGTTATCATGATAAGAGGAGGAAGTCACTTGAGTTCCAAGAGGGAGATCATGTGTTTCTTCGTGTTACTCCGATAACTGGAGTTGGGCGAGCTTTGAAGTCGAAGAAGTTGACGCCTCGTTTTATTGGTCCTTATCAGATTTTGGAGAGGATAGGGGAGGTAGCCTATCGTATCGCTTTACCGCCGTCGCTTGCGAATTTGCATGAAGTTTTTCATGTGTCTCAGTTGAGGAGGTACATTCATGATCCGTCGCACGTAGTCCAAATAGATGATGTACAGGTGAGAGATAACCTGACTGTTGAAACATCACCTATGAGGATCGAGGATCGAGCATTGAAGCAGTTGCGGGGTAAAGAGATTGCCTTGGTGAAGGTAGCTTAGGGAGGACCAGCAGGTGGCAATGTGACTTGGGAACTGGAGAGTAAGATGAAGGAGTCTTACCCAGAGTTGTTCGCTTGAGGTATGTTTTCGAGGACGAAAACTCTTTTAGTGGGGGAGAGTTGTAACACCCCGATAATAATATAATAATTATTTAAATTAAGTTAATAATATGTTTATTAATTTAATTAGATAATTGAATTATTATTATTATTATTTTGGAATAATAATTATTGGGATAATTATTTATTGGAATAAAATAAGTTGGAATAATAAAAAGTCCCATTTTTGGTAAAAAGGGTTTGCACGTGAAAAGGAAAACACAGAGAAGCGGTTGAAAGTGGAAAAAGGGCAAAAAGGCAGAGCAAGAGAAGAGGAAAAGCTTGGAGCTCAGAGATTGCTGGATTAACTCAGGTAAGGGGGGTTTATCATCGGTTAAAGGGCATTATGTGATAATATGTACTGGGTAGTGATAACCATTGTTTTACCTCTGATTAGATTGATGCATGATGAATTTGTGAACTTTTTGGATGAACGAAATTGGGGTATAATTGAGAAAGAATTCGTAGGAATTAGATGTAAAAGTGTCAAATTTTGTGTAATCGAATAAGATACGAATTGTGTTGAAAATATGAATGATTTCTGTGTAGAAATTGGACTGTGGAAGGTTGGATTGGGTAGATCTCGTAGCAGAGAAAGCCATGGCAGATCTGAGAGTTCTGGTCTCTGGTCATACGCGTATGGCACTAGGCAATACGCGTATGAGATGGCTGGTACGCGTATGGCACTAGGCAATACGCGTATGGATGAGAAAGATGATGTTTTGAACGTGTTTTGGTCTCTGGTGGTACGCGTATGGGGAGGTGATACGCGTAGCATACGCGTATGGGAATGGCCAATACGCGTATGGATTTGGTCAGGCGTGGGCAATACGCGTATGGGCATAGGCAATACGCGTATGGGCAGAATTGTGTATTTTCTGTGCTGTTGTTGTGCAGTTTTGGTTGTTTAGGCTGAGTGTTGTAATTCAGCTGATGTATGACATATTAGGGATCGTTTCCCGTGACTTTGAGTAGTATAGGTATTAGTAGAGTGTACTAATACTGTGGTTGTTGTTTGGCATGATCTGATATGCTTATGTGATAAAATATTGAGGATGTCTGATGATATGCATATTGTTGTGAATGTATATATTATGCATGGCATAGCCTTTGGGGCTGTAGCTAATTCCCATGGTGAGGAATTAGTGAGTGAATCATTGTGGATTTGTTGTTGATGTTTGCATGCTAGATGATTAATGTGCATAGTCTAGCCTTCGGGGCTGTAGCTAATTCCCATGGTGAGGAATTGGTGAGTGAGTCATTAGATCTCAAATGAGTGGGACTAGTGAGCTTAGTAGCCGTATCTGGAGTTGATCGGTGAGCTTGAACTGTATGTTCAAGAATAGTCGGTACCGCATGTGTGGAGTCTCATTTCATAATGAATGTATGACATATAATATGAATGGATGTATTCCAGTATTATATGAGTGTTATGTGTTGTGTGGTTGATGTTGAGTATGGTTGAGATTATACATATGCTATATGTTACTGTTGAATATGATGTTTGAAAGGATATTGCCGTTGCTGAGTGCGTAGTCTGATTAGGGTGAATTGATGTGTTATTTACTTAGCATTACATGTTGTTCTATAATGCTTATTATATTGATTGAGGAACTCACCCTTACATCTAATTTTCAGGTAACGAGCAGTGAGTTGATTAGAAGCTAGTCCTTGGAGTCTAGTGTCGTCCTTAGTGGTCATGCTCTGGTAGATGTAACATCGGGAGGGAATGTTTGACTATGTTTTAATTTAGTTGTTGATTCAACTTTACATGTAATGTAGTACATGATTTGAATGTCGATGTTTTATACCCGCTGCGAATTATGCAAAAGAGTCTTATTTTGATTAAACAAATGAGCATGACAGGATAAATTGATTATTGTTGTGAAATGATTGTGTGACACCCTTCGGGGCATAATTACTCTGATTTGATATGTTATATATTTTAATTAAATATTTTGGGGTATTTAGAAGGGTGTTACAGTTAACGCCCTGGGTTAACCGGTTAACGCAACACAGAACACGCTTTCTGGCAAAATTCAACAGTGTTAACCGGTTAACACCATGGGTTAACCGGTTAACGCAGACAGAACAACAATATTTTCACAACTCACAACAGTGTTAACCGGTTAACGCCCTGGGTTAACCGGTTAACGCAAGCAAAACAGCAATAACTCACAATTCCTAACAGTGTTAACCGGTTAACACCATGGGTTAACCGGTTAACGCAAGACAGAAAGTTGTTCCTGCGCTAACACGAAGTAGAATGCAGAATTCTCCGCATTTTCCGCCGTTGGAGGACTTCCGGACCTCCGATTCCGATTCCGTAAAAAGCTATACGTTCGGGAAATCACAACTCACACAAATACAGATTCAATTACAGCTGTAACACAACTTATCCAACACAATTTCTCAGCATTCAACATCCCAATTAGGGTCAATTCAACGGTTTATCACTACCCATTACATGTTAACCCATAATACCCATTAAACGACGATAAACCCCCCTTACCTGAATTAATCCGGCAATCTTTAAGCTCCAAGCTTTTCTCTTCTCCAACCTTCTTCCTCTTGCTCCGTCTCTTTGCCCTTTTCCTCTTTTCAGCCGCTTCTCTGTTTTTCACGTAAAAACCCTTTTACCAAAATGGAACTCTTTTCCTTATTCCAACTTATATACTCCACTAATAAAATCCAATAATAATAATAATAATCCAATAATATTCCAAATTATTTAATTAAATTAATAAATATAATATTAATTTAAATTAAATAATTATCTTATTTTTATCGGGGTGTTACACCCCACACTTGTGGGTATACCACACATGTAATGACACATGAAATGTAACAACTGATCAATGCATGTATGCGTACCAATAAGAATTGGACTTTGAGAGGAGCCAAGCAAGGTTGGACTTTTACTGCAAATGTTTGATTTTTAAGGCTTCATTCTATGGGAATATGCCAGATGAATGCGATGATATGCCTGGCATGATGCTAGAGCAAAGAGATATGATTACTGCATGTGAATGATTTATGGAATGACTTGAAGGTTTCCAAAATGCCCCTATGATGGGTAACAGATGGAAAGTTCTTTTGCAACAAAGCTTCTTTGGAAAAAAGGAAAATATCATTTGATGGGAGATAATTTCCAGCATGATTTCTCGACACTCATTTTAAACTCAACAGTTGTTGATGCATTACAGGATTTCCACTTGAACAACTTGAAAGTATGGAGAGAACTTGCCCCTATGTGTCTCATCTTAACCCAATATGTTGGGTTTTGAAATTACTCGTTATAAACTTAAGGTAAGTTGCCCCAATGTTTGATTATTACAGTGGTCTTCCCCTGGATGACTAATTCTTGGAATGGGAGGCTTCTGATTGACCGGTCTTTAGAGAGATGAACTCATTGTGCTCTTTGTGCTAGCTCTCCCTAGTCTGAGTCTTGAAGATTTGCTTCTTGATTAAATCGACTCTTGGGATGATTAGCTCGAATTGACTGATTCTCCCAATGATTTTCCCCTGACTGGATCTCTTTCACATGATCAAGTTCCTTGCCTGACTGACTGCACATTGTTGGGATTCCTTTTATGTTAGGTGCTGACTTGCAAATAAAACTGTTCGTTCAAAAATGGTAATTTTAATGCAATGCAAATGCAAATTTTGGAATCAATCATTATTGAAATGATGGTGATATATAGTGAACGGGTTAATGATCAGGATACAATGCTGATCTAGCCATTCACAGGGTAGAAGATGATGTGATCGATATAAATGATTAGCAAGAATCTTGTGGAGTCAGGTTAATGCAACCTTGTTGTAGTATGCTTTCAAAATAAACCATGCCTCAATTAGGTCTTTTAAGGGTTATAACATGGTATGTTCATGGTTTTCGAAACAAAAGGATATAAGGCTCAAAAATTAATTTTAACCCACCCCTTCTTCTTGATGATCTCCAGTCCTACGTTCAGTTAATTAACACACGCATCCAACTTCCAAGAGTGTTCGAAGGTGTGATGGTAAAGATGAAGATTCAAGATGAGTTTTTCTTGAAATGACAGTCACCTTATTTTGTTTTTGTTGAGGATTTAGTGACCTTTTTTAATTGAATTTTTGTATCCCTAATTTTGCCTACGTCGTCTTTTGTGGTGTTCGACTTAGAGGTAATTTTCTTTTTTGATTTTTTTTTGAAAGCTTGTTACTGCCATGTTATTGGTTAACCGCTACAAATTTTAGCTTTTCTCAACTTCTTCGACACTTCAAGATGTGTGTGAAAAGTAGCATGTGGTTTAACCTCTTTGGAGGATGTGTAGAGATGGACGGAATCTCATGAAGATCGAATGCATAGTCAAACTATCTTAACACAACTACCCTTCCCCTGGTTAAGATTAAGGGTTTTTAAATCAGAAAGAAACACCAACTTCTAGGCTCAAAGTGGTTAACTAGGGCTTAACTCCTTATCTATTTGGTGTTTGGGGCTTTGAAACAATGCCTTACATCATCAGCAAAGTTCTCTCTTAAGCATACCACAACAATTTTAGGTATATGATTTTCATCATCCTCCCTCAAATATTTGCCAAGCAACTATTTGAAAAAGAGAAATGAATGGGAGAAATATTTTTTTTATGTTGCATAAATGAAGGGAAAAAAGTAAGAGTGAATACGAATGGACTGATTCAAAATGCATGATCACTTCATTAATATTGCCATTAAAAGAAAACACTGATGCTTAAAAGCAAACATTGTTTAACATGCAAAGAAAATACAAATGAAATAGCCAAATGATTGTTAGTGTTAAGGATGAGTTTCTTTTCTGCTTGACTTGCTGGCTCTGGGAAGTGCCTTCTGAAGTCTTCAAACTCATTAGGGTAATGTACCATTCACCATATTAGGGCCATCGAAGGACAACTTCCCCTTGTTGATCATATGTTGCACTTCTTCTTGGAATACCTTACAATCTTTGATTGAGTGCCCCTTTACTCCATCATGAAACTCACATTGGACATCCAGGTCATACCAAGGAGAGAATGGAAACTTCCTGGATCTGATTTCTCTAGAAGCTACCGATGAGCTTTGGATGAACTGAGACATAATTGACTATACGTCATTGGGATTGGATCAATCTGGAGAGTCTCTCTTTCCTGTCAGCTTGGAGGTTTGCGTTGATTATGACGTTGATGTTGATTATTTGGATTTAGAGCCCGATGATTTTGACGCTGATGCTGATGCAGAATCTGAACAAGATGATTCAGCGGACATTGCCACGGTTGCTGGTACTGAGGGCCGAGAGGTAATGATTGTTAGCATTGAATAACCGCTGCATATGAATGCTGATAACAGGGGACCGGAGACGGCGTTTGTGGATCCTGGTGCATTTCTGAGGTTAAATCAATTTCATACTCTTTTTACTCTTGGGAATCACTAAGGGATTCACTCTCAATAGCATGCATACTCGAGATACCTTGGATTCTTCCGCTTTTGAGGCCGGTCTTGATGCGTTCCCCAACTTTCACTAGGTCAGAGAAGCTTGTCGATGCACTGCCTACCATTCTTTTAAAGTATGGTTTCTGCAGGGCATCCAAAAACTAATCCACAAATTATTTCTCTAAGAGCGGCGGTTGAATGCGAGAAGCAAACTCTCTCCATCTTTGGACGTACTCTTTGAACGACTCAATACTCTCTTGAGATAGATCTTTCAATTGAAAGTGACTAGGAGTTGTGTCCAAGTTGTATTGGTACTGCTTCAGAAAAGTGTTAGCTAGGTATGACCATGACTGAATGTGGCTTCTTTTTAATTCCATATACCAACTCAATGATGCCCCACTCAAACTGTCTTGAAAATAATGAATCATTAGCTTATCATCAAGGGCATGTGAGGTCATTTTTTGGCAGAACATCACCAAATGGTGCTTTGGGAAGCTATCCCCTTTGTACTTCTGAAAGCTGGGTACTTTAAATTTAGGGGGTATAACCAAGCCAAGAACTAAACACATGGTCAAAGCATCCAAATCAAAAGCATCATGCCCCTCTATAGCTTTAAGTCTTTCATTCAGTACGCGGTACTTTTCAGCAGTCTCAATAACCTTTGGTCTCTTGGTCTTCCTCACAGTGGTTTCCCCTTGGGAATTTGGCTTTGAGAGTGCAAAACTATGATACTCAATAGCATCATGATGTGAGGAATGTCCATCTCGAACAATGGGATTCTCTTGTATAACAGGGTTCTCAACAAGGATCCGAACAGGCTAAGGTTGAGCTTGATCATTCACATGAGGTGGAATGACATTTTTAGTGACAACAATCTGTTGCATGTTGTCCTCTCTATTTGTCAAAGCTATCACATCCTCTATGAGTTGGTCCAACTTGTTTCTCATCACATCAATATCTTCTCTTGACACAGTCTGGTTTTTCCTCTAGGTTCCATGATCTTTCAAAAGCTACTTCGAGTCCGATACAAGTGTCAGGAAATCAACTACGAGTTATGAACAAAGAATGGATAAGATTTTTTGGTATTTTTGCTGATATGAAATTCAAGATGATGAATGCAAATGCAATGATATGTGAATAGATGCAATGTGATGCCATATTTTTTTGTATTTTGGTATGTAAAGAAAATGCACGCAATTATATTTAGGATTCAGGATAACATGAGTAACTCAGAATGACCTAACAGGTAGGTTTATTGACAAATAGTTCTAGGTCAGCTACCCATAAACCCACTCACATGATAGTTTCTAGGTTCTTTTATAAGGTTCCTAGAGTCATGGACCATAATCGTATCAATGTCATGCAACATGCTTGCCGCTTTATGACAAGAGTGGTGAAAGGTCTCTTCTGAGCGGGGTCTTCATGTTAGGTGCAACAAGGAGAGGCCCTTGGAGTCCAACATTACGCAACCACCAAAGCAGAAACTGGTTCTAAGAGGGGGATCCTAGAGTCATGGACCCTTCATGAATCAGCGTCATGCGACATGCTAGATGTCTTATAACGAGATCTACAAACAGGTCTACTCTAGAGGAGTCTTCATGCTAGGCATATAAGGAGTGACCCTTTGGGACTAACACTACACAATTTCTAATTCTAACTTATGTGTTCTCTCTTCTTTTTCCAATGCTCGAGCGTAGAGATTTATTCATGATATCAAATCCCAAAACCCACACATAACTATATATATATATATATATATATATATATATATATATATATATATATATATATATATATATATATATATATATATATATATATATATATATATATATATATATATATATATATATATATATATATATATATATATATAAGTATAAAAATGCGATAAAGCAGAGATAAAGAAAGAATATTACAGAGAAGAAAAAAGAAACAAACAAAACTAACACACATACGAAAACCTAACTAAAATAAGGTTGACTCACTTAGGGGTGTTCTCTCTCCCCAGCAGAGTTGCCATCTGTCGTACCTTAAAAAATAAGAACATGACGCCCACGAAGTGCAATTGCACGCTCGCTGGATGGACTGAACGGAGTCGCCACCGAACTTTATTTATTCCCGAAGAGGGAAAGGGAAAATATCGATAAAACCTCTAAAAGAAAGGATAAGATATGGTCATCGCAACCAATATCAGGGTTCAGAAGTCGATTACGCAATGAGAATGTATTAGCATCCCTCACATCCGTTGTACTCAACAGGAACTATTTAGTTAGTATCGAATGAATGTTAGCTTATGT
The DNA here is from genome assembly GCF_024323335.1 of Lathyrus oleraceus. Lineage (NCBI taxonomy): Eukaryota > Viridiplantae > Streptophyta > Magnoliopsida > Fabales > Fabaceae > Lathyrus > Lathyrus oleraceus. The sequence goes on along the minus strand of NC_066583.1, from coordinate 99,595,960 downwards.
TAGTTTCTAATCTTCTACTTATTTGGGATAGAAAAAGAGAGAGAATATAAATGTTTTATTTTTATTTTTTGATTAGTGTGTTAATGACTAAAAGAAAGATTTTTATTAGGGTGCGCAGAAGAAAGGACCTAAAAAGGTTTTTATTATCAAGGGGCCTGACAAGATTTCGTAATTCTGCTCCTACGTATCTCCAGGTGCAATAGAGAATTCAAGGCATACATAGTTCTGGGTAGAAAATGTTTGTTTGTTGGTCGAATTTAGCGAAAGATATCTTGTATTAATCAACGAAAAACATTGTTTTACCCAAAACAAGTGAAGAGCGGACATTTGCATTACATTGAAAGGAAATCAACATTCATGGGAAAACGTCACTTATCTCAACTCAGCGATTGTGGATGAAGCATTGCTTTGCATCATCTTAAGACAAAATGTCTTTTGTTTTTGAAAAGGTTTTTGAGATCTATCGCACAGAGGTGAGAAAAAGAGTTTGATTGGTTGTATGTATTTTAGATGAATGACAAATGTTTGATGAGAACGAGACCTAAGCCTCGGGATCAATTATTCAGGGTTCCACCAGAATGCTAAATTCAAACGGTCCTTTTTCATTCAAGGTTATTAAGAAAATATTTTGACGGACAACGAATGCTTGATAAGAATCAATTGTTCAAAGAGTTACGCCAGAATGCTTGATCCCAACGGACCTTATTTGTCCAAGTTGATTTAAGTGTTTTAAGAAAAAAAGAAAAGAATGAACGGTTAATCCAAAACCCGTGGCTCGGGACCGATCATTCGAGGGTTCCCATTGAAATGCTGGATTCCAACAATCCTCTTCTTTCGTATTTATTTAGAAAAAAAAATTGATATAGTGTTTCATGAGAACCAATTTAATCGAGTTTGAGAAGGATTACTTGGCGTTAGACTAATGTTTTATTAATCTTATCATGAAAGATGGATCTTAGCGCGCATTTACTGTATCTCAATTGTAACACCCTTATAAAATAACCCGAATATATAATTAAAATAACAACATATCAATCAGAGTAAAGATGCAATTAAGGGTGTCACACAACCACTTCACACCATAATAACTGTCATGCTCTTTATTTAATCAAAATAACATTTTTGCATAATTCGCAGCGGATAGAAATCAAATCAACCAATCAAAACATATAACATATTACATGTAAAATGGGTCAACAATCAACAATAAAACAATTAAAACATCCCGTCCCGATGTTACATCTATCAGAGCATGACCCACTAAGGAGACTACACTAGACTCCAAGCACTAGCTTCTACTCAATCACTGCTCGTTACCTGAAAAATAGTTGTAAGGGTGAGTTCCTCAATCGATATAATAAGCATTATAAAATATCATGCAATATTAAGTAATTTAACACGTTTCATCACCCAACTCAGATTTCACATTCAGCAACGGCAATATCAACTCAATCATACTCAACATCAACACAACACCCAACACATAACACACATATAATACTGGAATACATCCATTCATATTTTACGCCATACAACAAACCAACAAAAATGCAACTCTAATGAGACTCGACTCATCATGCATGTGGTACCATTCGGAGTAAAACTCCCAACTTAAAATCATTGCCATTTTATTGGGCATCAAGGCATAAACCTTCAACTTTCAACTTTTGCCAATCCAGGCCAACGTGGTGTGAGCAAAGCTCCGACTTAATGCATATGAATTTACATGACATACACGACTTAAAATTTCGACAACATGATAATAATAGCAACACAACAATGGTTTCAACATAAGCAACTTATAATCAACTTTGGCTCACCAAGCCTACAACTCAGTATCTTTAACAACTTTCCGTACACGGAAACAACTTCACAACTCATTCATACTTGTATCAACACTTCATAACATAAACCCAACAAAATTACTCATCACAATTAACTATAATAGGCCAATCACCAAGTATGTTCACAACATTAAAATATCAATTTTTTCCCATTTCCAACAGTGTTAACCGGTTAACGCCCTGGGTTAACCGGTTAACGCAGGACAGAACACGCTTTCTGGCCATTTACAACAGTGTTAACCGGTTAACGCCCTGGGTTAACCGGTTAACGCAGACAGAACATCAATATTTTCATAAACCACAACAGTGTTAACCGGTTAACACTCTGGGTTAACCGGTTAACGCAAGACAGAAAGTTGTTCCTGCGCTAACACGAAGCAGAATGCAGAATTCTCCGCATTTTCCGCCGTTGGAGGACTTTCGGACCTCCGATTTCAATTCCGTAAGAAGCGATACGTTCGGAAAATCACAACACACTCAAATACAGATTCAATTACAACTTTGACACAACTTATCCAACACAATTTCTCAGCATTCAACATCCCAATTAGGGTCAAATCAACGGTTTATCACTACCCATTACATGTTAATCTATAATCCCCATTAAACGACGATAAACCCCCCTTACCTGAATTAATCCGGCGAATCTTTAAGCTTCAAGCTTTTCTCTTCTCCAACCTTCTTCCTCTTGCTCTGCTCTTTGCCCTTTTCCTCTTTTCAGCCGCTTCTCTGCTTTTCACGTAAAACCCTCTTTACCAAAAAATTGGAACTCTTTTTCCTTATTTCCAACTTATATATTTTCCAATAATTATTATTCCAATAATAATAATAATAATAATCCAATAATTCCAATTATTTAATTAAATTAATAAATATAATATTAACTTAAATTAAATAATTATCTTATTTTTATCGGGGTGTTACAACTCTCCCCCACTAAAAGAGTTTTCGTCCTCGAAAACATACCTCAAGCGAATAGCTCCGGATAAGACTCCTTCATCTGACTCTCAAGTTCCCATGTCATGCTTTCGCCCGCAGCTCCCAACCAAACGACTTTAACCAACGCAATCTCTTTTCCTCGAAGAGTCTTTGTGTCACGATCTTCAACTCGTACAGGCTTTGTCTCCATTGTTAAATTATCCCGCACTTGCACATCATCCATACTAACCACATGAGACGGATCTGAGACATACTTCCGAAGCTGCGACACATGGAATACATCATGCAAATTCGAAAGATTAGGTGGTAATGCCATCCGATAAGCAACTTTTCCAACCCGTTCTAAGATTTGATACGGACCAATGAAGCGAGGAGTGAGCTTTTTAGACTTCAAAGCCCTCCCAACACCGGTCACAGGCGTGACTCTCAAAAACACATGGTCACCAGCTTGAAATTCTAATTCCTTCTTCCGCTTGTCATGGTAACTCTTCTGCCTACTCTGAGAAGCTTTCATCTTCTCTCGGATAAACTTCACTTTCTCGGTAGTTTCTCGAACTAACTCTGGTCCAAGTACTACACCCTCACCAGATTCGTGCCAACACAACGGAGTTCTACATCTACGACCATACAATGCTTCAAAAGGCGCCATTCCGATACTAGAATGGTAACTATTATTATATGTGAACTCGATCAATGGAAGATAAGTGTCCCACGAACCTCCTTGTTCAAGAACACAAGCTCTCAGTAAATCCTCCAATGACTGAATAGTTCTCTCAGTTTGGCCATCAGTTTGAGGATGATATGCCGAACTCAACCTCAACTTAGAGCCCAACGAATCTTGCAGACTTTTCCAAAATCCCGATGTAAACCTCGGATCTCATGTCCGACACAATACACAGAGGAACACCATGCAACTTTACAATTACTCGGATGTAAATCTCTGCCAACTTCGCAATTGGGTAAGTGATGTTAATAGGTATGAAGTGAGCCGACTTCGTGAGCCTATCAACGATCACCCAAATCGAATCATGCCCTCTTAAAGTAGCAGGCAGCCCCGTTATAAAGTCCATAGAAATGCTATCCCATTTCCATTCTGGAACTTCCAACGGTTGCATCAACCCAGCAGGCTTCTGATGCTCAATCTTCGACTTCTGACAAGTTAAGCACGCATACACAAAACGAGCCACATCTTCTTTCATTCCGGGCCACCAAAATATTTTCTTCAAATCCTGATACATTTTAGTAGCTCCTGGATGAATACTCAAACCGCTTCTATGACCCTCTTCTAGAATGCTTCTTTTCAAAATCGCGTCATCAGGAATACAAATTCTTTCCCCTAATTTTAGCACACCTCTCGCATCAATCTTAAAGTCACTCTTCTCTGATTGCCCACAACGATTAAGGATATCTACTAATTTCACATCCAATTTCTGTGCCTCTCGGATACTATCCATAAAATCATTATTAATCTTTAGCATTCCTAGCATTACACTCTGCGGTGTTACTTCGCAAACCAAACTCATATCACGAAATTGCTCAATTAATTCCAACTCCTTAATCATCATTGCCGACACATGCAAGGTCTTTCTACTTAAAGCATCGGCCACAACATTTGCTTTTCCTGGATGATAATTCAAACCGAAATCATAATCCTTAAGCAATTCTAACCACCTACGTTGTCTCATGTTCAGCTCTTTCTGATCAAATAGATACTTTAAACTTTTATGATCGCTGAAAACTTCAAATCTGGAACCATAAAGGTAATGCCTCCAGATTTTTAGCACAAACACCACAGCAACAAGTTCAAGATCATGCGTAGGATAGTTCTTTTCATGAATTCTTAACTGTCGCGACGCATACGCAATTACTTTATTATTTTGCATGAGCACACCTCCCAAACCCATCAATGAAGCATCACAGTAAATTATAAACGGTTCCTCCGGATTTGGCAAAGTCAAAACTGGCGCCGACGTCAATCTCCTTTTTAATTCATTAAAACTTCCTTCGCACTGAACATCCCACACGAAAGCTTTACCTTTACCAGTTAATTTAGTTAACGGAAGTGCTAACTTAGAAAATCCTTCAATAAACCTTCTATAATATCCAGCTAATCCCAAAAAGCTTCTAATCTCGGTAGCCGACTTAGGAGTCTCCCATTGCAATACAGCTTCTACCTTGGAAGGATCTACAGCAATACCTTTTCCTGAAATTACATGGCCGAGCAAACTGACTTCTCTTAACCAAAACTCACACTTGGACAGCTTCGCGTACAATTTCTTATCTTTCAAAACATCCAACACTAATCTCAAATGTTCCTTGTGCTCTTCTTCGGACTTAGAGTAAATCAAAATATCATCAATAAATACTACCACAAAACGGTCCAGATAAGTATGGAAAATGCGATTCATGTATTCCATAAATATTCCCGGCGCATTAGTCACACCGAAAGGCATCACAGAATATTCATAATGTCCATACCGAGTTCTGAACGCTGTCTTCTGGATGTCTTCATCTTTCACTCTGATCTGATGATAGCCCGATCTCAAATCAATTTTACTGAACACACAAGCACCCACTAATTGATCCATCAAATCATCTATTCTCGGTAGTGGATACTTATTCTTGATCGTTACTTTATTCAATTGTCTATAATCAATACACAGCCTCATACTTCCATCTTTCTTCTTTACTAGCAACACTGGAGCTCCCCACGGCGACACACTTGGTCTTATAAACTTCTTCTCAAGTAAGTCTTCCAATTGCTTCTTTAATTCATACAATTCAGATGCCGACATTCTATACGGTGCCATCGAAATAGGCCTAGTACCAGGTACCAGATCAATAGTAAATTTAACTTCCCTCTCTGGCGGCACACTAGGAATTTCATCAGGAAAAACTTCAGGGAATTCTTTCACCACTAACAGTTCCTCAATCTTAGCTTTACTCTCAACCGACAACATCGCCATCAAAGAAAACATCTGAGCTCCCTCTTTCATAAATTTTCGCAATTCTCTGAAAGGTAATAAGTCAACTCCTTCCTCTTCAGGAGTGGAAAACCTCACCGACTTATGATGACAATTTATATGAACATAATTATACTCTAACCAGTTCATACCAAGAATTACATCCATCCCATCCAACGGTAAACATACTAAATCAACATAGAAATCTCTATCGAAGATCGACAAAGGACATTTTAAACATACCAAAGAAGTAGTTATTGATCCCTTAGCTGAGGTCTCAACAATCAAATCACCATCCAAAGCGGACAATTTTAAATCCAGTCTTCGAGCACAGTTAGCAGAAATAAAACAGTGTGTAGCACCGGTATCAATAATAGTAATTAAAGGAGTACCATTTATGAAACATGTACCTCGGATAAGTCTGTCCTCACTGGAGGTTTGAGTTCCGGTCAATGCGAACACCTTTCCAGTTTGAGATTTCTTTGGCTTCTGACACTGACTTCCAATATGCCCTTCTTCGCCACAATTAAAACAAATCATTTCCTTGTGCTTGCAATCAGCTATTGCATGGCCAGTCTTACCACAGCGAAAACACCTCTTTACTTCAGCAGTGCATACATTCCTCTTATGACCAGCCTGACCACATTTGAAGCAAACTATACCAGCAGGAGCACCTCCCCTACTAGTCCTCTGAGCCGGAGCAGCTCCTTGTTTCCCTTTTTCCACTGGAGCATCATACGGCTTGCCACGATTTTGATGTTGCTTACCCCTGCGGTCACTGACAATCTTGTAATGAGCATTATTGTCTTCTTCAAATATCCTGCAGCTATCGACCAATTCAGTAAAAATGCGTATCTTCTGATACCCAACAGCCTTCTTAATTTCAGAGCGCAGTCCGTTTTCAAACTTGATGCACTTTGAAAATTCAGCACCAGCACCAGTGTAATGAGGATAAAATTTGGACAATTCCACAAATTTTGCAGCATAATCAGTGACAGACATGTTTCCTTGCTTCAGCTCAAGGAACTCGATTTCCTTCTTACCACAGACATCTTCCGGATAATACTTTCTCAGGAATTCCCTACGGAATACATCCCAAGTAATGACTTCACCTGCCACGGTCAACCTCTCGTGAGTCTCTAGCCACCAGTCATCAGCTTCGACTGCTAGCATGTGAGTACCATACCGAACCTTCTGAGCTGGAGTGCAATCCATAACACGGAAGATTCTCTCAATCTCTTTCAACCATCCCAAGGCTGCATCTGGATCATGCTTCCCTTTAAACACCGGCGGATTCTCTCTTTGAAAAGTCGCCAAGCTACGTGATCCAGCATCTCCACCAGCATTTGGCAAGTTCTGCACAGCTTGTGCCATCGCTTGCATTGTGGCAGCCATTGCAGCGTCATTCCTTCCGGCCATTTCAACTTATCAATACAACACAACTTAAAAGTTAGATTAGTAACAATACACAATTGTTACACAGTAACGACACGACAACTGGCCGGACAGACCGACCTGCTCTGATACCACTAATGTAACACCCTTATAAAATACCCCGAATATATAATTAAAATAACAACATATCAATCAGAGTAAAGATGCAATTAAGGGTGTCACACAACCACTTCACACCATAATAACTGTCATGCTCTTTATTTAATCAAAATAACATTTTTGCATAATTCGCAGCGGATAGAAATCAAATCAACCAATCAAAACATATAACATATTACATGTAAAATGGGTCAACAATCAACAATAAAACAATTAAAACATCCCGTCCCGATGTTACATCTATCAGAGCATGACCCACTAAGGAGACTACACTAGACTCCAAGCACTAGCTTCTACTCAATCACTGCTCGTTACCTGAAAAATAGTTGTAAGGGTGAGTTCCTCAATCGATATACTAAGCATTATAAAATATCATGCAATATTAAGTAATTTAACACGTTTCATCACCCAACTCAGATTTCACATTCAGCAACGGCAATATCAACTCAATCATACTCAACATCAACACAACACCCAACACATAACACACATATAATACTGGAATACATCCATTCATATTTTACGCCATACAACAAACCAACAAAAATGCAACTCTAATGAGACTCGACTCATCAATCATGTGGTACCATTCGGAGTAAAACTCCCAACTTAAAATCATTGCCATTTTATTGGGCATCAAGGCATAAGCCTTCAACTTTCAACTTTTGCCAATCCAGGCCAACGTGGTGTGAGCAAAGCTCCGACTTAATGCATATGAATTTACATGACATACACGACTTAAAATTTCGACAACATGATAATAATAGCAACACAACAATGGTTTCAACATAAGCAACTTATAATCAACTTTGGCTCACCAAGCCTACAACTCAGTATCTTTAACAACTTTCCGTACACGGAAACAACTTCACAACTCATTCATACTTGTATCAACACTTCATAACATAAACCCAACAAAATTACTCATCACAATTAATTATAATAGGCCAATCACCAAGTATGTTCACAACATTAAAATATCAATTTTTTCCCATTTCCAACAGTGTTAACCGGTTAACGCCCTGGGTTAACCGGTTAACGCAGGACAGAACACGCTTTCTGGCCATTTACAACAGTGTTAACCGGTTAACGCCCTGGGTTAACCGGTTAACGCAGACAGAACATCAATATTTTCATAAACCACAACAGTGTTAACCGGTTAACACTCTGGGTTAACCGGTTAACGCAAGACAGAAAGTTGTTCCTGCGCTAACACGAAGCAGAATGCAGAATTCTCCGCATTTTCCGCCGTTGGAGGACTTTCGGACCTCCGATTTCAATTCCGTAAGAAGCGATACGTTCGGAAAATCACAACACACTCAAATACAGATTCAATTACAACTTTGACACAACTTATCCAACACAATTTCTCAGCATTCAACATCCCAATTAGGGTCAAATCAACGGTTTATCACTACCCATTACATGTTAATCTATAATCCCCATTAAACGACGATAAACCCCCCTTACCTGAATTAATCCGGCGAATCTTTAAGCTTCAAGCTTTTCTCTTCTCCAACCTTCTTCCTCTTGCTCTGCTCTTTGCCCTTTTCCTCTTTTCAGCCGCTTCTCTGCTTTTCACGTAAAACCCTCTTTACCAAAAAATTGGAACTCTTTTTCCTTATTTCCAACTTATATATTTTCCAATAATTATTATTCCAATAATAATAATAATAATAATCCAATAATTCCAATTATTTAATTAAATTAATAAATATAATATTAACTTAAATTAAATAATTATCTTATTTTTATCGGGGTGTTACATCAATTATCAAGCAATGATCTAAATGAAAAGTCAAATAAATCATGGATTAAAATTAAACACACAAACATTCACTCAACCGTTAAAGATCAAACAACACTTGAATCAAAATTATTTCTAAAAAAGCTAACCTCTAAAGAAATCCTCCCTCTTTGCTAAATTCTTGAGATATAATTTGATAGGAAGAACTTAATGATACATCTATATTATTTTTATTATTATATGATGTAAAGAACTAAGAAAATAATTAAACCATTTAAAAAAACCTAATCTATCTTTTTTTACTTTGTTTTTTTTAGAAAGAAAATAAATTGGTATAAAACTAACAAAATTTATTTAATAAAACCTGATATGTTTTTAATATTGAAATTCAGCATATTTAATATTTACTAAATATGAAATTATTTATTTTTACTTTAAAATCAAAACTAAATAACTAAAAGAAAAAAAAAGGGGGGGTTAAAACGAAATGGGCTAAGGGATGCATAGAAGGCCCAAGGTCCATCATAAACCCTAATTAATAATAGAAAATAAATAAAAAAGAAAGTAAAAAATAATACAAAGGGGCGGCGGTTGTTGTTGCAAAGAGAGGGAGAAAGCCTTTTTTCAAAATTTAACAACAACCAATAACATGTCGACACATGTCATGGATTAAAATACAAGTAAAAAAACAAACTATCATGAAAACCCTCTGTCTCTCAGTTGCATATGCACGTTCAAAAGAAACTCAAACCTTCTTTTTCGGTTTCGTCAACACACAATGCTAACGATTATTCTCTCTTTCTCATACTCATAAATAAACAAACACAACTAATAAATTGATAGAAAAAAAAGTGATTCAAACAAGGTAACAACGGTGGTTCCGATGGCGTAAGGTCGAAATCGAAAGAAAAAGTGGTTTAGGTTGTTGCTTTTATGGAGGAAACAAGTGGTGGTTTTTAAAAGGGAAAGTGTTTAAGGGTGGATGAAGGTGAGCTTTTGAGATGAAAGAATGGTGTTCGAGAGTTTTCACGTGGTGGTTTTTTTATGGTGGAAAAAGTCGAAGGTTGGTGGTTATGTTACAAATGGCGGGGTTGCATTTATGCACAAAATAGAGGGAGAAAAGAGGTGACCGAGATATGTATGGACGAATCTGCTGTTGCGGTTTTGTGTGAAGGTTTTCGTTTTTGTGCGGTTGTCGCTATGAAGATCATTATGCATTGTTTTTTCTTCTTAAAAATGAAGAGAGAAGTGTTTTGTATGGAAAGAGAAATGGAGATGGAAGTTATGTTGTCAAGGTTGTTCACATGATTATCAAGTTGCATTATGTGTATTTGTGTAGTTTGAAGTTTCTATGTGGTGGTGGAAATGGTGGTAACGGTGAAAGCTTGGAGTTTGATGGTTGTTGATGTAGTGAGTTGGTTGATGTTGGTTTGTATTGTTATGGTGAAGGAAATATGTGGTGTTATAAGGTTTGTTTATGACTTAAAGATTATATGAGTTTTAGTGGTGGTATGAAGTTAGCACATTGAGGGAGTATGTAGCAATGAAGTGAGAAAATAAAGGATGATGAAGGGTTATTTTTACAGGGTATTGTTATGGTGTTAACAAGGTGATGAAGGAAGAAAATGAGGGGAGTAGAACATGAGGCAATTTTTGAATTGATGCAAATGAAATAAAATCGAATATTTCATCAATTTTATTTATTTTTGCTTGACATTTTGATAAAAAAGATAAAAATAAATGGGCCAAAAATGAATAAAAATCGGGTGCAAAAGTGCCTAAAAAATTAAATCGACTGCACCAAAATAATCAGCGCGAAATAAACTTCTCGAAAACATACAAGTTTTGATCAAATTTTGAAATAAAAAATGGCTGGTTAAAAGACTCAGACTGTTTAAAACGTGATTGAAAAAAGTAGCTAGAAAACTAAAACGAGCACGCCTGGTTAAACTACACGAACCGTAGATTAACAAAACTGACGTTTGCAAGCCTGATTTCAAAACTTTTCGTCCTCTAATTTCATGTACATTTGAGAATCAGTTCGACCGGTTTATCTGTAAATCCAAAATTTCATTCTGGTTGATATTTTGGGTATTATGCGAGATAAAATTAATGCTATGATGCGTAGATGATGCATATGTCAAGATGATTATATTGATTTATTGAATAAGGGTCAAAATTGAGGCATGACATGGTGTTATGGGGGCGATGGAGGAGTTAAGAAGAAGAAGATGCAGGTTATTTTATGAATTTGAGGGTGAGTCACGTGAGTAGAAGGGGAGAAAATGGTGAGCTGTAAGTTAAGGTGTATCATATAAACATGATAAGGGAGTATGATTATTAGATGTTGTCTAAGTATGTAGTGTTTAGTCACTACAAGAAAAAGCGTTTTTAGTTAGGGGTTAAACCCCTCACCAGTGCAAAAAATCCTTCACAAAGCAAAAATTTGTGAGGGGACAAGTCCCCTAGCTATACAAGGCATCACATTTAATTTGCTAAGGATCTGCCACCTCGCTATTTAACTTAGGGCTAACCCCCTCGCAAAATGTAATCCTTAAATCACCTTCTGCTTACACGCATGCGTAGGCGCATGTTGCGCAATGTGTCAGTATTTTGCTAGGGGTTAAGCCCCTGGCAAATACATATATGTTTTGGTATTTTTTAGGGGTAAAGCCTCTAGTGCAGTGTGTCAGTAATTTGTTAGGGGCTAGGCCTCAAACAAAAGCATATACGTTTTGGTATTTGTGAGGAGTTAAGCCCCTTGCAAATTATGCATATTTTTTTTTATTTAATTCATATTTTCTAAATACGCTTATAAATATTTACTTTTATAATTTAATTCATGTTTTCTAAATAGACTTATAAATATTTACAAATAATACACTTATAAATATACTTTGTAAACATTAAAAATATATATTCTATATTTATCATAAACACTTAACAATATATAAGTAACATATATTCTATTTTTAATATTAACAATATCACACCAACAAAAATATTAACAAAATATATTAATAATATTAACAATACATATTAACAGTGTATATTTATATTAACAATATAACACAAAAATTCTTTTTTATAAGTATTATAATATAAATAAGTCTTAGATTTTCGAAATATTATAACATAAAAAATTTATAAATATTATAACAGTATAAATTTTATAGATATTAACAATGTATATCGAAATTTTATTTTATTTTATAAACATTGAAAGTTTCACAATATCAACAAACACAAATATTAGATACATTCAAATTTAAAAAATAAAGAAGAAGAAAAATGTACCTTAAATAGATGAACAAATCAAACTACTATACACCTTAAATTTGAAGCTTCTTTACTGCGAAATTTGACATCTTTAGATGAACAAAGTGGTAATGAAATATAGAAAATAAAGAACAAAAAATGTGATTAGATGAATGTAAATTTAAAACAAATAGAAAATTTAATTTAAACATAAAAGATTACCTTAAAATTGATTAGTGTTGTTGGAGGTTTGAAGAGAAAAGGAAAGAGTTGTTTGAAATTGTTCAAGGTTTGAAGAGAAAAGGAAAGAGTTGCTTGAAAAATGAAGAAGAAGTGATAAAAGTGTGTATTGGATGCGGGGTAAGTGGTTCGATGGAAATATTTATGACAAATTTTAGCTAGGGTCTACCCCTTGCAAATGAGGAAATAATAATGACAGATTTTAGCTAGGGACTTCCCATCACAAATGAGGAAACAATAATGATGGCATTGACTAGATTTGACCTCCCAGTCAAACTTTAGCTAGGGCTTGCCCCTAACAAATGGAAGTAATATTTTACTAGGGGTTAAGCCTCTCACAAATGTGTACATTTGTCTGCCCAATAAAAAGAGTAATGGGGCCATTTCATTGTGCGATGGGTGACCCATCGCAATGATCAATTTCAAAAATAAAAAATTCCCTCCATAATATTTGTGAGGGGCAACCCCTAACAATGTAATTTTTTTATTTTTTTTATTTTGTGCGTCGCGAGGGGTTAAACCGCAAGCAACGTATTAAATTAATGAGGGGCTTAACTTCTAGCATATTTCCCCTAACTATATGAACTTTTTCTTGTAGTCAGTTTCCACCCAAAAGAAAATAAGTTTTTTTTTTGAGTGAGAGATCATGAAGGCCAAGTGGTGGCCGTTTTTTATTATTGGTTTGTGTCTTCTCTCTCACCAATTGACCAATGGATACCATATATGTGGGACAATGAGGGTTTTCATTTTATTGAACATGTCAAAAATGCCCCCTTAGGTAACTTAGGGGATAAGAAAAATGAAATTTAAAATTAAAAGAATAAAATTTATAATTTTTTAATATAGACAAATAAAAATCAAATGACTATATACTTATCTCGATTTTTTTTTTCAACATTTTGATAAAAAACAAAAATAAAAGGAATTAAAATAAATAAAAATCAGGCGCCAAAATGCGAAAAAAAATAAAATGACTACATTAAAATGATCTACACAAAACATAGTTCTGGAAAACATACAGGTAAAAATCAAATTTTGCAATAAAAAATATTTAGTTGAAAAGGCTCGTGCTGATAAAAACGTGACCATAAATGGAGTCGAAAAAAATTAAACGAGCACGCTGGATAAAATAATGTGAGTCGTACTGCAAGCCTGATCTCAAAAATTTCTGCCCGCTAAATTTATGTGCATTTTAAGCATTACGCGGAAAGGAATGCATGCTATGATATGAAGATGATGCAAATGTCACAATGTATGTATCAATTTATTGAATGAGGGGCAAAATTAAAGTATGGCAATTGCTCCTATTTAAATATCTTCAACCAAAGAATATGAAGAATGCCACTCTTCATATGATTCCAGTGGGAGATAGTTAAATACTAAATGATCCAAATTTTGTCCCTTGATGAAATGATATGAGATGTTATGAATGCATGACAAACTCGTTTTTTCATTTTGGTTTGCTAGGGATATGGTGCAATATGAGATGATCCCTATCATGATATTTTTATGATGGATAAAGAATGGAAGGGGGAACTGTGGGGAATGATGGAGATATGTGGTGATGGTGGTTCACAAGGAATGAAAAAGGGTAAATAGGGTGAAGACTCACTAGGGGTAACAATTAGGTTGGAGAGAAGACACTGGGGAATATTCCAAACAACCATGGACTTTTAAAAATGGAATGCCAAATGACACTGGACTTTTAAAGATGGAATTCCAAACTACGCAAGACTTTACCCGTAGGCATCAGTAGTATATACCGGTTTCAAACGGAGGTTTCCATACAAAGTTGGACTTTAAATCATAGGCATCAGTATTATATACCGACTTCAAACGGAGGTTGCCAGACAAAGCTAAACTTTGTGCCCATGAAAACCAGATAATGGTTTAAGGGCACCAAATCAAAATTGGACTTTTGAAAATGCCAGCGAAAACCGAATAATGGTTTAAGAGTGCTAAATAAAATTGGACTTTGAGGTTAAGGGATAAAGAATCAACCAAAGAGACCGGGGTCAATGCAAAATGAGCATGAAACACACTTCAGGCTATGCATGATTTTAATTTTCTCTTATGCATGATATATAAATGACATGATATGCAAAATGGAATGAAAACAAAGACAGATCATCGTCAACACGAGTGTTGATACCTAGATCGTCAACCGAATAGATCGTTATCAACACGAGGGTTGATGCATAGATCATCAACAAGACAGATCTTCGTCAACACGAATGTTGATGCCTAGATCGTCAACAAGACAAATCATCGTCAACAAGAGTGTTGATACCTAGATTGCCAACAAAGACATATCATCGACAACACGAATGTTGATGCATAGATCATCAACAAGATAAATCATCGTCACACGAGTGTTGATACATTGATTCCCAACAAAGGAAGATCGTCGTCAACACGAATGTTGATACCTAGATCATCAACAAGACAAATCTTTGTTAACATGAGCGACGATACCTAGATTTCTAACAAAGATAGATCGTCGTCAACACAAATGTTGATACCTAGATCGTCAACAAGATAAATCATCGTCAACATGCATGTTGACACCTAGATTGTCAACAAGTCTTTATGGAAATGCAGATGAGCATGAAATGAATTTTGAGCTATGCATGACCTACGATGTATGAATGATCAATGCATGCAATATGTTCATTTTAGGCCATGCCACCGACGATTGGGCCTTTGTGAGGTGCCAAGCAACATCGGGCTTTTATTGTTTGATCTATCATGCTATGGGGCTATGCCGGATGAATGAGATGATATGTATGGCTTGACACTAGAGTGAAGCGACATGATTAATGAATGAGAATGATTTATGCGATGACTCGAATGCTTCCAAATATTCCCTTATGTGGGTATTGGACAAAAGGTCTTTTTTGCAGCAAAGCTTCTTTGTCAAAAGGCAAAAGGTTATTTGATGGAATAATAACATGATTCCCCGATACTCATTTCAAACTTAACAGTTATTGATATATGACAGAGTTTGCTTGAACATCTTGAAGGCATGTATAGGACTTGCCCCTCTGTGGCTCATCTTGCCCCATTTTTGGGTCTTTGAAGAGGTTCTCCCGGAAAGAAGTTTGGAAGCAGCTAGCCATGAACTTGAGGTGGCTTTCCCCAAAGTTTTAATCTTGCAACATTCCATCCCTGATTATCCAATTCTTGGACTGGTAGACTTTTCATTGACCGTCCTTTGGAATGATGAACCCATTAAGCTCTTTGTGGTAGCTTGCCCTAGTATGAGTCTTGAAGCGATTTGCTCTTGACTAGCCGACTCTTGGGGTGATTGGCTCAAATCGACTAATACTCAAAGTGATTTTCACAAGCTCTTTGTTTTTATTTGTTTTTTTATAGGATTTTGATGACCTTTTTTTATTGATTTTTGGCATAATTAGTCACAAAGTCCCTCAACTTAATTTAATATTCCACTTTAGTCTTTTAACTAAAAAATGTTACACTAGTCCCTCAAGACAATTCTGTTAGCCGATGTGGTCCTTTCCATCAAATTTTTGTTTAAAATCATTAAGTCTGCTTACATGGTTTTACAGCAAGGCTCAAGGTACATTGCTGACTCAGCCTATATGCCGACGTGGTTTTACAGCAAGATTAGAAATCAAATTTAAACCGCATGGAATTTAAAAATTGAATCGTTAATAATGTCTAAAAAAATATTACTCTTCATAATCCATTTTCATGCAGAATCAAAGCAATAATAACACGTCAAAATTAAGCAACCGGTAGAGGAATATATATTGATTTTACATTCAAGCATAAAACTTAATATTTGAACAAAAGCTAAATCTAGTGTAGAATGGAACTAATGGATTGTAAAACCATATATTTAACTTAATGGATTGTACATAATGGAACTAACAGTAGGCTATAAATCCCTTATTTACATGAACATTGAATTAATCCCTTATTTACATGAACATTGAATTAACCAAAATCACTGCAAATCTTCAATTATTGTGCTTAATTTTTACTGGCACCAAGGTGTTTCAACAAGGCCACAATAACAACAAGATCAATTGCACTCATAAGTCCCCTAAGCAACATTGATGTTTTCTAACTCTAGTTCAGTTGCACTCAGAAGTCCCCCAAGCAACAATGATGTTTTCCAACTCCATTCATATGAAAAGTAAGATGTATTATGACAAATGAGTCATGACTTGTAATCGGATGACATATATGATGAACGCTAAACACATAGGTTCTCATACCACAAAACAACTCCAAGAAAAATGGTCGAAATCGCAACACTTGGACCAGCTAGTAAGATCATTTTTGCAATACACCTCTGTGCTTGGTCAAAAACAAATTGAGAACAAGGAACCTTGTGATGCAATATCATATCTGAAAAGAAACAATGCTTCAAGATTCAGATCTGAACAATTTAAAAAAATCAAATATTTTTTGGGATCCAGATCTACAAAATTCAAATAGTAAAAATAAACAAAAATCTTGTCCTTCTTGGCTTGAAGAACCTTCTTTATCGCCATCAGATCTAAAAAATCAACAACCTTCAACCACAGAGTTTTTCCTGGCCAAAAAAGAAACCGATAAATAAATTAATAGTTTCAAACTTAAAATACCCACAAAATTTAAAGACAAGAAAAGAGTTACAGACAAAGAGAACAAAGAGAAAGAAGGATAAAAAGAAGAAAGAAGGGAGAAAGAGAAAGAAGGTGGCGGCTGCAAGTTTCATTAGCTAGGGTTTAATCTAAATAATGAAATGTAAAATATATTATAAATATAAATAAGTGCATAAAATATGAAATATATTAAAAATAAAAGTAAGTGCATTAATAAAATTAAAAAATGTCAAACAAAAAGCCATGTCAAATTTTAAAAAGGCAACAATACTGCCACATAGACATAGACAATAGTTAACTTTTTAAAAAAGAATTTAACGGAAGAGACTATTTAGGCTAATGACACGGTTTTAAGGGATTATATTGTAACGTTTTCTAATTAAAGGATGAAAGCGAAACAATAAATTAAATTAAGGGACTAAAAGATGAATTAAGCCTTGATTTTTTATCCCTAATTTTGACTGGACCACTTCTTTGAAGCTTTCGGTCCACCAGGATGTCCTGATTTTTGGATAAGTTATTTTTTGTGGTACTCGATTTAGCGGGCCTTTTCTTTCCCTTTTTTTTGAAAGGACACAACTGCCTTGTTAATGGTATTTGAGGATTAACCATTTTAATTTCTCTTGTTTTTTTCAGAATTCTTCGACACTTCAAGCTGTGTATGAAGGATAGCATGCAGTTGATCCTCAGGTGGGATGTTCCTCTTGAAATTTGAATACATAGTCAAATTAAATGAACAAACTACCCTTCCTATGGTTAAGATTAAGGATTTTTAATTCCAAAAAAATCACCAAGTTCTAAGCTCAAAGTGGTTGACTAGGGATTAACTAATAATCTATTCAGTCTTTGGGGATTTGAAACAATGTCTTACATCATCGACAAAGTTTTCTTTAAAAGCGTACCACATCAATTCTGGGCATCTTGTTTTCATCATCCTTCATCCAATCTTTCCTTGAACAAAAGTTTGATAAAGATGAGTGAATGGGAGAAGAGTTATTTTTGTTGTTGCATAAATGACGGAAAAATAGCAAGAGTGAATACGAATGGACTGATTCAGAAAATGTATGACCACTTCATTAATATTACCATTAAAAAACAATGTTTACAAACAAGTAACATATAACGGACAAAGAAAATACAAATGCAAATGATAACAATGCTCAATGATTTCCAGTGTTGAGGATGACTTCCTATTTGATCCACTGGCTTCAGGAGATGCCCCTTGAGGTCACCACACTTATCAAGGCGAGAGGTTGTTCATAACATTAAAGCCTCTTTATAAAGTTAATTGCCCGCTGTTAATAACCTCTTGTACCCTAATTTTGAAATCCGTGTAGTCTTCGGTAGGATGCCCCACTGTCCCTAGCAGAGTCGCTAACTGTCGTAACTCGAAAAAAAGAATATGATCTCGCGAAGACACATCTCACACTCGTGGATTGGACTAATAGAGTCTCCATTAAACTTTATTTATTCTCAAAGAGGGAAAGGGAAAATATCTATAAAACCCCTAAAAGAATGACAAAGATATGATCGTCGCAACCAAATCAGGGTTCGGGAGTCGATTATAAGAGGGGAAGGTATTAACACCCGGGAACCACTTGGTTAGTTCTGCGCATTAGTGTTTGCTTAAAACATGTTAGGCTTCTCAAGTTATTAAAAGGAAAAAGAATAGGACAAAAAGGCTTATTTTTTATTAGGGTGCCTAACGAGAATTTGAATCTCGGTCCTACGCATCTCCGGGTATGATGGAGAACTCAAGGTTACGTAGTTCTGGATAGAAAATGTTTGTTTGTTGGTCAATTTTAACGAAAGTTATTTTGTCACAATCGATGGAAAAACATTACTTACCTAAAATGGTGGAGAAGTGGACGTTCGCATCACATTGAATGGGCTTCTGCATATCAACATTCAAAATTCAAACACAAACAGTGACTCGTGGCATGGATTGATTATTAATAGTAAAAAAACGAACCTCTCTCTTTCTAT